>NC_138031.1:5724479-6378444 GCF_964106645.2 Podarcis pityusensis | reverse complement strand
TCCCCATAGTGCCTCGACCTCAGATGCTTTGTTAGTGGGAGCAAGGATATCAGCTCTTTTCCCTGGAGCAGAGAGCCTCAGTGGAGGCTGAGGAGGGCTGCGGACAGCTGACAGCAGACTGACCAGAAGCCTAAACAGGAAAGTGCAATAGAGCCAGGCCTCTGTGGATGGAAATGTGTTTGCAGTCCTGACATACCCACAAGAACAAGCAAGTTTTGCAAGTGAGCAGGCCATGCCCTTGTCCCCAAAATCTTGGTGGGCGAGGCGTGGAAACTTGTTGGGATATCTTCATTCTCTCTTTTTTTAAAAAAAAATATTTTTATTGGAAATTTTATTTACAACATAACATAACCCCCCGCCCCCCAATACAGAAATCTACCCTCATTAGACGTGAACATAATAGACAATGAGCATAACATACAACAATACAAACAACCAAATAAAAGACTTCCTTTGTCCTGTATCTGGCCTCCTTATTTACTTCTTATAAGCTGTTTCCTTTATGAATAATTATTAAGATTTTTCTAATTATAACTTAAGTATCCACAAAGTCTCCTGCAGACATTAATCGAAACAAGTCCAGGTATGTATTTCAGGGCACTGTTTTGTGAAGTATTCTCTGCATTTCCCCCATGCTTTTTGAAACTCTTGTCTAGTGTGTTCTCTAATTGCCTCTGTTAATCTAGCCAGTTCAATATACTCTAACAGTTTGTCTTGCCATTCCTTTTTTGTTGGCACAGTTTCTTTTTTCCCAGTTTTTAGCAATTAGGATCCTTGCCGCTCCTGTGGCATAGAGGAATATTTTCTGATCTTCTCTTGCTATACCTGGGACCATTATCCCTAGCAGAAAAGCTTCTGTATTTTTTATAAAGTTAAACATTTTTTTAAGCTCGTCATATACTATGTTCCAGAAGCTTTTGATTGGGATGTGTTCATTCTGAACTCCTTGCCTGCTCCCTGAATTCTTGAATCACAGCTCCTGAACTCTATGTCTCCTGCTGAGCCTGTACTAAAGGTAAAGGGACCCCTGACCATTAGGTCCAGTCGTGACCAACTCTGGGGTTGCGGTGCTCATCTCGCTTTATTAGCCGAGGGAGCCAGTGTACAGCTTCCGGGTCATGTGGCCAGCATGACTAAGCAGCTTCTGGCGAACCAGAGCAGCGCACGGAAACGCCGTTTACCTTCCCACCGGACCGGTACCTATTTATCTACTTGCACTGGTGTGCTTTCGAACTGCAAGGTTGGCAGGAGCAGGGACCAAGCAACAGGAGCTCACCCCGTGGCGGGGATTTGAAACCGCCAACCTTCTGATCAGCAAGTCCTAGGCTCTGAGGTTTAACCTACAGCACCACCCGCGTCCCTGAGCCTGTACTATTACTTGTCTAAATACAGATCTCTTGCTTACATGTATGAGCCTTTGTCTTGGGACAGTTAGTAAGGAATGTGGCTCAATGTGTGTGTAGCTTGCAGAGAGTCCTCAAAGCCAGACAGAGAAACTTGGAGAGCTGCCATTGGCCCATGGGTCCCTCTTTCCCAATTTCATAGAATGATCGAATTATAGAGTTGGAAGGGATCCCAAGGATAATCTAGTCCAACCCCCTGAAATGCAGGAATTCATTTATTTACTTACTGCATTTACACCCCTACCTTTCCTCCAAGGGACTTAAGGTGTGGCAATCACGATTCTTTTCCTACCTGTTTTATCCTCACAACAACCCTATGAGGTGGGTTAGGCTGAGAGGCTGTGACTGGCCCATGGTCACCCAGTGAATTTCGTGGCTGAGCTGGGATTTGAACCCTGGTCTCCCAGGTCCTAAGGGACGTGGGTGGCGCTGTGGGTTAAACCACAGAGCCTAGGACTTGCCGATCAGAAGGTCGCGGTTCGAATCCTCACGACGGGGTGAGCTCCCATTGCTTGGTCTCTGCTCCTGCCAACCTAGCAGTTCGAAAGCATACCAGTGCAAGTAGATAAATAGGTACCGCTCCAGCGGGAAGGTAAACGGCGTTTCCGTGCGCTGCTCTGGTTCGCCAGAAGTGGCTTAGTCATGCTGGCCACATGACCCGGAAGCTGTACGCCGGCTCCCTTGGCCAATAAAGCGAGATGAGCGCCGCAACCCCAGAGTCGGTCACGACTGGACCTAATGGTCAGGGGTCCCTTTACCTTTACCTCCCAGGTCCTAGTCTGACACTCTAACCACTATACCACACTGGCTCTCTGGCCAGCCCTGCCCTAAAGCAGATCCTTGGTCTGTAATAGCTTTCAGATGTTTTCCCTCCAGATGCATTTATTCCTTTTTGAACCTTGTGCATATTCTGGCTGCTGTCCACGAAGCACCCTTAACCTCCCTCAACTTGCCCAGCCTTTCCCTCCAGTGTCCTTGTGGTTCTCTGCTGGAGCCCGACACAAATATCACTGCAGCTGCAAAGAGAAAAAGAAAATCAGAATTAGTTCCTCTATGGGAGCTGGGGCTTAATCCTATAATCAGCTGAGAATTTTTCATCCTTTGTGCTGCCATGGTGACAGTTTGAAGCTTAACCATTTTGCTGCTAATTAGCAAGCCTCATCTGGGTACCTCTCCGTAGCTTGAAAACAGGCCTGCGACTTGCAGAGAAGTCACAGGGCATTTGGTTGAGGGCTGTTTCTTGGTGCATTGTCAAAAGGGATCTCTGTTTATTGTTTTTGCACCAGCGTTTCTAAGCAAAAAAGTAAATGCATTTTTAAAAATACAGTCATACCTCGGGTTACAGACGCTTCAGGTTGTGTTTTTTCAGGTTGCAGACCGCCGAAACCCGGAAGAACCGGAACGGGTTACTTCCGGGTTTTGGCGCTCTTGCACGCGCAGAAGTGCTGAATCACGCTTTGCGCATGCGCAGAAGCGCCAAATCACAACTCACACGTGTGCAGACATGCAGATGCGGGTTGCGAACGCTGTGGGTTGTGAACGTGCATCCTGTATGGATCACGTTCACAACCTGAGCATCCACTGTATACTGAATTGTTTTGAGTTGGGGAGAGGGTAGTAAAGGTAAATGGACCTCTGACCATTGGGTCCAGTCATGACCGACTCTGGGGTTGTGGCACTCATCTCGCTTTATTGGCCGAGGGAGCCGGCGTACAGCTTCCGGGTCATGTGGCCAGCATGACTAAGCCGCTTCTGGCGAACCAGAGCAGCGCACGGAAACGCCGTTTACCTTCCCACCGGAGTGATACCTATTTATCTACTTGCACTTTGAGGAGCTTTCAAACAGCTAGGTTGGCAGGAGCAGGGACCGGGCAACGGGAGCTCACCCCGTCGCGGGGATTCGAACTGCCAACCTTCTGATTGGCAAGTCCTAGGCTCTGTGGTTTAACCCACAGCGCCACCCGCGTCCCTTACAGACTGCAGGAAGAGACCCATAATTCCTGGTTACCTTCCAGTTTCTCATTTTGGAGCTGTCCTTGGTACTGCAACCACCAGCCTTCCTTGCTGCCTCGACATCCTCCCTCTGGGAACCTAATCTTGTACTCTCTGCATCAGTGTCTCAAAGGGCCATTAACTACAACAGGTGAATGTGGTCCCTTATATGGGAGAATAAAGGGATGCAATCAGACACACCCCTGGGGCGGAGCCTAAACTTGCCCCGCCCCTGCTGATGCCACCCATTGAGAACCCAGCCTGCTCTGTCTATTTGCATAGCCCCGCCCCTCTCCCTGTGCTGCTCCACCCGGGCTCTGGTTTTTGGTCACACTGGGATGTGAAAGTGCGTCGGAAGAGAAGACTGGTGACTGGCTTTGACACAGGCTAGCTGAGTACTATACAAAGCTGGTGACCAGATGTTGAGATGCTCACCTGACCCCCTAAAAGCTCACCTGTGTTGGCGCAGAGGCTGATCATTCCTGACCAATGCGATGCAGCGACTGGGAAGCCTTTTCAGACAGAGGGCTATGCTCCTCCAGGGGCAACCCTCAATTCATTTATCCATTTATATACCGATTAATTGCCAAGGTGTCTTCTAAACAAGTTTACAAGTATAAAACCAATTGCAATAAATATTAAAAACACACAATTAAAATACGCAAGGAAATAGTTCCATTGCAAGGTTGCGATAAGCCATCCATGTTTAAAATATACAACGAAAGAGCCCGTTAAAGCAGCACAGCTATTCAAAGAATTGAAACAGCAATTGAAACAGGAAGCTCAAGTCAGGAGATCAGGGGAATACTTGATCAGGGGCAACTTCTGCCACATGTATGGGGTGAGCAGGGCAGGAGCTCTCTAGTAGGCTACATTCCAGCTATGCAAAACATCAGAGGTTTCTATATGTATAACCTCTCCCCTCCCCCACCTGCCTAGGCAAGCATCGTGTCAGAGAAATTTCCCTTGTGGATTCTACTACTCCAAACTCCCAATTAGTGAGACTTTATTCTGCAATGCATTACCGGAAAGAGTACAAGAGTCCGTAAGAGCATTTCCAATAGCACACACCCTGTGCAGGAAGTATATACACAATTGTCAAGGGCGTTTCCCTGCCAGAGGAATGCACACAGCAGATAGTTAAGTATTTATTGTCAGAGATAACGCTTGCAGTCGTTTCTGCAGCTCTGGATATCGATGCACAACAATAGGCAGCTATTCCCAGGTCTGTGATCTATGGAGCAGCTGCAGCAACAGGCGATCACTCCAGCAGTTTGTGTACCTTCTACCAATGGGATGCATACATGCAGGCAGAGACTACGCCTGCATGGAAGTTGCCTCTGCTCTTCCCACTTCAGCTCTCTCCTGGTCCTGGGAGACAGTGGTACAGGAGAGGGTGGGGAAGCACCCAGTCCTTCCCTTGCGTGGCCTTCTCTTCCTCCAGCTCTGAAGCTTCCCCTCCCTCTGATTCTTGCCTCCTGGCTGGTACAGGGCCCCACAAACCACTGCCCCCCTATTGTGAGTCAGACGCCAGCCCCACTTCCCCAGATGCATACTCATAATCCATTACCAGTGCCGGATTTAAAGGGTAAAGGGACCCCTGACCATTAGGTCCAGTTGTGGCTGACTCTGGGGTTGCAGTGCTCATCTTGCTTTATTGGCCAAGGGAGCCAGCGTACAGCTTACATATAAACTAAACAAGCTATAGCTTAGGGCCCCACTCTCTTGGGCCCCCCCCAAAAAAATTAAAGAAAAAAATACTGGATGTACATTTCCAAAATATAAGATAAAAAAAATATGAAATATACATAGAACAACAGTGGCAAATGGCTTTAGATACCTATTAGGTCCATAAATTACCATGTAGCATATATTCAACACAAAAAACAGCGGCAATTTGTTGTTGACAAAGGACAGCTGGACAAATAAAGGGCCCCATTGCCTTCAGTAGCTTAGGGTCTCATCAGACCTAAATCTGGCCCTGTCCATTACCCTTCCCAATTTACCTCTGGCTATTCCCACCTCTGAGAGGCACCCACAGAAAAGGTTCTCCCTGAGAGAACATTGGGCTGGAAAATGTCCCCCACCCTTGCCTTATAGAAAGAACAATCAATATTTGTGGATGAACATCTTTCCAAAACACAACTTGTGCAACTGCGGTGGATAGACATCAGCGGGCGCCTTGTTGACAGGATCAAGAAATGGGTGCAAAAAGGAAAGTTATTTCACTGTACAATCAGGTCAGGAATGGTGAACTTCAGGCTCAGGGGCCAAAAGTTGCCCTCTGGGCTGTGATCTATGGTGCAGCTGCAGCTACAGGCGACCTCTCCTCCTCCAGCAGTTAATGTGCCTTATGCTTCAGACTGAGATACTCAGCATTCACCATCCATGCCATCTTGGGAAATATGGATGTCCTGGTTTATATTGGCACATCACTATTTCTTTCTCCTGCTATTTATTGTTTGTATGTTTTGGATATGGTAAGGTGCAATACCCTGTGAGGGCACTTTTCTGTTTGTAGTAATACTAATGTTGTTGTTGAGTTGTTTAGTCGTGTCCGACTCTTCGTGACCCCATGGACCAGAGCATGCCAGGCATTCCTGCCTTCCACTGCCTCCCGCAGTTTGGTAAAACACATGCTGGTCGCTTCGAGAACACTATCCAACCATCTCGTCCTCTGTCGTCCCCTTCTCCTTGTGCCCTCCATCTTTCCCAACATCAGGGTCTTTTCCACGGAGCCTTCTCTTCTCATGAGGTGGCCAAAGTATTGGAGTCTCAGCTTCAGGATCTGTCCTTCCAGGGAGCACTCAGGGCTGATTTCCTTCAGAATGGATAGGTTGGATCTTCTTGCAGTCCATGGGACTCTCAAGAGTCTCCTCCAGCACCAGAATTCAAAAGCATCAATTCTTCGGCGATCAGCCTTCTTTATGGTCCAGCTTTCACTTCCATACATCACTACTGGGAATACTAATACTAATACTAATACTAATACTAATACTAATACTAATACTAATGCTAATAATGCTAATAATAATGCTAATAATAATAATAATAATAATGTCTGACTCTATTAATAATAATAATGCTGCTAATGTTAATGTTATTGCTAATAATAGTAATAGTAATATGAAGCAGCAGTAACTGAACAAACACACACAAGTTGTCACAGTTAAGTATTTGGGGAGGGGGTGAGGGAGGCATGTGACATAGGGGAAATCTTTAGGGGCAAACAGAGAGGACTGGAGACCCACATTTGACCCTGGGGGCCTGAGGTTCCCAACCCCGATGCAAAGGCAACATCATCACGAGCAGCAGAGCTAGGATTGGAATCGCTCAAACTGCCATTATGACTCATTGACAGCAGTGTGTTGTGTTGGCAGCTCACTCAACCGTCCTGCTGTTGCCCTGCAGTGAGGGGGGGAGGGAGGGAAAGCACACAAACACACACCCTTGTGTTTGTTTAATGGTTTTAAAAAGAGTAATTATTCCCAGCCCAAGAGTTCATCGTTTGTTTTTGTTTTCGCATGTGCTTCTTTCCCCCCCAAACTTGCTCCAAACCAGTTTTGCTTGGCACATCCCAGTGAGGAAAACAAAAGAACCCATTTATCTGGGCGCAGCAATGTTAAATATAGCTCCTGCCACAGTGGAAGCGTGAAGCCTGAGTTCACCCCACAACTGCACGATGCCTCGAAAAACCCCAGGCCTCCAAAATGACAACAAGCGGTGTTTCTGTTCAGAGAGCCTGGGATCTCCTAGAAGTTTGGGGTTTATGTCAGAGCAGATTTCGGTGTGAAAGGAGATGGGTGGATGACCCAGACACACTGCCTCATGTGCATTACGGGGCACATGTGAGAGCGGGTGCTCATCCACATGGTGCAATGCTTGGCTGGGATGACGTGCCCCAGATTACTGTTGTGTTGAGCGCTGTTGCATTTGCAAGCCCCCAGAAGAGGCTGCCATGAGAACAGGAATGCAAGGGAAGATGGGCCTTTGTGCCCATCTAGCAGCCTGTCAGAGAGTGAGCTGGAAGTATATCATACCGTTCAAAGTTGGAGCTAACTCGTTATTAGCCAAAACACCATCTTGGCTGAGTGTCCAGGCCAATGAGCACAGTAGATCATCCCTGGTAGGTCTGGCCCCATGAAACTGAAAGTCTCCACCTCCCCATATCTGTCTATGTCCCCTGCTCTCCAGGGCTTCCACCAAGCATTTGCAGACGACGCCTGTGTGCAGCCAACCTTTCCTCTGCCCTTTTCATGCCTCTTCTGGTTCTGGGAGACAAGCTGGGTGGGGAGGGGAGCTTGTTGCAGTGCGATGGGGAGAAATCCATGATTCTTCACCAGCCAGACTCATCTCTGCCTCTTGACCTCCCTCGTCCCCCTCACCTGCTTCCACTTCTGCCTC
Source organism: Podarcis pityusensis (assembly GCF_964106645.2). Lineage (NCBI taxonomy): Eukaryota > Metazoa > Chordata > Lepidosauria > Squamata > Lacertidae > Podarcis > Podarcis pityusensis. Next base: position 6,370,645 of record NC_138031.1, on the reverse strand, counting down.
TGATTCTGGACTTCTCTGCCACAGGCTCTCCCTGCTCACTAAACCCTGTTATCTCTTCAGCTTCCTCCTCCTCCCTGTCTTCTTCCTCTTCTCCCTCTGACCACTCACCATCGTCCTCCCACCACCAGTCCCTGGGCTCTGAGCCTTCTTCCCTTGGTGGTTCCTCAACTGGTTCCTCTCACCATTCCTCTATATCCAACCAGTCCAGGACAGCCAGACTCTCTTACTGTTTGCAATCTCTTCAGACAAGAGCCAGGAGAGTCCCCCCCCAAAATTTTTTTTCATTGATTTCCCACATTTATCACAAAATGACATAACAAAGAAACACAAAACACACAACCAAGAAAAACACATTACAATACAATAAAATTAAACACAAAAAGAAGTTATTTCTTCCAATACCTAATTTTCACAACACTGACAAGTGACTTCCTCGAATCCCCTCTAACTGAATTTCATTATAGAACATTTAGTAGTAGTAAACACTAAGGACTGGAAGATTAATAAAGGAGAAGAGATTAGTAAATGAAAGGAGTTAATATTATTAGAAATGTGAATTTGGAGAACTGTTATAAACAGGCAGGATGGTTAAGGCGTGCAGAGACATCACCTTGTCGACAAAGGTCCATATAGTAAAAGCTATGGTTTTCCCAGTAGTGATGTATGGAAGTGAGAGCTGGACCATAAAGAAGGCTGATTGCCAAATAATGGATGCTTTTGAATTCTGGTGCATGGAGGAGACTCTTGAGAGTCCCATGGACTGTAAGAAGATCAAACCTATCCATTCTGAAGGAAACCAGCCCTGAGTGCTCACTGGAAGGACAGATCCTGAAGCTGAGGCTCCAAGACTTTGGCCACCTTATGAGAAGAGAAGACTCCCTGGAAAAGACCCTGATGCTGGGAAAGATGGAGGGCACAAGGAGAAGGGGACGACAGAGGATGAGATGGTTGGACAGTGTTCTCGAAGCTACCAGCATGAGTTTGACCAAGCTGCGGGAGGCAGTGGAAGACAGGAATGTCTGGTGTGCTCTGGTCCATGGGGTCACGAAGAGTCGGACATGACTAAATGACTAAACAACAACAGCAACAACCTAGGGTTGCCATCTTTGGTTGGGCAAAATAAGGGACAGGTTGGGCAAAATATGGGACATGTCAGCAGAGGAGAAGAAAGCAAGGCAGAAATAAGGGACAATCATCCCTTTTTATAAGGGACAAGTGGCAACTCTATGCCTCACAGCTCATGGAGGTCTGGTTTCCATCCTCCTTTATCCCAGCAAACCTCCTGCCAAAAATCCAGGCCTCTTGTAAAACAACACTTTCCCCTGTCACCTCACACCCTTCCCTGTCACCCTGGCAACCCCTGTTTTGCACAGACCTGAGAACCTTATTTAATGTGTTAGATGCCAGGCCATTGTTTCATAATGGCGTGCAATCAACCAGCCCAGCTAGGCTGGTTTGAATAGGACAAGGATTCCTTGTCCGGCACAGTTTTGTAGCTTGTACTTTACCTTCCTATCCCAAGTATTAGTTCTATTTTTGGCCCAGTATACCTGAGCGTCTCCACCCCCATCATTCAGCCTGGACACTGAGGTCCAGCGCCAAGGGCCTTCTGGCAGTTCCCTCGCTGCAAGAAGCAAAGCTACAGGGAACCAGGCAGAGGGCCTTCTCGGTGGTGGCACCCGCCCTGTGGAACGCCCTCCCATCAGATGTCAAAGAGATAAGATGTCAAAGAGGGAAGTTTTTAACGTGTGACATTTTAATGTACTTTTAATCTTTGTGGGAAGCCGCCCAGAGTGGCTGGGGAAACCCAGCCAGGTGGGCGGGGTACAAATAATAAATAATAAACAATTATTATTCATTAATTGATTTGGATTTTTTTTGGGGGGGGTTCCTTCCCCCAAACTTATAACAAGATGAATTAATACTACTACTACTAATTAGTAGAATTAATACTACTACTACTACTAATCTGGGACACAGGTGGCGCTGTGGGTTAAACCACAGAGCCTTGGACTTGCTGATCAGAAGGTCAGTGGTTCGAATCCCTGCGACGGGGTGAGCTCCCATTGCTCGGTCCCTGCTCCTGCCAACCTAGCAGTTTGAAAGCACGTCAAAGTGCAAGTAGATAAATAGGTACCGCTCCAGTGGGGAAGGTAAACGGTGTTTCCATGTGTGGCTCTGATTCGCCAGAAGCGGCTTAGTCATGCTGGCCACATGACCCGGAAGCTGTACGCCGGCTCCCTCGGCCAATAAAGCGAGATGAGCGCTGCAACCCCAGAGACAGTCATGACTGGACCTAATGGTCAGGGGTCCCTTTACCTTACTACTACTAATATTTATACCCTGCCCGTCTGGCTGCTTCTGATAATGATGATGATCATAGAGAGCGAAATAAACCACTTGGTAGCCTCATACATAGCTGTGTGGTTGAGCAGCTGTCATATTTGAATGCATTTATTTACGCAGGCTGGGGCCTTTTCCTAGGGCGCCTCAGTCGTCACTCATCCAGCTTCTGAATAATTCTCTTGTTGGGTTTTCCCCGAAGGCTCCAGCACAACTTTCTAACGCTTGTTCGACCAGAGAATTTGACAAGCCTTCAAGAAGTGGCTTCCCTTCTCAGCCAGCCCTGGGTCTGAACATTTCCAAAAGGAGAGAGTTCCCTCTCCACCCGCCCCAATCTCGTCCAAGGCTGTGTGGCCCTGAGAGTCAGAGGCGTTGTCCCGAGATAAGGGACACCCATCGTTCCATCCCTTTGATTGATAACAGAGGACTCAAGGTGGTGGGAAAAGGAGCAAAATTGCTTCGAGCTCTGGCATTCCTGTGGGTTGACATGAAAGATGGAGAATATGTCTGCTCATATTCCACAACAAAGGGCATCATTTAGAAAACGCGGCGCAGAATGTTGGTGCCTGGAACTGGGACCCCCGACTTAAACTCCCCCATGCTGTCTGCAAAGATTCCTTCCAATTTTTAAAATTGAGGGTGTTTTTTTTTTTTATAGGGGATTTTGTTGCTGTTGAAGGGAGTTGACTGTTTTCTTTTTTTTTTTTTTGGTTTTCCAATTTTTTGAGGTGGCCTGTTCCATCATGTGGTTTGTGTATAGCTATGTTGCTTTTGGGTGGGTGCATTTCCAAGCGAGCACCACTCGTTTTTCCTGTGAAATCAGTCTTTTGTGGTCCCCGTGGCAGTTTCTTAGATTTCCAGATGTTTCCCTGTACCCAAAATACTCAGGGATCCCTGACTTAGGAGAACGTATATTTCAGGACAGCTGACTTGTCATTTGTCTTGAGTAATTATTGCAATTATCAACAAGATGTCAGTGCCAAAGGCACAACTCCGTTTAAAAGGGGGTGAGGGGAAAATAACAACAACAAGAAGTGATTGTTTGACCTGTGTTGATAACATTTGCCGTAGTTGTTAAGGGATGAAATTAAACCAAAACAAGTGCTCTTAAAATAGATTGCTTTGAAACAACAGTTTAACCTTGACTGTACACACACAGACACACACACAAGTATGCCTTTGAAAATGCCATGAATCTCCCATTCCACTTGCTACAATCTCTTTGCCCTTGTCCAGAGTAAGAAATGGGCATTTTCCTGCCTCCCAGACAACAACCCCCCCCCCCGCATCGCTGATGTGGTCCAAATAATACGTTTGGCACCAGCTGGGCTGCTGGAGTTGTTGAAAGGAGGCGTACAAGTTGCTCTCTAAACATCTTAAGGACTCAGCTTCAGATTTGTGTAGGGTTTACTCCTTAGGGCAGGGGTCATCAAACTTTTTTAGCAGGGGGGCGGTCCACTGTCCCTCAGAACTTGTGGGGGGCTGGAATATATTTTGGGAAGAAAAAAAACAACACGAACGAATTCCTATGCCCCACAAATAACCCAGAGATGCATTTTAAATAAAAGCACACATTCTACTCTTGTAAAAACATGCTGATTCCCGGACTGTCTGCAGGCCAGATTTAGAAGGCGATTGGGCCGGATCTGGCCCCTGGGCTTTAGGTTGCCTACCCATGCCTTAGGCTTTTCTTCTCCCGAAGATATCCTGCAAGGCAGTGGAGGTTTAGGATCAGAGTTTTCTTTCTGCTATATGGGCTACCATCCCAGGTTGATCCGGACACTGAGGTCCAGCGCCGAGGGCCTTCTGGCGGTTCCCTCACTGCGAGAAGCCAGGTTACAGGGAACCAGGCAGAGGGCCTTCTTGGTGGTGGCGCCCGCCCTGTGGAACGCCCTCCCACCAGATGCCAAAGAGAACAACAACTACCAGACTTTTCGAAGACATCTGAAGGCAGCCCTGTTTAGGGAAGTTTTTAATGTTTGACGCATTACTGTATTTTTATATTTTGTTGGAAGCCGCCCAGAGTGGCTGGGGAAGCCCAGCCAGATGGGTTGGGTATAAATAATATATTATTATTATTATTATTATTATTATTATTATTATTATTAATCTGGGAAGATAGAGGAGAAAATAAGGCACCTTCTCTGGAAAGTGGGGCAAAACATTACAGTGGTACCTTGGGTTACATACGCTTCAGGTTACATACGCTTCAGGTTACAGACTCCGCTAACCCAGAAATAGTGCTTCAGGTTAAGAACTTTGCTTCAGGATGAGAACAGAAATCGTGCTCCGGCGGCGCAGCGGCCCCATTAGCTAAAGTGGTGCTTCAGGTTAAGAACTGTTTCAGGTTAAGAATGGACCTCCGGAACGAATTACGTACTTAACCCGAGGTACCACGGCACATTCATGGCCCAAACGACACCCTCTGCAACTTTGCAGGGATGGTGAAATTGAAAGAACTATTTCGGCTCAGCTATTAAACCAAAACTCTCGTTGCCCTTATTATTACCTCTTCAGCTCTCCCTGTGAATCAAAGGCTATTATTAAGGCACCATCCGTCTTTTCTTGGGAGTGAAAGTCCCCTGTAGGCCTCAAGAGTTTTCTGAGGCCAGCCAGCACGATCCAACCAGGCAGTAAATTTCTTACAGATGCTGGTGCAACAGATCCCGATATAATCTGATGTTTCATAAATGTCTTAAGAGATTAAAGCATCGTTCGCTGTCCAGCTCTCTGGGAAGAGTCACGTCCCCGCAGAATAAACTCTTGGCAACGATCTTGCGTAAGAGGCAGGAGGCGATAGCTAAAGGTCTCCTCTGTGCATCCTTACAAGGGCAATTACATAATCGCAGACCTTCATCTCTCAGAGGCGATCCTTTTCATTAAACAAAATGGCCCAGAGAAATGGAGCTCACATCCATCCAATCTGGAAACAGGCCAGAAAGGGAAGATAACAATCAAATAAAGAAAAGTTTAACCCTGAAGCGTAAAACGACTCTTAAATTCTAATTCTGACCAGTTTTTTTGGTTTTTTTCTTAATGTCCTACCCACTGAGAGCCCTTTCCTCTTCCATTTGTCTTCCAAGGAACTTATATTTAGGGAATACTTATGTTTAGGGAAGCTTTTAATGTTTGATGTTCTATCGTGTTTTTAATATTCTGTTGCAAGCTGCCCAGAGTGGCTGGGGAAACCCAGTCAGATGCGCAGGGTATAAATAATAAATAATAATAATAATAATAATAATAATAATAATGTTTTTTTAACAAAAGTTATTTTAAACATCTTCTTCAGTTATTATTAAACATATTCTTCACTTATTGGAGCTTGTTCTATACATTTTTGCCATTTTTTCAGGAGTAATATACCATCGATACATCAATTTCATATAATTCTCCAAGTTATACAATCAGTGAATTTTAAATTCACTTTCCACTGACACCTTCTTCTTTTGCCGTAACCAAAACAGATAGTTGGGCTTCCTCTTCTCTTTATGTAACAGGGTTGAGCCCTGTTTCATTGTCTTATTAAAATTCATCGGTCAGGGCCGTTCTTCTTTTTACAGATGCTCTTTTTCCTCCTCCGTGTTTCATGCCATCTTTGCAAACTATGAGGAAGCAGAATTGTTTTTCACCATAGCTATGTGCAAACTTGCACATCAGGAAGAGATCACAGGAGACTCTGGGGTGAGTTGCATAAGGGGAGGCGTAGATTTGGTAAACAAAGTCACAAGATGGTGGCTGGTGGCTTATCAAACCTAGTTCATTGCCTAATAATAATAAAAATAATAAAAATTTATTATTTATACCCCGCCCATCTGGCTGAGTTTCCCCAGCCACTCTGGGCGGCTCCCAATCGAGTGTTAAAAACAGTATAGCATTAAATATTATAAACTTCCCTGAACAGGGCTGCCTTCAGATGTCTTTTAAAGATAGGATAGCTGCTTATTTCCTTCACATCTGAAGGGAGGGCATTCCACAGGGCGGGCGCCACTACCGAGAAGGCCCTCTGTCTGGTTCCCAGTAACCTCACTTCTCGTAATGAGGAAACCGCCAGAAGGCCCTCGGCGCTGGACCTCAGGATGAACGATGGGGGTGGAGACGTTCCTTCAGGTATACCAAAGTCTCATAGAAAACATGCAAAACGCCCCGGAAAAATCTCCTCTGAGCAACCGCGAAACTAGATGCAATGCTCAGTGAGTAATCGCCACCGAAAGCGGCACGTTCAGAACAACATGCGAACTGAAACACAAGAGATCTTTGAAATGTGCCCTTCTACTGAACTTTGCAATGCAGTTCTCCAGTTAGGTAATGGTACAAAAATGTATATACAGTGGTACCTCGGTCTGCGAACTTAATCCGTTCTGGAAGTCCTTTCTTAAACTGAGGTGCGCTTTCCCTAATGAGGCCTCCTGCCGCTGGTGCCCTTCCATTGTTCGGCTTCCGTTCTTAGACCGAGGTAAAGTTCGCTAACCAGAACAATACTTCCAATTTTGTGGAGTTTGTAACCCGAATAGTTTGTTAACAGGGCTGTTCTTAAACCAAGGTACCACTGTAATACTAAAGTGAAATGTGCATTAAAACACATACAGTGGTACCTCCGGTTAAGTACTTAATTCGTTCCGGAGGTCCGTTCTTAACCTGAAACTGTTCTGAACCTGAAGCACCACTTTAGCTAATGGGGCCTCCTGCTGCCGCTGCACGATTTCTGTTCTCATCCTGAAGCAAAGTTCTTAACCTGAAGCACTATTTCTGGGTTGGCGGAGTCTGTAACCAGAAGCGTATGTAACCTGAAGCGTATGTAACCCGAGGTACCACTGTACTGTATATAAGGGAAAAGTTTTTTTTAAGAAAACATTTTTCTTTCTACAATTTGATTCATTATCAAAAAATACCCAAACATAACAAAGAAGAAAAACAAAGAAGAAAAAATGTAGACCATAAAACATTGTAGCTAACAACGCCAAAATTTCAAAGATACACAGACCCTCCAAGTGTCCCTATTTTCCAGGGACAGTCCTGGATTTACAGACGCCATCCTGGTTTCTGATTTGATCCCGGAATATTCTGCTTTTCCTTAGGATGTCCCTATTTTCATCAGAGAAATGTTGAAGGGTAGGGAAAAGGTAAATGAACCCCTGACCATTAGGTCCAGTCGTGGCTGACTCTGGGGTTGCGGCGCTCATCTCACTTTATTGGCCGAGGGAGCCGGTGTACAGCTTCCGGGTCATGTGGCCAGCATGTCTAAGCCGCTTCTGGTGAACCAGAGCTGCACACGGAAACGCCGTTTACCTTCCCGCCGGAGTGGTACCTTATTATCTACTTGCACTTTGAAGAAGAAGAAGAAGAAGAAGAAGAAGAAGAAGAAGAAGAAGAAGAAAAAGAAGAAGAAGAGTTTGGATTTGATATCCCACCTTTCACTCCCTTTAAGGAGTCTCAAAGCGGCTAACATTCTCCTTTCCCTTCCTCCCCCACAACAAACTCTGTGAGGTGAGTGGGGCTGAGAGACTTCAAAGAAGTGTGACTAGCCCAAGGTCACCCAGCAGCTGCATGTGGAGGAGCGGAGACGCGAACGCGGTTCCCCAGATTACGAGACTACCGCTCTTAACCACTACACCACACTGGCTCTCAGCTTTGACGTGCTTTCAAACTGCTAGGTTGGCAGGAGCAGGGACCGAACAACGGGAGCTCACCTCGTCATGGGGATTCGAACCACCGACCTTCTGGTCAGCAAGTCCTAGGCTCTGTGGTTTAACCCACAGTGCCACCCATGTCCCTTTGGAGGGTATGGTAGGTTGCCCTATTTTCACCAGAGGCATGTGTGACCCCAAGCCAAGGAGATAAGTAACTATACAACCGTTTAGAAGACATCTGAAGGCAGCCCTCTATAGGGAAGTTTTTAATGTTTAATTATATTTTTATATATGTTGGAAGCTGCCCAGAGTGGCTGGGGCAACCCAGCCAGATGTGCGGGGTATAAATAATAAAATTGTTGTTGTTGTTGTTGCTATGGGGTAAAGGTAAAGGGGCCCCTGACCATTAGGTCCAGTCGTGACCGGCTCTGGGGTTGTGCCGCTCATCTCGCTTTATTGGCCGAGGGAGCAGGCGTACAGCTTCCGGGTCATGTGGCCAGCATGACTAAGCCGCTTCTGGCAAACCAGAGCAGCGCACAGAAATGCTGTTTACCTTCCCTCCAGAGCGGTACCTATTTATCTACTTGCACTTTGACGTGCTTTCAAACTGCTAGGTTGGCAGGAGCAGGGACTGAGCAATGGGAGGTCACCCCGTTGCGGGGTTTCGAACCACTGACCTTCTGATCGGCAAGCCCTAGGCTCTGTGGTTTAACCCACAGCGCCACCCGCGTCCCCTGTTGTTATGGAATAGGGTGTCCCTATTTTCACTGGAGAAATGTTGGAGGGTATGGATACAGCACAGCTCCAAAGCTCAAAAAGTATTAACTCATGTAAAGAGTCCCTTTACAAATTAGAATTCTCCACCTGTGAGTTTCATTATGGTCGAGAATAAAGATCCCATATAATTTTAAATGAGCCAAACATTTGCATATACCGGTGGCCTCAATATTTGTATAAGTAAGAAAATCATACCATATATGGGGGGGAGGTCATTTGAGTCCTGCCTTTTAGATACTTTTAGTTTATGAGATATCTTTTCAAGACAGGCCATTTGCCAAACCTTTGAATGCTAGCAATCCAAATTATTAAGATTAGAGGTCTTCCAGGATTTGACAATGCATATGGTTTTTCAATTGAAAAATAAATAAATGGAAAGAAGCAGCTATATCTCCTCTTCCTTCTGACACAAAAAAAACAGCTTTGTTTTGGGACATTTTACCACCCGATTTGAATCTGGCGTGGAGTAGAAAAATATCTCGTACCACTTTTGCATGCCAGTTTCATGCTGCGTTGCAGGTCGCTCGGGGTGGAAAATCACCCCGTAAAACTGCCTATGAATTTTATTTTCTGTTTATTCTTCATAGGCTGGAGGGCAGAGAGTACATGACTTCCACACCTCTATGGCACTGAACCAGGACTAAACACACACACACAAATTAGGCCCTGTTTTGCTGTCATTACCAAATAGTTAAAATTCTGGTCGGTCCAGGTAGACACCACCCGAGGCAGTGAGAAATAGCACAAAGGTAGGAACAGTCAAAACAGCCGCTTATGCCAGACAGTTTGTCCTCATCTGAGTGTTCTGGGTCACCATATTCTTTTGGGCATCCTCTCTCTGTGCTTTGCGAGGTGTGATTAGAGAAAGACACCAGCAAACCCACCGCAGGCTAGTGTTGGAAGTTCTTCCCTTGACTGCGAAGGCATAGGATTATAGAATTGCAGAGCTGGAAGGGACCCCGTGGGTCATCTAGTCCAACCCCCCGAAATGCAGGAATCCCAGCTACAGCATCCATGACAGACGGCCATCCAACCTCTGCTTAAAAACCTCCAAGGGAGGAGACTTACACCTCTCATGGGAGTCCGTTCCACTGCCGAACAGCTCTTATTGTCAGAATTCCCCCTCCGAATGTTCAGTCAGAATCTCCTTTCTTGAAACTTGAAGCCATCAGTTCAAGTCCTACCCTCCAGAGCAGGAGAAAACAAGCATGCTGCCTCTTCCATGGGGCTGCCCTTGAGACTGACCCAGAAACTCCAGCGGGTGCAGAATGCCACGGCGAGACTCCTTACGGGGTCCTCGCTGTGGTATCACATTCACCCAGTGCGACACCAGCTACACTGGCTCCCGGTGGAGTACAGGATCAGGTTTAAGGTGCTGGTTTTAACCTTTAAAGCCCTATATGGCCTAGGACCCTCGTACCTATGGGACCGCCTCTCCTGGTATGTCCCACGGAGGACCTTACGGTCTTCAAACAAAAACATATTGGAGGTTCCAGGCCACAGGCAGGTTAGGCTGGCCTCAACCAGAGCCAGGGCTTTTTCGGCTGTGGCCCTGATCTGGTAGAACGCTCTGTCCCAAGAGACTAGGGCCCTGCGGGACTTGACATCTTTTTGCAGGGCCTGCAAGACACAGCTGTTCCACCAGATCTCTGGCCAAGGCACAGTCTGACCCCCTCATAGAACTCTAGCCCAATGGTTGCCATTAATTTGATTCTGAATTGATTTTAGAATGAATTGATTTTAGGATGTATTTCAATTAATTGATTGTGATTTTATGTAAACTGTGTTACTTTTACTTTTGTTAGCCACTCTGAGCCCGGCTTCGGCGGGGGAGCGCGGGATATAAATAATTTTTTATTATTATTATTATTATTATTACCCTCTGTCATCCTTGCTTTTCGTTTGCCAATGAACCCCTGCTGTTGTGGGGGCTGCCTCCATTAAGGCAGGCGGGACCGGAAGCCTCCAACTCTGTAGCTCTATGATTCTATGAGTTGGTTCCCATCTCCTGAGTGACCAATGCTCTTCTTTGTCTAATTTATGCTTTTATGTCCTGCGTTCCAGGAATCTCCCGTGACACTTTGCTGCTCACGTGCCTTTCCTTGGCGCATTCAGACAGAGGAACATCTCTTATGAGATGCCAGCATGCTTCAATTAGAGGGAAAGCTCAACGATAAGGATTACTCATCAGCCCTCTTTGGTGTGCCTGAGCCAGGGGGCACGGCACCTGCATGTAGGGTTGCCACCTGTCCTGTACATTCCGGGAGTGTCCCGTATTTCAGTGTAAAATGCTATGTCCTGCACTGATACAATTTGTCCTGTATTTCAGGTTTTCTCCGTCTCTCTCCCCCGCCAAGTTAGGGATCCTCCTTCTCTCTCCCCCTCTCTCTCCCTTGGTCAACTTAGAGATCCTCTCCAAATGCATGTGCTTGAAAGGTAATAATAATAATAATAATAATAATAATAATAATAATAATAATAATTTATTTATACATACATACATACATACATACATACATACATACATACCCCGCACATCTGACTGGGTTACCCCAGTCACTCTGGGTAGCTCGCAACAGAATATTAAAAACACAATAAAACATCAAACATTAAAAACTTCCCTAAACAGGGCTGCCTTCATATATCATCTAAAAGTCAGATAGTTGTTTATTTCCTTGACATTTGATGGGAGGGCATTCCACAGGGCAGGTGCCACCACCGAGAAGGCCCTTTGCCTGGTTCCCTGTAACCTCACTTCTTGGAGTGAGGGAACTGCCAAAAGGCCCTTGGTGCTGGACCTCAGCGTCCGGGCTGAACGATGGGGTTGGTGACACTGCTTCAGGTTGTTTGAAAGGTCATGTATTTAAGCTCTGGGTACCCAAGCACAGACAGATTTGCAAAGCCATGTGTATGTGTGTGTGCGCATGCGGCAAATTCCAGAGGGGCCATCCTGTTAGGCTGCAATGAATTGCAATGGGATTTTTTTGAACTAGATGGAAAGGAAAAAAATCACCTCCAAACGCCCTGCTCTGTCCTGTCCTGTATTTTGCCAGGACAAAGGTGGCAACCCTACCTGTGCGAGCTCACCTGAGCCCTGCCACTCTTCCAGATGCTAATGGACAAAATGTGGGTCAGGTAAGCCAGAAACACAAACCTTTTGCACCTGTCTGACCTGTCCGGTCGTTTGCCTTTGGGAGGATTAAGGAAGAGCCTGTTCAGAAGAGCTCCAGGGCAGGGACCGCCCGAATGCCACAAAACCTCCGCCCTGGCCTTGGAGAAAATGTTTTGTGTAGCCAAATGCCCAGAGATCACGTAGTCACTGAATCACCGCTGGGCAATTAAGAAGGCGTTACAAGATCTCCATGTCATCCACTTGACGGATTCATGCCCCCCTGGATTTATAGCACGGGTTGTGTTTATACAAGATATGCTGAAGTCAGCTAAAATCTCAGGGAGCACTTCAAATAATAATAATAATAGTAGTAATTTATTTATACCCTGCCCATCTGGCTGGGTTTCCCCAGCCACTCTGGGAGGCTTCCAACAAGTATTAAAATACAGTAGTCTGTTAAACATTAAAAGCTTCCTTAAAAAAGGCTGCCTTCAGGTGTCTTCTAAAGTCTGGTAGTTGTTCTTCTCTTTGACATCTGGTGGGAGGGCGTTCCACAGGGTGGGCGCCACCACCAAGAAGGCCCTCTGCCTGGTTCCCTGTAACTTGGCTTCCAGCAGTGAGGGAACCACCAGAAGGCCCATGGTGCTGGACCTCAGGGTCTGGGTGGAACGATGGAGGCAGAGACGCTCCTTCAGGTATACTGGACTGAGGCCATTTAGGGCTTTAAAGGTCAGCACCAACACTTTGAATTGTGCTTGGAAATGTACTGGGAGCCAATGTAGGTCTTTCAAGACCGGTGTTATGTGGTCTTGGTGGCCGCTCCCAGTCACCAGTCTAGCTGCCGAATTCTGGATTAGTTGCAGTTTCCGGGTCACCTTCAAAGGTAGCCCCATGTAGAGCGCATTGCAGTAGTCCAAGCGGGAGATAACCAGAGCATGCACCACTCTGGCGAGACATTCTGCGGGCAGATAGGGTTTCAGCCTGCGTACCAGATGGAGCTGATAAACTGCTGCCCTGGACACAGAATTGACCTGCGCCTCCATGGATTCCTGCATTTATGACCCACCTTTCCTGCGAGGAGTTCAAGGTGCATGGCTTGCCCCTTCCCCGTATTCTCCACACAACAATCCGCAGAGCCGATCAGGGCAAGGGATAAGCACACAGGGGCCAAGGTCAACCAGTGAGCTTCATGGCCGAGTCGAGATTTGAACCCTGGTCTCCCAGGTCTAGTCAGACCATTTAACTACTACACCAAACTGGTTCTGGGCGGGGAGCTGTCATAGCGAAAGAATGTAACCCACTCCCAATTTAATCTGGATTTTTACCCTCCCTGGTAAATGAAAAAACCTGTTGCCAATGACCCATTTAGTAAACACACAAGACGTAACCGACTGTAAAAGGTAAAGGAACCCCTGGTCATTAGGTCCAGTCGTGGCTGACTCTGGGGTTGCGGCGCTCATCTCGCTCTATAGGCTGAGGGAGCCGGCGTACAGCTTCCGGGTCATGTGGCCAGCATGACTAAGCCGCTTCTGGCGAACCGGAGCAGCGCACGGAAACGTCGTTTACCTTCCCGTCGGAGTGGTACCTATTTATCTACTTGCACTTTGACGTGCTTTTGAACTGCTAGGTTGGCAGGAGCAGGGACCGAATAACGGGAGCTCACCCCGTCACGGGGATTCGAACCGCCGACCTTCTGAACGGCAAGTCCTAGGCCCTGTGGTTTAACCCACAGCGCCACCAGCGTAACCGGCTGTACTTTTAAATAAATAAGGTATACTTCATTGTATCAAATTGTAGATTTCAACAGAAGTCTCATAAAGTTCAATGAAAAAAGCAGAAGACCCAGTGGATCAGTTCATTCTCTAATCGGTTCATGCATAAGGTCTATTCCACATGTGTCTATTCCACCTGTCTGTTCATAGAGTCCAATAATCCACACGAAGGGCTGTTACAGTTCCACAGAATCCTCTCACAGAGTCTAAGACAAGGATTTCTGGAATATTAGCCTTGTTTCGCCATCCTAGGCCTCATCAGTAGTACAGGCTCATTTGTAATATTACAGGATAGTGGATCTTATAGCATAGTAGTGGTTGCAGCCTGTACTACTGATGAAGCCTAGGATGGCGAAACAAGGCTAAAATATAGGTTAAAATGCAATTAAAAATGCAGCCTCATTTTAAAACAGCCAATAAATCAAGACCATAAGGGGAGGGAAACATAAGGGTCAGACCGAGTCCAAACCAAAGGCCAGGCAGAACACCTCTGTCTTGCAGGCCCTGCGGAAAGATGTCAAGTCCCGCAGGGCCCTAGTCTCTTGTGGCACAGTGTTCTACCACGTCGGGGCCAGTGCTGAAAAGGCCCTGGAGCCTAATTGAAATCAATCTAACCTACTTCAGGCTTAGGACCTCCAAAGTGTTGTTATTTGTGGACCTTAAGGTCCTCCGTGTGGCATACCAGGAGAGGTGGTCCCATAGGTACGTGGGTCCTAGGTCCACAGGAGTGCTGGGGACTCAATAAGGTTGAAAACCTCTGAAAGGCACACAAGGGAATACCAGTAGAAGTAAACTTAGAGGGGTTCGGTCCTGCAAACAGCTTAATGCCCCAAACTCATAATAGGTAAAAGTAAAGGGACCCCTGACCATTAGGTCCAGTCATGACCAACTCTGGGGTTGCGGCGCTCATCTCGATTTATTGGCTGAGGGAGCTGGCGTGCAGCCTGTGGCCAGCATGACTAAGCCGCATCTGGCGAACCAGAGCAGCGCACGGAAACGTCGTTTACCTTCCCGTTGGAGTGGTACCTATTTATCTACTTGCACTTTCACGTGCTTTTGAAGTGCTAGGTTGGCAGGAGCAGGGACCGAGCAACGGGAGCTCACCCTGTCGCGGGGATTCGAACCGCCGACCTTCTGAACGGCAAGTCCTAGGCCCTGTGGTTTAACCCACAGCGCCACCAGCGTAACCGGCTGTACTTTTAAATAAATAAGGTATACTTCATTGTATCAAATTGTAGATTTCAACAGAAGTCTCATAAAGTTCAATGAAAAAAGCAGAAGACCCAGTGGATCAGTTCATTCTCTAATCGGTTCATGCATAAGGTCTATTCCACATGTGTCTATTCCACCTGTCTGTTCATAGAGTCCAATAATCCACACGAAGGGCTGTTACAGTTCCACAGAATCCTCTCACAGAGTCTAAGACAAGGATTTCTGGAATATTAGCCTTGTTTCGCCATCCTAGGCCTCATCAGTAGTACAGGCTCATTTGTAATATTACAGGATAGTGGATCTTATAGCATAGTAGTGGTTGCAGCCTGTACTACTGATGAAGCCTAGGATGGCGAAACAAGGCTAAAATATAGGTTAAAATGCAATTAAAAATGCAGCCTCATTTTAAAACAGCCAATAAATCAAGACCATAAGGGGAGGGAAACATAAGGGTCAGACCGAGTCCAAACCAAAGGCCAGGCAGAACACCTCTGTCTTGCAGGCCCTGCGGAAAGATGTCAAGTCCCGCAGGGCCCTAGTCTCTTGTGGCACAGTGTTCTACCACGTCGGGGCCAGTGCTGAAAAGGCCCTGGAGCCTAATTGAAATCAATCTAACCTACTTCAGGCTTAGGACCTCCAAAGTGTTGTTATTTGTGGACCTTAAGGTCCTCCGTGTGGCATACCAGGAGAGGTGGTCCCATAGGTACGTGGGTCCTAGGTCCACAGGAGTGCTGGGGACTCAATAAGGTTGAAAACCTCTGAAAGGCACACAAGGGAATACCAGTAGAAGTAAACTTAGAGGGGTTCGGTCCTGCAAACAGCTTAATGCCCCAAACTCATAATAGGTAAAAGTAAAGGGACCCCTGACCATTAGGTCCAGTCATGACCAACTCTGGGGTTGCGGCGCTCATCTCGATTTATTGGCTGAGGGAGCTGGCGTGCAGCCTGTGGCCAGCATGACTAAGCCGCATCTGGCGAACCAGAGCAGCGCACGGAAACGTCGTTTACCTTCCCGTTGGAGTGGTACCTATTTATCTACTTGCACTTTCACGTGCTTTTGAAGTGCTAGGTTGGCAGGAGCAGGGACCGAGCAACGGGAGCTCACCCTGTCGCGGGGATTCGAACCGCCGACCTTCTGATCGGCAAGTACTAGGCTCTGTGGTTTAACCCACAGCACCACCCGTGTCCCCAAAACTCATAATAATTCTATGCTAACTAGATTTCTAGACCACCCAGCAGCTGAAGTTCTCTGGGAATGTGCAGTAAAGGCCAAGACAGCCGCTCTCTCTCCTGACTGCCAGCTAGAAGCTCCACCTAGGCCTCTCAGCTCTCTCAACCAAGACTTGCAGAATACTGTAATGCCATTAAACGCAACCCAGCTGGTGAAGCGTAGCCCTTTCGCTGGCAGCTGTTAAGCAGTAAGAACTTTATTGCTCGGATCAGCAGAGAGAGAGGATCCTGGAGGTTCGCCCAAAGATTATAACCGGAGGTGCTGCGGTTACGCAAGATGGTGAGGAACATGTTGCAAGGAGAAAGCACGATCGAGCGAAATCCACTAGAGAGAGGAGGCTCA
Source organism: Podarcis pityusensis (assembly GCF_964106645.2). Classification (NCBI taxonomy): domain Eukaryota; kingdom Metazoa; phylum Chordata; class Lepidosauria; order Squamata; family Lacertidae; genus Podarcis; species Podarcis pityusensis. The sequence goes on along the minus strand of NC_138031.1, from coordinate 6,354,229 downwards.
GGAAAAGGGTTGTTGGCTGAGTTGGGATGGCAGAGCAGTCCTTTATGTCGGCGCCATCTAGTGGTCAAGGGGGGGGACATCACAGAGGCACAACTTATCCGAGCCAGAGCTTAATTCTCTGAAATTGTTCCTGAAACTGGCAAAAGCGCTGAAGTACTACATATCCTCCAAGCGTCCTGTTTTTCCAGGGACAGCCCAGAGTGACAGAAGCCATCTTGGTTTCTGATTTGATCCCAGAATGTCCCACTTTTACATTTTCCTTCCCTTCACACCGCAGAGAACAATTAAAAGTGGTTTATGTGTCTGTAGAGGTATAAAAACGGACCCCTGAAAATAATATTCCTGCAGCAAATGAAGGAACTGTTGAAGCCCTTCCTATAATTTTGAAGGAAAAGCTCACCAATTGGCTTCAAATTCTTTCAGCAGGCAGCCATTTCTTAGGAAATGCAGAGAGTGTTTATTCCTTTATTGTAAATGGAGCCTTTCACTGTCTACACACAAGTAAGTCCCAGTACATTCAATGGAGCTTACTTCCAGGTAACTGGTACAGACTGAGCAGCCTTTCACTGCAATCCAAAGCATTTTTACTCAGAAGTGTGTCACACAGAGATAAATAGGTATGTTCCTGATGCTTTTGAATTCTGGTGCTGGAGGAGACTCTTGAGAGTCCCATGGACTCCAAGAAGATCAAACCTCTCCATTCTGAAGGAAATCAGCCCTGAGTGCTAACTGGAAGGACAGGTCCTGAAGCTGAGGCTCCAAGACTTTGGCCACCTCATGAGAAGAGAAGACTCCCTGGGAAAGACCCTGAAGTTGGGAAAGATGGAGGGCACAAGGAGAAGGGGACGACGGAGGACGAGATGGTTGGACAGTGTTCTCAAAGCTACCAGCATGAGTTTGACCAAACTGTGGGAGGCAGTGGAAGACAGGCGTGCCTGGCGTGCTCTGGTCCATGGGGTCACAAAGAGTCGGACATGACTAAATGACTAAACAACAACAACAACAAAATATATGACACCAGCCACAACCCATATGCAACCTGTAGTTTCTTCAGCAATACGGCTGTTTGATGCATTCCCGGTCAAACCAGCCACCATCCCTTTAGGAAACGTAAGCTAAGGTGTGTGAGTCGGACATGACTAAACGACTAAACAACAACAAAATGTTCCTGATCATTCTCACTATTACTGTTGTTGTTGTTGAGCAAATGTTTTCTTTTAAAAAATCATGGTGCATGTGTTAACTAACTCACCAATGCCATATTGTCTGTATTAGCAGCAATATTTTTGTAAATTGCCACAGTTAACAAAGTGATTATCAGCTGTCTCTGCTTTTCTGCGTTGCATTACCTTCTGAGATGTTTACACTCATGCAGGCACACAGGTGGCAATCCTAAGAATATGTGTGCGCGAGTGGGGTGGTGTGTGTGTGGGGAGAGAGATTAGATTCAGTTTGCATTTAAAGGCAAACCTACCTAGTTCACACATTCCCAAAAACAGTATGGGAAACAAAACCTAGCTATCCTTCAAAATTTGCATTTCTCTGAATTTTGCGATGCAGATCCCAGCCACGATACAGATCCCAGCAAAAATGCATAGATTTGGTGAAGATTGGACGTTTTCATCCCAAAAATGTTTTTGATTTGAGTTCCTACTGAAATGAGGCTGCATTTTAATGTTGTACTAAATCTTGTTTTTAAGTTGTATTTTAATCATTTTTTTAACCTGGTGTTAGCCGCCCTGAGCCTGGTCTTGGCTGGGGAGGGCGAGGTATAAATAAAAATTATTATTATTATTATTATTATTATTATATGCTTAGTGTGCCCAAAATTGCATATATTAGGGGAAATAATATCCCACAAATGCACTATGTTAGAGCAATTGCTTTGCAGAAAGTTGCGAATCAGGCATACAAAAATGTGTATATTGGGAGAACTTTGCAAAACCATCATGTTTTGTTTTTGTCTTGTGGACTTTTTTAAAAAAAAGATTGCTAACTGATGCTGAGAACTGAGGAATAATAAGGAACAGAGAGAAACCAAAATTGACAGATTTGAGCACACATTTGAGCGTGTGTGTTTATTATGCACATATGTCATACATACATATCCTCTGTCAGTCAGAGGAGACAATACTGTTGGCCACCTTCCCATGTTAGCCAAGTCAGTTCGTGACAAGGAAAAGAGTCTGCAATTCTTCCCAGCAGAGGGCAGCAGTATACATTCTTCACCATTTCCACTGCTCATACCTGCTAGAGCACAATCTGCCTGGACATTTAAGGCTATGAAAACCTGAAACGGGAACAGCGGTGTTCAGCTCCCTACCCACTTCTAGCATCTAATCAGACTACGATCTTCTTCTTTGGCAATCACTCGTAGCTGAGTAAGATTGTCTTCCATAAACCATAGCTGTCAACTTACAGATTTGAAAATAAGGGACCAGCAGCCTCGAAAATAAGGGATCAGCAGCCAAAATAAGGGATCAACAATTACTTTTATAAAATACATATTTTGTTGCGTGCAAATGGCTTTAGATACCTATTAGGTCCATAAATTACCATATAGCATATATTCAACACAAAAAAACCAACAACAATTTGTTGTTGACAAAGCAAGCTGGACATAGAAAGGGCCCCATTACGTTCAGTAGCTTATTTAAGAGACATCATCAATAAGGGACAGCAGCGGGACATGGCGCTGGAATAAGGGACGCTTGACAGCTATGCCATAAACATGGTTTTAACAGTGAGTCCATAAGTGACTGTGGAGGCCAATTCTGGATCCACACGTCCTTCCACAGTGGGGACATAGGTTTCCGGGCAGGAGTTGATCCTGGTGAGGGTTTGCCAAGCGTGCCTTCCTCTTACCACGTTTCTCCCTTTTGTCCTGAGTTCGAGTGTCTTCAAAGTCCATGACACCTTTGGTAAGGCTGTTCTCCATTTGGAGCACTCGCAGGCCAGTGTTTTCCAATTTTCTGTGCTTATACTGCATTTGTGGTTAACAGATTGAGGTTGAATCCTGACAAGACAGAAGTACTGTTTTGGGGGGACAGGGGCGGTCAGGTGAGGAGGACTCCCTGGTCCTCAGGTAACTGTGCCCCTGAGGGACCAGGTGTGCAGCCTGGGAGTCATTTTGGACTCACAGCTGTCCATGGAGGCATAGGTCAATTCTGTGTCCAGGGCAGCTGTTTATCAGCTCCATCTGGTACGCAGGCTGAGACCCTACCTGCCCACAGAGTGTCTTGCCAGAGTGGTGCATGCTCTAGTTATCTCCTGCTTGGACTACTGCAATGTGCTCTACGTGGGGCTACCTTTGAAGGTGACCCAGAAACTGCAACTAATCCAGAATGTGGCAGCTAGACAGGTGACTGGGAGCGGCTGCCGAGACCACTTAACACTGGTCCTGAAAGACCTATATTGGCTCCCAGTACGTTTCCGAGCACAATTCAAAGTGTTGGTGCTGACCTTTCAAGCCCTAAACGGCCTCGGCCCAGTATACCTGAAGGAGCGTCTCCTCCCCCATTGTTCAGCCCGGACACTGAGGTCCAGCTCTGAGGGCCTTCTGGTGGTTCCCTCATTGCGAGAAGTGAGGTTATAGGGAACCAGGCAGAGGGCCTTCTCAGTGGTGGCGCCTGCCCTGTGGAACGTCCTCCCATCAGATGTCAAGGAAATAAACAACTATCTGACTTTTAGAAGACATCTGAAGGCAGCCCTGTTTAGGGAAGTTTTTAGGGAAGTTTTGATCTTTTATCATGTTTTCAATATTCTTTTGGGAGCTGCCCAGAGTGGCTAGTGAAACCAAGCCAGATGCGCAGGGTATAAATAATATATTATTATTATTATTATTATTATTATTATTATTATTATTATTATCATTATTATGCTCAGCTCCTGTGTTTGGGCTTCTCCTTGGGGCACCTGAGGCTGTGAAAACAGGGCATTGGACTAGATGGGACCTGGGCTCTCCTATTGCTCCTACCATGTCTTACCTTTTGTCCACCTAGTCCAGTATTGTTCAGCTCAGATTGGCAGTGACCAGCTCTCTGATCCGTGTTCAACTGGTGATGCCAACGATCAAACCTGGGACCCTGCCATAGCTCGACTTCTGAGCTCAGCTGTTTTCCCAAATAGTAAAAAGCATGGGTATTCCTTAATCGATCAAAGTGTGCCTACAGACAGAGCAAAGACTCCATCTTAAGCATATACGACGCCGTGGTTCAAAGACCCCTCCGGTGTGCCCCCCCCCCGTTTCCCAGAGTTGTCGACCTTTTCCCAAGCCTCTGTGGGGATCACTCTTCTCTCACGGAGGCTTGGGAGGCAAGCTGCATGCCCGCCAGCCATATGGTTGATGGGGCACAGCTGGCGAGTGTGCAGGAGGGAAAAGGGAGGCCTCCTGCAAAGCCACGCAGCTCCCCCACTCGCTGGGGCGCCCCTGAGAGGCCAGCGCCCTGGCACAACGCGCCAGTAAGCCCAATAGGAAAGATGGCTCTGGGTATGTTACTAGACGATAGCATGCGTTTCAGATTCATTAATCTAGACCGGTAGAGAATAAATGAATGTCGGCTGGGAAAACTGGATTGTGCGACGTGTGTACATGCTGGTTCATCAGCTCTGATATATATGATTCCCAGATACATAGCATTTCTAGTGCCAAGTCGGACACGACTAAATGACTCAAAAACAACAATGGTGCCATAGAGGCAAGGCACGTAGTTGAGGTGCAATCACTGGCTGAAATTGCAAGGCAACGGATTAGTTTCTGCCGCCCAGTGTTTGAAAGAGAGGGAAGATGGGCTCCTGGAGGGGATTGCATGAGCTCCACTGTATATAGTAGTAGGTCAAAAGGGGTCAGGCAACCGAGAACTTGGTTTGTGTAGCAGGCACAAACTGCCACCACCTGCTAAACAGGACATAACTCATGCCAACAGATGCTCAGAGCCGTTTCTGTGAAAAGGCCGCGGTGGAGCAAAGTTCACTTGACTGAGGCCAGAGCACCTTGAAGCATGAATCAAAATGCTGCCATTTCCCCCACATTCAACGTAACCCATCCGCTCAGTCTGCTGCTTAGGAATGAGAAGGTTTAGATGCAATTACTCTCCTTCTCAGAGGTTCTAGCTCTTAATGGCTGCCTGATGGGTGGAAGCTCAACAGGTGCAGCTTCTGCTATTTTTTTTGACTGGGTGGGGAAATCGGTGTCATTTTGCCTGGCATGATAACTGTTTAGAGACACAGAACCCCTCTTGGAAACTAAGAGGGCAACTCTTGGCCCTGATGCCTGATTTGACAGAAGCAAAATCCTCTCCATTTGGTGGCTTTTCCTCTCCAATGTTTTCCATTGGCTTGCTGCCACGATGGCCTTAGATTGTCAGGACAGTGAAGAAAGCAGGAGGTCCATGGAGGCTGCCAGTTGTTTAATTTCCTGCTATTAATGGAGCGTAATCTAAACACCCATGGCAAATATTTACCTCTGTGCTCCCTCTGCTGAATGTCCTGATGGATGATGGACAGCCCTCCACTCCTCTTCCAATCTCAATGGTTGGACTTATTCAAGAACCCGGGAAGAGCGTGGGGCGAAGCCTTCCTCCCATCATTCAATTTTAAGACTGCCAACTTTGATTGTCAACTGAATTGGGCATGGGAAGCTGGTCATGACAGCAGGGGCAAACCAGCTTTCTTTGTTCAATTTTTTTTTAAAAAAGCATGATCTTTTAAAGCATGAGCAAAGCCACTGGAGGTCTCCAGTGCTCCACTGGGCTAGCCATTGACATTTTAGATTTTCCACTATGCCCTATTTTGATGGGCATTTGGGGGGAGGAGGTGAGGGATGGAGGCAGCCAGCAGGTGCTCTCTTTTTTGTGGCAAAGCCCACCCCCACAATGGTCCTTGGACAGGTGTGGTCTGGCAAATCTTAGATGGCAGTGGATGACCCAAAGGAGAACTTAAAATTTAGTTCGAATAGTGTCTGCAAAAGCATGTACCAGTTCAAGTTACGTTGCCCTTCTTGTTCTATCCCCCAGTTTCCCTCCTTTGTTCTCAGTGATGTCCTCATGAAGCCAAATCTAATTGTCTATGTCATGCAGTGATATCATCCCTTCACCGCTGCCTGATCGCTGATTGGCTGCCTTTGAATTTGGTTGAGGTGCTCATCTCGCTTTCAGGCGAAGGGAGCTTTCCAGGTCATGTGGCCAGCAGGACGAAACCGCTTCTGGTGCAACAGAACACCGTGATGGAAACCAGAGTGCACGAAAATGCCGTTTACCTTCATGCCACAGTGGTACCTATTTATCTACTTGCACTGGTGTGCTTTCGAAAAGCTAGGTTGGCAGGAGCTGGGACAGAGCAATGGGAGCTCATACCGTCGTGGGGATTGAAACCACCGACCTTCTAATTGGCAAGCCCTAGAGGCTCAGTGGTTTAGACCACAGCACCACCACCTTTACCTTCCCTAACTACCCCCAACTGATTCCCTACAAGTTGACACAAGCCCTGCAGGGATGGAAATCAGATAAGAAGGGAAACTGCAACAAAAAAATCAGCAGGCAGAGAAGAGGTTAAGAATTCTCCCTCCCTCCCTCATTTCTTTGCGGAAATATCCTGGTTTTACTTTTTATCCCCAAAATAGTCCACTGGGGTCTTTCTTACATCTGAGTGCCTGAAAAACACAGTTTGCCCACAGCTATCTTGGGTGACTTTTTCCAGAAATAATAATATTCCTGAGAAACAAGTCTCATAGTTAATCGTGCTTATAAATCTCTTGTTTATTGCTCTCTTGACTTTTTGCATTCAGTTGGGATATACATTAAAAATAATAATAATACCACCACCAATTTCTCAAAATTGTTCATCTCCTTTATTATTATCCTTCAAAGTTCTAAGTCATTGGTTGCTTCCAGACAGCATCCATTCTGATTTATTTGTGCAAAGTTTGTCGAGTGGTGAGACCATAGTGACTGTTTATTGAGCATCCATTCTGATTTGTTTGTGAGGCGATTGTACAAACGTTGCATAAAACAGTTGTTATCTCACACTCTCCACTGCCTTTTCCCATCAATCTCCTTATTGCAGAAAATTAACGATTTTGGAGTGAAAAGTGGATTTGCTGCATAAGAAGGCTAAATCAGCTGAAATTTGCCGGTCCATGGCTGACTTCCACTTGAACATAGCAATAGTCTGGAAGCACCCATTGCTAACATTTCCTTCTGTCGTAGTTGAAACTGTCTATAGGAGTGGCATCTGAACAACAAAACAAAACACCCTTCTATGTTTCAAGTTCTCTCCAAGTGATTGTGGAGAAGTGGACGGACCTGCCAAAATATGTAGCTGCGACTGTCCTTTGCTCTGTGGTTCCCAGCTTGAGGGAGCTGGTGCTGCAAAGTCGGGATGCAGACTCCGTCCTGGGCTGCAAACCCAGGAACTGGCAATGAAGTGGAGACCTCGCCATATCATTCCCACAAGAGAAAGCCAGCCTGCCATTCTTGGTGCCACTGGAGAACCCAAGGAGTGTTGCTTCATATTTGAAGGTCAACGTGATGTTCTAAATTACTCTTAGGAAAGAGAATAGTGTCGCATATCCTGACATTTACAACAATGTACATGGGGAGGCACCAGCCTTTAGGAGCTCGCTGTACTATTTGGTGAGGGCAGGGCCAGTGGGGTCCCTACAGCATTTGAGAAGGCCATAATGGCATTCGAGCCCGAGCCCTTGTTTACGCTGATGATGTCTCCACTGGTCTGCTCCGGCTCAGACTTCCTGAAGATGTTCTTCATGGTTGACTGGAAGTTGTTGGTGACAAAGCAGTAGACGATGGGGTCCATGCAGCTGTTGAGGCTGCTCAAGGTGACGGTCACGTGGTAGACGATCAAGCTGATGTCATTGGGCATGGCTGGGTTGATGGAGATGGCCAGCTGGCGCACGTGGAAGGGAGTGAAGCAGATCATGAAGATGATGAGGACCGTGATGAGGAGCTGCACTGCCCTCATCCGCCGCTCGCGACTCTGGTGCATGAGCGTCGGCTTGGAGAGGGCGCACATGATCCTGGTGGTGAAGAAGGTGATGATGACAAGGGGGAACAGGTACTCGCAGACCATGAGGGGCAGGATCTGGGCAATGCAGCACTCTGAGAACTGCATGGCCATGGTGAGGATTGAGAAGGTGACCACGGTGGCAAAGACCCAGATGAAAATGCAGATGCCTTTGGCATAGTTGGGGTTCCTCCACCGGCGGGAGGCTTCCACCTGGACAATGGCCAGGTACCGGTCGATGCAGATGCAGGTGAGGAAGAGGATGCTGCAATACATGTTGACGAAGTAGGTGAAGATGTGGACGAGGGCACACCTCTGGCAGTTCCTGGCGCTATAATGCATGATGATCCGTATGGGCAAAGAGAAGCCCACCAGCAAGTCGGTGATGATCAGGTTGATGGTGTAGATGACCGAGGTGGTTTTCGTCTTGGTGCGGAAGCAAAAGACGTAGAGGGCCAGAGAGTTCAACACCACGCCCACCAGGAAAATGATGGCATTGATCACCACCAGCACTATCCACAGGGTATAAAACGTGTCCGACAGTTCTCCATCGAGGTGGACAAATTTGTTGAACAGGCTGTAAGTGGTGTAATTGGACGACACTGTGGAGTCATTGGGAGATGCCATGGTCGAGTGTTTTACAGGCACCTGCAAGACACCAAGCAAAGAGTCAGTCTCAGTTTCACATTTGCACAGAACTGTAATGTCAGATGCGGGTGGTGGTTGCTCGTGAGTAACCAGGCAGGACTCCGACCTGTCTTTTACAGGTTTTATTTGTGCAAACTATTTACTGTGCAGATCCACAAAGTTCATGTCTGTCTTAGTCACTTGCAGAATCCGGGCGTGGCCCCCTCTGGTTTCTCCCCCAACACAAGAACTTTGGCACCCCAAGCCTCCTCCTCCCCTCCTTACGTTTCACCCCTCTGCGCAAGCTGGGCGACAGAAGTGGCGTGCGTCTCTCCTGGCCAGCCTGGCTAGGTGAGGCGCTGGGGCTCTCAGCAGCATCCTCAAGCCCTTTCCTCACTTGGCTGGCCCCTTCCCTCTGTGATGGCCTGGGATTCCAACTCGGACGCTGAACCTGAGGGATCCCAGCCTGCACAGGATTCTCCGCCTCCAGAACCAGCTGAGCCGGGGCTGGGGCATGAGCCTGAAGGGTCCTCACCTGTGCTGGATCCTCAGGTGCAGGCACCAGCTGAGTCTGTTCAGGCTCCTGAGGTGATGGAGGACCCATTGCCTGCAGGTGCTCCACTCTCAGCCCTGTCAGAGGAAGCTGAGGTTGCCTCTGAGTCCGGTAACCCTCCAGCCGCTCCTGAGCTGCAGAGAGGCGGAGGGAACTAAGTTCCCGCAGGAGGAGTGCTCGCCTCCAGGCCAGGAGAGGCGAGTCACCAGAGGATCGGGGCTGCCCTATGCCTCAGGGCAGATAAAAGCCAGCCAGCCCGCCCTAGTCCCAAGTTGCGGGAGCAACATTGTTGGTTGCTAGTTCCTGCCTGAACCCTGTCCTGCTTTTTGGACAGAGCTCCTGACCCGCCCTGGCTCCCTGCTTGCATGCCTGTTCCTGACTTCACCCGACTCCCTGCCCTGCACCCAGCTTCAGCTACTACGGACTGCCTCCATGTTGCACCTTGACCACAGACCGGACTTGGACCTCGCCTCTCGGGTAACCCACGGGACCAGGACACCCTCTCTTCCCCCACTGGAGGTGTGGCTTTTACCACCGCTGGAAGAGGAACTGCTCCTCAGGAGTTTTGGAGGCTCTCCGTATCCCAACGGGCCCCCTGCCTCCCTCCCCTGTTCCAATGGCAGTCTGCTGACATGTAATGACAGTAATTCATGTTGAATCCCATGATTCTTTTTCGAAGCTGGAGATGTGAGGACTCAAAGCCTAGCCTGGCCCTACCCTTATTTCCAGATATGTCTGGATGCTCAGTGGTGAGGGAAACAGCAATTTGCACATGCCCATGAAACTGTTGTTGCTGTTGCCATATTGTTCTTACAGGAAACAGGTTGCAGGGCTTTTGTAGGGAAGCTAGGCTCAAAATCTAATCCTGATTGTGCAAGGACTCTGGGCCAGACTCCACACAGGCAATTGAACATGTGGTGCAATATCCCTCTACTTCCATGTGCAAATCTTTCTGCCTGAATAACAGTGCATGATTTTCGTATAAGGAACTTAAAATGAGGAGGGTCAGTTGGGGACAGTGAGAAATGTCCCTTTCCCGCCCCAACCTGGCCACAGTGATCCATGCGGCGGTCACCTCCAGGCTTGACTACTGTAACTCGCTCTACACGGGGCTGCCCTTGAAACTGTCCCAGAAACTCCAGCGGGTGCAGAATGCTGCAGCGAGGCTCCTCATGGGGTCCCTGCCATGGGAGCATATTCACCCAGTGCCCTACCAGCTGCACTGGCTCACGGTGGAGTATAGGGTCAGGTTTAAGGTGCTGGTTTTGACCTTTAAAGTCCTATGCGGCCTAGGACCCTCGTATCTACAGGACCGCCTCTCCTGGTATGTCCCACAGAGGACCCTAAGGTCCATGAATAACAATAGCTTAAAGGTCCCCGGCCCTAAGGAAGCCAGACTATCCTCCACCAGGGCCAGGGCTTTTTCAGTGATGGCTCCGACCTGGTGGAATGCTCTGTTCCACAAGACTAGGGCCCTGCAGGACTTGATCTCCTTCTGCAGGGCTTGTAAGACAGAGCTATTCTGCCCGGCCTTCAATTTGAATTAGCTTGATCCTCTATTCCCTTTCCCCCTTTACTCTTCTATGAAGAAACCCTCTCTGGGACCCCATATTTAAATTATTCCCTGGCCTCCTTGCTGGCCCTAGTAGGACCAACTTGGTGATCACTTTATGTCTAGTGACTGGGTCCTTCCTTCCTTCCTTCCTTCCTTCCTTCCTTCCTTCCCTCCCCAAAATGACCCCTGAATTTTTGAATTTTATTGATATTGACGCTGCATTTTATGTCGTATTTTATGCTGTTTTATGCTGTTTTCAAGTTGCATTTTAATCAATGTTTTATATTTGAGGTGCCACCCTGAGCCCGGTTTTTAAACCCAGAAGGGTGGGGTATAAATAAAAATTGATTGATTGATTGATTGATCGGTCTGAGTTGTGTTGGAGGGTACGTGCCTAACCCAGAGAGTGTGAAGATGTGGAGGTGCTCAGCTCCTGGCCTCTCCAGCTACAAGGACCTTAGGGAGCAAACATCTGCCTGAAATCTCCAGCTGCCTATTGGACAACACTGGCCTAGATGGATTGCTTGTAAGACAACTCTGAGAATGACATAGGGCACAGCGGTTTTCAAACAACTCCCAGCTCCTTTAGCAAACTGCAGCTCCCAGAATTCTTTAGGAGAAGCCATGACTGCTTAAAAAGGTATCAGAGCGAATTCAATGTATGGTGGGAACACGGCCTCAGTATCTTCCTACATTCCTGAGAAAGAAGGTGAGATACAAAGATGCATTTTCCTGGCATGAAAACTCAAAAGAGCGCAATTTAAACAAACCATCTGCATTAACGTTTCTGGCTTCCTGCATCTCCTAGACTTGAATCAAAGTTATTACTATTATTGCTTCTTCCTTGCTCCTGCTGCTGGGCAAAAAATTTTCCCCAACCCTGTTTAATTCTCCAAAACCTCTGTGTTTAAACTTTCTCCCAGTGATTTATCATTTTATTTATAAATGAAGGGTTAAAACTTTCTTTCTTTCTTTCAAACGGTTCGCTTTGTCTCTTGGCAAGTTCTTGCTCTGCTCCAGCTCAGATTGGCCAAATATGGTATTTTACTTTTGTGGAAAGTGAGAAGGGCTGGCTATGCCTTCAGAGAGGGCTCCTCCAGTGCCCTGATGAAGGCTGAGAGGCAGGAAGAAGAGGCTGCTGTGAAGAGCAAAAGAGAGAGTCTCTGCATGGAACTGGGAAAAAGGACGCAGAGCCAGGCAGGGCAGCAAGGGGAGCTGCAACCACCCTGAAGGCAGGGGCTGCTTTTAGTAACGTGGCACCCCCCGCAAGGACAAAATCTGGTGCCCCCCAAAAAAATATTTCTTATTTTCACCACAATTCCTTTTGGTACAGTTGCTTTTTTATTGATCTTCTCAGTAGGTTTCTTTAAAAAAATATTATTATTATTTTGCACCCTTTTGGCTGAGCACCATGTGCACCAACAGGACACTTTGGAACGCCTTGCTTATTAAAATCAGGAAGACGCCTTCATTGTCCCCTCTTTTGCGCTGGCGCTGTGAGTTAAACCACAGAGCCTAGGACTTGCTGATCAGAAGGTCGGCGGTTCGAATCCCCGCGATGGGGTGAGCTCCCGTTGCTCGGTCCCAGCTCCTACCAACCTAGCAGTTCGAAATCACGTAAATGTGCAAGTAGATAAATAGGTACCACTCCGATGGGAAGGTAAACGGTGTTTCCGTGCGCTGCTCTGGTTCGCCAGAAGCGGCTTAGTCATTCTGGCCACATGACCCGGAAGCTGTATGCTGGCTGCCTTGGCCAATAAAGCGAGATGAGCGCCGCAACCCCAGGGTCGGCCATGACTGGACCTAATGGTCAGGGGTCCCCTTTACCTTTAAAATGTTTTTGTTTAGACAAGCCTACCTAGATGTTTAGAAAGGTGGTGTGAGTTTTCATGTTTCTCGTCTATTGTTAGTTTAACTTTTTGAAAGCCTTGTGTTGCGTTATTCTTGCTAAATTTTCTTATCGATAATAGCATTGTTTTATCTTTTTAATAAACCGCTTTGCAGGTTGTTGTCCCCCCCCCCTTTTTAAAGTCAAGTGGTGTCACATTTTATGAAATCAACCAACAACAGACGTCTAGTGTCCAGTACAACTTATTACCAAACTGAAAACTATGGAGAGACCTGGTCTGAATAGAGATATTGGATTCTTGTCTCATTACATATGCTAAAGCTATTTTTGATCACCTGCATACTATCCCTTCCTTTTTCCTGTAGGACTAATTGCAGTCATTATCAGTCGTCAACAGGTTTAGCATACCCATTGAGCCAATCACCCATCTCCTATTACCCTTCTGAGAAACACCCCACCCTCCCACTATATATAAGGGTCTGGTGACTTCTGTTTCAGTGTATCTGAAGAACTGTGCATGCACATAAAAGCCCAACAAACTTAGTTGGTCTTTAAGGTGCTACTAGACTATTTTTTTAAATATTTTTAATCAGTTGAAGGGAAGTGATAGTGCCACTCTATTCTGCTTTAGTCAGACCACACCTGGAATACTGTGTCCAGTTCTGGACACCGCAATCTAATAAGGATGTTGACAAGCTGGAAGGTGTGCAGAGGAGGGCAACCAAGATGATCAAGGGTCTGGAAACCAAGCCAGATGAGGAACGGTTGAAGGAGCTGAGTATGTTTAGCCTGGAAAAGAGGAGACTGAGAGGAGATATGATTGCCATCTTCAAATATCTCAAGGGCTGCCCCATGAAAGATGGAGCAATCTTGTTTTATCCTGCTCTGAAGGGTAGGACCTGAGAACCAATGGCTTCAAGTGACAAGAGATAATAATAATAATAATAATAATTTATTATTTATACCCCGCCCATCTGGCTGGGTTTCCCCAGCCACTCTGGGCGGCTTCCAACTGAATATTTAAAACAATACAGCATTAGACATTAAAAACTTCCCTAAAGAGGGCTGCCTTCAGTTGTCTTTTAAAAGTAAAATAGTTGTTTATTGCCTTGACATCTGCGGGGAGGGCGTTCCACAGGGCAGGCGCCACTACTGAGCAGGCCCTCTGCCTGGTTCCCTGTAACCTTACTTCTCGCAATGAGGGAACTGCCAGAAGGCCCTCGGCGCTGGATCTCAGTGTCCGGGCTGAACGATGGGGGTGGAGATGCTCCTTCAGGTATACAGGACCGAGGACAAGAGAGGAGATTTTGACTAGATACGGAAGAGATTTCTGGCAGTAAAAACTGTTTGACAGTGGAGCAGACTCCCTTGGGAGGTTATGGACTCTCCTTCCTTGGAGGTTTTTAAGCAGAGGTTGGATGGCCATCTGACATGGATGCTTTAGTCGAGATTCCTGCATTGCAAGGGGTTGGAGTAGATGATCCTGGGGGCAGAGCTGTCAACTTTTCCCATTTTTAAGGGAAATTCCCTTATTCCGAATAGGATTCCTCGCAAGAAAAGGGAAAAGTTGACAGCTATGCCTGGGGGTCCCTTCCAACTCTACAATTGTATGATTCAATCCATCAATCAAAATATCACAGAACTTGCTCCAGAACTTACCCCGCGAAAACCCGCTCTTTAAAGCTCAATTGGAGCAAACACAAATCTGTTGGGAAACCGGAATGGAAATTTGATCCAATTCAGCTTCAGAGAGTGGCTTTTTGCGGGAAAAGCTCTGATCCAAACAACCCACATACTCAGACATGGAACATTAAAGTGGGGAGCTCTCCTTGGAAAGAGCAGGGAGTGTGGCTAAGTCCTTCTTGTTGGGTGGCGCATTTGGGGTGGTTGTTGTTGTTTTTATCTCCCAAGCTTTGTCTTCTCAGGGTACTTTCCCTGCTGAAGTCACAGCGGCTAAAAATATTCCCTTGATTTGAAGAGCTCTGTTAAAAGAGACACTGCGACGGGGCTGAGTGGAATTGGTTCCTCACTCATCTCTATATTTATCGGCACACACACTTAAAGCCTCGTAAAAAACATTTTATTGGGGAGGCTGGGACAATTATATTGTGTATACACATCCCCTCAGCTCCCACACACAAGCCCATCACAAGCTTTGGGAGGAAAAGTCAGACAGCAGCTCAGGGCCAAAACAAGACGGCCTCTAAATATGTCACATTGAGCTTCAAATCTTGATTTTTCTTCCCAAAGTAGAGGTATACATGGGTGGGGCTGGGGGAGCAGGGAAGGATCTTAAAAGGGAGCACAGTACACAGAGCGGGAGGAGACACATATCTCTTCCCAGCACAGTACTATTGATTTAAGTCTCCAAACCAGGCCAGGCACCAATGATGGTCACCAACTTGGATGGCTTCCAAAGAGGATTGGAGAAATTCATACAGGAGAAAGCTATTGATGGCCCTTGTGCATGAATCCTGCTTGTTGGATTTCTGCAGGCATCTGGTTGGCCACTGGACTAGGTGGGCCATTGATCTGATCCAGCAGGTTGTTCTCGTGTTCTATGACGAGAATGGGTCCAGATCATCCATTTTACGCAAAAACACTTGGAACCTCATGGCCACCACCTACTGGAACACCTTGCCCCCCCAAAGAGAGGTTGATCATTAGCCAATAGTAACCCAGATCTCTTTCTTGAAAGACCTACATTGGCTCCCAGTATGTTTCCCAGCACAATTCAAAGTGTTGGTGTTGACCTTTAAAGCCCTAAATGGCCTCGGTCCAGTAGACCTGAAGGAGCGTCTCCACCCCCATCGTTCTGCCCGGACACTGAGGTCCAGCACCACGGGCCTTCTGGCAGTTCCCTCATTGCGAGAAGTGAGGTTACAGGGAACCAGGCAGGGGACCTTCTCGGTAGTGGCACCTGCCCTGTGGAACGCCCTCCCACCAGATGTCAAAGAGAACAACAACTACCAGACTTTTAGAAGACATCTGAAGGCAGCCCTGTTCAGGGAAGCTTTTAATGTTTAATAGGTTATTGCATTTTAATATTCTGTTGGAAGCTGCCCAGAGTGGCTGGAGAAACCCAACCAGATGGGTGGGGTATAAATAAAAAATAAATAAATAAATAAATAAATAAATAATAATGATAATTCCTGCTATTGGCACCATTTGTCGATGGATTCTTTTATTTTGCTGCATTCCCATCCCACCTTCCCTGCAAGAAGCTCAGGAAAACTTGCATGGCTCTCCTCCATTTTATCCTCCCAACAACCCTGCGAGGTATGACAGACTGAGAGGCGGTGATGGATCCAAGCTCACCTGTTAATGGAGAAATCTGATGGCTCCCCTGGACAAAAAAAACAACAACCAAGGACACCAGCCAGGAATACCAGAGCAAAACAGCAGCCAGTAGGCTTGGTCTTTATTGAAGACTGTCGCGACAGGACTCCCACCTGCCACAAGGTGGAACAAGATGGAAGCCCCGAACAAAAGAGTCCCCAAACTTTTATTAGCTGCTAATCCCCATGTTACACCCCCCCAAACTACATCACTCATACATCATGGTTACATCATGAAAGGGGAGGTCTGGGGGCAGTAATCTGAGCATCCTGGACCCTGCCCCATGGTTCCCCTTGCCCTCCACCAAACACCCATCAAGTGTAACCAAAGAGATATTTAGATTTCCCTGTTTCCCACCCAAGTTAATCACACCCTTCTGTCTTCATCTGGGTTTGTTATTTCTGGAATGGCTACCTGTCTGGCACTCAGGTATCGGGATGCCAGGGATTATCACTCAGGCAGAGGGGCTGCTGAGTAACTGAGCTCACATGTCTATGAATTTCTGAAGTTTTCCCTGTGAGCCAGTGCATAGATACATTTATCAGTGAATTATTACATTTGGTATCGTGCAGCAAAGGCCCTTTGAACAGATAAGAAGAAACTGTGATGAAGTGTTTTGTGGGGACAAATCACAAAAGTCACAAAAGTGATTGTGCTGATTTTGGTAGTGGGCTGCATGTGCATGATATCTGCTGGAGGGGCAACCCCCCCCCCCAACCTAGACATAAATTCCTGCCACACACCCAGTGCCCTTTGTTGTTGAAAGATTCAGAACACACATAAAAGGAACTGGTTTCCCCGCAGTGCAGCAACTATGGAACTCCCCCAAGAGGCAGTGATGGTGACCAGTTTGGATGGCTTTAAAAAGAGGATTGGACAAATTCATGGAAGAGGGGAGGGCAACTGATGCCTACAGGCCGCGATGGCTCTGCTCTGCTTCTGGGTACCAGTTTCTGGAAACCACAAAAGAGGAGAATGCTCTTGTGCTTGAATCCAGCTTGATGGTTTCTCACAGGCATCTGGTTGGCCATGGTGAGAACAGGATGCCGGACCAGATGGGCTATTAGCCCAAGGTCACCCAGCAGCTGCATGTGGAGGAGTGGGGAAGTGAACCCGGTTCACCAGATTATGAGTCTACCACTCTTAACAACTATAGTGGTACCTCGGGTTACATACGCTTCAGGTTACAGACTCCACTAACCCAGACATATTACCTCGGGTTAAGAACTTTGCTTCAGGATAAGAACAGAAATCTTGCTCCGGCAGCGCAGCGGCAGCAGGAGGCCCCATTAGCTAAAGTGGTGCTTCAGGTTAAATACAGTTTCAGGTTAAGAACTGACCTCCGGAATGAATTAAGTACTTAACCCAAGGTACCACTGTACACCACTCTGGTTCTCGGTGCTGCATCCTTTGGTACCAAATTCTGTAGTTTAACTACGCCAGGGGTCAGCGATTTTTTTCAGCAGGGGGCCGGTCCACTGTCCCTCAGACCTTGGGGGTGTGTGGACTATATTTGAAGTGGGGGAATGAACAAATTCCTATGCCCCACAAAAATCCCAAAGATGCATTTTATATAAAGGCACACATTCTACTCATGTAAAAACACGCTGATTCCCGGACCATCCGCAGGCTGGATTTAGAAGGCGATTGGGCCGCATCCGGCCCCCGGGCCTTAGTTTGCCTACCCATGAACTATAAAGAGATGGCTCCTTTCCCCCTCTCCTGCATCTCACTCTTGCATCAGAATAAATACAGCACTGTCTTTCAACCACCAACAGGGCATCCCCATCATCAGGGCATGAAAGCCATCTCTCCCAGAAATTTGGGTGCAGGGAATCCCGGCCTCTTGACCAAGAGATTCCATCTCCCAGTTAAGAGCTGCTGGTCCTCCTCTGTCTTCCCTTTGGAAGACGATGCAATGCTTAAACAATTTCCGTGCTCCCAGTTTTGTAGCACGGCATTCAACGGGGAGCGTGGCTTGTTGCCATATGGACGAGTTACCCGAATCCAGCTTTGAGCGGGGGGAGGGGGTAGTCCCCACCCTCACACCAAACTACATCTGGTCACCTTGAGTGCAATGAAAGGTGTTTATTCTAAGGACACAGTGGCAAATACACACACTGTAAACATCCTCTTGCCGCGCTAATCCCCGACAGATGTACTATTTATATAAAACTGTTAACTGCCTAATAAGGGTGAAATGACACTGGGGAAGATTTACAGACACCACACGCACTCTCTCCCTCTCGGCTGAGCTTTGAGAGGACACTTTGCAGTTGCTGCAAGGCTGCTGACTTAAAGATACAAGGCTGCTGTGTTAAGAAACAACAACACAAACATCAGCACCCACAGGTTCCTCTGAGCTTGAGCAGTTTCTGACATACCCACAGCTGATTGCCTGGGGGGCAAAGATGGAAAGATTTAGAGCAGGCTAGCATAGTATAGTTAAAGCTATAGTTTTCCCAGTAGTGATGCATGGAAGTGAGAGCTGGACCATAAAGAAGGCTGATCACTAAGGAACTGGTGCTTTTGAATTATGGTGCTGGAGGAGACTCTTGAGAATCCCATGGACTGCAAGAAGATCCAACCGATCCATTCTGAAGGAAATCAGCCCTGAGTGCTCACTGGAAGGACAGATCGTGAAACTGAGGCTCCAAGACTTTGGCCACCTCATGAGAAGAGAAGACTCCCTGGAAAAGACCCTGGTGTTGGGAAAGGAGAAGGGGACGACAGAGGACGAGATGGTTGGACAGTGTCCTCGAAGCTACCAGCATGAGTTTGACCAAACTGCGGGACGCAGTGGAAGCAAGAGTGCCTGGCGTGCTCTGGTCCATGGGGTCACGAAGAGTCGGACACGACTAAACAACAACAACAACAAGCATTAATGGTGTGACCCTTCAAACCGAATGCCTGCAGCGGATCATGCCCTTGACAGTCTGTCTGTTTGTCTAGGACCAAGATCTGCCTCACCCAGCACCTGCACACCAGGTGCCCAGGAAAGGTCCCAACAAGGCATGTGCTAAAAACCCATTGCCGGGCACTTGAGGGCAAAAACACAACCCCAAAGGCCAAAGATGGAAGATCTCAAGCACACCCAAGTGCAGGTATTTGGAGGCAGGGGTAGGATTCCAGACTAGTCCTGCTTCTGTACCCCTCTTCCTCCTCTCTTACAGCAGCCGCAGCAACAGAAGCCAAACTCCCAGGAAATGCCATGGATTTGGACAGCTGGCACCTTCCTGTATTACTAATAATATTATTCCATTGACATTCATAGCCTTCAAAGAACCTCAGGACGTAGGCATGGATTCCCCCCACTAAATCTTATATATATATATGTATACACACACACACACACACACACACACACACACACACATATCAATTCCAACAGTCATACAACTTAACTTCTCATCTTATACAATATTTTAGACTTCCGTCAACACCTCTGATGATTTTCGGTTCTCTATCACTAATTACGCATTTCTTAATTTCTATATTACATTTAATTATCTTTAACTAATAATTCTCCTCATAGTCTTTCTTGCAATATTTCAAATAGTTCACCTTACAAAGCTTCTTGCAATCCTACTAGCATAATCTGTTCATCACAATTGCTTTTCAAATAGTTCGTAAATTTACTCCAGTCTTCTGAGAATCTCTGGTCCCGCAGGTTTTGAATCCTTCCTGTTAATTTATCTAACTCTGCATAGTCCATCAATTTCATCCTTGGATTTCCCCCACTAATCATCACAACTGCCCTTCTAGTTGCTAAGTTGGACTACCTGATGGTCCTTCAACGAGATTCATGGCTGGATGGGGTTGTGCACAGGTGAGGAGCCAACAGCATGTGTTTGTGTACAATGGGGAGGGAACCTTGGAAGGTGACTTGGAAACTACAACCAATCCAGAATGCGGCAGCAAGACTGGTGACTGTGGACCATATCACACTGGTTCTAAAGGATCTTCACTGACTCCATGTACGCACAATTCAAAGTGTTGGTGCTGACCTTTAAAGCCCTGAACGGCCTCAGTTCAGTAGACCTGAAGGAGCGTCTCCACCCCCATCGTTCTGCCCGGACACTGAGGTCCAGCTCTGAGGGTCTTCTGGTGGTTCCCTCACTGCTAGAAGTGAAGCTAAAGGGAACCAGGCAAAGGGCCTTCTTGGTGGTAGAGCCCTCCCATCAGGTGTCAAGGAGATAAAGAACTACAGTGGTACCTCGGGTTACATACGCTTCAGGTTACAGACACTTCAGGTTACAGACTACGCTAACCCAGAAATAGTACCTCGGGTTAAGAACTTTGCTTCAGGATGAGAGCAGAAATCATGAGGCAGCGTGGCGGCAGCAGGAGGTCCCATTAGCTAAAGTGGTGCTTCAGGTTAAGAACAGTTTCAGGCTAAGAACGAACCTCCAGAACGAATTATGGTAAGTTCTTAACCTGAGGTACCACTGTACACATGTTTTAGAAGATATTTGAAGGTAGTCCAGTATTAGGAATTCTTTTACGTTTGACATTTTATTATGTTTTTATATTCTGCTGGAAGCTGCCCAGAGTGGTTGGGGAAACCCAGCCAAATGGGTGGGGTAATAATAATAATAATAATAATAATAATAATAATAATATGCATGTTCTCCTCCACATGCAGGTGCAAGGCTGTTCTGGAAGTGGCTGTCTAATTTGCAACTCTAAACCATCTTCCTTGCATGACCCATCTGGTTGGGTCCCTGACTGGCTCGTGGATGGAGGATCTGCACAAAAACTTACTTCTGGATTCTGGTTGGCTCCCTAGAGAAAGCTTTGCTAAGGGATACTGAAGGGGAGCAGCTGGCATGGGGACCAGGGTTTAAAAGTAAAAAGGGTCTTGTCCACAGGCTGTGTTATGATGATGCTTCTTGTCAAGGTGAGAGGTTTGTGGAGCCCCTGGGAGCTTCACATGGGATTCTAGAAGGGATTCAACACACATAGGCTACTGTGGATAAAATCAAACCATCAGCCCCCACTAGTCTGCTGTGACTTGCAGAACCTCTCTTCAGCTAGAGATGGGGAAGAAATTTGGTTTACCTGATCTGCACATCGTGAAACACCTTTCTGCATGTGGCTTTCACTAATATAATACATTTTTTGCATATTACTATTGCTAACATAACACATTTTTTCTGCATATACCCTGTTATACACATTTTGGAGTTGGGGAACTGCGTTGGGAAATTTGGAGAATTGTGGATTTCAAAGGGAAGCTGGGTTCAGCTAGTAACCAAACACTAGTGACGTTCATTTGCAGTATTATATATCTATTGTATATTTCCCTTTTCGGTGGGGGAAATGTCAAATTAAAACCAGAAGTCATTTCTTAGATGGGAAACAGAAAGCAAGAGTGAAAGATAGTAGAGGTCCCTGACCAGGGTCAGATGAGGACATTCTTTCCCCCAACCAAAGGATTCTGGGAACTGTAGTTCTCCCCCACAAAGCTGCAGTTCTCAGCACAGCACTAACTACAGCTACCAGGGTTCTTTGGGGTGAGGGGATGTGTGCTTTAAAAGTCCAGTGTCCATGCAGTCTGGGCTGCGGAGAAGCAGAGACAGTAAAAACAAGAATAAATTCTTACCTATGGAATTGGTGCTTTTCATTCAAGATGCTTGGGAGATATTCCGAATGAAAAGTAATGCCTCCAGAAGAAGAAAAAAAAATTCTTTCTTTCTTTCTTTCTTTCTTTCTTTCTTTCTTTCTTTCTTTCTTTCTTTCTTTCTCCCTCCTCCTTCTAAATATAGCGTTGGACGCAAAGACAGGCAGCGGAGTGCGGAACAGGCACTGGAAACTGAAAAGAGAAAGAGGGGGAAAAATGAAACTCCTTGTCTTCTGTCTGTAGTCCAAACTGCTTTGCAAGCTCCTGGCTCGCTGCCTCAAATCTCTTGGAAATTTATGAAGTGGCATGGGACTTGCTGAGTATTTAAGCCTTGCGGGGTGGCTCTATTTATTTATTTATTTATTCCGGGCCAAGATGTGGGGGGGAGGAACCCTCTGTGTCCCTTTGCTTGTGAGCGAATATGTTCAAGGTGGCTTAGAGAGACAGAGAGATACTAAGCTAAAACCCAATAAACATTAATCTAGAATCCACACACACACACACAATATAAAAAGGAAGGCAAGGCTTAAAATCTAGATTCCAGCAACACAAAGGCGACTGGAAAAGAAGAATGTGCTTCTGGTTTTTCTGAATGGGCGAGTGAGACAGGGCTGGGAGACCAACGGGGCCACCACTAAAAAGGCTTCTGTTCTGGAAGAACTGAAGTGAATCTCATCTCAGATGGTGTTATTATATTTATTTTTATTTATAAACCGCCCTATACCTGGAGGTCTCAGGGCGGTTCACATAAAAAGATCACAGCATATAAAAAAGCAGCTCTCACTGCAGAGGGTATTTGGGGGAATATGTTCTCTCAACTATCCTGAATCCATCACCTCTTTCTTTTTTAAAGCAAACACTTTGAGTCCAGCCTGGAAACTAAATGCTAACCAGTGGGATTCTTTAAAAACTGGTGTCATGTGTGCTCAGCTCAGCATGAGAGCCATTTTGTCAAATTGCTGCAAGTCACATCACCACCTTACATTGTTTTTACAGTCCTGGCTTCCCCCAAATAATCCTAGGAGATGCAATTTATCCTTCACACAGCTACAATTCCCAGCACCCTTAACAAACTAAAGCTCCCAGGATGTTTTGAGGGAAGCCATGTCCTTTAAATGGGTGTTGCCAAAGTTCCTGAACTGTCTCCAAGGGCAATCTCATATAGATCACATCACAGAAGTCAAGACAAGAAGTTAGTAGGACATGCAAAACAATAGTGAGGTTCTTGTTTCCCAGGAAGGGGCATTGCTGGGATACCCAGCCTTGGAAGAAAGAGTTTTTAGTCACAGTACTGTCTGTGCATTCACAAGCACTCTAAAACAGTCTCTCTCTCTCTCTGTGTGTGTGTGTGTGTGTCTGTGTGGTGCGACTGTAAAAGGTAAAGGGACCCCTGACTATTAGGTCCAGTCGTGACCAACTCTGGGGTTGCGGCGCTCATCTCGCTTTATTGGCCGAGGGAGCCGGCATACAGCTTCCGGGTCATGTGGCCAGCATAAGTAAGCTGCTTCTGGCGAACCAGAGTACAGTGGTACCTCAGGTTAAGTACTTAATTCATTCCAGAGGTCCACTCTTAACCTGAAACAGTTCTTAACCTGAAGCACCACTTTAGCTAATGGGGCCTCCTGCTGCTGCCACGCTGCCGGAGCACAATTTCTGTTCTCATCCTGAAGCAAAGTTCTTAACCCGAGGTACTATTTCTGGGTTAGCAGAGCCTGTAACCTGAAGCCTATGTAACCTGAAGTGAATGTAACCTGAGGTACCACTGTAGTGCATGGAAACGCCGTTTACCTTCCCGCCAGAGCGGTACCTATTTATCTACTTGCACATTTACGTGATTTCGAACTGCTAGGTTGGCAGGAGCAGGGACCGAGCAATGGGAGCTCACCCTGTCGCGGGGATTCGAACCGCTGACCTTCTGATTGGCAAGTCCTAGGCTCTGTGGTTTAACCCATAGCGCCACCACTGTCCCGTGATGTGACTGTACTGGTCAGTAATAACACAGTCCAAAGTTGACATTGACTATTAGCCGAAACACGATCTTCACAGACTTGGTTGAGTGTCATTCCTAATGAGCACAGCAGCTCATTCCCAGTGGGCAATCATAGACTGCGCCGGCAGGCAGCCATCTCTCCTGCACCCTTTTCAGGCCTCTTCTGGTGCCGGGAGACAAGGTGGGTACGGGAGGAGGGGGAGACACCCATGACTCTTCAACAGACTAATTCATTTCTGCATCTTCACTTCCCTCCTCTCCCTCGCCTGCTTTAGCTTCTGCCTCTGATTCTGGACTGCTCTCTGCCACAGACTCTCCCTGCTCACTAAACCCTGTTACCCCTTCAGCTCCCGACACCACCTCCCTGTCTTCTCCCTCTGCCCACTCATTGTCTTCCCACCACCACTCCCCAGGCTCTGAGCCTTCTTTCCTCGGGGTTCCCCAGCTGGTTCCTCCGAACTTTCCTCTGCACCCAACCAGTCCACGACAGTGTGCACCCCTTTCCAGGACAGATATATTTACTACCTCTGCAGCCAATGAAACAGCTGCTGTAAGTATCTCTGTATTGTAGGAAAGGAGCTTCAGTTTATTCCCTTTCTGGTCCATTATTCCTTTTCTGCTCCACCTGCTTTTGATGGAAAGAGGAAACAGCTAGACTTCATCAGCGCTGCCCCCATATCCTCTGATGATCTCTTTGTGGATTTATAGCTTTACGGACCTTTGTCGACAAGGTGACGTCTTTGCTTTTTAACATACTTAGGGCCCGTTAAGTCACTAAGAAACTTGCCTCGCTCCTTCAGCAATGGAATTCCCCCAGACTCGTAACACTACCATATTTTTTGCTCCATAAGACACACTTTTTCCCTCCTAAAAAACAAGGGAAAATGTGTGTGCGTCTTATGGAGCAAATGCAGGGGGGAGGCAGGCGGGAAAAGCCCCCAAGAGCCGCACACAAGCTCCGTGCAGCTCTTGCAGGCTTTTCCCCGGGAGGGAGAAGGGACTGACTGGCCGCATCAGTCCCTCCTCCCACCTTGTAAAAAAGCCTGAAGAGCCGCACGCTCCTTAAAGGGTGTGCAGCTCCTGTGGGCTTTTGTGGGAGGTGGGGAATACTCCCAGAGCTTCCCCCGCCAGCCCCGATAAGCTCCTGAGCAGCTCTGGGGTAGCCCACGAAGCCTCTGCAGGGCAGCGGGATGAAGGCTCGCTGCTGCCCTGCGGAGGCTTCACGGGCTACCCCAGAAGCCAGAACAGCTAGAGAGAGGGCTGCGCAGCGCTCCCTCTAGCTGTTTTAGCTTCTGCCTTAGCGGCGCAAAGCCTCCGCAGGGCAGCGGGGAGCCTTCATCCCGCTGCCCTGCAGAGGCTTCGTGGGCTACCCCAGAGCTGCTCAGGTGCGCCTTATCAGGCGTGCCTTATGGAGCAAAAAATACAGTATTTTACAGGGTTGGAACCAGAAAGTCTCTCTTTCAAGTTCTCAGAAATTCAGATCTCAGAGAGTCACCAACAGCCCTGAGTTCCACAGGCCTGACTCAATATAAAAAAGACAATGTTGTGCCTGATTCAAAACAGTCCACCGACCTCTTGACTCTCAGCTTCTGTGAGATCCGGATGGCAAAGTGTTCTGTGGAACACCCTACAGAAGCAATTTGTTGCAGCCATGTCCAAAGTTGGGCAGCCCCGATCTGTGGCGTTGCGTCACTTATTCCCACAAGTTCCGTCTTGCTTTTTCGTTACGACGAGCCATAAATATGCCCGGCTGGGATGTTGTTGTGGTCCACTCCTCACGGAAGGAAACCCAAGGGCTCTCGTTCGTCTTAATTGGTGTCACTGAGGGCTCCCTCTTGCTATGAGCTCCAGAGGCAGCTAAGGACGGAGTCTGTTTACCCAACCAATTCCGATGCATGGAAATCCATTTATCAAATTGCTGCTACTGGAACTAATGCTGTGCTAACAGCCCCCAGGCGTTTCGCTGTCCTCACTTGATTTCCCAGTGCAAACGGAGGACAGAAGAAATGTCCTTCTTCCTGTCTCCAGCCGTCTGCCCCTGGAAAGCTTATACAAAAAAGGAAGACTTCGTTCTCAACTATGGGCTCATCGACACTTACTTTCTGTCCTGTACTTTCTAAGCACAGGTCCATGTTTTCAAGCTCTGCACCTGAGTGTTTTTTCTTTCCTTTCCTTGGAAATACTGCTCTTTAATGCTGAATCGGAACAGCAATTCAGGTTATCCATGAATTGCCATTTGCTCCACTTCAGCAGTAAAGAGCAGGGTTTTTAAAGATCCTTAAATAATAGGGACGAGGGTGGCGCTGTGGGTTAAACCACAGAGCCTAGGACTTGCCGATCAGAAGGTCGGCGGTTCGAATCCCTGCGATGGGGTGAGCTCCTGTTGCTCGGTCCCTGTTCCTGCCAACCTAGCAGTTTGAAAGCACGTCAAAGTGCAAGTAGATCAATAGGTACCACTCCGGCGGGAAGGTAAACGGTGTTTCCATGCGCTGCTCTGGTTCGCCAGAAGCGGCTTAGTCATGCTGGTACCTCACCCACATCCCAAAGCTGTAACAGCAGAAACTCACACAACACAGCTCCGGACGGAAGGACCTGCTTCAATTCTGGAATCCAGAGAAAGTGAGAAAGTGAAAGTTATCCTCAAAATGCTTCAATTCTGGAATCCAGAGAAAGTGATGTTATCCTCAAAATGCCTTGCACACAATTCAAGGTAGGGAAAATGACAACATTGAATTGGCTGCATGGATAAAATTATGGAATAAAGGTTCTTAACCTGCGGTACCACTGTAGTGATGTATGGAAGTGAAAGCTGGATCATAAAGAAGGCTGATTGCCGAAGAATGGATGCTTTTGAATTATGGTGCTGGAGGAGACTCTTGAGAGTCCCATGGACTGCAAGAAGATCAAACCTATCCATTCTGAAGGAAATCAGCCCTGAGTGCTCACTGGAAGGACAGATCCTAAAGCTGAGGCTCCAAGACTTTGGCCACCTCATGAGAAGAGAAGACTCCCTGGAAAAGACCCTGATGTTGGGAAAGATGGAGGGCACAAGGAGAAGGGGACGACAGAGGACGAGATGGTTGGACAGTGTTCTCGAAGCTACCAGCATGAGTTTGACCAAACTGCGGGAGGCAGTGGAAGACAGGAGTGCCTGGCGTGCTCTGGTCCATGGGGTCACGAAGAGTCGGACACGACTAAACGACTAAACAACAACAACAACAACCAACTGAAGAGAGGGAGGGAAGTCACAAGCTTGGCAGAGCTAAAATGGTTTTGTGTTGACTAAAGTATTGTATGAAAGAATATGTAAAGAAAATAATAAAAATTTATTGATTAAAAAAAAATCATGGTGGGAAAATGGCCCTTCAACTTCAATCTACACTTAGCTAGCCCCCCTCCTGCTCACCTTCTGGCTTCCAATCAGCCCAGGATGTGGCCCAGGCTGCTAGCGTTCTCCTCCCCAGTCTCAGCTGAACTCAGCTGGGAGAAAGATGGGGACAAAACTAGAATGAGCTCTTGTTCTACCTACTGTGGTCCTCCTTGCCTTCTGCCCCACCAACGCCAATGGGCACCAGCCACTGCTGCTGGGGACCTTTCTTCTCATTCTGCTTGAGTCTGGACTTCTGCCCCCAAAGTCCTGCTGTGGCGTTTGCCCTCCTATGTGTGGGACATCATACCGGGTTCATAGGGAAAGGGTTAACTAATTGTAAAATGACTAACCAATGGGAACCCAAGGGGCAGAGTTAACTGTGTATAAGGTTTAAGCACAGGGATAATTTGTTAAGAAGAGTTAGAGTTTGAGTGGTTGAGAAGACAGTCTGGAGTTAGACGAGAGAGGGAATATAAGTCTGTAGGTTGGGCTAGTCTGGTGTGAGAGAGGGAGAGAATTTGTTAAAAGGTGTCAGTCAAACAGTTGAGATAATCAGTCAGAAGGTATTAGGAAGAAGACATCACCTTGCTAACAAAGGTCCGTATAGTTAAAGCTATAGTTTTCCCAGTAGTGATGTATAGAAGTGAAAGCTGGACCATAAAGAAGGCTGATCGCCGAAGAATCGATGCTTTTGAATTATGGTGCTGGAGGAGACTCTTGAGAGTCCCATCGACTGCAAGAAGATCAAACCTCTCCATTCTGAAGGAAATCAGCCCTGAGTGCTCACTGGAAGGACAGATCCTGAAGCTGAGACTCCAATACTTTGGCCACCTCATGAGAAGAGAAGACTCCCTGGAAAAGACCCTGATGCTGGGAAAGATGGAGGGCACAAGGAGAAGGGGACGACAGAGAACGAGATGGTTGGACAGTGTTCTCTAAGCTACCAGCATGAGTTTGACCAAACTGCGGGAGGCAGTGGAAGACAGGAATGCCTGGCGTGCTCTGGTCCATGGGGTCACGGAGAGTCGGACAAAACTAAACGACTAAACAACAAAAGGCTGGTAAAGAAACTATAGTTAAGAAACTGACAGGAATATTATCTGTGAAACCATAAACTTGTCTATGTTTGTAAAATAAACTTGCATTTTTGATTCACTTTTAACAACTGGATGGACTCAGTGTTTTACTAGAGAGTAACGGGTTGGTGGCAGCGGGGAAGTGATCAGAGTGGTGGCACAGGGATCAATAGACTGTTAAATGTCCGGGGACCCTGTGCGATCACCACACCTGGCCTGGTGAAGACAGCACCACTGCCCCCATGTAGTCCTCCTGAAGTCCTTTAGAAAGGATTTGTGCATCGGGTGATGAACAGCTGCGCGGCTTCAAGCTGGCTGTTGAGGCTCTGCCAAAGGAAGGCAGGATTCCCAGGCTATCTTGCCTGACAGATGCCAGGCATGTGGGAGGAGACAGAGACTCCTGATCTGCCCGCAGCTCCCAGGGCCGGGTGGGAACCGTGGAGGAGCCTTTGAGGGGCAGAAGCGAGCTGCTGTTGGAGCATGGTCGCCGGCAATAATAGCTTCCCAGAGAAATGACTGATAGGGCTTAAAATACATTTCCTCCTGCTTGACTGAAACAGAGTCATATCCAGCAGTGTCTTGGAGATGTCATAAGGCAGTGTGTGTGTGTGTGTGAGAGAGAGAGAGAGAGAGAGAGAGAGACAAAGAGAGAGAGAGAGAGAGAGAGAGAGAGAGAGAGAGAGAGAGAATGTACCTTTCCCAGACTGAGGACCGCCTGGTCTATGGACACAGGTGTCGCTGTAGTCTAAACCACTAAGCCTCTTCGGCTTGTGAATTGGAAGGTCAGTGGTTTGAATCCCTGTGATGGGGTGAGCTCTCATTGCTCTGTCCCAGCTCCTGCCAACCTAGCAATTCGAAAGCACACATAAAAGGTAAAGGGACACCTGACCATTAGGTCCAGTCATGCCTGACTCTGGAGTTGCGGCGCTCATCTCGCTTTATTGGCTGAGGGAGTCGGCGTACAGCTTCCGGGTCATGTGGCCAGCATGACTAAGCCGCTTCTGGCGAACCAGAGCAGTGCACGGAAACGCCGTTTACCTTCCTGCCGGAGCGGTACCTATTTATCTACTTGCACTTTGAGGTGCTTTCGAACTGCTAGGTTGGCAGGAGCATGGACCGAGCAACGGGAGCTCACCCTGTCGTGGGGATTCGAACCGCTGACTTTCTGATCAGCAAGTCCTAGGCTCTGTGGTTTAACCCACAGCACCACCCGTGTCCCACATAGTGCAAGTCAATAAATAGGTGCTGCTGCGGCGGGAAGGTAAATGGCGTTTCCGTGCGCCCTGGCAATCATCACAGTATCCCGTTGCTCCAGAAGCAGTTTAGTCATGCTGGCCACATCAACTAGAAATCTGTCTGTGGACAAACGCTGGCTACTTCAGCCTGAAATTGAGATGAGCACCACAACCCCATAGTCGCCTTTGACTGGATTTAACCATCCAGTAGTCCTTTTTAACTTTTTTTTTACCGCCTGGTCTATTCATGCCACCCACGTTGTATGCAGGGCTGATATACTGGGCGAACTAATTGGTTCAATTAATCCATTGAAAGAAATGTGCTGTGCTGGTCCCATGGGTTACCCGAGAGGCGAGGTCCAAGTCTGGTCTGTGGTCAAGGTGCAACATAGAGGCCGCCTGTAGTAGCTGAAGCTGGGTGCAGGTCAGGGAGTTGGGTGAAGTCAGGAACAGGCATGCAAGCAGGGAGCCAGGGCGGGTCAGGAGCTCAGGCAGGAACTAGCAACCAACACTGTTACTCCCGCAACTTGGGACTGGGGCTGGCCAGCTTTTATCTGCCCTGAGGCATAGGGTGGCCCCGATCCTCTGGTGACTTGCCTCTCCTGGCCTGGAGGAGAACATTCCTCCTGCGGGAACTTAGTTCCCTCTGCCTCTCTGCCCTGAGTCTCTGCAGCTCAGGAGAGGCTGGAGGGTTACCGGACCCAGAGGCAACCTCAGCTTCCTCTGATGGGGCTGAGAGTGGAGCACCTGCAGGCAATGGGTCCTCCATCACCTCAGGAGCCAAAATAGACTCAGCTGGTGCCTGCACCTGAGGACCCAGCACAGGTGAGGACCCTTCAGG
This sequence comes from Podarcis pityusensis, assembly GCF_964106645.2. Lineage (NCBI taxonomy): Eukaryota > Metazoa > Chordata > Lepidosauria > Squamata > Lacertidae > Podarcis > Podarcis pityusensis. Next base: position 6,324,152 of record NC_138031.1, on the reverse strand, counting down.
CTCATGCCCCAGCCCCGACTCAGCTGGTTCTGGAGGCAGGGAATCCTGTGTAGGCTGGGATCCCTCAGGTTCAGTATCTGAGTCCGAATCCCAGGCCATCACATGTGCTCTTGCTAGTTCCGCCACCCTCATAAGTTCAGGGTGGTGGTCGTGGCCCAGAGGGGAAAGACAAGCTCTGTGGTAGCCCTCAAGTTGTGGAATTCCCTCTTCACAGAGGTGAGTCTGGCTTCTTCACTATACAGCTGTTGACAAAAGCTGAAGGCTGACCTCTTCACTTTGACACCTGATATGCGTGTTTTCAGAGCCTGCCCTATTCAGCACCTCTGGTGGGGGACAAGTCATTGTCCACCTTTGGTCCCCACCCTGAACTCAGCTCTCACCTGTGGCTCCTAGAAGCTGTCAGCGTACGACAATGACCACAATCCAGGAAATGGCTTTAACTGGCTGGCTAAAGCAGGTGAGGGTAGCCGACGGGTCTCAAACCCTCAGTCAGTTAGGGACTTTCCGTGCACGTGAAGACAAGGCTCTGGCAGTTCAAATGGATGAGACCAATGGTGGATCCATTGGTCAAGAAGACATTTGGAGTACTGCAATGCGCTCTACATGGGGCTACCTTTGAAGCTGACCCGGAAACTACAACTAATCCAGAATGCAGCAGCTAGACTGGTGACTGGGAGCGGCCGCCGAGACCATATAACACCAACCTTGAAAGACCTACACTGGCTCCCAGTACGTTTCCGAGCACAATTCAAAGTGTTGGTGCTGACCTTTAAAGCCCTAAATGGCCTCGGTACAGTATATCTGAAGGAGTGTCTCCACCCCCATCGTTCTACCTGTACACTGAGGTCCAGCGCCGAGGGCCTTCTGGCAGTTCCCTCCCTGCGAGAAGTGAAGCTACAGGGAACTAGGCAGAGGGCCTTCTCGGTGGTGGCACCCGCCCTGAGGAACGCCCTCCAACCAGATGTCAAAGAGAACAGCAACTACCAGACTTTTAGAAGAGATCTGAAGGCAGCCCTTTTTAGGGAAGCTTTTAATGTTTGATGTATTACAGTATTTTAATATTTTGTTGGAAGCCCAGCCAGATGGGCGGGGGTATGAATAAATTATTGTTGTTATTATTATTATTATTATTATTATTATTATTATTATTATTATCATTATTTTCTACACGTGCTGTAGAGGGAAGTGAGGGGAAGATGGGGCTCATTAATTTGGGAAAGGAGTCCATCTAGGAGAAGGAAAACCCTGAATCTCTAAACCTCCTCTGCCTTGTGGCAATACTCAGTTGGGAGTAAACCCAGAGGGAAAATTTGTATCCACTGCCTTGTGGGACATCTTTGGGAGAAGAAAGATCCAAAGTTGTGGAATTATGCCTGGTCAGGCGCTCAGTTTCCTTCACGAGTGACAAGATTTCATTTTTTCCTGTCCTATGATGGGTTTTGAGGTAAGCAGCTTGGAGAGGAAGAAGAGTTTGGATTTGATATCCCGCTTTATCACTACCCGAAGGAGTCTCAAAGTGGCTAACATTCTCCTTTCCCTTCCTCCCCCACAACAAACACTCTGTGAGGTGAGTGGGGCTGAGAGACTTCAGAGAAGTGTGACTAGCCCAAGGTCACCCAGCAGCTGCATGTGGAGGAGCGAGGAATTGAACCCGGTTCACCAGATTACGAGTCTACCACTCTTAACCACTACACTACACTGGCTCTCAAGAGAATGGAAATACTTTCAGAGGAAGATGGGACAAAACGCTGGCCAGCCAGACCTTCAAATACAGAGCAAACTGTTGTGTGTTGGGATAAGATTCCATTCTTATTTCCTAGATAGCGCATACCAAGCCTAGACAACCTGTTGCCCTTGAGATGTTGCTGGATTATAATCTCCAGAGCTGGATTTAGCGCAGTTTTGGTGGTTCCTCCACACAGGAGGCCGAGCCAAAGGGGTACAAAATTGAGAAGATCCATAATGGAGAAGATCCATTTAGGGGTGCCAAATTTTGGGCTCGCATAGGGGCCAAAAATTGTATTATGAAAGATTACCTAAGCCCACCCAGTAACCTCTCATAATCCCTGACCCTTGCTACCAGGGCTTCCACTTCAGCCAACTGCTTTGCAACAGAGTTGGTTCACACATTCAGATGCTGAGTCTACATGGACTGCGACCTCAAGTCACCATGTAGGTGCATTTGTGAACCGGAGATACTTAGTCACAAATGCCAGCCACGATCTCTGTGTGAAAGTAGGGCACACTCTCATATTTCTCATATGATTATTCTATTTATCTATAAATCTTGCTAGTCACTCCTCGGTTGCAGAAAAAGAAGATTAAAGCAGTAAAGATGGAAAAAAACAGGCAACATAAGACAACCAGCCAGCACACATGCAATTGGGAAACAAACTCTTGCCAGAACTGTCACTATCTTCCTAGTAAAGTTTATCAGAAAAATAGTTCTTGTGTTGACGGATGTTTGTGGGAAGCTTTTTCACACTGAGGGCCACATTTCCACATTTCCCATTGGGAAACCTTTCTGGGGGCACTTATCAGTGGGGAGTGTAGCAAAAATGGGTGTAGTCTGACATACCACCATCCAGCCAAGCAAGAGTTTGTGTGCTGGAATTACAGTATCAAGGACCATTCAGTTAGTAACCAAAGGGTTAATTCTCTTGACAGTTAGTCCACCAATGAGAGAGTGGAGGAGGTGTTGCTTAACGACCCATCAGAGTGCCATGATGCTCACTGAGGTAACATGTGCTCTGATTGGCTGTGTGGTACTGAGGGAGTTTTCCTCAGTACGTGTGGTTGAATGTCTTCCTACTATGAACAAGGCCAGACAGGAGAAAGACTAAAAATAATAATAATAATAATAATAATAATAATAATAATAATAATAATATCCTCTTCAGCATTCAAAGCATGTTGCAGCTAGGTAAAAATCACTCGAGGGGAGTGCAGCACAGGGCCAGAGGTATGTGTGGGCTGGGCAGGGTCCCAAAGCCTGGATATATAGGTTTGGCAGGCAGCAAATGACAAACCTAGACAGCATCTTAAAAAGCAGAGACATCACCTTGCCAACAAAGGCCCGTATAGTTAAAGCTATGGTTTTCCCAGTAGTGATGTATGGAAGTGAGAGCTGGACCATAAAGAAGGCTGATCGCCGAAGAATTGATGCTTTTGAATTCTGGTGCTGGAGGAGACTCTTGAGAGTCCCATGGACTGCAAGAAGATCAAACCTCTCCATTCTGAAGGAAATCAGTCCTGAGTACTCACTGGAAGGACAGATCCTGAAGCTGAGACTCCAATACTTTGGCCCGCTCATGAGAAGAGAAGACTCCCTGGAAAAGACCCTGATGATGGGAAAGATGGAGGGCACAAGGAGAAGGGGATGACAGAGGGCGAGATGGTTGGACAGTGTTCTCAAAGAGACCAACATGAGTTTGACCAAACTGCGGGAGCCAGTGGAAGACAGGAGTACCTGGCGTGCTCTGGTCCATGGGGTCATGAAGAGTTGGACACGACTAAACGACTAAACAACAACAACAACAAATAGATGAATATCAATAGGCAGGGAGTTCCAAAGGGTAGGTCCTGCTACACTACACAATTGAATTCTTACAAATGCAGAATGGGTTTTTTCTTAGGGCTACCATTCCTGGACATTACCGGGATTTCAAAGGTGGAAGTGACGTCCGGGGGGACGTCTGGTTTGTCCTGGATCTTTGGCACGTAAACTGAAAAATTGCAGGTCTTCCTACTTCCAACTTTTGGGGTGTCCTGGTTTTTAACTTTTTGAAATATGGCAACTGAAGGAGTGTCTCTACCCCCATCGATCTACCCGGACACTGAGGTCCAGCGCCAAGGGCCTTCTGGCGGTTCCATCACTGCGAGAAGCCAAGTTACAGGGAACCAGGCAAGAGGGCCTTCTCGGTGGTGGCGCCTGCCCCGTGGAACGCCCTCCCACCAGATGTCAAAGAGAGCAACAACTCCCAGACTTTTAGACGACATCTGAAGGCAGCCCTGTTTAGGGAAGCTTTTAATGTTTGATGCATTATTGTATTTTAATATTGTGTTGGAAACCCCCCAGGGTGGCTGGGGAAACCCAGCCAGATGGACGGGGTATAAATAAATTATTATTATTATTATTATTATTATTATTATTATTATTATATAACTTATCTTATGTGTCGCATGCAACGACGATGATAGCAACCACAACCACCAGCAGCAGCTGGTTTCTTTTTAACTTATTTGCCAGCGACCTAGTGAATGCTAGTTTATGCCAAATTGTTATTGAATGATGTCTTGCTGTTGCATAGGAATAGTGCTACAGAAATAGGTGAATAATGAAATAAGTGAACTTAAAGAAAAGCCATAAACAGTACTCAGACTTCCTCAGACGCCTTCAGTCACACTCCAAAGTGTTGGTTGTAACATCTGGAGTGTATAAGACAGATTCTGCTTAATCTTCTAGTCACAGCTGTCAACATTTCCCTTTTTTAAAAAAGAAATTCCCTTATTCTGAAGAGGATTCCTTGCCAGAAAAGGGAAAAGTTGACAGCTATGCTTTTAGTCAACAAACACCAACTATCTTCTAATTTTTACAGGAGTGTTAAGGTTTTTTTGCAGCAAATGAATGTGAAAATGTTTTCTGGGATGTTAAAGAGGAAACTATTTATTATAGCATGAGTATTCACGTTTTGCAGTCCCACCAGACGCACAGAGCGTTATCCTGAGTCATAAGAATGTAAAACACATGGGTTTTGGGCGGGGGGGAGGAGCGGTTGTAAAAAGTGAGGTCAGAGCGAAATGAAATCCAAAACAGTACAAACAGGGATGTGTACACACTTAGCAATTGTCATTCACAAGACAGTTCCTGTTGACAAAGGCATCCTAGTGTTGGTAAGCCTAAATTTGTTTTGGCTCAGTCCATGAGTCATATATTATTATTATTATTTAATTAAATGTTTATAACGTCCTGTACCCATAGATCTCTGGGTGGTTAACAACACAGAACTCAAATATAAAAGAAAACAAGATACATAATAAAAACAAAAAACAACCCAAAAATCCCCACTTCCACAATGTCTCAGGGTCCAGGTAGGTTTATATGGAGAAAGGTGGTCCTTAAGGTATTGCTGTCCTGAGCTGTAGGATTAATATAGGTTTGTGGGCAGGCTTATCTAAGCAAAAATATTTTGAATAGGTGCCAAAATGAGCTCAGTGCCTGATATCAATAGGCAGGGAGTTCCAGAAGTGCAGAAACGCTTGATGTATTGTAATTCACATTTTAACACCCCCACAACCCATAACCCAGGATAACACTCCATGGATCTGGTGCGATCTTGTAGGCTGCGAAAGCTTACACCGCAATCTATTTTTTGCAATGTATTTACCTTTAACCTTCTGCAAGACTCTATGTCCTTCTACTTTCAGTAACAGTGGCAATGATAAAAATTGCAATCCGTTCACAATTCCTTTTCACTGAAAAAAACCCCTGTCTTCTTATGAGACCCAAGTAGCAACCTCAGTTCTTAAGCTGAATCGATTCAGGAATTAGGGCGCAAGACACAGCGATGTTCTCCTCACTGCACTTTTCTCGTGATCTGATCTCCAACAGCTTTCTGCTCGAGTAAATCTTTTCCACTTCACGGTGCACACAGCAAGTTTAATGGATGTTCCCCAGCTTTGCTGTCTCACACACCAGTGGTTTAGTGATTCAGATACCTTCCTACTAGTCCTTTGTACCTTAAATGATGAAAATACACAGCAGAGGATGAGGGCCTCCAGACTGCCAATATTTCACAGAAAGCTCAATTGGTCGAGCACGAGACTCTTCATCTTGGTATCGTGAGTTCGAATCCCACGTTGGGCAAAATATTCCTGCATTGCAAAGGGCAAGACGAGCCTTATGGTCCCTTCTGACTTTGCAATTCTACAATTCTATGAAATGCACACCAGGAAATCCACGTTTGTGGCACGCTCTGTCACCCTGGGGCAACACATACCCTTTTAAAAAATAAACTGACTTTCAGCAGTTTAGAAATTGATGGGGAAATGCGCTGGGATATGTGAGGTGCATGAGTGACCAGTTGTAGGATTGGGTCCCAATGGTTATCTAGTCCAACCCGCTTGCAGTGCAGGGATCTCAGCTAAAGAATCCCTGACAGATGTCCATCGAACCTTTGCTTAAAAATCTCCAAGGAAGGAGAATACACTGCTTTCCTTCTTTTTTCTTTCAAAAATTTTATTGGTTTTCCAAGTTTATAACAAATATAACATACAAAAGAGAAAAAAGGAAAAAGGAAAAGGAAAAAAAGAAAAAACATACAAATAAACACTTAATCCTTCTAAAAATCCAGTTTAGTTTTCGTTGTTAACTGACTTCCTCAAATCCCCCCTAACTGAATTCCATTGTATCCCCTTGTAACAGTTTTCCAATATCTTCTTTCTAACAAAATTTACTTTTTCAAATTCCTTTCTTTACTTCTTTTCATAGTTTCTCCCATAATGTTTTACAATTTAATCATATTCTATTCCTAAGCCAATTTGATAAATTCAGGTTGCTTCTACTTGTCTTATATTACAATATTTAGCTAAGTAATCTTTAAATTCCTTCCATTGTTCCTGGTGGAATCCACCGCTTTCCAAGGTAGCATGGGCGTAGCTGGGCGGGGGCAGCGGGAGAAGCTCCCCCCCCCCATCAAGTAATTAAATAAAAATACTTAACTAAAAGTAGAAATTGCAGAAAGATTTTGACAGATTTTTTCCCCTGAGCACTCAAAAGAAAGTAATTTAAAACAACTGCTGTTGAGACATTTCATCATTTCAAAGCTGCTAAACAGAGCCAGGCAGAGGATGATGACCGAGGGGTGGGATCAGACCAAGGTCCCATCCAGTCCAGTGCTCTGTTCTGATATCGGCCAACCAGAAGCCCCCGAAGGAACCCTGCAAGCAGAAACATAGCACCACAGCACCTTCCCCACCTGTGATTCCCAGCAACTGTTGCTCAGGGGCTTCTTGCCTCCGACAGTGGGCTAGCAGTCTTTGATAGCCTCATCCTCCGTTTTTCTGTCTAATCCTCGTTCAAAGGCCATTGCTGCCTCTTGTGGAAGTGAACTCTGCCGTTTAGCAAACCAGGATGAGCACAAGGCGAATGCCTCTTGCCCTTGCCACCTGCCCATGAACAAATCACAACAAATGCTCAGTAGAATGGAACCACCACAAAAGCAAGCAAATCAGCACAAACACTCAATAAACAAGTTTTCTGGTGCAGCCACTAATCTCTCCCTCTTTTCTCCTCTTGCAAACCCAGCTCCCCACATACTATCCAGAGAAGATCACAGTCCTTACCTGTCTATTCAGCTTGATGGAGAAAGCTCCGCTCTTGCTTCCAGATCCCTGAGTCAGCCCAGCAGCAGTCCCCTGTTACTCCAGAGTGCTAACTCAATGCCGCCGCAGCAGCCAGACTCCTTTGGTTTACTTTGACATTGACGTCAGAGTCCTTTTCCTAGCGTCCAAAAAAACTTTGGCAAAAGGAAGGGAGGGAGGAATAAATATGCCTGCTGCAGAACCGCCTTTACGACTGGGAGAGACGTTCGGCCATGTGGGGGCATTTCCAGAAAGTAGCATGTCTAATCTCTCATGCAAAGGGTTTTTATTTATTTATCCTGTGCCCTGGTCTGCGGGGAAGTCAGGAGCAGCTTAGAGTGGGCTCCTTGGGCAGATTCCAGGCCCTGATTAGCCAGGGACCTGCTTAGTTTTAGCACAGGAACAGCTTTGTGCTGTTAGCAAGCCTTTTTTGTGGCAACGCATCTGAAAAATGCACTGCGTCAGAAAATATGGAGAGCATAGTCCCAGAAATGGCAGAGGAATGGCCAACCCGAAATGATCAGGATAGCTTCCTTATGAGGAAAGGCTGACACCTTTGGGGATTTTTAGTTTAATCGGGCAGAGGGAATGCCTGAGGCTGCAATCCCCTTCTTCTTTGGTGATCCATCGTAGGCGAGTAAGGTTGACTTCCATAAACACGGTTTTAACAATGAGTCCGTAAGTGAATAAAGGTAAAGGGACCCCTGACTGCTAAGTCCAGTCCCGAACAACTCTGGGGTTGCGGCGCTCATCTCGCTTTACTGGCCGAGGGAGCCGGCATACAGCTTCCGAGTCATGTGGCCAACATGACTAAGCCGCTTCTGGTGAACCAGAGCAGCGCACGCAAATGCCATTTACCTTCCCACCGGAGTGGTACCTATTGATCTACTTGCACTTTGATGTGCTTTCGAACTGCTAGGTTGGCAGGAGCAGGGACCGAGCAGCGGGAGCTCACCCCGTCGCGGGGATTCGAACCGCCGACCTTCTGATCGGCAAGTCCTAGGCTCTGTGGTTTAACCCACAGCGCCACCTGTGTCCCTTCCGTAAATGAATGTGGAGGCCAATTCTGGATCCACACGTCCTTCCACAGTGGGGACATTGGTTTCCGGGCGGCAGTTGATCACGGTGTGGATTTGCCACGTGTGCCTTCCTCTTAGCACGTTTCTCCCTTGCATCCTGAGTTTGAGCTTCTTCAAAGCCCATGACACCTTTGGTAAAGGCTGTTCTCCAATTGGAGCGCTCGCAGGCCAGTGTTTCCCAATTGTTGGTGTTTATACAACATTTTTTAAGATTTGCCTTGAGATAGTCTTTAAACCTCTTTTGTTGACCACTAGCATTATGCTTTCCATTTTTAAGTTCAGAATAGAGTACAGTGGTACCTCGGGTTAAGTATTTAATCAGTTCTGGAGGTCCGTTCTTAACCTGAAACTGTTCTTAACCTGAAGCACCACTTTAGCTAATGGGGCCTCCTGCTGCCACCACACGATTTCTGTTCTCATCCTGAAGCAAAGTTCTTCACCCGAGGTAATATTTCTGGGTTAGCGGAGTCTGTAACCTGAAGCGTATGTAACCTGAGGTACCACTGTAGTTGCTTTGGAAGACGATAATCAGGCATCCGCACAACATGTCCAGTCCATCGAAGTTAGTGTTGAAGAATCATGAGGCTGCAATCCTAACCGTGTCTACACAGTCAGAAGCAAGGCCCACTGAATTCAGTGGGGCATCCTCCATAGGTAAGGGAAATCATGAGCGCCGGCCGTATTTTTCTAACGAGTGTTTTATGCCCACTGCTTTAATGGTTAAGCAGTAATGAATATTGCCAAGAAAGAGTGTAGAGAGGTTTCTTTCTTCTCATCTCTAGGGAACATCTAGCTGGCCAGACCTGACCTGCCAGTGGTCCCAATGAAGCTCATGAGGCCTTTAGTCTCAAATGTAGTGGTGTCCGGTGATATTTTAAAGTGAGCTTCCAATTGCTGCTTTGCTTGGAATAAGGGGTGACCTCACTGTTCATCAGCTGAGAGGCAGAGAGGTCATACCTTGGTCCAGGAGTGGGAAGCGTTTCCATCAAAACCGCTGCTAAATCTGAGATTTTTCTTTGCATGGCTTTTTGATGGAGGCACCCCCGCACCTGGAAACAGCCCCATTATCTTTCAACTGTGCTCCAATTTACAGCCACTTATTTAGATCTCTTTTCTCTCTCTTTATTACACAAACTATATATAACGGGATGGCAATCTGGAATGCAGGATATGTTTCTTGCTAGTCACCAGAATGGATTAATTTGTGACAGTGATGAAGTCCAGGAACAGGCTGCAGTCATCTCATTTGCCATACTGTTCTCCTTTTGGCGGGTGGCGTTGTGGTCTAAACCACGGAGCCTCTTGGGCTTGCCAATCGGAAGGTCGGCGATTTGAATCCCCACAGCGCAGTGAGCTCCAGTTACTCTGTCCCAGCTCCTGCCAACCTAGCAGTTCAAAAGCACACCAGTGCAAGTAGATAAATAGGTACTCTTGTGGTGGGAAGGTAAATGGTGTTTCTGTGCGTTCTGGTTTCCGTCGTGGTGTTCCATTGTGCCAGAAGCGGTTTCGTCATGCTGGCCACATGACCCGGAAAGCTGTCCGTGGACAAACGCTGGCTCTCTCAGCCTGGAAACTGAGATGGGAATTGCAGGAATAGAACTACCCAAACTGTACAGAAACTTATTCATGTATGCTACTACAGCGACAAGTATGTTGCCCAAAAAATGGGAAGAAGAAGGAAGTCCCAGCAAAAGAAGAATGGATACAAAAACTCATGGAATATGCAGAAATGGCGAAACTTACTGAGAAAATAAGAAACCAAGACAACAAACTTTTATAAAAGAATGGGAACGGTTTATTGAATATTTACAAACAAATTGTCAACAGATAAGAACATGGGCAGGATTATTGCAGCAACCTGCAGTTTCATAAGAGTATATATTTAATGCAGATGAATAAAGGAACAAATTGAGTTAATCTGGATATGCAGAAAATATTAACAATACATTTAAAGAGCTGGAGAATAAGGGGCGAAGGAGGTCAAGTTTTGAAATGTTAAAAGGTGTAAACCTGAAACAAACAAACAAACAAACAAACAAACAAACAAATAGTGAGATGAGCGCCGCAATCCCATAGTCACCTTTGACTGGACTTATCCTTTTACCTAGCTCCTTATCGATGGGAGTTTCAAAGAATGAAGAAGAACAGTTCCTAATCCTTGACTATTAGTTATTTAATTTATACTCCACCTTTCCTTGGAGGAAGCTCAAAGCAGCAATATTTGTGAAGGCAGGGAAGGAAGCAACAGTTTGGGGGCCGGGGGGCTGGCAGGCAAAGGGAGCCATTTAAAGTATGGTTACTAGATTTTCTTCAATCAATCCAGAGACACTTTTTTAAAAAAAGCTGAATAGCAACAGGGAGTAGTAGTGGGGACAGTGAGGCAAAAGACTCTGGGCACAAGGACACATGCATATTGTATAAAGGGGCAAAACCCTTCTTTCGCACCCTGTGAAACATAAATTCGCAGAGTTTTTAAAAAATTGGGCAACGGCCAGCCGCCCGCAACTCCCGAGCCTCCCCCATCAGTCAAAACAAAGGGGGAGGGGGGCAGAAGATCTGTACCATCAGACGTCCCCAGTTCCCCTTCTGCAGTGGCAGTGGCAGTCAGCAGCCCAGAGCCAACCTGGTAGCGCAGTTGGCTCTGGCTGGCTTCTGGAGCTGCTCGCTGCCGTGGTGCCCACCATTTTTCCTCACTGGAAGTCCCCATATGATCTGTTGCGCACAAGACACATAATACAGTCGTACCTCGGGTTACATACACTTCAGGTTACAGACTCCACTAACCCAGAAATATTACCTCGGGGTAAGAACTTTGCTTCAGAATGAGAACAGAAATTGCACGGCAGCAGCGGTAGGCCCCATTAGCTAAAGTGGTGCTTCAGGTTAAGAACAGTTTCAGGTTAAGAACGGACCTCCGGAACGAATTAAGTATGTAACCAGAGGTACCACTGTATGGGGACTTCCGGCAAGGAAAAATGGCGGGTGCCATGGCAGTGAGCAGCTCCTGAAGCCAGCTAGAGCCAACTGCACTACCAGACTGGCTCCAGGCTGCTGAGGCTGCCGCTGCCATGTTTCCCGGTGACAGATTTGCAAATGCGGAGACATTCCGGGGACGGAATTTGTCCGGGGACAGATTTGCAAATCCGGGGACGTCTGGTAACCCTAGTTTAAAGGAGAGTAGGAGGTGCTTCAGGGCAGTGGCGTCACAAGGGGTGTGTGGGGGCGGTGTGCCCTGGGTGCCATGTCTGGGGGGTGACAAGAAGGCACCCCGTGGGGTGCTTGCCCCGCCACCCCTGGCCGCTGCGGCGCAAGCAGCCACCGTGCCACCGCCGCATGTGGAGGATCCCACCACCATCCGTACGGTGCTCGGGTGCCGCCACCGGCAAACCGCTACGTACAACGCATGCACGGTGTTGCATGCAAGAGCTGTATGTAGCAGCGCCGTACATGCGCTGCACATAGTGGTTTGCCGCCGGCACTGCCCGAGCGCCGGACGGACGGCAGTGGGATCCCTCTGTTACCGCTGCAGCTGCGAGCAGAGGTTCCCACCACCATACGTATGGCGCCCGGGCGGCAGCGCCGGCAAACCACTACGTACAACGCATGCGCGATGTCGCACGCATGCGCTGTACGTAGCGACGCTGCACATGCGCCCTACGTAGTGACGCTATGCATGTGTCGTACGTAGCGGTACAACGTGTGCGCAACCGGCGGTTTGTCCCGCCCCAGGTTTCAGTTAGCCTTCGTTCGCCCCAGCTTCAGAGAGCAGTTTGGCAAAGCGCTCTGTGAAGCACCCCCCCCAACCTCCTGTAAAAGGGGTTGGGGTGAGCTTTAGCCAAGGGGTCGGCAAGTTGAGTGAGCGGCGGCAGCAGCCCCCTAATATGTGTGTATTTCTCTGCTCCAATTTTTGTCCGGGGATTTGCTTGCAGTGAAACTTGCTAAATATTGCCTTAAATGCTCAAACAAGTCTGCTGTTGCGATTTCATCCACAGGGTTAAAAAACAAAACAAAATGAAATGAAATGAAATAAGGAGACCACTACTATGTAATCCTTTTCTTTGCTTTAAGCTTTTTCTGTGATGAATTGCACCCCTTTGTGTTTTGCCATCTTAAACCTAAAACATTTGAGTTTATTGCGCTCTGCCAAAAATGTTATTACAGCAGCTTTATGTTTCAAAGGCAGTTTAATTCTTTTCTTCATAGTGACCTTTGGTTATTTTTAAGCAGATTTCCCCCCTCGCTCCCACTCTTGTCTGGCAATCGTCAGCTCCTGAAATGAAGCTTTCAATGCCTCTAGAATATTTTTGTAAGAATGGTGGGGGAAAGAGAGAGAATTTTCCAGGGTCCAAATTATTTATACACTTCTTGTTGTGGCCAATAAAATGCTGACTCCAAACAAATCAAAAATCACCCCACCCCCTCCAGATATCATTTTTATTCCGCGTGCATGATGATTTGCGCTCATGATGGTATTGGAGTGGTTATATGTAATCCTGCTTTCATTGTTGTTGTTGTTGTTTAGTTGTTTAGTCGTGTCCGACTCTTCGTGACCCCATAGACCAGAGCACGCCAGGCACTTCTGGCCTCCACTGCCTCCCGCAGTTTGGACAGACTCATGCTGGTAGCTTCGAGAATACCATCCAACCATCTCATCCTCTGTCGTCCCCTTCTCCTTGTGCCCTCCATCTTTCCCAACATCAGGGTCTTTTCCAGGGAGTCTTCTCTTCTCATGAGGTGACCAAAGTACTGGAGCCAGAATTCAAAAGCATCAATTCTTCGGCGATCAGCCTTCTTTATGGTCCAGCTCTCACTTCCATACATCACTACTGGGAAAACCATAGCTTTCACTATATGGACCTTTGTTGGCAAGGTGATGTCTCTACTTTTTAGGATGCTGTCTAGGTTTGTCATTGCTTTTCTCCCAAGAAGCAGGCGTCTTTTAATTTCGTCTGCTTCTTGGGAGAAAAGCAATGACAAACCTAGACAGCATCCTAAAAAGTAAAAAAATAATAATAATAAGTAATAAAAAGTAATAAAAAGTAATAAAAAGCTTTCATTACAATTCCACTATTATTTATTTATATTTGTATACAGTGATACCTTGGTTTGCTTATGTCTTGGTTTGCATACGTTTTGGATTACAAACACGTCAAACCCGGAAGTGCATATCCCGTTTTGCAACCTTTTTTTTGGATTACAACCCATTTTTTAGGGGGATTACAAATAAATTTTTTTGGGAGGCCCCATTGGCGAAAACACGCCTTGGGTTACAACCTGTTTTGGTTTACCAATGGACCTCCAGAACGGATTATGGTTGTAAACCAAGGTACTACTGTACTACCCTTCATCCAAAGATCGCTGGGCGGTTCAGAACATAAAAATACAGAACGGAAGCACAAAATATACAATACCAAAAAAAAGAGCGAAGCGAAACACAAAACAAAACAAAACAAAACAAAACAAAACAAAACAAAACAAAACAAAACAAAACAAAACAAAACAAAACAAAACAACAATATCTCTCCTCATCCATTCTAGAGGGGCTCAATGGCCGGTGTTACAGCCTCTGTAACACACTGCAGTTTTACCCTAAATGTGGTTGGCATGCGTCAGCCAATGATCCAACAGCTTTGCTCATTCTTGCAAGTCTTGAGAGACTTGTGCAGTTCTTAGACCTGCGATCCAGGCACGGCCAAGGGCCAAAAATCACTTCCCTTGGTGGGGCGTGTCTCTTGTTGGTAAGACTGAGAAAAATGCAGATGAACTGAGACTGCTCTGGCCTTTTGCTATATATAGAGGATCCAATGGCTATTTTTAAGTTGATTATTTGGAAAAGAATGGTAGCAGCGAGTCCCCTCTTGGGAATGTGGCGGAGAAAGAATAATAATAAGATGAAGTGGAGATAATTTAACAATGGAACTTGGGGCAAAGGCTGCCACCTAAAACTTTAAACAGGCGATCTTTCTTATGAGACACAACCTAGATCTACTCGAGTGGCAGTCTTGGATGTTGCACATGCTTGAGAGTGCTGTCTAAAACCACTGAGCTGTCTAAACATGCATATGTTGGAGCTACGCTGCCCTATGCCCCCTGCACGGTTCTGGGTTCAAATCTCAAGTCCTTCAGTGGCTCTGCGCAAGCCAATATTCTCCTGAGCCCACAGTGCCTATCTGCAGGCCTGTCTTACATGCCTGTTGTGACCAAGATAATGTACGTGAACTGTGTCAAGCGGACTTCAGAAATGATAAGGACGATTATGGAGTAGTTTTCACCCTGGCAGCATGGGAATAATATACAGTGGTACCTTGGGTTAAGTACATAATTCGTTCCAGAAGTCCATTCTTAACCTGAAACTGTTATTAACCTGAAGCACCACTTTGGCTAATGGGGCCTCCTGCTGCCGCCACACCGCCGGAGCACGATTTCTGTACTTATCCTGAAGCAAAGTTCTTAACCTGAAGCACTATTTCTGGGTTAGCGGTGTGTATAACCTGAAGCGTATGTAACCTGAAGCATATGTAACCCGAGGTACCACTGTATTTTTTTTGTCCATCCTGAGGACTGTGATGATGATGATGATGATAATAATAATAATAATAATAATAATTTATTACTTATACCCTGCCCACCTGGCTGGGCCTCCCTGGCCACTCTAGGCGGCTCCCAACAGAATATTAAAAACACGATAAAAAGTCAAACATTAAAAAACTTCACTAAACAGGGGTGCCTTCAGATGTCTTCTAAAAGTCAGATAGTTGTTTATTTCCTTGACATCTGATGGGAGGGCGTTCCACAGGGCGGGCGCCACTACCGAGAAGGCCCTCTGCCTGGTTCCCTGTAGCCTCACTTCTCACAGTGAGGGAACCGCCAGAAGGCCCTCGGTGCTGGACCTCAGTGTCCAGGCAGAATGACGGGGGTGGAGACGCTCCTTCAGATATACTGGGCTGAGGCTGTTCAGGCAGGGCCATCTTACCCATAGGCACTAGGGGTGCGGGGCACCCGGGCGTTGGGCTCTCAGGGGCACCAGGCCAAGAGTCCGGGGCCCGAGAGTTGAGTCCAGGGAAAAGCCCGTCCGTCAGTCAGAGCGCCACGGCAGGTTCTTCTGCTGCAGGCAGCTCTGCGCCACAAGTTTGGGGGCGACCGAGCCAGTGAGATGCTGAGGCGGCCGGCTGGCTCCACCCTCCTACGCACCTGGGACTGGGCAACCGGGGAGGGGCACTAGGTGGATCTTTGCACCCTGGCGCCACATATGCTTAAGACAGCCCTGTGTTCAGGGTGTCAGGTGTGCGTGCAGGAGCCAGGCCCTGTGGCCCATCGGACTCTGCAGGACTGGGGCCTTCCTAAGTTTGTTCTGGAGAGGCCAGGTGCGGCCTCACAGGTGAGGCCGATTGGTAACTCACAGCACCTGGTGGCAAGAGCCAGGAAGGGATATAAGGTCAGCATTTCCCTTCGGCTCTTTGCCACAGCAACACATTCCCTACCCTGACTCCTTGCTTCTTGATCCTCAGACCCCTGACTTCGTGACTCCTTTCTTCTTGATCCTCGGACCCCTGATTTTGTGACTCCTTGCTTCTTGATCTTCGGACCCTTGACTTCATGACTCCTTGCTTCTTGATCCTCGGACCCCTGACTTCGTGACTCCTTTCTTCTTGATCCTCGGACCCCTGATTTTGTGACTCCTTGCTTCTTGATCTTCGGACCCTTGACTTCATGACTCCTTGCTTCTTGATCCTCGGACCCCTGACTTCGTGACTCCTTGCTCCCTGACCCTCGAACCCTTGGCTTCTTGACTCCTGGCTTTCTGACCCTCAGACACTTGGCTTCTTGACTCCTGGCTCTCTGACCTTCGGACTCCTGGCTTCCTGACTCCTGGCTTCTGGACTCCCTTTCCTGCTCCCACCCCACCATCTTGCCCCCGGTCCTGACGTCCCCTGCTAGGACTTCGATCGCCCATGAACACGGCTTTAAAAGTCAGCACCAACACTTTGAATTGTGCTTGGAAATGCCCTGGGAGCCAATATAGGTCTTTCAGGACTGGTGTGATGTGGTCTTGGCGGCCGCTCCCTGTGGAACTTCCATCGCTTTTTACAAGTGTAGAAAATGAGCCAGCCAACTGCTGGGACTTGGGCTTGGAAGAAGGCTCTCCTCTTTCGAAAAGGCTTTACAAAGCATTTTCAAAAGGGCTCCGAACCCCCATCCATCAAGAGGATTCAGCACTCCCGCACGGAAAGTTGGCAGAGGCGAGGAGACCGGGATGATTAAGCAGTTGGGGCACCATTCAGATAGCACTAAATCACTGTTTAAGCCCCACTCCTTCCAGTGGGAGTGAGTTAACGGCATAGTTCATGTTCCCATTGAAATGAACAAGGCTGACGTGTGCTCTGGATTGGCCTGGATCATGTCCCAACAACATTTAAGGGGCGGCCTTTGCTCTGCATTGGGCAGAACGCAGCAGGAGAAACTGCAGCCGTCAGGGTCAATAGGTGACATTCCAGGTATCTTAGGAGGCATTAAGACCTAGGCTGATGGTGCCAAAAGCTGTTCTCTTCTTCAGATCTTTAAATAGGCACTTCCATCAATTCCTCCCATTGTGATGATGATCTTCTAAGGTCAAATATGGCCTGTATGTGGCACTGGGTCAGTTGATGGGTTAGCGGATTCAAAACCTCCATATGTTGTTGCACTAGAACTCCCCTACTCCCTGGCCATTCATTGGAATTGGGAAAGGAGTACGACAAGGCTGTATATTGTCTCCCTGCTTATTTAACTTATATGCAGAATTCATCATGCGAAAGGCTGGGCTAGATGAATCCCAGAAGAATTGCCAGAAGAAATGTCAACAACCTCAGATATGCATATGACACAACCTTGATGGCAGAAAGTGAGGAGGAATTAAAGAACCTTTTAATGAGGGTGAAAGAGGAGAGCGCAAAATATGGTTTGAAGCTCGACATCAAAAAAATGAAGATCATGGCCACTGGTCCCATCACCTCCTGTCAAATAGAAGGGGAAGAAATTGAGACAGTGAGAGATTTTACTTTCTTGGGCTCCATGATCACTGCAGATGGTGACAGCAGCCACAAAATTAAAAGATGCCTGCTTTTTGGGAGAAAAGCAATGACAAACCTAGACAGCAACTTAAAAAGCAGAGATATCACCTTGCGAACAAAGGTCCGTATAGTTCAAGCTATGGTTTTTCCAGTAGTGATGTATGGAAGTAAGAGCTGGACCATAAAGAAGGCTGATCGCCGAAGAATGGATGCTTTTGAATTCTGGTGCTGGAGGAGACTCTTGAGAGTCTCATGGACTGCAAGAAGATCAAACCTATCCATTCTGAAGAAAATCAGCCCTGAGTGCTCACTGGAAGGACAGATCCTGAAGCTGAGGCTCCAAGACTTTGGCCCCCTCATGAGAAGAGAAGACTCCCTGGAAAAGACCCTGATGTTGGGAAAGATGGAGGGCACAAGGAGAAGGGGAAGACAGAGGACGAGATGGTTGGATAGTGTTCTCGAAGCTACCAGCATGAGTTTGACCAAACTGCGGAAGGCAGTGGAAGACAGGAGTGCCTGGCATGCTCTGGTCCATGGGGTCACGAAGAGCTGGACACGACTAAACGACTAAACAACAACAACTAAGGCTGGTGGGGATCACAGTCCTGACATCTGGAAGTGCAAAGATCAGAGGATAACAGTGCCAAAAACAGGAGATAAGCCTCTGCTGATCAGGTGAAAAACATGTGGGTGTTAGAAAAGGGGCCAGTTCTGGATTTGACTCTCTGGCTGACAAAGTTTCCATAGTATAATTTTAAATTAATGTCCTGCTTGTCCTCATTATCCCTCTACTTCCTGTAGCTTCAGGTCTGCTGCTTTGGTAGCAACTAGGGGAGGGGGGGAGGGATAATTGTCACACGTGTGGAAGGCTTTACCCAGCTCATTCTGTTGAATGTTAACTAACCCAACTGCAATTTAGAGAAATATAACACTGGGGAACAATTTTTTCATTTTCTGTGGCATGAGATTTTTGTTTACACATTTTTGTCTGCTTGAAGAAGCCATGGTCCGATCTGAAAAATAAAAATATTTAGGTTACAAAACTGTAAAAATAAAGAAAAATTAATGATTAATTATTGTTTGCAGAACAATAATTACCATGTGGTTAGGGTAGATCAACGTGTCAGTGTCCACTTATCCCCAGTGTAAATATGACATATCGGCAAAAGTTGGAAATTGGAAGATAACTATAGCATGTACACGAAAATCGATTTCAGATTTAAAATCAGCATTGAAAGAACATATAAGAACAGTTGAAAAATCTCATGCAAAAGAAAAAAAAACCATTCCCCAGTACTGTATACTGTGTATCCCAAGGGAATACATTTTTTTTTTTTGCATACCTCCAACTGTACATAGATATACGTGTCATTTTCAATGCTATACATGTCATGTTCAATGATATATAAGTCACTTACATTTATACTCATATTGTATTACTTTGGCTATGTGTTTAATAAAATATTGAATTCTTGCATTGTGAAAAACAAAGATTATGGTGAAAAGTGAAAAACATGAATTGCAAAAACGCTAGAGCTTACAGAACAAAACCAACTTCAGATATGAAATCAGCACGTTGAAATTAGGTTAGAACAACTGCAGGTGTCAATGCAACAAAAGTTTTGTTCCCCAGTGAGAACAAAATCCTTCCTTCCTTCCTTCCTTCCTTCCTTCCTCCCTCCCTCCCTCCCTCCAGCATATTTCTGACAATTATCTGAATCTGATAATTTTGGCCTCTAATTTTTCCTTAAGTTAATTTCTCCATGTTTCTACACCTGCTTGCAATAAATAAATAAAACAGTCCTCCTGAAAATTCACCAGCATTGTAGGAGAATTTCTCCGAACAGTTTGGTGTGCAATTTTTTGCAGAATATACACAATTCTGCAAAGCAATTTCCCCTTACCATAATGCATTTTTATATGCCATTTTCACTCATATATGCATTTCTATGCACGCTTTGCCTTAGCACGTGCAAATTTCTGTACGTATCGCTGGGCTGGAGAGCGGCGTTGCAAAATTAGGAGTGGTGCGAATTTTGAAGGATGGCTGTGTTTCAGTTCACAAATGGTTTCACAAAGTGCGAATTAGGTAGTTTCACTTTTAAAAGGGGGGTGAATTGAATCCATCCCAACTCTGAGGAAAGGTAGGTAAAGGGGAAGATGTGGGGAGGGTTTATCTTTCCATACCTGGGGGCCCCTTTTTGTCTAAAATTGTCTCTCCAACTCCCCTATTTTTTTTACATAGTTGGGGCAGACCTAGGCTTGCTGCTTTTCCAACAGTTAAAATCTGGACCAGAAAGTTAAGCTTTTTTTGGGCAAGGCTGTTCTACCCAAAACTGTTGAGCTTTACAGTGGTATCTCGGGTTACAGACACTTCAGGTTACAGACTCCGCTAACCCAGAAATAGTACCTCGGGTGAAGAACTTTGCTTCAGGAGGAGAACAGAAATCGTGCGGCAGTGGCGCAGCAGCAGCAGGAGGAGGCCCCATTAGCTAAAGTGGTGCTTCAGGTTAAGAACAGTTTCAGGTTAAGAACGGAAGTCCAGAACAAATTACGTTCTTAACCCGAGGTACCACTGTATTGGCAAAATAATGCCGTTTTTTTAATGGAAAATCGGCAAAAACGGGACTGCCAACTTGGGCTACCATACTGCCAATTTTTGTACCAATTTCCATCCGGACACTGCTGACAACTGCAGTAATCCGGATATGTCCAGAAAGTCATGGACATATGGCAAGCCTATGCTTTTGTGACAAGTCTTGTGGAAACCTCCTAGAAGATATTACAGTGGTACCTCAGGTTACAGACACTTCAGGTTACATACGCCTCAGGTTACAGACTCCGCTAACCCAGAAATAGTCCCACAGGTTAAGAACTTTGTTTCAGGATGAGAACAGAAATTGTGCGGCGGCGGCCTGGCAGCAGCCCCATTAGCTAAAGTGGTACCTCAGGTTAAGAACAATTTCAGATTAAGAATGGACCTCCAGAACGAATTAAGTTCTTAACCCAAGGTACCACTGTAAAGGCAATGATTTCGCAGCAGGAAGAATCAAGAACCAACACCCAGCAAAAGGATTTTGGGTTTTAGGCAGACTGTTGGCAGAGAGGTTGCTGAGTAGACCCTCAGCAGACGGGACATTTCGGCGACGTGGAGGAAGGCGGTGCCTGCCAATCTCAAAGGCGATGGGAATTTGGATTAAGACTTTGCACAGGATTGCTTCCCGCAGACTGGATTCTTTATCACCTACTTGATCACTGCTTTTGCCAGAGAATTTGACAGAGGGTAGATATTTCTCGTTTCCCACCACCAGCCCCTTTTCAGGCCAGAGGTTTCATGGGACTGGGCCTTTAATGATGTCTGCTTGTCATTCACAGCTGAGCTTTCTTCCTAACTCTGGGTGGATTTCATGGAATAAAGGCCATTTATCAGTCTAGGTAAGTACAAGGCCTCATCTTGACTTCTTACAGAGTTCAGTCCCACGAGAAGCAGCAGGGGCCACCAAGTTGAGTTGCCTTTAAAAGAGGATTAGGCCAGTGGCTAATCACAGGCTGCCAGCGACAGTAAGCCCTTGATAACACTTGCTGGGAATCACAGGTGAGGAAAGTGCTGTGGTGCTAAGTTTCTGCTTGCAGGATTCCACCAAGGGCCAGGGCCTTCTCAGTGATGGCTCCAACCTGGTGGAATGCTCTGTCCCATGAGACCAGGGCCCTGCAGGATTTAACTTCCTTCCACAGGGCCTGTAAAACAGAGCTATTCCACCTGGCTTTCAATTTGAACTTGCCCTGTGTTATGTGCTAAAGTTCTCACCATGGGCCATCAGGGGAAACTGTAGATAGTTTTCACTCAGGTCCACATATGCAAATAAGGGGTTGAAAGTGACATTCAGTGATTGGATAGTTACAGAAAGTTGTTACTGTTGCGTTGTAGTGGAGCTCTATATAAGCAAGCTGGCTGAACCCTTCAGTTCAGTTCTGTTCTGGCCTGTGAATAAACAAGAGCTGCTTGAAGAATCGCTGTGTCGTCTGATATGTTCACCCACAACTTAACAGCCTGATCTTTTATTCCCCTTTCTTCCCACCCTCTCCCCTTTTTATGAAGATTACCCGCTCTGGGATCTCACAGCTAATTCTCCCCTGGTCTCCTCGCTGGCCCAAATAGGACTCATTTAGCCAGCTAGCCCTGGTGATCATCTAATGTTTATTGGATGGATTTTCCCCCTAAACTGAATTTATTGTTATTCACATTTTATACTGTATTTTATGCTGTTTTTTGTTGCATCAATTAAGTGTTTTAAATTTGTTGCTAGCCTCCCTGAGCCCGGTTTTCTGAACCGGGAAGGGCGGGGTATAAATAATTTTTTTATTATTATTATTTATTATTATTATCTGGTTGGCCACCATCAGAACAAGGTTTGACTGGATGGGCCATTGGTCTGATCCAGAAGGGCTGACAGTAAGAGCTGTTTGACAGTGGAATGGTCTCCCTTGGGAGGTGGTGGGCTCTCCTTCCTTGGAGGTTTTTAAGGAGAGATTGGATGGCCATCTGTCATGGATACCTTACCTGGGATTCCTGCATTGCAGCAGGTTGGACTAGATGACCCATGGGGTCCCAACTCTACACTTCTTTGATTCTATGACAAGCTCTGATAGATCTGATGAAGGATCCTTCCAGGGAAGACCACAAACAAGGTATGAACCCTGTCCTTCAGAAACTGGTATTCATTGAACTCAGGGGTCCCCAAACTAAGGCCCACGAGCCGGATAAGGCCCGAGGGACTCGTTTATCCGGCCCGCGGCGACCTCCACTGCCTGCTTTTACTGGCACTGTGCTGTGTGGCTGCCCACTTCCGGGTCATGGGAGCACCGGAAATAGCTTGTGCGCATGCACAAGCGTTATTTGCGCGTGCGCAAGTGTTATTTCCGGTGCACATCCGGGTCGGAGGAGGCCCGTGCACATGCGCACAAGCTATTTCCAGTGCTCCTCCGACCCAGAAGTGCGCCGGAAATAGTGTGTGTGCACGCGTATGGGCACGTGCTCCCCTGCTCTCCGGCCCGCCGCGCGATCGGCGCTGGAGACACTGGCCTGAGGCCGGTAAGTTTGCTGACCCCTGATTTAACTGTTGTGACTAGTACCTTCTCCACGAACTTGTCTTGTGCTTGAATCCTGCTTGAGGGTTTGCCAATAGAGGTATCTGTTTGGCCACTGTGAGAATGGGATTTTGGACTAGGTGGGCCTGATCCAACAGGCTGTTCTTATGTTCCCCGGAGCTGCAGCCACATCCAGTGGTTTAAGGCTTCTTTGGTTTTGCTTTGCGTGTTTTCAAAAATTGAAATAAATAATGTGGGGTCCTTTTTCCCCCAGCCCGATTTTTGCCTTCTACCTTGGAAGGCCACCTCTTGCCTTGCTTCAAAGAGCTCTCTGCCTCCTCTGTGATGGAGTTTCGACACTGCTGTGAAGATCTGCCAGCTTCTCTGCAGCTCAGCCACAGGGCAGAAAACAGGGGCACATTCCTGGTCGGCCCAAGATAGAAAGTTTCCCATAACTTGCAGCCAGTGGGAATGCAGCTATTTACGAGAGCACCGCTACATCTGAAGTTAAAATAATCATAGAGAGAGAGAGAGTTGAGATCCACTGAACTTGTCATACTCAGTGTCTTTCCAAGTTCTTTCAAAATCATTCTATTTAGGAACAGAATATTGCCCAATATAAATGCCAGGGGAAGGACGATAGCCCTGTGGTGGAGTATCTTCTTTGCATACAGAAAATCTCAGGTTTAATCACAAGCATCTCTAGTTACCGGTGGGCAAATCTGTCAATCTAGGCTATTGTCAGTCTCTGACAGGAGTGAGCCAGTGGTAAATTACACTGAGCAAGTTGGAGTCAACTCTTTGTTAGCAAAAACAGGATCTGCACAGGAGTGCCCTGCCTAATGAGACTGAAAGTCCCTGCCTCTCCTCTCCAGGGTTTTCCCCAAGCTATCTGAGACTGCATTAAGTTCTCCTCTGCCCTTTCATGTCTCTTCTGCTTCTGGAAGACAAGTGGGGAGTAGAGCTTGTGGGGGGGACGGACACCCCTGACTCTTCACCAGTCTGAATCATATCTGCCTCATTTTTTGGCTCCACGGTCTGTCAATCACCAGCAATGGTGCGAGGTGCGAGGTGCTTTGACGTCCCAAAATCAGGACTTCAAAGCACCTTGGAAGGTGCTGCTGAAATGGACTCTCCACCTTCCGTTTTAGCAGGGTATTCCATACAAACCCCTTCCTGGAAGGGGAATTTGTTCCCGAGTTTGTTGATCTAGAGTAGTAAGACACAAGCAACGAGAACAAATGAGCAACGTGGTCGTGTCAGAGCCATTACTTCTCCATCTGGGCTGAGGCAGCCCCATTTGACGTCTCCAGCAGCCCCGCGGCATCTTGCCGAATGCGGAAAGCTGTGTTAGGTTGTGACCTTGCGCTTTTCCTGCTTAGACAGGTTGTCAGACAGACACAGAGCAGAAAAGAGTTTCAGGGCTCAAAGAGTGAGAAAAAGCACCATTTACTGACAATGGCTTTGTCAAACAAATAGGGGCAAGGCAGGCGGGTCACTGGGTCGGCTGCTTCAGAGGAAATGGTGAGGAAAAAGCCAGTTCCCTTCCTATCAGTTGCTCCTGCCTGGGGACCTCAGAGAGAATCTGGGGCCCCTCAGGAGTCCCTAATGGAACAAATCTTGCATTTCCCACTGGACAGAGAAGAATGGGTTTATCTCCAGTGTTTGAGCAGGTGTTTGGAAAATAACATTTCTCTGTTTCCTCTTCCTCAATTAATCTCTTACCACGGCTGTTCTTCCAGAGGTGCCTTTGGTTTAAAATAAAATACAATCAATTGCTATTAATAATATAAATTGCACAAGGCGTTGTGGAAAGTCCCATTCATACACATCAGCTCTGGAGAGAGATGCTGTGAATTTTGGCAGCTGTGGGAGAGCTGCGCATGTGTTATGCTAACATTTTATTCTAGAAGGTATTATTGTGCGGCAGAGGAGGAAAAATGGAAACATCATGGAAAATGGGGCGGGAAGCTGAGAAAACACATATTTATGGCGTATTGACGTATATATGTTAAACTTTTGAAAATTCAATAAAAAATGTATTGTAAAATAGAAAAAAGAAGATAACATTTTGTTCTCTTGCTAATTAATCTAGCCGCAGGACCCTTCTTACGTTAACACTAAAAAGAAACAACCCTTTCCTGTTTTTGTTAGTTAATTCACATACTGTATATTCTGTCTTAATGAATGACAGATGCCAGGAATCAGCTTCATCGGAAGAACTCTGTTGCAAGGGATGGGATGTTGAGCGTTTTCCCCTCAAGCTCTCCACGCAATTGCTTGGGACACAAGGGCAAAACTCCCGCACTGATTGTTCCTTAGAGGGGAGGAAGTGGCAGAAAGAGAAACGGTCATGGAAAAAGCGTATAGCCGCAGTTTCATTCGAGGGCGAAGGATGGAGTGTGAGAACCCTGGCAAGATGGATGTTGAAATAATAGACAAATGAGCCTGGGAACGTATAGCAGTGTGGAATGATACGCAGGATATCTTTTCCCCCACTGGGGTTTCCCGTCCATGGAATTTGCTTTCAGGTAAACAAGTCAAATGTCTGGATGTTGTGCCATTATTAGGAACTGATTGCGATACCCCAAAGGGACCAACATCAGTGCAAAATATCCAGGTTCTGTAAGTTCCAACTCTCCACTGACTTAAAGAGAAATTCCTCCCACATTCCATCTCTTTGCAGAAGAGAGACACTTACTTATTTTTAAAAATGGGATTCGGACAGTCATGGTAAGACTCTCAAGGGGAAAGTCCCCTGGCTGTACCCAAATAGTTTGCTTGACGTCACAAGCCGCTGTCCGCAACAACCCTGGCACCATCGCAACTAGGCCTTTTGAAGATCTTGGGCGTAGATTCAACAAACAGGTTTTGCTAGCGCTGCAGCCTTTCTCAACCTGTGGGTCCCCAGATGTTGCTGAACTACAACTCCCATCACCCCTAGCTAGCAAGGCCACAGCTAGGGGATGATGGGAGTTGTAGTCCAACAACATCTGGGGACCCACAGGCTGAGAACCGCTGGTAGCAGAAGCACTGTGCAACGACTTGCCGTGACACAATGGGACTTTCCTGCCTCTTCAACTTGCATGACCATTAGGTCCAGTCGTGGACGACTCTGGGATTGTGGTGCTCATCTCGCTTTATTGGCCGAGGGAGCCGGCGTACAGCTTCCGGGTCATGTGGCCAGCATGACTAAGCCGCTTCTGATGAACCAGAGCAGCACACGGAAACGCCTTTTACCTTCCCGCCGGAGCGGTACCTATGTATCTACTTGCACTTTGATGTGCTTTCGAACTGCTAGGTTGGCAGGAGCAGGGACCAAGCAATGGGAGCTCACCCCGTCGCGGGGATTCAAACCTCCGACCTTCTGATCGGCAAGCCCTAGGCTCTGTGGTTTAACCCACAGCGCCACCCACTTCCCAGGATAACTCCATACCCTCCAACATTTTCCCAATAAAAATAGGGACATCCTGAGGAAAAGTGGGACATTCTGGGATCAAATCAGAAACCGGGACGGCTTCTCTAAATCAGGGATGTCCCTGGAAAATGGGGACAAGTTGGAGGGTCTGCAACCCCCTCTCCAGGGCTACCTCCTTACCAACCGAAACCTGAAGCAGAAAAAAAAAATGGGTGCCATTACCACAGCAGGGAAAGTATAATGGCTGAATGGAACAACCAGCCGGTCTCTTTCCATTGCTTTGAAAGCATGCTGTGGAAGATTCTCCAAGACGTGAGAGCCGCACGGGGCCTCTTCGGCTGCGGTTTCCTCACATTTCGGGTGCACTGGGTTTATTTTGCTTTGGAAAGGGGATTTGTAAAGCCGCTGACATGGTTTACACAGTTTAAACCACAAGGAACACGAAGCGGCCGGACTCTCTTCCCGTTATGTCAAACGTTCACGGTTTGCTTTGACGAAATCTCTGGGTCTCGCCTTGTATTTGAATAAACAGAGAGTGAGAGGGTGGGTGGAAAGGGGGAGGGGAACCAAATTCCTGCCCTTCTGAACCAGACAAGACAGAGGAACTAGACAAGGGAGAGGCACATGGAGAAAGCAGTGGCCACACAGACAGACCGCGGAAGGAATGGGCCTGGTATTTTATGGAAAGGGCCACAGCGCATTAGCTTTAAATGCAGAAATTCCCAGGATCAATCCTTGTTGTTGTTTTTATTAAATATTTTAAATTAGTTTTTTAACATATCATTTTAAACTATTTTTAACTATTACATTTAAATATCACAACTCATATCTCTCTTCTTTCTCTTCTTTGCAATATTTCATATATTCCTCCTTACTAAATGTTAAGTTGTGGATGAATATATCAGATGACACAGCGATTCTTCAAACAGCTCTTGTTTATTCACAGGCCAGAACAGAACTGAACTGAAGGGTTCAGCCAGCCTGCTTATATAAAGCTCCACTACAATGCAACAGTAACAACTTTCTGTAACTATCCAATCACTGAACGTCACTTTCAATTCCTTATTTGCATATGTGGACCTGACTGAAAACTATCTACAATATCCCCCTGCTGGCCCAGGGTGAGAACTTCAGTACATAACACTAAACTTCTTGTAGACCTACTAGTGTAATTATTCATTACATTTGCTCTTCCAATAATGCGTATATTTCTTCCAATCTTCTGTGAATCTCTGGTCCCGCAGGTTTCGAATCCTTCCTGTCATTTTATCCAATTCTGCGTAGTCCATTAATTTCGTCTGCCATTCTTCTTTTGTCGGTATGTCTTCTTGCTTCCATTTCCGGGCCAACAATACTCTTGCCGCTGTTGTTGCATATAAAAACAATTTAATGTCCTGTCTATTAATATCCTCACTTATAATGCCAAGTAAAAATGCTTCTGTTTTTTTTTATAAAATGTATATTTCAACATCTTTTTCATCTCATTATATATCATTTCCCAGAAGTTTTTTACTTTCTTACATTTCCACCACATATGATAAAATGATCCTTCTTTTTCTTTACATTTCCAACATTTATTACTTGTCTTATACATTTTAGCTAATTTCACTGGTGTAATATACCATCTATACATCATTTTCATCATATTCTCTTTCAAAGCATTACATGCTGTAAATTTTATTCTTTCTTTCCACAGCCTCTCCCATTCTTTTAGCTGTATATTATATCCAAAATCTTTTGCCCAGTGTATCATAACTGATTTCACTTCAGGTTCAGTCCTTGTTGGTGGCATCAGTGGTAGACCTTGAGGTCTTCAGTTTCAGTGGCAATGCCAGAATTTCACCTCTCACCTTCCATTCTGCATCCTAGTCTGCTACCCCCTGTGGCTCTGCACCCATTGCGACCAAACCGGTTCCACTACCCAAAATCTGCCTCTCACTTTCTGTGTGTGCAGGTGTGTGTGTGTGTGTGTGTGTGTGTGTGTGTGTGTGTTATTGGGCTGTGGTTGACCAACCAAGCTGTCCTACTGGAGCCCTAGAGCCTTTCCTTATTGCATCCTCACCCTTCACAATTCAAGGTGAATAGGATCTCAGAGCAGAGCTGGCGAATCTGAGAGGTCCACCAGCAGGATCTGACCCTCTAATGCAGAGGTAGGCAACCTAAGGTCCGTGGGCCGGATGCGGCCCAATCGCCTTCCCAATCCGGCTTGCGGGTGGTCCGGGAACCAGCGTGTTTTTACATGAGTAGAATGTGTCCTTTTATTTAAAATGCATCTCTGGGTTGTTTATGGGGCCTGCCCATAGCTGTCAATGTTTCCCTTATTTAAAGGGAATTTCCCTTATTCCAAATAGGATTCCTCGCAAGAAAAGGGGAAAGTTGACAGCTATGGTGTTTTTACATAAGTAGAATGTGTGCTTTTATTTAAAATGCATCTCTGGTGTTATGTACTGAGTTGAATAGGATCCAAAATGCAGCAGTCTGATTGGTCCTAGAACAATAGGATCCAAAATGCAGCAGTCTGATTGGTCCTAGAACAATGCAGCAGTATGATTGGTCTGCAGAAGCCACCCAATCCAGGTCCAGATGGAAGTGAATCCACAACCTGATTGGCCTACAGGAGAATTCCGGAATTAGCCAATCACGCGCAGCCCATTGTGTAAATAATGTATATAGAGCAGATACTTTGGGGAAACTTTCATTCCTCCTCGCCACTATGAGCTGAATAAAGAGCATGAAAACCGCTCTCGACTCTGAGTATATTTCATCTGGGTTATTTACGGGACATAGAAATTTGTTCCTTCCCGCCCCCCCCCCCATATAGTCTGGCCCACCACATGCTCTGAGGGACGGTGGACTGGCCCATGGCTGAAAAAGGTTGCTGACCCCTGCTCTAATGGAAAAGCAGCAGTATACTCCATTAGCTACGAGGACAAAATTGCTGCAATCCATCTCTTTGACTCATTAGCATGCTGTCTCGAAAAAAGATGTTTAGCACTGAGGCTGGAAACTGCATCCCTTTGCAAGAGGAAAAAATCATATATTTTTCTGGCCAGGATAAAAAGCAGATTGCTTGTCCTGCTAAACACAGGAGGACGGAAGATTGATTCTGAACCTTAACTGCGCTAATATCCATCTATTTGATCCATCAGTCTTGTGTAGTTCCTTTTTCTCCTGCTTGTTGCTAGAAGGGAAGTTGTGGGGGGAAGGCAGCTCAGTCGGTAGGGCACAAGGCTCTCAGGGCAATGAGTTCGAGTCCAGCATTGGGCAAAAAGATTCCTGCATTGGACTAGATGACACTCATGTCAAGGAACTGTGGCTTTTTGTTGATACACCATCATGGTACATCAGTGAATGTCACTGGACCTGCCACTACTCTGCGGTGTTCTCTGCTTCCTTCATCCGCATAAGCTCTGCTGTTAGTTTTATATCATCCACCCATTCTCGTCTTTTGAAATTTTGGGGTCTCCATACCAACACTGCTTTATTCTACATGTCCTGCATATGTCCATTTCAACAACCTTTTCCTACACACCCTACATCCAAAAGTGTTGATCTTTGTTATATCCAATTATAAGTTGCATGTTCAGACCCAGAGATCTCCCCTCATAAATAAACACACAATTCACTCAAATTTAAGTTCTGGTTTTTGGCAGAATTTAGGCCACAACTTTATTGATTACAGAAAAGTGAGTAGTTGCATAGGCTCTGGTTCGACTAGCTCCCTGCACCCTTGCAAGTAGCTCTGACCCAAAGCTCCATCATAGGTCAGCCAAGGGTGAACACCTGAGGTAGGTGAAAAGCCCGGGAACAGACGCTGTTCACTCCCCAAGATGCTTCCCTGGACTCAGACACAGGCACAACCCCCTCTTGGGGGTTGACCAAACCAAGTTGAGTCCCTGGATTCCTTTAACGGAATACCCTTCACATAGGGATGGCAAGAGCGTTCTCCCATCCCTATCACCTGAACCAGTGCCTATCCGCAACCTTACAAGTTGTGACGATTTGCTACGTGGCAGGCAAAACTAAAATGGCAACAGCCAATCAGCCAAGTGGGGAAAATTCCTGCCGTGCCCCTGTCCCAACGACAGACGACACACGACGGCATAGCAAGGTCAATCGCAAAATGCCCAAAATATAGGGAGAGGTGGGCGGGTGTTCCAATGCACGAGCTGAAAGAGGAAGCTCTGGGTCTTCGGCATGGGCATATATAGGTCCCTCAGTCCATTTAGACTGCACCCCATTGGCCAGATTAAACCCAGCAACGAGGAACCTACCAATCGGGTGTTGTGGCTATCCAATATACCCACCCACAACCAGGAGATCAGTCTCCAGGTCTCACCGCAACACGGGCCCTCTTTTAGGGAGGACACAATTTGTTAGTTTTTTTCCTTTCAGCATGACATGTTGTGTTGTTCTTAAGCTGATCATGCTTCTCCGTGTCCTGGTCCAGTTCTCCTTTCCACAAGATATCACAGTTAACATGCACATATTGAATATTTTTTGCTTCCAAATCTCACCCAGCTTAAGCAAACACTTTTATCAAATGGGACATAACCAGAATGATCTGCGAGAGAAGCTACTTCATTAAAAACACACCCACACATCCACTCTGTTTTTCAAAAATCACCTTCACTTTCAGAGCGGACACTCTTCAGCTTTCTGAAGCTCTGTGGAATCCTGCCATGTTTCGTCTGGTCTCTTGTCTTGAATCAGTCAGGGTCATCCTAACCTTCTGCAAAAGAAGCTCCACTCCAGTATTGCATGTTACAAGCCAAGGCAGATAACAGCAGCTAAAGCATAAGCTGACCAAAGACTCTTGCCAATGCATGCTGAAAGTCAAAATCATCTGCATGGTTACGGATGCACGTACAGGGGGTTATTTTCAGTGTTAGTGTTAGTGCTGGCCTTTAAAGCCCTAAACGGCCTCGGTCCTATATACCTGAAGGAGCGGCTCCACCCCCATCGTTCAGCCTGAGGTCCAGCACCGAGGGCCTTCTGGCAGTTCCCTCCCTGCGAGAAGTGAGGTTACAGGGAACCAGGCAAAGGGCCTTCTTGGCAGTGGCACCTGCCCTGTGGAACGCTACCTTCAGATGTCTTCTAAAAGTTTGTTAGTTGTTTTTCTCTTTGACATCTGGTGGGAGGGCGTTCCACAGGGTGGGTGCCACTACCAAGAAGGCCCTCTGCCTGTGACAGGTGCTCTTTACTCATAGCTGTCAACTTACAGATTTGAAAATAAGGGACCAGCAGCCTCGAAAATAAGGGATCAGTAGCCCAAATAAGGGATTTTCCGGGTATGTTCAACTTCTGAGCCCCACTAAGCCAAAGCAGAAAGCCCAGCCAGCAGCCAAACAAAGCCTCAAGCGGTGGTTCCCACAGCGCAGCAACCCGGCAAAGGGGATGCAGCAAGGAAAACCACCGTCACCTCTCCGCTGGGAAGCGCTGAGCAAAGGCAAGTCCCTAGGCAATGCGGCCGATTTGATCGGCACAAGGCATGCAAGCTCCACCCCCCCAGTCGTTCT
This sequence comes from Podarcis pityusensis, assembly GCF_964106645.2. Lineage (NCBI taxonomy): Eukaryota > Metazoa > Chordata > Lepidosauria > Squamata > Lacertidae > Podarcis > Podarcis pityusensis. Next base: position 6,292,636 of record NC_138031.1, on the reverse strand, counting down.
TAGACTCCTTATTGGGTGAGCAATGCAGCCAAGCAACACAGTTGGAGCATCCCTCCTCCCTGGCCGGCAGAGAGGGAGGGAGAGGAGCTGCTTCCTTTGAAACCCAGGAAATTTAAGGGACATCATCAATAAAGGACAGCAGCGGGACATGGCGCTGGGATAAGGGACTTTCCCGCCAAATAAGGGACGGTTGACGGCTATGTCTTAAGAGATTCCCAAAACAAGGAAGCAGCTTCTCTTCCCTTGACTATCAAAGAGAGCTTTGTCCCCAGTGTGCAGTTCCATCTTTGCCAATTCGGATTCCTACCATTGCCCGTTTGCACCGGCCACGTTTGAGCCTGGTGTTAAAACAGCTGCAAATTCTCCTGATGTTCAAGAAATGATTTCCTGTTTTGGAGATTTCATCCCGTTTTCAGGACTGGGTCTCTGTGGGACACCGACCAAGGACTCAATGCTGGGAGATGCTGTCAGGCTATAGTCGGGCTTTATCTATCCCCATGAAAACTGCTCACAGGCTACAGGCTCATCATGTACCAGCAGAAACACTTTTCCTGAATCACCCTTTCCCATCAGTCTCTGAAACATAGCACTATTCTGAGTCCAGCAGGATACAGAGAGATGAGCAATTTATAACTTGGCGAAGTACTATAAAGTGGAAGAAGAAGAAGAAGAAGAAGAAGAAGAAGAAGAAGAAGAGGAGGAGTTTGGATTTGATATCCCGCCTTTCACTCCCTTTAAGGAGTCTCAAAGCGGCTAACATTCTCCTTTCCCTTCCCCCCCCACAACAAACACCCTGTGAGGTGAGTGGGGCTGAGAGACTTCAAAGAAGTGTGACTAGCCCAAGGTCACCCAGCAGCTGCATGTGGAGGAGCGGGGAATCAAACCCGGTTCACTAGATTATGAGACTACCACTCTTAACCACCACACCACACTGGAAAGGGTATTCCCCAACACCCCCAATACGATGTACATGCTTTCAGAGAAGGTGCATCGCTTGAGTTACGTTGGTACAGAGACCTCATTTTTGTGGAAGAGAGCAGACTGGGAAAGGGCAGGGATCCTGCTTGTAGACCACATTTCGGACTGTGCTAAAAAATATAAGATGCTAAAATATCCTAAAAGGCAACTCAAAGCTAGACTGGCTCTCTGCTTGTTTTATTATTATTATTAAAGATTTTCTTGATTTACAAAAGTGTGTGCCATGTCTCTCTCTCGTATTCCCCCCCCCCCCCATGTAAGATTTTTACAAATCAGTTTCATTTGTTGAGACATTAGGAAGAAAAGGGGGAAAGAGGTAGAGGGGTGGGAAGATGGGTGGGGTCGGGTGGCGATGTTTCTATTTTACTTAATATATGTAGGGTTTGGTGTCAGCGTTGCTTATGCAGGTTCTCTGCTGTTCGCTTGTGTTCCTTTGGTGGTGAGAGAGGTTGGGGTTGGCCTAGGGTGTGGTTGTTCATTTGTGGTTGGCTGTGGTGGTCTTTGTTTCCGTGTGTGAGTTGGGTGGGTGGGTGTTTTGGATCAGCTTAGCCATATTGATTTGTATGCTGTTGGTGGATTTTTGTCGTTGTCTTGTTGGGCTGTGTATGTGATAAAGGGGAGCCACACCGGGGGTGAAAGGGTCACGGGTGGCGCTGTCGGTTAAACCACAGAGCCTAGGACTTGCTGATCAGAAGGTCGGCAGTTCGAATCCCCAGCCTGACTCATCTCTGCCTCTTGCTCTCCCTCATCCCTTTCTCCTGCTTCCGTTTCTGCCTCTGCCACAGACTTTCCCTGCTCACTAAGTCCTATCCAGTTCCCAACACCTCTTTTCCCCAGTCTGCTCCCTCTTCTCCCTCTGATCACTCATCATTGTCCCGCCACTAATCCCTGGGCTCTGAGCCTTCCTCCCTCAGGGGTTCCCTAGCTGGTTTCTCCCAGCATCCCTCTGCTCTGTGAGAGCAGGGCATATTTCGTTTTCCTTCTTAGATGAACCGGATCATTCTGATCAGAGAGAGGATAGCAGATTCCTGGAAGCTGGGGATAAGTTCACCTCAGAGAAAGGAGGTCACGGAAAATACAAGCATTTCAGAGGGATAGTTAGGTCAGGGGCTCACACATCTGGGTTTTGTGCCACACTGGGGAAGAATTGTGGAAATTCAGACGTCACGGGGCAGTTTGGGAGTCTCTATAAGATGTTGTGAAAATTGTAGTAGGATTGAGGCAGAAGAGATCCGGGAAACATCAGTTCAATTCCAATTTCCTCTACACACACACACACACACACACACACACACACACACACACTGGGTGAGCTTGTTGTTACTGGATGCAATCCACTAAAGTTTTAGCACTGACCATCTTCAATGTGCCTTGCCGTTTGATATCTTCTTGGATTGTTTTAAGATGCACAGGATCGTTTGAACCCAGAGTGTAGGAAGTACAAAAAAAAATAAAAATCCTTCCAGAAGCACCTTACCAATAACAAACTTAGTTGCTCTCTAAGGTGCTGTGGGTTAAACCACAGAGCCTAGGGCTTGCCAATCAGAAGGTTGGTGGTTCGAATCCCTGCGATGGGTTGAGCTCCCGTGGCTCGGTCCCTGCTCCTGCCAACCTAGTAGTTCGAAAGCACGAAGTACAAATAGATAAGTAGGTACCACTCCAGCGGGAAGGTAAACAGTGTTTCCGTGTGCTGCTCTGGTTTGTCAGAAGCGGCATAGTCATGTTGGCCACATGACCCGGAAGCTGTACACCGGCTCCCTCAGCCAATAAAGCGAGATGAGCGCCGCAACCCCAGAGTTGTTTGCGACTGGACCGAACAGTCAGGGTTACCTTTAAGGTGCTACTGGAAGGGTAAAAAAATTATTTTGTTTTGACTACGGCAGACCAACATGGCTACCTATCTGTAACTAGAACTCTAGGAAGTACCTTAGGAATGTTTCATACTGGAGAGAACCCACAACCCAAAAGTGTGGGACAAGTACTCCCCCCCCCCCAACTCACAAATTACACAATGTGCTTTTTTTTTGAAAATCCCACTTTATTTTTCTCCCTTTAAATTCCTGGGTAGAGCTGGGCACTTCTGGCTAGTCTTCCTTTCTCCACATTTCTCAAAGGCTCTCCAGTCTCCGCTCCGTTGCTTTGCTAACTCTTAACTTCACCTCCTTCCAACATTTCAGGCTCCTCAAAGCAAACGCATGGAGTTTTTAAACAGTTATTTTTAACCAGCTGTCAACAACGACAGGAGAAAGAGAAGTGCGGGGAGGGTGGAAACCAGCCAGAAAACTAAACATCCGTTCATAATGCCTGTCCAAACGTGATGGCAATAAATTACCTCCATGTGTATCTTTTTCTTTTTCTTGTTAAAATAAGCAACGCGAGACACAAAACAGAGGAACGCGGCATGAGTTGTGATGGTTGGCGCAAACATAGGGAGGTGTAAATTTTCTCCAGTCGCTGCTAAGAACAGCTCAGTAAACTCCAAGCTCAACTTAAAATGTAAAAGGACAGAAATACCTAAGGGGGTTTCGTTTTTGCCAACAGCCTCATTATTGACGTAGCCTCATCCTGCATCTTCCAAAACTTTTCCTAAAACACCTGGGTGGATTGCATTCTGCAAACACCCTAGCTGATGATGTCAAGATGCATCTGAGTCTTCAGATATTTTCCTGAAATTCCTAAGTGGATTACGTTTTGCAAATGTCCTAGTGACGTAGCATCAACCCTATTATGGGATGCATCTGAATCTTCCAAACTTTTCCTAAAATACCTAGGTGAATTACATTCTGCAAACACCCTAGTTATTAACGTAGTGAGGCATTTGTGCCTTCCAAACATTTCCTGAACCACTTCCTTCTGCTACACTAATTTCGGCCCAGTATACCTGAAGGAGTGTCTCCTCCCCCATCGTTCATCCTGGACACTTAGGTCCAGCTCCGAGGGCCTTCTGGCGGTTCCCTCACTGCAAGAAGTGGGGTTACAGGGAACCAGGCAGAGGGCCTTCTCGGTAGTGGCACCCGCCCTGTGGAACACCCTCCCATCAGATGTCAAGAAAATAAACAACTACAGTGGTACCTTGGTTTACGAACTTAATCCATTCCAGAAGTCTGTTCTTAAACCAAAGCGTTCTTAAACCAAGGTGTGCTTTGCTGTCAGGGAACTGACATCGGAGCGAGAGGCAAAGGGGAGGCTCCTAGATGATGCTGGCGAAGGACCCAGCAGCAGGGGGAGAAACAGCTCAGTAGAGGGGGAGACAAATCAGCGCAACACCAGGGATAAAGGGGGGCAGATGGGGGAATCGGAGAGAGGGCTCCAGGACTCTTCACTGGACCTCAGTGAGGAGGGCACAGGTCCTCCGCTACCCAAGCCCTCCCTGCGCAGAAGGCTCCCGCGCAGTGAGAGGAGGAGGAGACTGGGTGTCAAACAACTTTTATGTTGGAAGAGGTTCAAGAAACGCCCACTGACGGATTCTGCCAGTGACTGAGGCAGCCACGATGAGAAAGGGCTGTGCAGTCAGAAAGGTTTAACAAGGCTAATTAGCCTAGAGAGGCACCAGTTTACGCACGAGTAACTCATACCCACTACATTTGCTATAGCAATGGAGGACTCAATTTGCAAATGGAACACACTCAACAGGAAGCAAAACGTGTTGTTGTTGTTGTTTAGTCGTTTAGTCGTTTCCGACTCTTCGTGACCCCATGGACCAGTGCATGCCATGCACTCCTGTCTTTCACTGCCTCCCGCAGTTTGGTCAAACTCATGCTGGTCGCTTCGAGAACACTGTCCAACCATCTCGTCCTCTGTCGTCCCCTTCTCCTTGTGCCCTCCATCTTTCCCAACACTAGAGTCTTTTCCAGGGAGTCTTCTCTTTTCATGAGGTGGCCAAAGTATTGGAGTCTCAGCTTCAGGATCTGTCCTTCCAGTGAGCACTCAGGCCTGATTTCTTTAAGAATGGGTCAGTTTGATCTTCTTGCAGTCCATGAGTCTCTCAAGAGTCTCGTCCAGCACCATAATTCAAAAGCATCTATTCTTCGGCGATCAGCCTTCTTTATGGTCCAGCTCTCACTTCCATACATCACTACTGGGAAAACCATAGCTTGAACTATACTGGCCTTTGTTGGCAAGGTGATGTCTCTGCTTTTTAAGATGCTGTCTAGGTTTGTCATTACTTTTCTCCCAAGGGCAGGCGTCTTTTAATTTTGTGACTGCTGGTCATCTGCAGTGATCTCACCATCTGCAGTGATTAACATGTTCTTATTCCAATGCAAAATTCACAAACCAAAACACCTACTTCCGGGTTTGCACTGTTCTTGATCCAAGTTGTTCATAAACTAAGCTGTTCTTAAACCAAGATACCACTGTATCTGACTTCTAGAAGACATCTGAAGGCAGCCGTGTTTAGGGAAGTTTTTAATGTCTGATGTTTTGTCGTGTTTTTAATATTCTGTTGGGAGTGTCTGGGGAAACCCAGCCAGTTGGGCGGGGTATAAATAATAAGTTGTTGTTTTTGTTGTTTTGGGGTGAAATCCTCTATACAGTGGTACCTCTGGTTGCGAACGGAATCCGTTCCAGAGCCCCATTCGCAACATGAGCAGAACGCAACCCGCGTCTGCGCGTGCGTGGGTCGCAATTTGCCGCTTCTGCGCATGTGCGTCACGTCATTTTGCGTGTCTGCGCATGCGCGAGCGGCGAAAACCCAGAAGTAACCCTTTCCGGTACTTCCAGGTCGCCGTAGGACGTATCCTGAAAGAACGTAACATGAAGCGGACGTAACAAGAGGTATGACTATAAAGGCTTTTTGCCGTGCTCTCTTATAGCAGGACATTATGGTAGCTACCTTGAGGTCCTCATCGGCTAAGTTCTACCTCCACTGCTGGAGGCAGAAGACCTCTGGATTCCAGTTTCTGGGAATCCCACAGGAGAGGAGTTGCTGCACTCAGATCTGGCTGATGGGCTTCCTCTTGGAATGTCTGTTTGGCCACAGTTAGAACAGGATTCGGGGCTACATGGGACTTTGGCTGACCCAGCAGCCAGATCCTCTCATGTTCTTGAGGAGGCCCAACCGATGAGGAAGTAGACTCACTGTAGAAGGTGAGCAGAACGGCCTCTTCTTCAAGGACCCTCCAAAAGCTGGCTGGAAAGATCCACGAGGCTGCGTTATTTTCTCTTGGCAAAATAAAAAACAGGCAAGGAACTAAGCACATAAGCTGCCCTAGCAATGATAACAGCCTTCAGGCCAACTGCAACCTTCTTCCCACTGCGCGAGCATCCCAGTGAGTAAACGACTCCTTTGCCAATAATTCTCAGGGAAACATGAAGCAGAGTAACCTCTAGCCTCTGTAGTCTGGAAAATCGTGCCCCCTCCCAAAACCCTGCTAACTTTGAAGTTGGTCACACTGGACTGCTGGAAAGAGCTTGGGGAGATTGGAAAGGGCAAACCGTTCCAACCTAGAGAGAGAGAGAGAACAATTTCAATGTACCATACGAGCTCTGTGATGTGAGAAATGTTGGCATCCTATTCTAAGAGCGAGTCGGCCATTTTACCTGTGTCCTTTAATTAGGCAGAGTGACTCTTTCAGTAAATCTTGATGTCTGGTTCATAACGGGCCAACCAACGGGTCTGTATGCTAGACACCACAAGGGCAGATAAAGGAGGTCACACACTCCTTCCTAGGTGGGAGCAAAGGCTAGCTTTTGACTTTGATCTGAGAGGGACAGCTTAACTTTGGCGAGAGAAGCAAAATGTTCGGAGGTTTGGAAGGAGTTTGAGAACAAGCCAGCATCTGAAATCATGGTTTGATCTTGGCTTGTTCTTACTAGACAGTGTTTAAACAAGCCATGGTTTCTTAAATTTGGACATCACAGGGAACTGTGGTTAGCTTAAAGCAGAATGTGAAAACGGCTGCTCTCTTTTCTCTCTAAAAAGGATGAACACACAAGTTTACAGTGTCTTGAGGTCTCATTTGACACAATACTAGTCATAATATTGACATATTATGGCTCTCCATAATCATAATGCCATCACACATATCTATGACACAAGTGCACTTGGAGTAATGTGTACAGTTCTGGTTGCTGAACCTCAGAAAGGACATTGTAGAGTTGGGAAAAGATTCAGAAAATGGAACCAAAATGTTTCAGGGGCTGAAGCAACTCCACTCTGAGGAACTGTTACAACATTTGGGCATTTTTAGTTTCGAGAAAATGAGAATATAAAATTATTAATGGTGTGGAGAGTATTCTCTCATACAATACTAGAACCCAATGGGACCATCCAATGAAGTTGACTCTTGGGAGACTGAGGGCAGGCAAAAGAAAGTGCTTCTTCACAGAACATATAATTGAACGGTGAAATTTGCTCCCACAGGAGAAAGGAATGGCCACAAATTTGGGTGGCTTTGAAAGCGGATTAGACCAGTGGTTCCCAATTTGGGGTTTGGGGACTCCTGGAGGCGTCCATGGAATGCACCCAGGGGGTCTGTGGCCCCATCCCTTGTCTTTCCTCCAACTAATTTTTTTGGGTCATTTTTGCATGGCAATATCACAGGTTTTATAGTGTATATATACTATATATATATATATATATATATATATATATATATATATATCAGAATATCGCGATGTTTAGCTGTTGATGTATCAAGATGTTGAAAACCAGGCATCGCTCAGCCCTAGGTTTTTTTTTTGGGGTATACCTAAAATCTGCTTCTTAGGGGCTACCCCACATTTTGTTCCAAATTTGCTTTGCAGCAGGAACTACCACTGTTCAAAAGTAGGGGGTCCGTGGCTTGGCTTTTGAAAAATAAGGGGTGCTCAGTAATGAGCTAATTGGGAACCCCTGGACTAGGCAAATGCATGGAGGTTAAGGCTATGAATGGCTATGAGCTGCAAAAGCTGTGTACTTGTATCAGAGGCCGAATACCAGGTTCCTGAGGAACATGAGTGCGCAACAATTTGTACATTAGGGGAAACTGTGCATGGATGTCTGGAAGAAACGTACAAAAGTGTGTTCTGTTGGAGTCAATTGCTGGCAAAAATGTTCATATTAGGTAGGGTTGCCATATTTCAAATAGTGAAAATCAGGGCAGAAAAGTTGTTGAGCTTTTTTGGCAAATTTGCAAAATCTAGAAAAGAAAGAGGAAGAGGAAGACGAAAAGGAAGCAGAAAAGGAAGAGGAAGAGGAAAGGGAAAAGGAAGAAGAAGAAGTTATGAGCCATTTTTTAAAAGAAAAATGCTAAAAACAACACTGCCGACATGGGATGCCACACATCCAAATTTTCCTGGACGTTCTGATGATTTCTGCCTGGACACTGCTTCCAACTGCGATATTCCGGATATGTCTGGTAAATAACAGACATATGACAACCCTATATTTGGCAAAATAGAAAACTGTACATATTAGGGGAAATCTTTGCTAAAATACAAATTTTCATGAGTTTTCTTTTTATAAACACAAACAAATAAAAAACTGATGAGGCAAACTGAACTTTGATTCAGCTATCCCTAGTAGAGGAGAAATCATTTTTACTGTAACAGCCTTCAACCAGTTCCTAAAATCATCTATGATAAAGGTGTGCATTTGCTTAAATCGGTGGACCATTAAAGCAACATCACTGTTCATCTTGTGTGAGCATTTTTGTAAATAATTACCATATTTTCCCGGGTATAAGATGATGCTTTTTGCTTTAAAAGTTCATTCCAAAATTGGGGGTCGTCTTATACATGGATGGTGAATGCAGAGGGGTTAAAAACAACAGCACTACTTACATTCCCTTGACTGTTGTGAAGAAACTCAGCCTTATACACAGAAAAATACAGTATCTCCTTTTAGGCATGAACTAATGGATAGGACTCTGCTGCCACCTCTTGGCCATTGTTTGGAATGACACCCACAACCTTGGTCAAAGTATTTCCTTTTCTACCCTCTGTATTATTAATAATACAGTAGTAGTAGAAGTAGTAGTAGTAATAATAATAATAATAATAATAATACCCTGCCCGTGTGGCTGGGTTTCCCCAGCCACTCTGGACAGCACCCAGCAGAATAATAAAAACACGACAAAACATCAAACATTAAAAACTTCCCTAAAAAGGGAACTGGAGAACGGAGTGTCCAATTGCAAATATTTTCTGCAGCATGCTATTGACAGAATAATAGATTTATTCCGCTTTGTTTGTTGTTCTACAGTGCTTCCCCAATACCTTATTGCTGTCTGGGGGGCTTATAATGCAATGAAACCAGGACAAATAACTCTCCCCGAAATATTTGTGGTATGGAAGGTTGTGGCGTTTCAGCAAAAAGTTACAGGACATGCACCGATTGGAAATGAAATGGCATCACATGAATACTGTCAGAGCTGCTTCCAGATCCTAGCTCACAGAGGATCACGCTAGCCAGCGATCATTAAATAAAAGTCTTTATTGAGTTACAGTTTCCATTCTCAATCTGCTGCGTGCAACTCTACGTCTCATGGTTAGATCGGCGAAGCTCCGTCTGAGTCTCCGCCCCTTGTACACCAACTTAATATCCTAGCCCTGCTCCACCTTTTCCGCCTGACTGTTCTTCTCTGGGTCCCTCTGCCCCCCGGGGTCTCTTCCTTCCGGGATTCTTCTGACGCCGACCCCCCGGACCCTCCTGTCTCCTTGTGCCGGGCTTTAGGACCTGGCTCCCTTTCCGGGCTGCCTACTGCGCCACCTTCCTGTGCATTTGAACTTGGCGCGCGCGCCAAACCTTCCACCTTCCGTCTGACCGTTTCTTCGCTCCCCGATGGAGGTGTGGCCACTCCTGACTCGTGCCCTCCCCCCTGTTGTGAGCTGCCAGCGCTTGATCCCTGGCGCCCTTCCTCTTCCCTGCTCTCTGGCGGTGACGCTGGTCCCGATTTCCAACTGCTCCCCTCTGAGTCCCCTCTGGCTCTATCTTCCTGGGGTGTCCCCCTAGGCTCCCCCCTTGCCCTGGCCACTGGTGCTCCTTTCTGTGAATCTTCTGATTCACTGGAAAGACTCGGAGATCTCGGGTCGTCGTCATCACTCATCTTTTCTTCTGCCTCCTCCCCCTCGCTCTCTGTTTCCTCCCTTGCCCTTGCCTCTGCTCCTGAACCCCTGACAAATACTAATACACCTGAATAAAATGAGCCAGTGTAGTGGTTAGAGCGTCGGACTAGGACCTGGGTTCGAATCTCCACTCTGCCATGAAGCTCCCTGGGGCCAGTGGCTGCCTCACAGCTCGACCTACCTCACAGGGATGTTGGGACGATTAAATGAGGAAGTGGAGCTCTTTGGACAAAAAGGATGGGCTATAAATGCAATCATTGAGGTTGAATCCTGACAAGACAGAAGTACTGTTCTTGGGGGACAGGGGATAGGCGGGTGTGGAGGACTCCCTGGCCCTGAATGGGGTAACTGTGCCACTGAAGGACCAGGTGCACAGCCTGGGAGTCATTCTGGACTCACAGCTGTCCATGGAGGCGCAGGTTAATTCTGTATCCAGGGCAGCTGTTTACCAGCTCCACCAGGTACGCAGGCTGAGACTCTACCTGCCCATGGACTGCCTCGCCAGAGTGGTGCATGCACTGGTTATCTCTTGCTCAGACTACTGCAATGTGCTCTTCGTGGGGCTACCTTTGAAGGTGACCCGGAAACTGCAATTAATCCAGAATGCGGCAGCTAAACTGGTGACTGGGAGCGGCTGCCAAGACCACATAACACCGGTCTTGAAAGACCTACATTGGCTCCCAGTACGTTTCCAAGCACAATTCAAAGTGTTGGTGCTGACCTTTAAAGCCCTAAACGGCCTCGGCCCAGTATACCTGAAGGAGCATCTCCGCCCCTATCGTTCTGCCCAGACACTGAGGTCCAGCGCCGAGGGCCTTCTGGCGGTTCCCTCATTGCGAGAAGCAAAGCTACAGGGAACCAGGCAGAGGGCCTTCTCGGTGGTGGCACCTGCCCTGTGGAATACCCTCCCACCAGATGTCAAAGAGATAAACAACTACCTGACATTTAGGAGACATCTGAAGGCAGCCCTGTTCAGGGAAGTTTTTAATTTTAATGTATTTTTAATCTTTGTTGGAAGCTGCCCAGAGTGGCTGGGGAAACCCAGCCAGATGGGCGGGGGTACAAATAATAAATTATTATAATATTATTATTATCAATCAGTCAGTCAAAAAGGAGATCAGGATGCGCTGCAGATTTGGCTACTCAAGCAAAGATGTGGACCCAACTGTGAGACACTTTCATAAGGGAAAGAGGTGGGAACAATTGAGCAGAGCAGAGCAAGTTGCTGGACGGCTCAGTTGGTTAGAGTGCGGTGCTGATAATGCCAAGGTCGTGGGTTCGATCCCTGTATGGGGCATTGAGCTATATTCAGATCCTTAAGGTCTCTTCCCACACTACACTTCTATGATTCTATTCAGGGACGTCTTTACCATGGGTGTAGTGGCGCAGTGAGCCAAGCAGTGGAGGGTGCCAGGTGGAGAGTCTACACGGGGCAGCAACTTTGGGGTCCCCCCCTTAAAAAAGGTCAACAACTCTGGGAAAGGGGGGGGGGCGCCCTGGAGGGATCTTTGCACCATAGCAGTGGACATGCTTAAGATGGCCCTGATTCTATTATATTAGGGAGAATTGCTTTTTATGTAAGGAAAAACTGCATGCAAAAACGTGTTTATTGAAGGATATTAATAATGAAACCCTGATGAATTTTCCTGAGAAAATGCCCCCCCACCCGATATAGAAATGTAGGGAACTGAACCTGAGGCTGCAAAAACAAGAAACTGAAATTCTGAAAGCACGGGGCAGTAGTGGGAGGGCGGGAGCAGTGATTCCTAAAAATGGCCAACAACTTTGGGGTCCCCCCGCTTATTAAAAAAGGCTGACAACTCTGGGAAAGGGAGGGCACCAGAGGGATCTTTGCACCACGGTGCTGGATATGCTTAAGACGGCCTTGATTCTATTATATTAGGGAGAATTGCTTTGCAAAAGTTCTGCGGTGTACAAATAATTTTATTATTATTATTATTATTATTATTATTATTATTATTATTATTATAGCGGCAGGGCCCTAAGATGTAGCAAAGTGCCTTTGCAGCAGCTGCCAGACTCTTGAATTAGACAGTGACCAACGCAGTTTGCTTCGAGGTTCAGTTCCTTTTAAGGACGGGATAATACAGAAAGGAAGGGGGGAATCCTCTCTGGCTGTTCCTCTGCTTGCTTGCATGCAATGCTCATGCACAACCGGGAGGTGGCATCCCTGAACTGTTATTCGGACACACCAAAGGTGAGAAAAGATGGGCGTGAGGAGAGTCCTGCAGGATGATAGCAAGACAGTATCCTTCTTCATCTAGCAGCCAAGCAGATGCCTCCAGGATGCCCACATAGGCAGAAGACCTTCAGTTCAAAGAAGGAAATGGATGAAATCAGCTCATTCATGGAAAGGAGGTCTATCAGTGGCTCCTAGCCAGGGTAGTTGTGCACTCCCTCAGTGCATCTGAATACTAGTTGCTGGAAACCATTGGAAAGGAACAAAATGCTTGTTTACAAAGCTGTTGTACTACCAACCTTACTGCATGCTTGTGAAACGTGGACCACTTATAAACGCCATCTCCAGCTCCTCGAAAGATTCCATCAACAGTGTCTCCAAAAAATTCTACACATCACTTGGGAAGACAGGCGAACTCATGGAAGAAGCAAAGATCACCAGTGTCGAAGCGATGATTCTTCAACATCAACTTCGTTGGACTGGTCATGTTGTGCGGATGCCCGATGATCGTCTTCCAAAGCAACTACTCTATTCCCAACTTAAAAATGGAAAGCGTAATGCTGGTGGTCAGCAAAAGAGTTTCAAAGACTGTCTCAAGGCAAATCTTTAAAAATGTAGTATAACAACTGGGAAACACTGGCCTGCGAGTGCTCCAATTGGAGAACAGCCCTCACCAAAGGTGTCATAGGCTTTGAAGATGCTCAAACTCAGGACGCAAAGGAGAAACGTGCTAAGAGGAAGGCATGCTTGGCAAACCCTCACCGAGATCAACTCCTATCTGGAAACCAATGTCCCCACTGTGGAAGGATGTGTGGATCGAGAATTGGCCTCCACAGTCACTTATGGACTCACCGTTAAAACTGTGTTCATGGAAGACAATCTTACTCAGTTACCCATCCCCAGGTGGGTCAACAAAAGAAATTAATGGAGAAATCAGCAATGTCCTCATGACCAACGCAAACTTCCATTACTAAGCATTATTCCCACACCGCCCTGTGTTAATGGTTAAATTGTTTGCCCCCGGCATATGTAAGTCAAAGAGAAAATAACTGCATCATTTTATTGATGCAGATGAAAGCTTTTACATACCTAGAATGAATGAAAAGCTTTCTATAATAATAACTTCTGTAACAGTGCATGTCTACTCAGAAGGAAGCCTAGTCTAGTTCAATCTGCGCTACAGTCATAGTATGGTTGGGAGAGTTCTATGGTTGCACTCGGTTTATGCTCAGAGGTTTGGCCTTAAAACAAGCTCTCAGTGTCAGCCTGGACCATAATATATATCTGTCAGTATATAAATCCTACCTGGCTTTCAGGTAAGTAAGCACAATGATGTCTCAGGGGACACAGAGCCTGAGAAGCTTAAGCCTAGTAGCGGCAGCTGAACATGCAAAGAGTTGATGTGGAAGGAAAATAACTCACCTCAATGAGGGTTAGTAACTTGGAGATTCAACGTGTATGAAACTGGGAGCATATATTTGATTCTAAAGGTAAAGGTAAAGGGAGCCCTGACCATTAGGTCCAGTCTTGGACGACTCTGGGGTTGCGGTGCTCATCTCACTTTATTGGCCAAGGGAGCCAGCGTACAGCTTCCAGGTCATGTGGCCAGCATGACTAAGCGGCTTCTGGCGAACCAGAGCAGCGCACGGAAATACCGTTTACCTTCCCGCTGGAGCGGTACCTATTTATCTACTTGCACTTTGACATGCTTTCAAACTGCTAGGCTGACAGGAGCAGGGACCAAGCAATGAGAGCTCACCCCGTCGCGGGGATTCGAACTGCCAACCTTCTGATTGGCAAGTACTAGGCTCTGTGGTTTAACCCACAGCGCCACCCGCATTCCTATATTTGATTCTAATGCAGCTTAATTTCAGTCACTGGGCGGCCATTGTTGACTGCCCACCTATGGGCTGGATTTGGCCCAGCGGCTGCCAGATATCTACTTGTTGCTGCAGGATTATTGAATTTCATTTGTAGACGGCCGCTTCAAAATGAGCGGTTAGGAGACTTTGAATAACGTCCAGTTCAAGGCCTCTTTACCCATAGCTGACCTTCCATTGGGGCAGCATTCCTTTCTTTATTAAAGACCGGCTTTGAACATCAGCCTAATGCGCTGGAACAGTCACAGTCCCCGGGAATGTCTCTCCTGCGTTAAGTGCTTGCCGTGAGTTTGGCCTTGGCCATCCCACACTTCCTAGCCATATGTTTCGCATCCAGGACTGAACAAAAGCTTCCTTTTGCAGGCTGCGCCCTTGAAAGCAGGAAGGGCATGCAGAAGTCTGTGTTGCACACGCAGAGGCATTGAGGGAAGGAGAAAAAGGGGAGATATTTCTCATAAAATCGGCTAGCCTCTTTTGCTGCCTTGGATGCAACACATGGCAGTGAGCAGTGACGGATTTATGTATAAGCTAAACAAGCTATAGCTTAGGGCCCCAACAGAAAACAACAACCTGGATGTACATTTCCAAAATATAAGATAAAAAACAAATAAAACAAACCTATATACAGCAACAGTGTTTTGTGTTGTGTAGGATCCTATGATGTAAGTAATGGGCCCCTCCTGCTAGCCTGCTCCCTAAAATATCACTGGTTTGCTCATTTCTGTATATAGGGTGCCTACATTCTGCATTCTGCCCACAAAGGTCCGTATAGTTAAAGCTATGGTTTTCCCAGTACAGTGGTACCTAGGGTTACAGACACTTCAGGTTACAGACTCCACTCACCCAGAAATAGTACCTTGAGTTAAGAACTTTGCTTCAGGGTGAGAACTGAAATTGTGCTCCTGCGGCGCTGCAGCCGCAGGAGGCCCCATAAGCTAAAGTGGTACCTCAGGTTAAGAAAAGTTTCAGGTTAAGAACAGACCTCCAGAACGAATTAAGTTCTTAACCAGCGGTACCACTGTAGTGATGGAAGGGTAGTGAAAGCTGGATCATAAAGAAGGCTGATTGCCGAAGAATGGATGCTTTTGAATTCTGGTGCTGGAGGAGACTCTTGAGAGTCCCATGGACTGCAAGAAGATCAAACCTATCCATTCTGAAGGAAATCAGCCCTGAGTGCTCACTGGAAGGACAGCTCCTGAAGCTGAGGCTCCAATACTTTGGCCACCTCATGAGAAGAGAAGACTCCCTGGAAAAGACCCTGATGTTGGGAAAGATGGAGAAGAGGACGACAGAGAGACGAGATGGTTGGACAGTGTTCTTGAAGCTACCAACATGAGTTTGACCAAACTGT
This sequence comes from Podarcis pityusensis, assembly GCF_964106645.2. Lineage (NCBI taxonomy): Eukaryota > Metazoa > Chordata > Lepidosauria > Squamata > Lacertidae > Podarcis > Podarcis pityusensis. Next base: position 6,277,179 of record NC_138031.1, on the reverse strand, counting down.
GGGAGGCAGTGGAAGACAGAAGTGCCTGGTGTGCTCTGGTCCAGGGAGTCACGAAGAGTTGGACATGACTAAATGACTAAACAACAACAACAACATTCTGCATGGACTGGTTGCATGGCAACATGTGCAAATGGCTTTAGATACCTATTAAAGGTAAAGGTAAAGGTAAAGGGACCCCTGACCATTAAGTCGAGTCATGACCGACTCTGGGGTTGCAGCGCTCATCTCACTTTATTGGCTGAGGGAGCCGACGTACAGCTTCCGGGTCATGTGGCCAGCATGACTATGCCGCATCTGGCGAACCAGAGCAGCGCATGGAAACGCCATTTACCTTCCCGCCGGAGTGGTGCCTATTTATATACTTGCACTTTGACGTGCTTTCGAACTGCTAGGTTGGCAGGAGCAGGGACCGAGCAACGGGAGCTCACCCCGTCGTGGGGATCCGAACCGCCGACCTTCTGATCTGCAAGTCCTAGGCTCTGTGGTTTAACCCACAGCGCCACCTGCGTCCCAGATAGCTACTAGGTCCATCAATTACCATATAGCATCTATTCAGCAACAAAAAACAGCGACCATTTGTTGTTGACAAAGGACAGCTGGACATATAAAGGGCCCCATTACCTTTAGTAGCTTAGGGCCTCATCAAACCTAAATCCAGCCCTGGCGGCGAGGACCCAGAACAGCACCCAAGCACCCACCCACTCCTGCGCGGGACGTGGCTGGCTGCAGGAATGTCAGCCCAAACCTCCAGCCAGGTTTTCCTAGTGCAAACGGAGGACAGAGTGTCTGAGCGCAGTTGGGCCAGCAGAACGGGCCTCTCCTCTTCCCTGCTTGTGATAGCTCTGGTGCCAAGCAGCACATGGAGCTCCTGCTGAGATTTAACCTCCGTTTGACTTTTGAGTTTCCACCCTCTGATAACTTCAGCAGATGTGCATTTCTGGGTGGGACTTGCGAGTGGGGAAATCCAGGTCTGAGTGTTCCTCCGTCTTCCTTAACGGATTGAGGTGTGTGTGTGTGTGTGTGGAGAGCTCAAAGGGTCCACAGCGAACAGAAGGAGTCGGGTTTCTTTTTTGCAAAAGTCTAGTCATCTGAGGAAGCAAGAAAAACAAAAAGGAAGACCTAACCCCTTTGATGGGCCACCAGAAATATATAAAAAGGGCAGGTGATCTGGTTCATTTTGAAATAAAAAAATTAAGGTCTTATATATAATAATAAATGTTCATAAATGAATACCAAGCAAACACGTACATAAATATATAAACCACATGTCTGAAGCAGCACAGGAAAACAGCCCTGAAACCATTTTGACTTCCAAACTGACCAAATGTTTTTTCTGCAAGGTCGAAGGAAAATGTAAAAGCCTCCCCATTGTCTTTTCCTTCACAAAGCCTGTCTTAAGGGTATGTCTGTGTATGAATAGGATGAGCCTGTGACCTGGCTCAGGAACTAGGTATTTATCATTACAAAAGACTGGCCAGGCTCCCCAGGGTATCCAATCAAGTAAACATTAACAGGTAACCTGCCAGACAGGAGATAAACAACTCACTCAGATTTCTGTTGTAGACCACCTTTTCTGTGATGCAGATATGATGTGTCTGGGGGGTGGTCTTGGACTCCAGGGCGGGCAATTTAAAATGTCTATATAAGGGCCGGCACACCTTTGTTCTGGGTCCTCCTCCTTTCCTGCGTGTGAGGGGAGCACCCTGTTGCAACAGATCAGTAAAGATCAGGCTTACTAGCTGCTTTGCTTCTCAATATTCTCTGGTTGGCCTCTGTTATTTTCTCTGACCGACGGAGAACCTGTAACGGACTCTAAAAGGGCTCTTGTGTTCCCTATAAGGGGATAAGGGCAGATTTTTGTTTATTACAATTTGTTATTCTTTATTACATTTATATGCCAGCGCTATTTCCCAAGGAGCTCAAGGCGGTGTATGTGGTTTTCCCCCTCCCCATTTCCTCCTCACAACAATCCTGTCAGGTAAGTGCCGCTAAGAGATGGCGACTGGCCCAAGGTGTCCCATTGAACTTCATGGATAGTGGAGCGGGGATTCAAATCCTGGTCTCCATGGTCCTGCTCTAACACTCTAACCATTGTGCAACACTGTCTCTCCCTCTTGCATGAGCAATGCGGCCAGTCATAGAATTAGAATAACAAAATCTTAGAATTGTAGCGTTGGAGGGGACCCCGAGGGTCATCTAGTCCAACCCTCTGCAATGCAGGAATCCTGCCCACAGCCATCCCTGGGTGGGCTCTGTTATAAGAATTTTAAGGTCTTAAATATATAATAAATGTTCATAAATGTACCAACCAAGCACGTACATAGATCAGCATGGGAAGACTGACCTGAAAGCATTTTGACTCCCAAACTGACCAAATGTTTTCTCTGCAAGGAGGAAGGGGGTCAGGTAGCCTTCCCATTGTTACAGGAATTTAGTAATCACCATTTCAAAGGAATGGCCAGACCACCAGGAAAGGCAATCAGATAAGGCATTATCAGTTAACCTGACAGACAGGAAAAGCAACAACATTCAAATTTCTGTTGTAGACCGCCTTTTCTGTGATGCAGGTATGATGTTTGAGGGGGGTGGTCTTGGGTTACACCCCTTCAGTTATGTATGTATGATGTATGGAGGGTGGTCTTGAGCTCCAGGGAAGGGAATTTAAAATGTCTACACATATAAGGGCAGGCACGCCTTTGTTCTGGGTCCTCCTCCTTTCCTTCATGGGAGGGGAGCACCCTGTTGCAACAGATAAATAAAGATCAGGCTTACTAGCTGCTTTGCTTCTCAATATTCTCTGGTTGGCCTCTGTTATTTTCTCCTACCAATAGGGAACCTACGTAAGGACTCCATATGGGCTCTTGGGTACCCCATAAGGAGAAAAGGGCAGATTTTGTTTACAGCAGCTCGAACCACCAATCTTCTGGTTAACAGCTTGACGCACTGACCCACTGCACCACAGAAGCACCAATTGTAGAATCGTAGAGTTGGAAGGAACCCTTACGGTCATCTAGAGGGTCGACCCCCTGCAACACAGGAATCCTTTGTCCAACACGGGATTCGAACCCACAACCCTGAGATGAAGAATCTCATTCCATACCAGCTGAGCTAAAATGGCACAAAGTTTGGAAGTTTCTGGTGGTGGAGAATCCGAGGTCAAGTTGCGGTGGGACATTTCTCTTCCCTGTCGTGGGTCCTGTTCAAGGCTATGTCCTTAAGGAAATGGATTCCTAACCATCCTGGGAGACATGCGTCTGGTTACTGCAGAAATTAAGGCATGTGATGTATGGAAGTGAGAGCTGGACCATAAAGAAGGCGGATCGCCGAAGAATTGATGCTTTTGAATTATGGTGTTGGAGGAGACTCTTGAGAGTCCCATGGACTGCAAGAAGATCAAACCTCTCCATTCTTAAGGAAACCAGCCCTGAGTGCTCACTGGAAGGACAGGTCCTGAAGCTGAGGCTCCAATACTTTGGCCACCTCATGAGAAGACTCCCTGGAAAAGACCCTGATGCTGGGAAAGATGGAGGGCACAAGGAGAAGGGGACGACAGAGGACGAGATGGTTGGACAGTGTTCTCAAAGCTACCAGCATGAGTTTGACCAAACTGCGGGAGGCAGTGGAAGGCAGGAGAGCTTGGTGTGCTGTGGTCCATGGGGTCACGAAGAGTCGGACACGACTAGACGACTAAACAACAACAACGAGAGCCACCAGTTTGCGGAAAATTGGGAAGGAGGTTATAGAGGTCATACGGAATAGATTCCAAATATCATTGATTTTGTGCATGGCAAGTCTGTGTTTGCATGCAAGTAGTACATACCGTATGTTGCAAGTTTATACACGGTAAGTCTTCAATCCAATCGTAGAAGGGAGATGCATTTTTATTTTTCCAATTCATCAGGATCAGTCTTTTTGCTGTGGTAAGGGCACAGAGAGTCCACTCGTATGGTCATTTTACAAAAGGTTCCATGTGCTGGCTATATAATTGAAGAGGATGTTTTGCTCTGAAAATATAAGCTTGTTCCGTACAGATGACACCAAACTGGGAGGGTTGGCTAACACCCCAGAGGACAGGATCACACTTCAAAACGACCTTGACAGATTAGAGAACTGGGCCAAAACAAACAAGATGAATTTTAACAGGGAGAAATGTAAAGTATTGCACTTGGGCAAAAAAAATGAGAGGCACAAATACAAGATGGGTGACACCTGGCTTGAGAGCAGTACATGTGAAAAGGATCTTGGAGTCTTGGTTGACCACAAACTTGACATGAGCCAACAGTGTGACGCGGCAGCTAAAAAAGCCAATGCAATTCTGGGCTGCATCAATAGGAGTATAGCATCTAGATCAAGGGAAGTAATAGTGCTACTGTATTCTGCTCTGGTCAGACCTCACCTGGAGTACTGTGTCCAGTTCTGGGCACCACAGTTCAAGAAGGACACTGACAAACTGGAACGTGTCCAGAGGAGGGCAACCGAAATGGTCAAAGGCCTGGAAACGATGCCTTATGAGGAACGGCTAAGGGAGCTGGGCATGTTTAGCCTGGAGAAGAGGAGGTTAAGGGGTGATATGATAGCCATGTTCAAATATATAAAAGGATGTCACATAGAGGAGGGAGAAAGGTTGTTTTCTGCTGCTCCAGAGAAGCGGACACGGAGCAATGGATCCAAACTACAAGAAAGAAGATTCCACCTAAACATTAGGAAGAACTTCCTGACAGTAAGAGCTGTTCGACAGTGGAATTTGCTGCCAGAGAGTGTGGTGGAGTCTCCTTCGTTGGAGGTCTTTAAGCAGAGGCTTGACAACCATATGTCAGGAGTGCTCTGATGGTGTTTCCTGCTTGGCAGGGGGTTGGACTCGATGGCCCTTGTGGTCTCTTCCAACTCTAGGATGCTATGATTCTATGAGTTCTGTTGATAGTTTCAGTTACGAGTGTTCGCCAAAGAAATCTCGCCCTGCTGTTTGGATTTCATTTGGCGGGGTGGTATTTATTGCTAGGTGCAATATACTTCGGGAAAACAAGCACTTTATCCTCGGATTAATTTTTTAAAAAGTAATAATAAAGAAAGTTCCAGCCTGCAGCCTCACAATCTGACAGAGGCAGCAATCAAGGGGATTTTTAAAGAGTAGGAGTGGTGAGGGAATAAAAGTCGAGAGCAGAGAACTGTGCCTGATCGCTGAAGAATTGATGCTTTGAATTATGGTGCTGGAGGAGACTCTTGAGAGTCCCATGGACTGCAAGAAGATCAAACCTATCCATTCTGAAGGAAATCAGCCCTGAGTGCTCACTGGAAGGGCAGATCCTGAAGCTGAGGCTCCAAGACTTTGGCCACCTCATGAGAAGAGAAGACTCCCTGGAAAAAACCCTGATGTTGGGAAAGATGGAGGGCACAAGGAGAAGGGGACGACAGAGGACGAGATGTTTGGACAGTGTTCTCGAAGCTACCAGCATGAGTTTGACCAAACTGCGGGAGGCAGTGGAAGACAGGAGTGCCTGGCGTGCTCTGGTCCAGGGGGTCACGAAGAGTCGGACACGACTAAACGACTAAACAACAACAAACCTGACACCATCCGGGTGCTACTGAACTACAACTCCCATCAACCCTGACCATTGGCCATGCTAACTGAGGGTGATGGGGGCTTGGAGTCTGACGGGTTCTGCACCTCCGTAATAAGTAACATGGCAACAAGTCAGATAAATTATTGGCAAGCTGCCTCAAGAATATAGAAGCAAGGATTACGGGCCAAACTGGATCTGCAGTTAGATCCCTGCAATGCCTGTTGCGTTATTTAAGAGCACCTGAACTCCGTAACTGGAAATCATAACACCTCTGAATTTTGAGATGGTATCTGGTGCTGCACAAACACTTTCAAGCACATATCATCTAAGATTGTTGTTATTACCATTCTTCGTATTTATTTATTTATACCCAGCCTTTCCTCATGAGGGGACTCAAGGCGGCTTACGGATAAAAACATAGACGAAACAACACCAAAAGAGTAAACATGGACAGAATTAAAACTATATGCTTCAGACTATGTTTAAAAGACACAGATAATTACAATAAAACAGCACCAGCCCTTTCATTAAAAGCGGCCGGTTGCTAACAGCCTGTTGGAACAAGAAGGTTTCACCTGCTGGTGGAAGGACAAAGAGGGAGGCAGTCTAGGGAAAATAAAAGACAGCAGCTTCTGCACTTTTCCTGCTAAATTACAGTATATATCCAGTCTATTCCTGCCCAGCATTTCCCGCTTTTGAACTTAAACCGGTGCAGCATTTATCACATGTGCAACCCCCTTGTGACACCTGCAAGCTGACTGAGCTCCGCCTGAAGTTTTGGGTCCTGGCTTGAAGGCTGAAGGGGCTGGAGAACACTCTCGGGGGTGGGACCACAACAGCGGTGTAGCGTGGGTTGTCAGCACCCGGGGCAAGGCAAGTAATTTGCGCCCCCTAACCCGGGGCAAGGCAAGTAATTTGCGCCCCCTAACCCCTAACCTGCCGCCGCTGCCAGCGTCTTCTTGCTGCTGCCTGGGCTGGGCTGGTGTGGTTCTCTCCTGCGCTCAGCGCTGCGCTGGGCGGCCGCTGCACTGTCCCTCCCCCAGATAGTCCCTCGCTCTCTCTCTGCACCGCACGCCTGGCACCCACCCCCTCCACAGTGGGCGGCGACCCAGCGGCTCGGATCGGATTCGCACAGCCAGCACTGCAGTGAAAGAGAGTGAGTGAGCCAGGTAGGGGCAGAGAGCTGCAAGTTCGAGCGCCCCCCCCAGATATTGCGCCCGGTGCGGCCGGCCCCCCCTGCACCCCCCACGCTACGCCACTGGGCCACAATAAAAGTGCCGCAAATCAGGAGCGGAAAGACTGTTGGCAGGGAAGTTAACGCTTTCCTCGAGGAAATGAACCGACAACTTTGCAACCCTTCGCAGCAGGTCTTGCCCCTAGCGAGCAGCTGCCAGGACTCTCTAAGGCTCCTCCTCTTCCAGATGTGTCCCATGGAGGCGCAAGCTGGGTCTGTGCACCTCTGGCCTCTGTTGTTCTCCTTATTCTGCATGTTCTTGGAGACCAGTGAAGAGGGGAGCTTGTCATAGCAGGAGAGGGAGATTCCCTGAATTCTTAAGCAGCTTTTTGAATTTTATTTTATTTTATTATTATTATTTTATTTTTATTTTATTAAAATAATTCAACATTAATACATACATAATACATATACATATACAGACAAACATACATTTCATACAATCCTTAAAAATATTCATACATATCCACACTCAATCCCACACATACTTCCTTTCCCCACCATAATCCCTCACCCCTCCCTTGTGTTAGACTTCCAATCTACTCAATTGCAATTTCTTTCCACTTCTATTACTTTCTTTCACACACTTTTAAACCAACTTTCTACCTCTTTTTCTTTTACACATTGTTATCCATCTTATTTAGTATTTCAGTATTTATAACGGAACTTATTTATTCTAATAGGAATTTTTCAATATGATTTTGCAAACATCCTTTAAACACCTTCCAGTCCTTGTCTATCTTCTCTTTTGAGATCCTTCCAATTTCTCCTGTTGTTTTGGATATATTGTAATACTCCAATAATTTGGCAAGCCACTCTGTTTTTGTCATAATTATACCACTTTTCCAATTTTTCGCAATCAATAGCCTTGCGGCTACTGTTGCGTATAAATATAATGTCTTGTCCTCTTCCTTTAGACTTCCTAGTTTGCAGTATGTGGGTTCCAAGTTGTTTGAGTCCCAAGGTATTTGAGAACCAAGGTACCACTATAAAGGATCCCTGACAGGTAGCTTTCAATGGGATGTTTTTGGGAAATATTAGCGTGGGGACACTGGCATCAATAAGCAGCATGCAATTTGTCTTCAGGTAAACTGTGTGACACTGATTGCACTTTGGAACACGTAGAATCCGTGGATTGTGGAGTTTGAAGGGAACCCGGAGACATCTAGTCCAGCCCCCTGCAATGCTAAGGAATATTTTCTTGTACATGACAACAGCAGCGAGAATGTTGATAGCCAGTAATTGGAAAGGAAATTATGTTCCAACCAAAGAATGGTTGAATAAATTATGCAAATACTTGGAATTAGCAAAGTTGACTGATTTGATAAGACAAAAACCAAAAAATATAATCCAGAAACAACGGGAATGTCTAAATGATTATGTATGCAGACAAGGGTCAAATGTAAGGTATTGGTTGTGTTTAGAATAGATTTATGAAAGATTTAGAAAACTTATTGATGAGAATATTTGTGAGATTGTATGGGAAAAATATGGAATAACAGATACAATCTTGCTTAAAATGTATATAGGAAGTGCAGTGTAAGTGACGGAAGTCAATCAATGAAATTTTATTATTATTTTCATATTGAGATATTTGTAGAATAAACTCGGAACAAATTCTTCCAACCTTTCTTCTTCTTTTCTCTTTTTTTCTTCTTTTCTTATATATGTGCTTATTTGCAATATATATGTATGTATTTGCAATATTTTGCTTCTATTTTGTAACAATTATGTTAAATAAATTATTTTTTTAAAATAATAATAAACTTGTAGAATCAACTTGGAAGAAATTCTTCCAACCTTTCTTCTTCTTTTTTTCTCTTTATTTTTTCTTCTTCTTTCTTTTCTCTTTTGTTCCTTTCTTATATATGTGCTTATTTGAAATATATATTGTATGTATTTGCAATATTTTGCTTATATTTTGTAACAATTATGTTAAATAAATTAAAAATTTTAATAATAAAAGGAATCCTTGACAGATGGCCATCGAACTTCAAAACCTCCAAAGAAAGTCCGCAAAGTATAGGATAAAGTTACCCTGCTTCTCAGTGCATGGCCCACACAGCATTACGACAAAGGAAAAGCAAAGGCACACCCAGAGATTTCAAGGATGCCTCTCCACATTCCAGCCTTCAGCCGTGCCCTGCGAAACAGGTGGGCATTATCGTCTGGGAAAATCAAGAGATGCCAACAGCAAAGCGAACTCTGGCCAGGCAGAAACCTGGGTTGGCAGACAGAACCCTGCAGCTGCTGAATGCAACTGACATGGCGCACAGAAGAGCTAGCCTCTGTCTGCGTTGTTGCTAGCAGACCAAGCGGCCTGCATTCATTTTTTAGGAAGAAGCTGCTGTCGGGGGGAGTTGCAAATATTAGCCCCCGAGCAGGAATACTGCAACATCGCTTTAAGGAAAAAGCAACAGCACGCTGTCAGATTAAGCAGCTGAAGATAGCTATCTTAATTGCGCCGCTCTCTGGGGGCGAGCAACGCCATCGCTGTACATGTGCGATCGGGAACTTTCCCACCCTTAAAAGGGCCCGAGTCACTTCTACTCATGTTCCACCTGGGCTTTGGGTGCATTTGAACTCCTGCTCTTCACCTTCCTCCCTCAGCCACCCACACCGATCCTGAAATGGCTTGAGGCTACCAGGTGCCCATTGCAATTTCACTTTCCTTGGCTTTCTGTACAACAGGGGTAGGCAAACTAAGGCCCGGGGGCTGGATCTGGCCCAATCGCCTTCTCAATCCAGCCCGCAGACGGCATGGGAATCTGCATGTTTTTACATGAGTAGAATGTGTCCTTTTATTTAAAATGCATCTCTGGGTTATTTGTGTCCTGGATGCTAGGCAGGAAAAACTGCGGTCGTTTGTGTGTGTGTGTGTGTGTGTGTGTGTGTGTGTGTGTGTATGTATGTTTTTGTAAAAAAGAAAGCTCAACCAATTTTGGGTAAAAAACCCCCCAAAAAACCTTTAAAAAGCTCAACAATTTTGGTGGTTTTCTTTAAAAAAAAAAGCAGCTCAACAACTTTCAGGATGTCCCGGTTTGTACTTTTTGAAATATGGCAACCCTAAGATAGAAGGGACGCAGGTGGCGCCTAGGGCTTGCCGATCAGAAGCTTGGAGGTTCAAATCCCCGTGACGGGGTGAGCTCCCGTTGCTTGGTCCCTGCTCCTGCCAACCTAGCAGTTCGAAAGCACGTCCAAGTGCAAGTAGATAAATAGGTACCGCTCCGGCGGGAAGGTAAACGGTGTTTCCGTGAGCTGCTCTGGTTCGCCGGAAGCGGCTTAGTCATGCTGGCCACATGACCCGGAAGCTGTACGCCAATAAAGTGAGATGAGCGCTGCAACCCCAGAGTCGGCCACGTCTGGACCTAATGGTCAGGGGTCCCTTTACCTTTAAGATAGACCCACAGGTGCAGAAAGCTTGCTGATCCCCTGCCCCAAACCAAGATAGAAGCAGATAGAAATTAGCCAGGCACATTTTGCGAGTGGCACGGGCCCAACTGCGACCACGTGGAAATCTCTGGATGCCACCTCCACCTGGCTGGTCCCCTCCAGCTTTCTTAAGCAGGTCAGCAGAAGAGCTTATTTATATCCCACCTTTTCCCTCAAGGACTACATGGTTCACCCCCCCCCCCGTTAATCCCTACGGCGACCCTGTGAGGTAGGTTATGTGACTGCAACTGACTCCAAGGTCACCTCGTGGGTTTCATGACAGAGTGGAGATTTGAACCCTGATGTCCCACTTCCTAGTCTGACCCTCTAATCCAGCCTTTCTCAACCCGTGGGTCCCCAGATGTTGTTGGACTACAACTCCCATCATGCCTAGCTAGCAAGGCCAGAGCTCAGGGATGATGGGAGTTGTAGTCCAACAACATCTGGGGACCCACAGGTTGAGAACCACTGCCCCCCACTGGCTTCTTAAGAGGATTTCTGCTATGGAGCAGCTCTATAAAGTCAGTAAATAAGTATGAGGAAAAGCAAAATGTCACATAGGAAAAGATCTGAAATATTTCCCATGAAGGTTGAATTTTATTCTGGATTTGTTTTATTTGCTGTGTTGCAAACAGCTTTGAGATTATCCCCCTTTAAAATATAAAGCAGTATAGAAAGGAAATGAACAATAATAATAATTTCTGCAGCAAAAAAAAGGCACCTAAACATTCTGTTGTGGTGACCACAATGTAAGTTTTGAAGTGCCATTTGGTGATTAGCTTATATATCTGATTTTCTACCTAGAAGGAGCAATCTATGATGCCTCTAAGCTCAGCGTTCAAACCACAATGACTTGGAAAGGAGTCAGATTGTGGTTGTTTCAATGGACAGCTTCTAGTTTTACCGTATGGGAAGGAGATAAATAAACACGCTGCAACACAGAGTCTCATACAAAACAGTGAAGCCTTTTTATTTTTTAAATTTTCCTTTGTTGTTGCGGTTGGAGGCAAGGACAGCCTTATTACACTTTTAAGGAAACCTCTCACAACTAAAAAAAAAGTGAATACTTTAAAAAAGGCATTGACAGTTTTACACAGGACTTGAGCAGAAAAAACAGACAAGTTTTCACTTATTTTATTTTTTTAATAATTCTTCTTCTTTTAAAAAAAGGTTATAAAGTGTCTGGACCTTGTTGGCATCTGCCAAAGTGATGCTTGCCCGATATAAAAGCACTGGGTATAATAGTAAAAACCAACAATAATAATTTAGCTATGGCTCAGAGAAAAAACGAACAAACCAACAAATACCCCAAGTAACTGGTCTCCGTCTACAACAGCCTCCTCCAACTTGGCGCTCTCTCCATGTTCTGAACTACAACTCCCAGAAGCCTCAGCCAGCTGAGTGGCAGGACGTCGAATTAGGGAAGGCAGGCCTATGAACTAATGGCGCACCGAGTTTTTAAAAAAGGGAGACATGTAAAATCCCACTGCTGAAGGAATCAGAAGGATCGTCCGGTGTATCTTTGGGAAAACACATTTCAAAAAGAAACAGGGTGGGTTGGGAAAATTCAGACACACATCCCAGAACACTAAAATATTGAAGCCAGGCGTACCAGTCTGGAAACATGCGCCCTCAAGCAGGGATTAGAAGCTGCCCTCAATTAAAACATTATCCTTTCGCCAGCGATTTCACCAAGGTTTAATTCGCTTTCCAGATCCAAGTGGGAGCTGTTTCTTCGTGAAGTCTTCCCACATTGGCCTGGGAGCATTGGTGTGCCAGGAACGCTCTGCGTCGGGACCAACTGCATGGCTGTCCCCCCTTGCTTGGCCACTTGGGGTCGGGCGATGCTCAAGCTAGGACGCCACCCTGTCACCTCGATAGCGCAAGAGCAGTGTTGGAAGAAGCCGGCGGAATTTAAGGCACCCCTAGACCACTGGAAGATTAAACGGGGTGTGAGGTCGATGTGGTGGCAGCCGTTCCAATTTCCTTCCTGCCAGGTGTGTTCCCTTCGTCCCCTCTTTTCCCAAAAGGCTCTTTCGATGCCCCGAAAGATGCCATCGGGGAGGGCTCGCTCGCCCCCACCGTGCTGCACATTCGATGCAATCAATTGCTTTCTGGTGGGAAAAACTTGCGCATGGGGAAACGTTGGGGAAACTGTACGCCCATCACTTCTGGGATGTTACATCGAAGGTGCAACAAAGGAGGGCCTGAGGAATTCTCTGGCTGCCTTGGGGTGGAATGCATAGCTGTCAACGTTTCCCTTATCTTGCGAGGAAGCCTATTCGGAATAAGGGAATTTGCCTTTTTAAAAAAGGGAAACGTTGACAGCTATGGTGGACTGAGCCTTGGAGTTATGCTGGAAGCCCCCTTTCTCCCCTGGAACCATAAAACATCATTTCATTGCAACGTTTGCATCAGCAGTTGGGAATCCCCGCTCCGAAAAAACATTATCGTTTTTAATAATTAAAAAAACCACACACACACATCATTTAAATTCACATTCCTGGACATTGTAATGAGCCATATCATACCAGAGCCAAGAGGGTGTTTCAAATCCCCACTCTAGGCTGCGATGCAGTGCACAGCGCCTTGAGATCTGCGGGGGGAACATGATCACTTTTGCTTTACAACAGCTGGGAGAGAAAAATCGCCTCTCCCAATACCACACACACAAAAACCACAAGAGGCATTGCAAATTTATATATATATGTTTTCCCCCGCCTCCCTGCTAGAGGATACACGCAAGCTTTCGTTTTTTTAATTTTGAATTCAAGATTTCCACACTATAAGGCTATTAAGAATGCTGGTATGTCCGTGTCTGGCTAAGCCAGCGCTCTGAAGTAAGGGCTGAAGACATTTTATGTGCTATGATTTTTAAAAATTTTATTTTTCTAAAAAGAGACCTATGGGGAATTTTTTTTTTTTTAAAAAGGTGCACATTTGAGGGAAAGAACGGCGCTTTTCGGAAAGGATCTTCTTAAAAAAAGTTGGCGCTTTTGCCCTTTTAAAGAACATTCTTGATGCAGCAGGTAGATAAAAATAACTTTTCCCTGCCTGTGCTGACCACTGCTCTCCAACCACCCCCCGCAAGCTTATGGTCAGCACACATGGTGGTCACTTTTAATCTGAGGGAGGGCACTGTGTTCCCCAGACACTAATCTTGGGCTCTGGAGCAAGCTGAGTGGCCAGACTCTATCGTAAAGATGGCATCTCCAGGCTATGAGGTTTCACCACAATTGGGCACATTATGTGCTGATGGCAGAAGGTTGCTGACTAGGGGCCAAAGTGAGGAATGTGCTTCCTGAAGGATCCCCTCAACCTGGAGGCTGGCAGTGAAATATATAAACAGGCCCAATGCTTCTCTTCTTGGAAGTGACAACTACAAGCAACATTTAAAAAATTAAAAAATAAAAATAAAACCGGGAGGGTCAGGATAAAGTTGTGTTGGCGTGATCACCTCTTTCTGAGACAGGCATCCCTGTCCTAATTTGCACCACTTGAGTCCGAGGGAAGAGGAAATCCAATTATTTGAATGTTTCACATGGGAGGCAGGATGGGGAGGGAATCCCAGCAGCCCACATAAAAGCCATATGCCAGAAGAGGCATGTGGGCTGAGTCTTCCTTCTCCCTGACATGCTAGCTGTCTACATGCAAGGAGCCCGTGCGTGAAAGCTTCCGCACAACAGTCTCTCTGCCTGCAGCCTGAAATCCTGGGGAAATGGTGCAATCCTGCTTCTGCCACAAGAGTTAGCCCAAATTTGGGCGCAGGCGCAAAATTAGGCCATGCGTATTTTGTGCTGCGATCTGCTTGAGTACACCCTAGTCAGCAAGGCTTCCCCCCCATAAATCTCATCCCCCCCCCCCCAATTTGGTAGAAGCTCACCCAAAGCAGCTGCCTGCCTCCCCCCCCCCCCAAACTGTTCCCTCCACCAAGTCACGCCTTTGCAGGCTGAACAATTCCCACCCATCCTCCATCCCATAACCTGCTGGCTGCACACTTGAGCTCTCAGCACAGGAAATCGCTCCCACCCACGCATGGAAGCTGTCAAGAGGACTGCACATTTATCGTCAACCGGAAGAAAGCTTTCCGGGCCAAGGGAGATGACCTTAAAAGTTTAAAAAGCAGAATGCTGAACTTTTTTGCTTGAAGGTATTGAAAACACAACCGAAACTTTTGCTACACAAACAAGAGGAAAGCAGTAGCTGTGGAGTCTCTGTGGGCTGCGCATCTCAGATCGGGGCATGTTCACCTTTAGAACACTAATAATACCATGGCTTACAGAGGCAGAGCGAGTCTCAGCGCACATTTGCCAAAAGCAAAGATCCTCGATTTGCTCATGGGGACTTTAATTCATCTATTTCCGACACGGATTACCACTTCGGCCAGGGCGTTCTGCATGCAGATGGAATGTGTGCAACTGCAAGCAGTTGAACGCCTGCAATTAACGTTGCATGTCATTCCCAAGCGCCAGAAAAGGAGGAGAGCACACAAAACATAGCTATGCGCCCAGAACTCCCATTTTTGCTAGCAAAACAAAAAAAGCAAGTTTCAGGATCTCATGACTTTTGAGCTGCTGAAGATTTTCATAATTTGGAAGTGGGGCTTCAGTAGCCAAGCTGCAAAATAGGACTAGGGAAACCAGAATGAGGCAAGAGGGGCAGAATTATTATTCCTCACCCCCCCGCCCCGCAATCCCCTGATTTCTTGACCCATAATGCATTGGGGGTAGAATTGTTACCATTTTTTTTTTGCACCGAGGGGCACATAGGCTTAGTCCTCTTTCAGGGAAGAGGCGGTGGGCAACTCCCTAGAACAGCCATTTCCCTGCTAAAGGGGGGGGGGGGTTGGGGGCTGTGATTTCTGCATAGCTTCGGTATAGGACCAGCCGCTGCTGCTATGCTCACACAGCAAATCTGCAAGCACCCAGGCGGCAATGGCGTGATTTAGCTCCGCAAAGACAAAATCACCAGAAATAACTTGTGCGTTTAATAGCGATTAAAAAACGTTAAGCATCAAAACCGAAGGTGTGGCTTGGGGGCTCTTGACAAGGGCAAAACTGCAGCGCGGAAAATGGGTTTTAAAGCTTCCGGTAACCTCCTCACAACCTGTGAAGAGTCAGAGGAGAATTTATTAGCCTGCCTTCTCCTGGGTCCAGCTTCCTCTGTCTCTTAAAACTGGACCCACAAGGTCCGGGGATCTCCCTGGGTGCCAAAATTACATTGCATGCTCATTTATTCTTCTCCCGTGAAGTGGGATCTCCTCGTAAACGTCCTGCGACCGCAGGAATAGCTGCAAGGGGCAGGAGTGGTTCCTTTCCCCTGGCCTGATCTCTTAAGGCCTAGGGCGGAGAGAGGAATAAATTGTGCAGTCCTCCATGTCCAAATCAGATGTCGTTCCATGCATGAAACAGCTGTCTGTCTCACGCCTCTTCCCAGTTCCTGAGCCCAATGCCAAACATTCCTGAAGCCCTCTGTTCTCAGACCAAAAACCATTTTTTACTGGCTACCTGCCTCCCCTGACCTCGCTCCTGTCTCTCGTGCAGGTAAGCCAAAACTTTGCCAATGAGCTACAACCCTAGGATGCCCTTGCAAGCAGAGGCAAGGATGGGAATCGGATGATTTAAACGTGAAGGGATCAACTTCTGATCACACACACACACACACACACACACACACACACACAGAGGAATCGTAGCACCTGGGAGACGGAATCTCACAAGGTAGAACTACGATGCCTTTGGCAGAGAGCCTGTTTGCTTTTCTGATGTGCATTGCAGAGAAATTTCCCTGCACCTTTTCCAAATGGAGTGAGGAAACCCCCCTCATGGGGTTAGATCAAAGATCACAGCAGATCACTCAAGAAGACCACAGGACCACCTTGCAAGAAAGACTTCCTTGCAAGAAGATGGCAACTAACCCATCACGCCATTACCCAACCGATGCCATCCCTCTGGCCAAAGCCAACTTTCCACCTGGGCTCCAGAAGGCCTGGCAAAACCTGCAGTGCCCACCAAGTCAATCTGAGACCACCACCCCCAGCAGAAAGGGGGGGAAGTGGCAGGGTGGCACTGCCAAAAGAGCTTTTGGCTTGGTGCATCGGAAGCCACGCTGGCATCAGAGAGAGCTGAGGCAGTGGCAAGCGATTTGAGCTGCAAGAAGAAAGCAATCCCACTCGGCCCCTGCTGGGACCTGCCCCTGCCTGGAAAGGAGGGGTTTTTTTTGGGGGGGGGGCACGGAAGAGGAGCTGTGGTGGTCCCAGATAGATACACCCCAGCACCAAGGAACAGAAGCACAATTGCATTGTGGTGTGCCATCGTCGCACTTGGCGAGTGTTCTGCAAGGAGAGGGGGACAGGGGGAAGAACGACAACATAATTTCTAGTTTTTTTGTGGGGGGGGGAATGGACTCAGCCACCTTCCCCCCTAGGCTCAGATCCCAGCGCTGCCGGATTTGGCGGTGCCGAACAAGGGGAATCCTGCCCAGTGGGGAAGGTTGCCGCCTGGGACTTCAGAGGTCAAGCCCTGTGTTTGCGGAGTTTGTGTGTGTGTGTGTTTTGGCAAAAGGCTATTACTGAGGTTACATGATGCAGCATTTGTTCTTGTGGTTCTGTGGGTCTCTGAAGCGCAGCCGCTGTTTGGGGCGATACTTCTCCAGGTACGTCAGCTGCTTGCTGTTGATGGCTCCGCGGCGCTTCCTGGCAAGACGACAGAGAGAGAAGGGAGGGGATAGAAAAATCAAAGCTTTGGTGTGCTGATCAAAAACACCTTGCAAGGGTTGAACACACACACACGGCTTCTTGACCCCAAGTAAAACCTTCCCTGAGGTCCTGCCTGCCAAGAGACCATCGCATGCCACAAGAAAAAGCTATCTTTGCCAGCCCCAGTTAGGTGCTTCCAAGGCCGCGCAGCAGCAAAACTCTTTTTCTTCTGCAGAGTCGGGGGAAAGGGCTGCAGGCTGGTCAGAGCAGCCCCAGCTGCGCCCTCAACTCCAGATGCGGGAGGGTGGGGCATATAATCATAATAATGATAATAATAAAAATACATTTTATTTATACCCCGCCCTCCCGGGCTCAGGGCAGCTGACACCAATAAAATCACAGTAAAAAACATGATAGGGGGAAAAGAAAAAGAAAAACCATTCAAAATACAGGTTAAAATGCAATTTAAAATGCAGCCTCATTTTAAAAGTAGCCGATAAATCAGGACCATAAGGGGAGGGAAACATAAGGCTCAGACGGAGTCCAAACCAAAGGCCAGGTGGAACAGCTCTGTCTTGCAGGCCCTGCAGAAAGATGTCAAGTCCCGCAGGGCCCTAGTCTCTTGTGGCAGAGCGTTCCACCAAGTTGGGGCCAGTGCTGAAAAGGCCCTGGCCCTAGTTGAGACCAATCTAACCGCCTTGCGACCTCCAAAATGTTATCATTTGTGGACCTTAAGGTCCTCCGCGGGGCATACCAGGAGAGGCGGTCCCATAGGTATGATGGTCCTAGGCCACATAGGGCTTTAAAGGTCAAAACCAGCACCTTAAACCTGACACTGTACTCCACCGGGAGCCAGTGCGGTTGGTAAAGCACTGGATGAATGTGATTCCGCAGCAATACGAGATGTTTCTGGCCGTTCAGCCCCCTCCCCAAGGTCCTTGCTCTGCCAAGAGCACGAGGGAGAGACTGAAGGAAAAATCCCTGTTCCGTGGCCTTAGCAGAACACGCTAAGGAGATTAGAGGACGGATTGAGAGCAGGACGCTCGGCTCCAGCTCGTAAGCAGAGCTGGTGGCGACGAAGGGCTCACACAGCTATTACAGTTGCAAGCCAGGAGATGCGGCCAGATGGACCGTAATCCTCGCTGGATCCGGCCGGACAGTTTTCACTAGATTCCCCCCCCCCCCCCAAGGTTCATTTTAGTCCTTCCATAACCCCAGATGACTTTCTGGCAGGGCAAACGCCCCGCTCCCCAAGAATAACCCCCCTGAAAGCGAGAGGCAGGGTGGGTGAGTGTGCCATGCGACAGCAACGGGCTGCACCTCGGAGGGAGATCAGTTGCTTGGCATGCAGAAGGCTCCAGGTTAAACCTCCCAACGGCATCGGTTAGTGCAGAATCCTGCAGCGTCCCTCGTCACGGGATCGAAACATCCCTGACTCAGACTGACTGGTTCTCAGTAGATTGGCACAGCTCTCTCTTTAGGTACTGCTTCTGCTAGCGACGTGGGAATTGGGGAAGGGTTGTGGCTCAGCCGGAGGGCATCTGCTCAGCATGCAGAAGGCTGAGGGTTCAATCCCCCAAGGGCGTCTCTGGGTGCAGCTGGAAAAGACTCCCTGCCTGAAACCCTCGAGAGATGCTGCCAGTCAGTGTAGGCAGCACTAAACTAGAGAATACCAATGGCCTGGCCTGGATAACGCAGCTTCCTGTATCGCTGTGACGGTGTCACTGTTACAGGATTACAGGAATCCTCTTGCATCTTTGCATGGGAAAAGTTAGCCTCTCAGGGAGAACAAGGCTAAGCTAAATCCTTCTTCTTGATATGCTAGGACCCCTGACCATTAGGTCCAGTCGTGGCCGACTCTGGGGTTGTGGCGCTCATCTCGCTTTATTGGCCGAGGGAGCCGGCGTACAGCTTCCGGGTCATGTGGCCAGCAGGACTAAGCCGCTTCTGGCGAACCAGAGCAGCGCACGGAAACGCCGTTTACCTTCCAGCTGGAGCGGTACCTATTTATCTATTTGAACTTTGACGTGCTTTCGAACTGCTAGGTTGGCAGGAGCAGAGACCGAGCAACGGGAGCTCATCCCGTCACGGGGATTCGAACTGCCGACCTTTTGATCGGCATCTCCTAGGCTCTGTGGTTTAACCCACAGCGCCATCCACGTCCCTCTTGATAGGCTAGCTTTCTCCATTTAGGGTTTCTGCTGCCGTAGGAGGGGAAATTAGATGTGAGACACTGCTTAGGACTATGAAGTGGTACAGCCACCACTATGACTCCAGCAGAGTAGAATGATAGAATCTTAAGAGTGGGAAGGGGCGCCGAGGGTCATCCAGCCCAACTCAACCCTGCAATTGAGGAATCTCAGCTAAAGCATCCCTGACAGATGGCCACCCAACCCCTGCTTAAAAACCTCCAAGGAAGGAGAGTCCACAACCTCCTGAGGGAGACTATTCCATTGCTGAACAGAACCCTACTGTCAGGAAGTTCTTCCAGATGTTTAGCACCAGGACCAAAACTGAGATCATCGTCAGGTGTGCCGAGAGTCGAGTTGTTGAGGACAGGAAGAGAAAGCCGAGTGGCATGTCATAATAAAAGCCTGCCCCTTAAAGTCAGTCCACTTACAACCCAAGCAGTATTTCTACCCATTACCTTGATCAACTATGGAAGACCGAGGCTGGGGTCCAAAAGCTGCGTCTCGAGACGCGGGAGTGCCCAGAAGCATTTTACTAAGTGTTTTTCAAAGTCCCCTCCGTAGCAGAAGAGCAATTTTGGGGAGGGCGGGGGGAAAGACTGATGTTTAAATTTCCATGGGCCTTGGAGCCTGGCCATGAACAAACAGATTTGCCTGTGTAAATTTGTAGGTCAGGTTCCGATTCATTCAGCTAAACCAAAATAAAGAGTTCATGAGAAGCGGGGAACACTTGTCCCAGCCTTCTTTTACGAGTCTGCACCTGATCGGCTTTCCGGGTGGAGCGCACCTATGCCAGTGAGCCGCACGCTTGCATTTTTGGTGCGTTCGTTAGGCCGAACGACCTCTGCCTTTGCGTAAGCAACCCCCGACTCCTCTCTCCACAAGTATCAAGCCAGTCTAGGAACGCCGGGCCATTAACCTGGATCTTAGCAGGCGGTTCAGAGGCACTTACTGTCTAATAAACTGAATGGCATCTTCGTATTTCATTCCGCTCTCAATCAGCGCCAGCGCAACAAGAACCGGAGCTCTGGTTTAAAAGAGAGAGAGAGAAGATTAAACCATCACACTAGGAAGAAGAAACAGGGTTCAACTAGAGAAAAACGGCTGGCATTTTTATTTTTGCAGGGGGAAGGAGGAGGAAGAAGGCACAGGACTTCATTCACAGCTTCAGTAAACATAATTAAACACCCCCCCCTTCCCGACTTGAGCATTTAGATATTTACAGCTGGTTAGAGCCCTGGTTAAAGTGGGTGGCACTGTGGGTTAAACCACAGAGTCTAGGGCTTGCCGTCCAGAAGGTCAGTGGTTCAAATTCCCGAATTCTGGTTTGCCAGAAGCGGCTTAGTCATGCTGGCCACATGACCCGGAAGCTATACGCCGGCTCCCTCAGCCAATAAAGCGAGATGAGTGCCACAACCCCAGAGTCAGTCACGACTGGACCTAATGGTTAGGGGTCCCTTTACCTTTACCTTAAAGCCCTGCACAGGCCGTTGTCACTCTCCCTATAAGCCTAGCTGGTTGTCGCTTTGGTATTTTGTGCTATGCTTGCACCTCACACTTTTTAATCCAGGGGTGGGGAACCAGAGACCTGGGTGTGTGTAATAAATAATAAGAATAAGAATAAGAAGATTATTTATACCCCACCCATCTGGCTGGGTTTCCCCAGCCACTCTGGGTGGTTTCCAACCAAGTATTAAAATACAATAGTCTATTAAACATTAAGAGCTTCCCTAAACAGGGCTGCATTCAGATGTCTTCTAAAAGTCTGGTAGTTGTTGTTCTCTTTGACATCTGGTGGGAGGGCGTTCCACAGGGCGGGTGCCACTGAGGACCAGCTCCGAGGGCCTTCTGGCGGTTCCCTCCCTGCGAGAAGTGAGGTTACAGGGAACCAGGCAGAGGGCCTTCTCGGTGGTGGCACCTGCCCTGTGGAACGCCCTCCCATCAGATGTCAAGGAAATAAACAACTATCTGACTTTTAGAAGACATCTGAAGGCAATCCTGTTTAGGGACGTTTTTAATGTTTGATGTCTTATGGTCTTTTTAATATTCTGTTGGCAGCCTCCCAGAGTGGCTGGGGAATGAATAAATTATTATTATATTATTATTACTACAGTCATACCTCATGTTGCGTTTGCTTCAGGTTGAGCGTTTTCAGGTTGCGTCCCACAGCGACCTGTAAAGGGTCAATTCCAGGTTTCGCCCCTCACGCATGCACTCAAAATGACGTCACGCGCATGCGCAGGAGCGGCAAATCGCGAACCATGAAGACGTGGGTTGCGTTCTGCTCATGTTGCAAACAGGGCTCCAGAATGGATCCCGTTCGCAACCAGAGGTACCACTGTATTATTATTATTATTATTATTATTATTATTATACAATTACTTCCCTTGATCTAGTCCTGTGTTTCCAAAACTTGGGTCTCCAGCTGTAGTTAGACTACAACTCCCATCATCCTTGACCACGGGCCCTGCTGGCTAGGGATGAAGGAAGTTGTAGTCCCAAAAAAGACCCAAGTTTGAGAAATCTAATCTGACCCCTTGAAATGCAGGACTCTTCTGCCCAATGCTTGAACCCAGGACCTTGAGATAAAGAGCCTCATGCTTTCCCAACAGAAGAATGGCCTGACTTAGACTGAGGGGAGCTCCATATAGTCCCAGGCTCCTTTGAGAGCGCGGCGCTCCGGCTTACCGTCCCAGACCAGCCACGCAATGGACAGCCACGCAGCAGCCGGGGTCTTCGCAGAACTTGGTCTTCAGCAGGTTCAGCCAGTCGTCCACAATCTTGGTGGGTGGCGGAGCGCCGTCGTCAAAGGGCCAGTCCTGGAGGAGAGGGAGCACAAAGAGAGATAGAGAGAGGTTTATTTACCTCTTTTTTTAATGCTTTATGGAGATTAAAAAGAAGTAACAAACATAAGGGTTAATCAGGAAAAAGAAAATAAAGTACCGTATTTTTCGCTCCGTAAGACACACTTTTTTCTTCCTAAAAAGTAAGGGGAAATGTCTGTGCGTCTTATGGAGCGAATGCATGGTCCCTGGAGCCAAACTGCCCAGGGGCGAAAAGCAGATCATGGAATGGTGCAAAAACATGATTACAAAGCACGGATCCACATGAATTCTCAGGATTTTTGCATTGGGCTATCCCAAACTCACTGTCAAATCACATGTCTGTGGCCACAGCATGAACCACAAAAATCATACATCCACTGTTTCGTTCCGAATTTTTTTTTCTTGTTTTCCCCCTCTAAAAACTAGTTGCGTGTTATAATCAGGTGCGTCTTATGGAGCGAAAAATACAGTAATAATATTTGTTGCGTCACATCACTGTACATTCTTCTTCAGTTTCTAACAATTTCCCATCACCCCATTGTGTATTTACAGCTTTATCTAGCGCACAATTAATTTTCATTTTCGTTTTTAAAATTTTCATCAGTGTTATGTTCTCTTATGATTGATTGTCCTGCCACAGAAGTTATTCAAAGTCCTGCCACTGGTGTGATGTTATTACAATATTCAATAAGGTATTTTTTTTGTACATTTCCTATTTCCTAATAAATGTTTGATCAGTATGATCTCTCAGTTTTTCTGTCATTTTTGCCAACTGGGCGTACTCCAACAAATTTTGCCACTCCACCTTTTTGGAGTTTTCTCTCCTTTCCAATTTGTGGCGATTAGTATTCTTGCAGCTACTGTAGCGTACAAGAATATTTCTCTCGCATTTATAGGTATATCTGGACCTAGTATCCCCAGGAGAAATTCCTGCGTTTTTTTGTTTTTTTAAATGAAGGATACCTTAATCATTCTTTTAAGTTCATTATAAATTACATTCCAAGATTCCTTAATTTTCTTACAAGTTTATTCTCAGAATTACTCTAAGCGCACTAATGAGATTGATACTGATGAACTGGAAGAACAGAGATACGATTCCCCTTAATCAATGGCTTGGCAACCTAACAACATGTGAACATAACAATATATGTATGGGCTTTTTTTTTACAAGCAATTTATTGATTTTATATGTATATATCTAAAAAAAACATAAACACATTTTAAAACCATAACGTTTGGCTTGACTTCCCTCCCCTCCCCTTGGTTCCATTATTTTAGACTTGTTCATGCACGTCTATAACACCTTATATTTTTAATAATCCATTTTTAAAACCTTCTTCATCTTATAAGTGACTTTAAAAAGTTATACACAAAGCTTAAAAAGTATGCATTAAACCAGCGGTTCTCAACCTGTGGGTCCCCAGATGTTGTTGGACTACAACTCCCATCACCCCTGAGCTCTGGCCTTGCTGGCCAGGGATGATGGGAGTTGTAGTTCAACAACATCTGAGGACCCACAGGTTGAGAAAGGCTGCATTAAAACATTTGCCATTTTTATAAACTCAAAGTTGAACATAACAATATATGAACAGGCTGCTTATAGACGCTAGGCCTGGGAGATATATCAGTATAAAGTCTCAAATTGGTTTGAAGTCCATATTGTGATATTGGTTCCATAATTTCTGACCTTGCAATAAATCACAAATCCTGATGCGTGTGTTTCATGTGCTACGCAAAAAAACACAACGTAGGAAAAAACTGTGCAGCCAGCCAATGCATAGCTCCATCCTTATTTCAGACATCGTGATATATCAGTACATCACAATGTTTAGCTGGCGATATATCGCAATGTTGAAAAACAGATATCGCCTAACCCTAATAGACACAGACTTCCTTTGGATAAATACAATGATATTTGGACTGAGTTTTACAGAAACTATATTAGGTTATTGAGAACTATATGTGTATTAAGGACAGAGCATAAAATAATAATAATCTGAAGGCAACCCTGTTTAGGGAAGTTTTTAATGTTTGATGTTTTATCATGTTTGTAATATTCTGTTGGAAGTCACCCAGAGTGGCTGGGGAAACCCAGTCAGATGGGTGTGGTATAAATATTATTAATTATTATTATTATTACTATTACTACTACTACTACTACTACTACTACTACTATTACTATCATACCTCATGTTACATTTGCTTCATGTTACGTTTTTTCAGGTTGCGTCCCACAGCGACCCGGAAGTACTGGAAAGGATTACTTCCGGGTTTCGCCGCTCGCACGTGCGCAGATGCGCCAAATCACGCCACGCACCTGCGCAGACACGGCGCTTCAGGTTGTGGGCTTTTCATGTTGCAAACGGGCCTCCGGAACGGATCCCATCCGCTACCAGAGGTACTATTGTATTCCATAATAATTTATAGAACCGTAACTTTTTATTCTCTTTTCCATTCTTCTTTGTCACTCTATCTTTTCATAAATAAAATTCTTCCAATGAAATATTTTTTTTGGAAAAGCTTTACTCTCATTCAGTGCAGACAAAACTGATCTAGACGGGACGTAGGCCTGACTTGATATATAACACACCGTTCTGGGCTGCTAGGTTCTATGTGGCATGGGATAAATCCATCTGGATTTCCCTGTGCAACCGTGTTGGGATCATCCACGAGTTCCGCAGCTGACAAAAGGATTGATTGATTCCACCCCTTTGCAAACAAGAGCACGCAGGCACACGAAAAACCTTCTGCACCATAAACGGCCGCCTGTTTTCGAATGAACGAAGACAGGCTTGGATAGGAAAGGGAACAGGGAGAGAGGGGGGCAGCCAAGCCTGGAAAAGGCCTTCCCCCCTGGGGCTGGCGATAAATCCACTGGTTGTGCGTAATCAGCGAGGCACCGACCCAAGGAGGAGGTTTCACAGATGCGGCTCGTAAATGAGTTCATTTCTAGGACGTGGAGCTGTCTTCTCCCCCGGCTACGGAGACCTGGAACGCAGGCTGGGCCTTTGCTCTTATGAGCAGCCTTGCAGCAGAGCCCGTTTTGCAAAAACGAGAAAGGAAAGCCTGTCAGCAACACCCCTCCCAAAAGCAAGACTGGCACCCCCAAAGAGGGATGCAGAGAAAAGGAAAAGACAGACTCTGGGTGATCTGATTTTCATCTTGCAAACAGGCTCTCTCTCTCTTCTTTGCATAGAGAAAAAATGTTTGCAAGCTGGCCGGTGTCCAGGAGCAGCTCTCGACAAGCTGCCCATTTAGAACGGGTTTGGGGTTAGGTGGGGGGGAAGAGAGAGACACAGAGAGAGGAGTTTCACCAACCAAGCCTCTGCAAATCCTTTTCAAGGACCGGGCGGGTCGGGGAGGAAAAGGGCCATGCAAGGTAAATAGGACAGGCAGTTTTCAGGCTCCCGGCCGCAAAACGCGATGCGAGGCCGATAAGGAGGAAACCACAATGTCGCCTTGTTCGACGTGAAACGAGAACCATGCGGGGACGCAATCAACGGCACCCACACAAAGCAGAAACAGATTCGGGCGCATGAAAGCCCCCTTTTGTTTCGTCTCTTAAGAGAGAAGGAATAATAATAATAATAATAATAAATTTTTATTTATATCCCGCCTTCCCCAGCCAAAGCCGGGCTCAGAGCGGCTAACAACAATATAAGTAACACAGCATTCTAAAATCAATTCATTTTAAAATCAGTTCAAAATCAAATTAATGGCAACCATTGGGCTAGAGTTCTGTGAGGAGGGGGTCAGGCTGTGCCTTGGCCAAAGGCCTGGTGGAACAGCTCTGTCTTGCAGGCCCTGCGGAAAGATGTCAAGTCCCGCAGGGCCCTGGTCTCCTGTGACAGAGCGTTCCGCCAAGTCGGGGCCAACACTGAATAGGCCCTGCTCTGGTTGAGGCCAGCCTAACCTCCCTGTGGCCCGGGACCTCCAAGATGCTTTTGTTTGAAGACTGTAAGGTCCTCCGTAAGACATACTAGGAGAGGCGTTCCCTTAGGTACGAGGGTCCTAGGCCTTATAGGGCTGGTTAAAACCAGCACCTTAAACCTGATCCTGTACTCCACCGGGAGCCAGTGCAGCTGGTATAGCACTGTGTGAATGTGATCCCGCAGTGAGGACCCTGTAAGGAGTCTCACCGCAGCATTCTGCACCCGCTGGAGTTTCTGGGTCAGTCTCAAGGGCAGCCCCACATAGAGCGAGTTACAATAATCAAGAGGAGAAAAATGACAAGGAGGCAGGATGTTGAGAACGTGTGTCCAGTGAGAGTGAAACAGCTCCACGCGTCCAAAATTCAGTGCTGGATGCCGGGCTTTAAAATTTCAGCAGTGTCCAGTGTGACGCCAAAATTGGGTGCATCCCCCTTGCCTTTCATTGTCTGCCATTGTTGGGGCACCCAGGGCAGGCAAAGCAGTCATGCACCCCTGTATCTGCCTCTGCCAAAATTTCACTTGCTGTTTGTTTATTACATCACCGTTTTTCCATAAAGAAGGCTGATTGCCAAAGAATTGATGCTTTTGAATTCTGGTGCTGGAGGAGACTCTTGAGAGTCCCATGGACTGCAAGAAGATCAAACCTCTCCATTCTTAAGGAAATCAGCCCTGAGTGCTCACTGGAAGGACAGATCCTGAAGCTGAAGCTCCAATACTTTGGCCACCTCATGAGAAGAGAAGACTCCCTGGAAAAGACCCTGATGTTGGGAAAGATGGAGGGCACAAGGAGAAGGGGATGACAGAAGACGAGATGGTTGGACAGTGTTCTCGAAGCTACCAGCATGAGTTTGACCAAACTGTGGGAGGCGGTGGAAGACAGGAGTGCCTGGCGTGCTCTGGTCCACGGGGTCATGAAGAGTCGGACACGACTAAACAACGACAACAACAACATCACAGTTTTCTTCCAAGGAGCCTAAGGTGGTGAAGATGGCTCCCGTTCCCAAAAAAATTCATCCTCACAACACCCCTGAAAAAACTCTCAACTCTCCCTCCCAACTCTTACGAATAACAGCAGCAACGTACGCACCAGCATCACAACAATGATATACACACAACACAACTTATCGGCTGCAACCGAATGCTATTTTCAAGCCTAATTTCAACGGGGGGGGGGGGGGGGGTTGGCAGAGGGTGTGACTATGCAAATGAAACGAAGAGGAAAATAGTGGGGTTAAGTTATTCCTCCATCCTCTCGCCACCCCAACATTTCGTGCCCCTGGGAAACAGTGTCAGAAACTCAGATATGCAAGCTGTTTGCCAAATGGCACCTGAAACCTAGGTTATGGTCGCTACAACCAAATGTCTAGGCCCAATTTTTTCCCTTGTGGGAATTATCATCATCATCACTATTCATTTCATTTCTATAGCACTTTATATTTTAAAGGGGGGGGGGGAATCTCAAAGCGGTTTTCAACACATTAAAACTTCAAATACAGTGGACGCTCGGGTTCCAAACGTGATCTGTGTAGGAGGGTCATTTGCAACCCGCGTGTCTGCGCATGCGCGGGTCGCAATTTGGCGCTTCTGCGCATGCGCCGAAACCAGGAAGTAACTGTTCCCGGAATTGCACAACCCGAAGCGTCTGTAACCCGAGGTATGACTGTAAACCAATCTGGAATAAAACGCGTTCAAGCTCCAAGGAAAATATTTCAGATCCTTCTCTAAGTGACATTTTGCTTTCCCTGTATTTATTTCCCTACTTGATTGATAGAGCTGCCCCATAGCAGAATGACTCTAGGTAGGCAGGGTGGTGTAGTGGTTTAAGTTTTGGACTAGGGCCTGGGAGTCCAGATCCCCACTCAGTGAAGACAACATTGAGCCTGATGATGGACTAACGGTCGGATTCAGTACCAGGTGGTTTCTCATTAGCCTCGGGCACCTTAACTGGCCGTTGGAGGAGCATCTCAGAATTGCTCCATCACATAAACAGCAGAGATCCTCCTGGATCAGGCCGGTGACCCATCCAAGTCCGGCATCCTACTCTCCCGAACGCAACAGCCCTCTCTCCCTTCCTGGGTACACATTGTTGCAGGAATTTATGTATAGGTTGGGGGGGGGGGTTGCCCCTCCAGCAGATATCATGCACATGCAGCCCACTCCAAAATCAGCACAATCACTTTTGTGACTTTTGTGATTTGTCCCCACATAACACTTCATCGCAGTTTCCTCCTATCTATTCAAAGGGCCTTTGCTGCACGATACCAAATATTAACAATTCACTGATAAATGTATCTATGTACTGGCTCACAGGGGAAAACTTCACAAATTCATATAGACATGTGAGCTCAGCTACTCAGCAGCCCCTCTGCCTGAGTGATAATCCCTGGCATCCTGATACCTGAGTGCCAGACAGGTAGCCATTCCAGAAATAACAAACCCAGATGAAGACAAAAGGGTGTGATTAACCTGGCTGGGAAACAGGGAAATGTAAATATATTTTTTGTTACACTTGATGGGTGTTTGGTGGACGGCAAGGAGAACCATGGGGCAGGGTCCAGGATGCTCAGATTACTGCCACCAAACCTCCCCTTTCATGATGTAACCGTGATGTAGTCCCATGGACTGCAAGAAGATCAAACCTATCCATTCTGAAGGAAGTCAGTCCTGAGTGCTCACTGGAAGGACAGATCCTGAAGCTGAGGCTCCAATACTTTGGCCACCTCATGAGAAGAGAAGACTCCCTGGAAAAGACCCTGATGTTGGGAAAGATTGAGGGCACAAGGAGAAGGGGGCGACAGAGAACGAGATGGTTGGACAGTGTTCTCGAAGCGACCAACATGAGTTTGACCAAACTGCGGGAGGCAGTGGAAGACAGGAGTGCCTGGCGTGCTCTGGTCCATGGGGTCATGAGGAGTCGGACACGACTAAACAACAACAACAACATGGGGATTAGCAGCTAACAAAAGTTTGTAGGCTCTTTTGTTTGGGGCTTCCATCTTGTTCCACCTTGTGGCAGGTGGGAGTCCTGTCGCAACAGTCTTCAATAAAGACCAA
Organism: Podarcis pityusensis; assembly: GCF_964106645.2. Lineage (NCBI taxonomy): Eukaryota > Metazoa > Chordata > Lepidosauria > Squamata > Lacertidae > Podarcis > Podarcis pityusensis. Next base: position 6,248,255 of record NC_138031.1, on the reverse strand, counting down.
GCCTACTGGCTGCTGTTTTGCTCTCGTATTCCTGGCTGGTGTCCTCGTTTTTTTGTCCAAGGGAGCCCTCAGATTTCTCCATTAACAACATGCCTCACTCACGTATCATGGTAACTATGGCTTGCTGGCACCGTGAGGATGTGCTGGTTCCTTTTGCTCCTCCACTGTGCCCAGGAGAAGCTCGTTTCTTGCTCACCATGAGCTGTAGTTAAGAATAAGCCTTGACTGCAGCCCGTGGTAAGGGAGGTTGGCTTGCTTGTATTACGTGAACCAGGACACAGGGAGAGCAACTTGGGGATCCCAACACCCCAAGTCTCCTTATTTATTGACATTTACAAACAACGAACCTGAAGGGTTCATTAATGATCAGTAAAGGTAAAGGTACCCCTGCCCGTACGGGCCAGTCGTGTCCGACTCTAGGGTTGCGCGCTCATCTCACTTAAGAGGCCGGGAGCCGGTGCCGTCCGAAGACACTTCCGGGTCACGTGGCCAGCGTGATGAAGTACGTTATTATTATTATTATTATTATTATTATTATTATTATTACAGTCATACCTCATGTTATGTTTGCTTCATGTTATGTTCTTTCTGGTTACATCCCGCGGTGACCCGGAAGTACCGGAAAGAGTTATTTCCGGGTTTTGCCGCTCGCGCATGCGCACAAAAATGACGCCATGCGCATAAGCAGCAAATCGCAACCCGCGTGTGTGCAGACGTGCCGCTGCGGGTTGCACTCTTTTCATATTGCGAATGGGCTTCCGGAACGGATCCCGTTCACAACCAGAGGTACCACTGTATTATTATTGGGCAGATTGTGCAAATAAAAGTTAAAAGGGATTCTGCAGTCTGCCTCTGTGCCTTCTATTTTTACCCAAATCCTGCCCTGCCTTTGCTGCTTGCCAGTTAATCGCCTTATGCCAGGCTCACAAAGCTGGCTCGTGCTTTCGGATGAAATCTTCGCTCCCAGCTACACCCTGTCGCCTTGGCTCATCTGCCAGCCACTCGTAACAACATCCCATCTTAAGGGATTTCTCCCTCTGCCTCGATAAGACTCTGAAGCAGGTTTCTCGTGCTAATTTTGCAGCGTTTATCATAATCGATATTTATGAATCCTAACGACTGATTGGTTTTATTGCATTTATATCCCACTTTTTTCTCCTAGGAGATCAAAGTTGCATGCTCCCCTCAATCTTCGTAACAACTCTGTGAGGTAGGTTAGGCTGAGAGGTCGTGAATTGACTCCAAGGTCGTCCAGTGAGCTTTGATTTGAACCCTGGTCTCCCAGGTCCCAGTCAAACACTCTAACTGCTAAACCACCAGTGGCTCCACCTCTCTTGGGTGGGCTAGTTAAAAAGACAACAAAAATTGTGGTACGGCACAGGTGCTTAAATGAAAAATATATAGGCAGCAGAGCTGGCGAGATGGGCGCCATAGAGGATGTTTTCCTACAGAAGCCAGATTAAACTCCATTCCTGGTGGCCATTTCTGGCACTGGGCAAGGGAAGTTTGGCAATCTGCTCTTGGACTGCAAGAAACAGTCCCTTACTGCATGCACAGGTCACAATTCCTCTGCAGCGCAAAAAGTGCATTGTGCGCAGAATTATCAGCTAATCTTGGTTACTTCGAAAAGTGTTTGGAAGCCACCAAGTGCCAAGGGGCTCAGCTTCCACTCATACTTTTTAAAAAATTGAGTTTCTAGTCCATATGGCCGTGGAGATATGCTTGAAGCTACTTGGGCGACAGCTGCTGAAACTGCAGGAAGCGAGAAATGGTTGACTTTTGGGTGGTGGAAGGAGGGTTTTGATGCTCTGCATAGCTCTTCCCCAAAGACCAACAAAACTATTTTCTATTGCAAAATAGCAAAGATTAAAGGAGTTTTAAAACCTAATGTCATGGGCTCAGGGGCTGAGCCACAGGGGAAGGAGGAGATGGAGAGCGAAGGGGAACAATCTGAGGGGAGCTCAGGAGGGTATGCCAGTGATCAGAGAGATTCCATGAGTCTCTCCAGCGAATCAGAGGATTCCCAGAAGGGGGCCCCCAGAGGCAGGGCAAGGGGGGCCAGTGGGGAGTCTCCAAGCGGCAGCTGGAAATCAGGGGTAGCTTCCCCACCAGAGCGTAGCGGGGGGGAAGATTCCCAAGGATTAAAACAAGAGCCTCCTGCAGGAGGAGAGAGTGAGGCTGGACTGACCACGCCTCCGTCAGAGAGTGGAGGGGCGGAGGGAAGAGCAGGTCCGGCCAGCCTCCCTGAAGGAGAAAGCAGTGAGGGGAGCAGTGTAGCCGTTAGGAGGAAAGTAGGCGGCTGGGGGCGCGCGCCAAGTTCAAATGTGGAGGCGCGCGGGCCAGCAGAAAACCCGGATTGGGAGCCAGGTCCTAAAGCCCGCCGGAAGGGTGGGGAGGAGTCAGAAGAATCCGCCTCCGAAGAAAGTAGGAAGGAGGTAACCCCAGAGGACAGGAGGACCCGGAGGAGAAAGGAGCAGAAGCAGGAGAGGAAGAGGTGGAGCAAAGCTCAGGTCTTGAACTGGTGTAGGGGAGGGGAGGAGTCAGACGGAGCTTTGCCGGTCTAAGGACTCAGACGTAGCGCTGCGCGCCATGGATGTCAAACCAACAATGAACCACAATAAAGACTTTTGTTTATAAAGAGCAACTGGCGTTGGTCCTCTGTGAGCTAGGACCTGAGGCAGCGCTGACACCTAAGAAGAGACCTTAACTATTCTTAACTGGCCAGATACCACCATGAGCGCAAATACCACCTGAAATTCTGTGTATTATTATGGGCACAGCAATTTAAGAAGGATGTTGACAAGCTGGAACCAGGGTTAGAAACTGCGATAGGAATGCTAGGAAGCATGTGGAATCTCCCATCCAGTTTCAAAAGGCCAGGTTGCCAGTTATAAAAAGCGACTGGCGCCCAGCTAACTTCGAACACTGGACATGTTTAACCTGGAAAAGAGGAGATACAACAGAATGTCTTGAGGGCTGTCACATGGAAGAGGGAACAAGCTTGTTTCTCCTGCTTTGGAGGGCAAGATTCGAACCAGTGGCTTCAAGTTTCAAGAAAGGAGATTCTCACTGAACATCAGGGAAAGCATTCTGAAAGTAAAAGCTGTTCACAGTGGAACGGTCTCCCTTGGGAGGTGGTGGACTCTCCTTTCTTGGAGGATTTTGAGCAGAGGTGGGATGGCCATCTGTCAGGGATGCTCTAGCCGGGATTCCTGCACTGCTGGGGGTTGGACTAGATGATTCTTGGGTGTCCCTTCCAACTCTTAAGATTCAGAACTCCGGTTGTGGTCTGACCAAGGCAGAGTAAGAGTGGCACTATCCCTTCCCTTGATCAGGACACAGCTCATGCCCTCGCCTTCTGACTTCTCGGTGGCTCACTGACAAAAGATCTTTGCCTTCTTTTGCTACCTAATCTTAACACAAGACACCAGGGATTGAACCCAGGGCGCAAAGCTGCGGGTCTATGATTCTATGAAATCTTCATGACAACAAAACGATGTCCAGGGGGCCCCCAGAGAATCTTTTGCCGGGAAGGAGGCAGGTGATTCTCGAGTATTTGAGGTCCTTTGGAAAGAGTCAAAATGGCTTCAGGATTGCTCTCCTGTACAGTGGTACCTTGGTTCTCAAACGCCTTGGTACTCAAACAACTTGGAACCCAAACACTGCAAACCCGCAAGTAAGTGTTCCAGTTTGCGAACATTTTTTGTAAGCCAAACATGCTCCATTTTGAGTGTTTTGAATGTTACACTGAGGTCTGTCTGCTTCTGCTATTTATTTTCACTTCTGCAGCCATTTTTGTTTTGTTTTTGTGACTGTGGAACCCAGTTCAGCTACTGATTAATTGATTGTGTGACTGCAGTACATTGTTTATTGCTTTCATTTTATGGCTCAATGGTCTCGTTGGATAGTAAAATTCATGTGAAACTGCTGTTTCAAGGGTTGTTTTTAAAAGTCTGGAACAGATTTATCCATTTTGCATTGCTTTCTATGGGAAAGTGTGCCTTGGTTTTGGAATGCTTTGGTTTTGGAACAGACTTCCGGAACGGATTAAGTTTGAGAACCAAGGAACCACTGCACAGTGGTACCTCTGGTTGCGAATGCGATCCGTTCTGGAGCCCCATTCGCAAACTGAAAGGAACGTAACCCGTGTCTGCGCATGCGAGGGTTGCGATTCGCCACTTCGGTGCATGCCAGTGATGTCATTTTGCGCGTCTGCGCATGCGCAGAAACCCAGAAGTAACCCTTTCCGGTACTTCCAGGTCGCCACGGGACGCAACTTGAAAAGACCTAACCTGAACCGAACGTAACAAGATGTATGACTGTACAGCTTCTCAGATCTTACCAAAGCTTATGTAAAGAGACCTCTGGTTAAGTTAAAGGTAAAGTCATGCTGGCCACATGACCCCTGACCATTAGGTCCAGTCGTGACTGACTATGGGGTTGTGGTGCTCATCTCGCCTTATTGGCCAAGGGAGCCGGCGTACAGTTTCCGGGTCATGTGGCCAGCATGACTAAGTCACTTCTGGCAAACCAGAGCAGCGAACGGAAACGCCGTTTACCTTCCCGCCGGAGCGGCACCTATTTATCTACTTGCACTTTGACGTGCTGGTGCTGGAGGAGACTCTTGAGAGTCCCATGGACTGCAAGAAGATCAAACCTATCCATTCTTCAGGAAATCAGCCCTGAGTGCTCACTGGAAGGACAGATCGTGAAGCTGAGGCTCCAATACTTTGGCCACCACATGAGAAGAGAAGACTCCCTGGAAAAGACCCTGATGTTGGGAAAGATGGAGGGCACAAGGAGAAGGGGACGACAGAGGACGAGATGGTTGGACAGTGTTCTCAAAGCGACCAGCATGAGTTTGACCAAACTGCGGGAGGCGGTGGAGGACAGGAGTGCCTGGCGTGCTCTGGTCCATGGGGCTACGAAGAGTCGGACACGACTAAACAACAACAACTTTGACGTTCTTTCGAACTGCTAGGTTGGCAGGAGCAGGGACTGAGCAACGGGCGCTCACCCTGTCTCGGGGATTCAAACCGCCGACCTTCTGATCAGCAAGTCCTAGGCTCTGTGGTTTAACCCACAGCGCCACCCGCGTCCCCACCGGTTAAGTTACCTCCCGACTTTTGGGAAGCAAATTGCCCTGAGTCCGGGCTTGAAACCAGACAGAGCTGCCTGAAAAGATACTACTGATCTGGAAGCATGCATTCTGGAGCAGGAAGCAAAGATTACACCTGAGCGAAGCCACAACCTTCTCCCACGCCGTTCCTTGCCGTGAGCACAGAAGATTGTGTCTTAACGCCGTCTTTAATTATTTCTAATTAAAAGGGCAGAACAGGCGCTTGAAAAAAACAAAACACTGTTCCTTTTCTTTTGCTGACGGCTTCAAACAATCAAAGGCAACTGCTGAAACATGCGCAATTTCATTCGTTCCCTGCGAGATAATCACAGAGGGTAACGCGAGCAGCTGGTTTCATATCCAAGCCCCTTTAAAACTCTCTGCCATTCCCTGCAGAAGTCACAGGGTGAGCCAGTCAGCCAGCCTGCCCAGGCATCTTTGTGCTTTTGAGGGGGGCATTCCACAAAGCATGAGGAGGCTGTACCCACAGGTCATTTTTTCATTTTGCTCATTACTCCCAAGCGCAAAGACAACTGAGATGACTCATAGAACCATAGAAATGTAGAGTTGGAAGGACCCCCAGGTAATGTAATGCAGGAAGTTTGCGATCTATCACAATCATAGAATCATAGAATCATAGAGTTGGAAGAGACCACAAGGGCCATCGAGTCCAACCCCCTGCCAAGCAGGAAACACCATCAGAGCACTCCTGACATATGGTTGTCAAGCCTCTGCTTAAAGACCTCCAAAGAAGGAGACTCCACCACACTCCTTGGCAGCAAATTCCACTGTCGAACAGCTCTTACTGTCAGGAAGTTCTTCCTAATGTTTAGGTGGAATCTTCTTTCTTGTAGTTTGGATCCATTGCTCCGTGTCCGCTTCTCTGGAGCAGCAGAAAACAACCTTTCTCCCTCCTCTATGTGACATCCTTTTATATATTTGAACATGGCTATCATATCACCCCTTAACCTCCTCTTCTCCAGGCTAAACATGCCCAGCTCCCTTAGCCGTTCCTCATAAGGCATCGTTTCCAGGCCTTTGACCATTTTGGTTGCCCTCCTCTGGACACGTTCCAGTTTGTCAGTGTCCTTCTTGAACTGGGGTGCCCAGAACTGGACACAGTACTCCAGGTGAGGTCTGACCAGAGCAGAATACAGTGGCACTATTACTTCCCTTGATCTAGATGCTATACTCCTATTGATGCAGCCCAGAATTGCATTGGCTTTTTTAGCTGCCGCGTCACACTGTTGGCTCATGTCAAGTTTGTGGTCAACCAAGACTCCTAGATCCTTTTCACATGTACTTCTCTCAAGCCAGGTGTCCCCCATCTTGTATTTGTGCCTCTCATTTTTTTTGCCCAAGTGCAATACTTTACATTTCTCCCTGTTAAAATTCAACAACAATGTTGAAAACCAGATTGTCGCAAAACCCTAATGGTAGGCAGCCACAATGCGAAGGGGCGAACAGCACAGAGCTAAAAAGCACTCCTTAAACAATCAGTGCACACAGAAGCATTGCACGAGGGTACCTGTCCGATGGCCTGCGAAAAGTAAAACAAAATCCGCCAGGTTATCAGACCTGGAAACTTGAAGACGCTTGAGACTTTTCAGCCTTCCCAAGGTTGTCTATGGGACCAAGGCACATACCATGACAGTGATGCCATCTTTCTCCAGCGGAGTCTTGTCATAGGTAACTTCGCAAACCCTCACGACTGTCGTCGCACCGTATTTCTTCAGGTCCTGCGCAGGGGAAGAAGAGGAAAAGAAGACTTTAGCTCGCCTGGCCTGAATCATGGCTTCGTAGACTGACCACAAGGGCCATTCTGGTCTAACCTCCTTCCGTGAAGGAATCTCTAATACAGAACAACAAACCCCGGTGTTGCAAACTTGACACAACAAACAACACAAGCAACACGAAGAACAAGTCAATCTTTGAAAGTCCGTAGAAGTATAATGTTTTCTTATTGCTGCAATATTGCTCTGTACCTTTAAACTGAACTACTGCAATTCAGGCTCCCTGTAATGAGAGCCACCTGGGAATGGTTACTTATGCTTCAGGTTTCATGCAAGTGGTAGCAGTGGTTACATATCCACAGGACCACAGCTCCTTGTGCATTTTTCTAATCTATGGGGTATATAACTTTGCCCTTCTTATTGTAGTTGTAGCATATAATAATAATAATAATTTATTATTTGTACCCCGCCCATCTGGCTGGGTTTCCCCAGCCACTCTGGGCAGCTTCCACAAAGACCAAAAATACACTAAGATGTCACACATTAAAAACTTCCCTGAAGATGTCTTCTGAATGTCAGGTAGTTGTTTATCTCTTTGACATCTGATGGGAGAGCATTCCACAGGGTGGGCGCCACCACCGAGAAGGCCCTCTGCCTGGTTCCCTGTAGCTTTGCTTCTCGCAATGCGGGAACTGCCAGAAGGGGCACTGGACCTCAGCATCCGGGTAGAACGATGGGGGTGGAGACGCTCCTTCAGGATTGTAATATATGGGTTGTAATGTGTGAAGTTTATATAGCTTTCATGTACACAGGTCATTGCTTCATATTTGAATTCTTTTGTAGTGGTGCTGAAGAAGATTTCCAGCGAAACAGTTGGATTATCCGGGATCACTGTCCTACGTTTTTATTCACTTACTACTTTGGCACCGTGAACGCCTACAAAGTTTACCGCTTAGCCCACAGGATAGCATCTATTACTTTGCTTCAACCATAGACTTATTATACTTCTACGGACTTTCAAAGATGGACAGACGTGTTCATTTGTTTTCAAATATATTAGAGAATTTACAAGTGTACACATTTTGTTTCTGTTGTACTAAATCATGTATAGTATGCAATAAGAATTACAGTGCTATCTAGTATACTGGTCTTTATGTAGCTTGTTGTGCAGGAATCTTTGGCCCAACGTGGGTCTCGAACCCAAAACCCTGAGATTAAGAGTCTCGCGCTCTGCCGACCGGAAGCCCAGTTCAGAAAGCCGTTTTGCTTCAGTGAGGCAGGAGTCCTGCGACGGCTAAGTGGAACTGCTTCCTTCCTTCCTTCCCTGATGCATTCTTGCGTAACTTATTTAAAACGTTCTGCCCATGTCCCCCACACTGGTATTGGGGTCAGCCTTCTCCAAACTGGTGCCCCCCCAGAGAGGTGTTACAGAGGTGTTTCTAGGCTGCCTCAACAGACGTACAGTGTCCCGATTAAGGGAAGTAATAGTACCACTCTGTTCTGTCTTGGTCAGACCACACCTCAAGTACTGTGTCCAGTTCTAGGTGCCACAATTTAAGAAGGCTGATGGCAAGCTGGAGAGTAGGACTCGAACCCACGGCATTAAGTTACAAGAAAGGAGATTTCAGTTTAACATCAGCGAAAGCTTTCTGACAGTAAGAGGGTGATGGACTCTCCTTCCTTGGAGGTTTTTCAACAGAGGTTGGACGTTCACCTATCATGGATGCCTTTGTTGAGATTGACGACTCTACAGATCTAGCCTATGCCCACAATGAAGCTACAGTCATACCTCGTGTTGCGTTTGCTTCAGGGTGAACGTTTTCAGGTTGCGTCCTGCGGCGACCCGGAAATACCAGAAAGGGTTACTTCTGGGTTTCGCCACTCGCGCATGCGCAGGCGCTCAAAATGACGGCATGCGCAAAAGCGGCGAATCGCGACATGCGCAGACGCGGGTTGTGTTCTTTTCAGGTTGCGAACTGGGCTCCGGAACGGATCCTGTTCACAACCAGAGGTACCACTGTACTACCCAAAGTGGGGCCATCGACGACTGTCTTAAAATCCCCAAAGGGCTGTTACAAAGAGGAAGGCAAAGACTTGCTCTCATGAGATCTCGTGGGTTTTAAATACAGGATGAAGTTACTAGATCTCATGGGCCAGAGAGAGAGAGGGAGGTCTGGAAGTCTACACTTGGCTGAGGTCCGGCATCCTTGGCCTAGTTGCACCTCTTCCCACAAGGTTCTCCTTCCAAGTCCTACTTTAGAGAAAGCAGACTCCAGCCAGGGAAGGCAGCGATATTCCTTGCTGCTCCCTCAAAGGTTAAACGAGGGCATTTATTTTTAATCCCGGTAAGCATGCTGCAAGTTCGCTGAGTTGCCCACATAACCAGATCAACATCTGCGGACAACAGAGCTGTTTTGGGGGCCTATTGGGGGCGGGGGAGAGAGAGAGAAGAGACGAACAGCTAAAAACAGCATCCTGGCCGTAAGCCCAGGTATAAAGGGGAGGGCAAAAGCTGCCCAGCAAATTTTAATCAGATCTGGGTGGGCTTTAAAAACAAAACAAAAAAGGCAATAGGGACGCAGGAAGGGACCTGTGGCAAAGTAGAGTGACGGAAGTAAATTCATTCAAAGTAAAAGCAAGGGCTGCTTTTGGGAAGAACAGGCACCTGGTCTGGTTACCAGGTGACGTAATTCAGCATTCCCAAGGATCTGCCTGGGCAAGCTCAACCGCCAAAGCGGTCAGAACCTCCTGCCAAATGTAGTCTGAATATTTGCATCTCAACCGCCCCATAAAAATAAATAAATGGGGGGAGGGGGGAACTATGGCTAAGTTTACATGATACCTTTTAAAGTAGAATCAGATCACTCCCCCCCCCCCCACCAGCAAAGAATTCTGGGCAGTGTAATTTTACCCCTCGCAGAGGCACAATCCCAAACAACCCTTGACAAACTACACTGCCCAGAATAATTGGGGGCGGGCAAATGTGCATGGAATGGGCTTTAAAGGTAAAATGTGCACACAGCCTAAGAGAACAAAGTTGTGCCTGGTGGCTTCATAGAATCAGTTGGAAGGGATCCAGCGGTCATCCAGTCCAACCCGCTGCAATGCAGGAATCTCAATGAAAGCATCCATGACAGATGGCCATTCTACCTCTGCTTAAAAACCTCCAAGGAAGGAGCGTTCACAACCTCTTGTGGGAGTCTGTTCCACTGTCAAACAGCTCTTGCTCTCAAAAAGTTCTTCCGGATGTTGAGTCGGAATCTCCTTTCTTGTAACTTGAAGCCATGGGTTTGAGTCCTGCCATCCAGAGCAGGAGAAAACAAGCTTGCTCCCTCCTCCATGTGACAGCCCTTGAGATATTTGAAGAAAGCTATCATATCTCCTCTTTTCCAGGCTAAACATACCCATCTCCTCCAACCATTCCTCATCAGGCTTGGTTTCCAGACCCCTGATCATCTTGGTCTCCCTCCTCTGCACACCTTCCAGCCTGTCAACATCCTTCTTAGACTGTGGTGCCCAGAACTGGACACCAGTATTCCAAGTGTGGTCTGACTAAGGCAGAATAGAGTGGTACTATTACTTCCCTTGATCTGGACACTAGACTTCTGTTGGTGCAGCCTAGAATAGCATTAGCTTTTTTTGCTGCTGCATCACACTGTTGACTCATGTTCAGCTTGTGGTCCACCAAGACCCCTAGATCCTTTTCACATGTACTGCTAGTAAGCCAGGTGTTCCCCGTCTTGCATTTGTGCATACAATTCTCCCTGCCCAAGAGCAAAACCTGCCATTTGTCCCTACTGAAATTCACTGGGTTAGTTTGGGCCCAGTTCTCCAGTCTGTTAAGGTCACCCTGAATCCCGATTCTGTCTTCTGCGGTATTAGCTACCCCTCCCAGTTTGCTCTTCCAGGTGCACTAGCAACTCCCATGACTGAAAGACCCACATTGGCTCCTAGTACATTTCCGTGCACAATTCAAAGTGTTGGTGCTGACCTTGAAAGCCCTAAACAGCCTCGGTCCTATATACCTGAAGGAGCGTCTCCACCCCCATCATTCTGCCTGGACACTGAAGTCCAGCGTCGAGGGCCTTCTGGCAGTTCCCTCACTGCGAGAAGGCAAGTTACAGGGAACCAGGCAGAGGGCCTTCTTGGTGGTGGTGCCCGCCCTGTGGAACCCCCTCCCACCAGATGTCAAAGAGAAAAACAACAACCAGACTTTTAGAAGACATCTGAAGGCAGCCCTGTTTAGGGAAGCTTTTAATGTTTAACATACTACATTTTAATACTTTGTTGGAAGCCAGATGGGCGGAATATAAATAATAAATTATTATTAATTATTATTATTATTAATTATTATTGTCGTCGTCGTCGTCCCTGGCCAGCAGGGCCAAGGATGATGGGATTTGTAGTTGAGTGCCCTTTCAAGAGGCTAAAAGGGTGACCACCCCTGTTTCATATGGGCAACTTGCTGTTCTGGGGGGCTGAATGGAAACTCTCAGGGGTGAAGATTGATGACACTTTGAGCTCTTCCGCTGGCTCCATGCCGACAGCTTTGACCTTGCTGGTCTAAATATTACCTTACTTTCAAAGGTAAACTCCTTTTGATTGTTGACTCTCCAGGCCCAGCCAATTACAATTCAGCCAAAACAATCTTTCTGCGAACCAGATCCCTTGCCGAGCAAGTAAAAATCACCTCCAGGAAAACAGGGAGAAAAGGAACCACCCGCTGGGGGCAACTTGGGGGTCAGTGCTAAGGGGCAAGCAGGGTGCGGAATGAATTTCACGCTTTGGAAAGCTGGTCTTAATCCAACTAAACAGTTTTACTTGCATTCAGAATGAAAGGGCAATTGTTACTGTTTTGAATTTTATTGTATTATCTTCCTTAGTGGGCTGTGCAAACCAATATTCTGATTGATGCTTTTTTCATAGGGCAGGGCAAGGGGAATTTGGGGGTGAGTTTCTGGAACTGAGGAGGCAGGACCTCAAAGTGTCTGGGAACCACAGATCTATCCAAAATGGTTTTATTTTGCAGCCTACAAATGCGACGGCTGATACAGACACTGAGTAGGCCCAAAGTTCAGCAAGCGGGCAACATTTAAGTAGGCTAAACAAACAGTCCTTCCGTCTAGGAGTTGGACGTGAAGACAGCAGAACCAATTTTCTGCAGGAGCCGCGGTGCCAAAAGTTTGTGGCTTATCTGAACCGCTGGCAGCCGAGGTCTTTCAGAATTTTCCAAGTACGTCAGAACTTCAGGTAATCTTCACATACTCTGAAGCCGTCAGGAGCTCCTATGGTGACTAAGGAGGCTTTCTGAACAAGGCACCTAACATTCAGACTGAATCCCTCTCCAGTTAACAAGTGAGAGAACGTCGGGGGAAAATACACCCTTCTTTGTTTGACATGCAAGGATGTGCAAGCTTAAGACTCTCACCCGCTGTCTTTAACCGAGATGGGAGACTCCCCAAATTCTACTCTACAGCTGCTCCAACTCCCTGAAATCTCTGGGAGCGCTTTTGGGGTGGGAGAAAAGAGATTCTTTCTCTCCAGCTCTTAACTCGATATGCCCTTGACCTGTGATTGGATAGGGAACAGGAATCTCCCTTGCAACATTTCTGGAACAGACTCCTGGAAAAGTGATGTAGTCTTAACTTTTTGGGGTTGTATTCAAAGCAGTGACTATGGGATTCTCCCTCTCTGGTTATCCCCTAAATCTGTTCTGCGGTTTCCCAAAACCAAATAAAGCAGATTTGGGGGTGGCAGCAGTATCCGTTGCGCAGGTTCCTCGGTCTCCAAGCACAATTGTTTCGTTGGCCGCTGCCCTTTGCGTCCGTCCCCCTCAAAAACATCTGCTAGAGCGGAACCCCAACATATATGGCCTCGTATACCTGAAGGAGCATCTCCATCCCCATCGTTCTGCCCGGACACTGAGGTCCAGCGCCGAGGGACTTCTGGCGGTTCCCTCGCTGAGAGAAGTAAAGCTACAGGGAACCAGGCAGAGGGCCTTCTCAGTAGTGGCACCTGCCTGTGGAATGCCCTCCCATCAGATGTCAAAGAGATAAACAACTACCTGACATTTAGGAGACATCTGAAGGCAGCCCTGTTCAGGGAAGTTTTTAATGTGTGACATTTTATTGTATTTTTAATCTTTGTTGGAAGCCGCCCAGAGAGGCTGGGGAAACCCAGCCAGATGGGCAGGGTACAAATATATTATTATTATTATTTTTATTATTATTATTATTCTTGGTGGAACCTGCAAGAGGGCCTTTAAACCAATGGGCAAACGCAGAATCCGATTCGACCCCAACGTTTCCAATTTGCTCAGGCAGACTTACCTCAATAAAGGTGTTCAGAGTGGCGTTGGTTGGGTTGTGAGTAATCAGGAATCTCATGTTCTTGTAGCAAACCTCCACAGGCGCCGGGCGGTTCATGCGGGCCATGGCGGAGGAAGGAGTGGGGGTCTCAAGATTGGTTGGGGGGGGGGGGTACAAAACAAATGTGCGCACACACCAAAATCCAACACGGCCGCAAAGGAGGTGGGGGAAAAAAAGAGAAGATTTGCAGGGCGAAAAAGGAAATGGAAGAGTTTGGCAAAAGGCTATCTTTTCTCCCCCCTGACCAACACAAATGTTGTGCAAAATATTCCCAGCTTTGGGGAGAGCGCAGGCCGGATTCTCTAAACCATACAGTTAAGGGGGGGGGGGGAACCCTGTGCTTGCTTGCTGCTGAGCAAAAAAAATCAAAACAAAACCAAAACCTGCTGTAGTGTCAATTTCCTCTGTGTGTGCAATTTTAGACGTCCTTCGCTGCTGCTTCGCTTCCCTGCCTGGGCTCTCTCCTACTCTCTCTTCCCCCTCTTTAGAAAGGCCTCTGCATTCGGTTAACCCCACCGGCGTCCGTCCTGCGCCATCACGTTACCCCATCTGGATATGTAGAATATTTGGGGGCAGCGATGGGGACCCGGGGCGGCTCAGGCTGGGGCAGCGGGCGGCAAAAGTCCTCCTCGGGCTGCAAGAGCCATGCACAGGAGACCTGAATGGTGAAGCCCGACGACTCAGGGCGCCCGGTTTTGGGCGGGGCGTCGTCGTCCTTCCTTCAGCGGGCAGGATGTTGCGCGGGGCAGTGCTCAAAGCTGCACCCGGGACCCTCCATAAATCGACAGCCTTTCAGCATACGAGACAATCTGGAAGAAGGGGAAATGGGGGAGAGAGAAAGAAAGAAAGAAAGGGTTTCCAGTCAGTGGGAAAGTCTCCATTGATAAGGACATGATAATGCTGATATTATTATTATTATTATTATTAATTTATTCATACCCTGCCCATCTGGTTGCGTTTCCCCAGCCACTCTGGGCGGCTTCCAACAGAAAATAATAGTAGTAGTAGTAATAATAATAATAATAATAATAATAATAATAATAATAATTTATTTATATCCCGCCCTCCCCAGCCAAAGCCAGGCTCAGAGCGGCTAACAACAGTAAAATAATACAGCATTCTAAAATCAATTCATTATAAAATCAGTTCAAATCAAATGATGGCAACCATTGGGCTAGAATTCTGTGAAGAATTACCAAAGGAGGGGGTCAGGCTATTAAACATTAAAAATAACCTATTAAACATTGAACGCTTCCCTAAACAGGGCTGCCTTCAGATGTCTTCTAAAGGTTTGGTAGTTATTTTTCTCTTTGACATCGGGTGCGAGGGCGTTGCACAGGGCAGGTGCCACTACCGAGAAGGCCCTCTGCCTGGTTCCCTGTAACCTTACTTCTCACAATGAGGGAACCGCCAGAAGGCCCTCAGTGCTGGACCTCAGTGTCCGGGCAGAACGATGGGGGTGGAGACGCTCCTTCAGGGAAAGAAGAGTTATAGCACAAAGGTCAAAATTTAAAGCCATTGCGGGCATCTAGGACTTGTGGCTTCGCTGGCCTGCTTCATGAGCTACAGAACTGACTATCAGCCCAAAGTCCAAGGAATGGAGAGTCATTCCAAAGGGGAATCTAGCCCAACTCTCTCTCTCTCTCTCTCTCTTTTTATAGATCTAGTTAGAGATAGGTAGCCGTGTTGGTCTGCTGTAGTCGAAACAAAATTAAAAAATTCCTTCCAGTAGCATCTGGAAGAATTTTTTAAAATTTTGTTTCTTTTTATAACATTTTTATTAATTTTTCTAATTTACATTTCAAAATATTCAATTAAACAACCTTAAGTCAATGACCGCTTCTTCTCTTTTCGTGGTTCATTCTGTATACCGCAACATCCCTGCATGTTTTACATAAACCAGGCACCCCCCAACCTTCGGCCCTCCCAATGTTTCGGACTACAATTCCCATCATCCCTGACCACTGGTCCTGTTAGCTAGGGATCATGGGAGTTGTAGGCCAAAACATCTGGAGGGCCACAGGTTGGGGGTGCCTGACATAAACTAAACCATTCAGTAATCCATTGTTACATCCACCAAAGCTTATTTACACTGCTGAATTTATCTTAACGCTACCAGGGTCTTTAAATGAACACAGTTTTCACCCATGTATTCAGTAAAGTTTCCAGTCTTCTTTAAATGTACATTCTTCTTGTTCTCTTTTTCTATATGTTAAATCTGCAAGTTGCCCAACTCTCTCTCAGTGCAGATGCCAACTTCCTTTTTAGGAAAAGCTTGTTTATCTATTACATTTTTATGCCTCCTTTTTCTCCATGGAGTTTAGGGTGGTGTACGTGGTTCTCTCCCCCTCCCCCCAAAACACGTGTTCGAAATTAGCCAGGCGCCAAGTGCATTTTGCACCCGGCTATCTATCGGCCACTGAAGATGCCAGGGCGCCAAGATGCCACCTAACATCTTTGGCATCTGGAGGTGCATGCCTGAGGATTGCTGGATATCGACCGTTTTCGCCCACTAACACTCCCAATAGTGTGGTTTTCGATCTGTTATATTTTATCCACACAATCGGAATGAATTTCAGGAAACCAAAATGCCTTTTCATTTTCAGGCTGGACAGGAAGCAGTCACCATTCAGGGAAAAAAAGGCCAATATAGGTGTGGATGGCCCTGGATCAAGCGGCTTTTCTTCTTTCAGTTCCCAAAGTTCTTAACCCACCTCAAGGTGGACTGGCCAAATGTTTTAACTGAGAATCAAACACAGTCAGTCCATCATTTGGAAAACAAGACCATACAACCTGCAGCGTTCACAACCTGCGTCTGCGCACGCGCGGGTTATGATTTGGCACTTCTGCGCATGCGCAACTGCTGAAACCCGGAAGTAACCCGTTCCGGCACTTCCGGGTTTCTGCGGTCCGTAACCCGAAAAAACGCAACCTGAAGCGGCTGTAACCTGAGGTATGCCTGTATAACCGTCTTGCCCCAAAATGGCAACCAGATGTTCCATTTTGGCGACTGCAACCTTGGTTTAAGGAACCATTTGGCACCTACTACAGTGGTGCCTCGCAAGACGAAAAACGCGCAAGACGAAAGAGTTTTCCGTTTTTTGAGTCGTTCCGCAAGACGAATTTCCCTATGGGCTTGCTTTGCAAGACGAAATGTCTTGCGAGTTCTTGCGAGTTTGTTTCCTTTTTTTAAAAGCCGCTAAGCCATTAATAGCCGCTAATAGCCGTGCTTCGCAAGACGAAAAAACCGCGACAAAGAGACTCGCGGAACAGATTAATTTCGTCTTGCGAGGCACCACTGTATATGTGTGTGTGTGTGTGTGTGTGTGTGTATATATATATATATATATATATATGAGTTTCTAACACTGGCTCTTATATACAGATATATAGTACAGTGGTACCTTGATTCTCAAACTTAATCCGTTCTGGCAGTCTGTTCCAAAACCAAGGCGTGCTTTCCCATAGAAAGCAATACAAAATAGATCAATCCGTTCCAGACTTTTCAAAGCAACCCCTAAAACAGCAATTTAACATGATTTTTACTATCTGACGAGACCACTGATCCATAAAATGAAAGCAATAAACAATGTACTGCAGTCATACAATCAATCAATCAGTAACTGAACTGGGTTCCACACAGTCACACACAAACAAAAAAGCAAAATAAACAGCAAAAACAGACAGACCTTGGCGCAACACTCAAAATGGAAGTGTGGAACTCAAATTGGAAGCATAAAACTCAAAATGGAGCATGTCCGGCTTCCGATAAAAGTTTGCAAACTGGAACACTTACTTCCGGGTTTGCAGTGTTTGGGTTCCAAGTTGTTTGAGAACCAAGGTACCAATGTACGCTGGTCGTAAGCACTACCTAAACACTTCATTGAAAATAATAATAATAATAATAATAATAATAATAATAATAATAACAACAACAACAACAACAATAACAATAATAACGGCACCCACTTTTCTATCCAGTATGGAGGAGCGTTGCACAACAGATAATCTCTCTCTTTTTGCTAGGAAGTGGTAACCAAAAGGTTGACATCACTAGCCTGAACTTGTCCAGTCTATTCTGCTGTCACAGTATGCGACACATGAGGTCACAATATGGACCAGGGGAAGCCATCCTCTAGTCAGGAGGGAGCAAGGTCTTTTTTCTCTTTTTTTGCAAACCTCTTTGAGGCATTTTGCAACCAAGGGGTGTACAAAGTTTATGAAATAAATAGGACTAAAATGACGGAAGAAGGGGGTGGGGAGAGTATAGGTGCCTTCCTAAATCTGCCCCCGTTCTTCTTCCTCCGTTAATCCTGCACTGGGAAGGAGCTGGACTATATACAGTGGTGCCTCGCAAGACGAAAAGAATCCATTCCGCGAGTCTCTTCGTCTTGCGGTTTTTTCGTCTTGCGAAGCAAGCCCATTAGCGGTTTAGCGGATTAGCGCTATTAGCGGCCTTAGCGGATCAGCTGATAAGCGGCTTAGCGGCTTGGGAAAAAAGGGGGGGGGGAAACCCCGCAGGAACTCGCAGGACATTTTCGTCTTGCGAAGCAAGCCCATAGGAAATTCGTTTTGCGAAGCACCTCCAAAACAGAAAACCCTTTCGTCTAGCGGGTTTTCCGTCTTGCGAGGCATTCGTCTTGCGGGGCACCACTGTATAAGATAGGAACCAAATGGCTCCTTAAACCAGGGTTACTGTGACCAAAATGGAATGTCTAGCTGCCATTTGGGCCCAGGCAGCTTAAAGGTCGTATTTTTCAATATGACTCTTTGGTTCCTCAAATTCATTCTTTTTTTATATTTAAATTCTTACTGGTTTTATAAACTTTACACAAAGTGCAATTCATACACTTTTCTTAGCGATTTGACTTCCTAGCCTTACATTCATGTGGTTTTTCCCTACAGACAAATTACCTGCTGCCTCATTAGAGATGGGAACGCCTGGAAAAAAACCTGGGAAAATTTTTTTTGGGGGGGGGGGATCCAGCCCCCTCCCAGAAAAAAAATGAAGAAACAAACAGTTTGATATAGTTTGAATATTCCACAGAGTGTGGTTTTTTTTCCTGGAAAAAAAGCACTTTGGGGGAAAAACCTGTTTTCCCCCATTCCGCCCCGCCAAGGCCTTTCCATCTCTATGTCTTATACACAATTCTTATTCTACTATAAATTTCTTTATTCCCTTCATTCTTACAATCCTTCCCTTGCGTAAACTTCCAAGACCAGCTTGCAATTTCAATTATTTAATTTTATTGGAATTTTATTTACAACGTAACACAAACCCCCCACTCCCCAATGCACATTAAACGTGAACATAATATACAATGAGCATAACATACAACAATACAAACAACCAAATAAAAGACTTCCTTTATCCTGTATCTGGCTTCCTTATTTACTTCTTATAAACCATTTCCTTTGTGAATAATTGTTAAGATTTTTCTAATTATAACTTAAATACCCACAAAGTCTCCTGCAGACATTAATCAAAACAAGTCCAGGTATGTATTTTAGGGCACTGTTTTGTGATGTATTCCCTGCATTTTCCCCATGCTTTTTGAAACTCTCGTCTAGTGTGACCTCTAATTGCCTCTGTTAATCCAGCCCAGCCTTTCTCAACCTATAGGTCCCCAGATGTTGTTGGACTACAACTCCCATCATGCCTAGCTAGCAAGGCCAGAGCTCAGGGATGATGGGAGTTGTAGTCCAACAACATCTGGGGACCCACAGGTTGAGAACCACTGATAGCCAGTTCAATATACTCTAACAGTTCATCTTGCCATTCCTTTTTTGTTGGCACAGTTTCTTTTTTCCAGTTTTTTAGCAATTAGGATCCTTGCCGCTCCACATTGTCCTTTAACTTCAAAATCCTTTCCTCTTTTGTTGGGGGTTCCTGACATTTGTTCTGACTGTGCAAATAAAATGTCACGGATAGAATTCTATGGGACGTGTTGTGTATGTGTGAAAGCAGCCAAGACCCAGGGATCTCCAGGCATGCACCTCCAGATGGTGGAGAAATCAAGTGCCATCTTGGCATCCAGGCATCTTCATCATCATCATCATCATCATCATCATCATCATCAATTCTATTATTTATACTCCACCCATCTGGCTGGGTTTCCCCAGCCACTGGGCAGCTTACAGCATAGATAAAAAGACAGCAAACATAAAGCATTAAAAACTTCCCGATACAGGGCTGCCTTCAGATGTCTTCTAAAAGTTGTGTGGTTCTTTATCTCCTTGACATCTGAAGGGAGGGTGTTCCACAGGTGCCACTACCAAGAAGGCCCTCTTCACTTGGTGACCACTGGCCCGCAGCCAGGTGCAAAATCAGCCTGGCAAATTTCAACTGCTGGGTTAAGACGCGTTGGAAATTTCCATTCCACCTTTAGTTGCAGACGTGTGAGATTGTTACATGCCACATGTCTGTTTACATTCCAGCACAGTTTGCCGAGAACTTCCGTTGTGTATAGCTTTTGCCTCTCTCTCTGAGGACACGGCAATGAGAGACGACATGTTTTCTTTGTCCTGATTTATGCCTAATAAATCCGTAGCTTATTAGTATGTTTCCACAAACCTCACGCCTCTTCTGTTTGCGCCGTTTGCTCTGCTGATAAAGTGTGCTCAGGCTTTGAAGCCTGAGTCGCTGATTTACGTTGAGCCAGAGGTTGAGGGAAGGACGCAGGTGGCGCTGTGGGTTAAACCACAGAGCCTAGGACATGCCGATCAGAAGGTCGGCAGTTCGAATCCCCGCGACGGGGTGAGCTCCCGTTGCTCGGTCCCTGCTCCTGCCCACCTAGCAGTTCAAAAGCACGTTAAAGTGCAAGTAGATAAATAGGTACCTCTCCGAAGGGAAGGTAAACGGCGTTTCCGTGCGCTGCTCTGGTTAGCCAGAAGCGGCTTAGTCATGCTGGCCACATGACCCGGAAGCTGTACGCCGGCTCCCTCGGCCAATAAAGCGAATGAGCGCCGCAACCCCAGAGTCGGCCACGACTGGACCTAATAGTCAGGGGTCCTTTACCCTAGAGGTCGAGGGATCGTCATGACTGGAAGGGCACGATCCAGCTGAGGGCTAGCCAGCTGGCTTCTCGGCCCCCGACAAGATGACCCTTGGGGTCCTTTCTAACTCTACAATTCTGTAATGAAGGGGATCAGCAAATGATCCGAGAGCTCAGAGAATGCAGGGAAAGGCGACAGCACTATGTTTTAATGAATCTGCATGTCGAAGCAAGAGGATTTTGAGAGTCTGAGTGCAACTTCTCCCATGAAGCTACTTTATACCAGATCAGATTATCTGACCGTCTAGTGCTGTCACAGTCAGACTGGATGGCTAGCAGCTCAATAATAATAATAATAATAATAATAATAATAATAATAATTTTATTTATACCCTGCCCTCCCCAGCCTAGATCGGGCTCAGGGCAGCTAACACCCAATATAAAACAAATAGATTGAAATACAACTTAAAAACAAGATTAAATTGCAACATTAAAACATGAAAATAAAGCCTCATTTCAATGGAAACAAATAAAAAAATTTGGGGGGATGAAAACGTTGAGTCTTCACCAAGGCTAACTATCCAGACTGGTCCTACATGGGCCAGAAAAAAGTCAGAGAAGTCCCCAAATAGGAGTTCTCTAGCCAAGGAAGGTCTTTCTCAACACCTTCTACCTGGTCCTTAGATGCCTCAAGCAGTGTGATGTGACCTTCGCCAGGAAGGAAAGCACCTGGACCAAGCATCTTGAGATGGTTGCCTGTGGATATCGCCCCTCTTCCCTTCTTGCCCCTGCCTGCTGCCAGGCGTATGGCATGGACTTCCCAACTGCACCCAGAACCTGAAACCTGCAACGCTAGCAGTTTGGAGCTGACTCATACATATACAAGCATCGGTTGCAAACAGCCGTTACTGAACAACTTGCAGCTAAGTATTGTAAACTGCTAACTCAGAAGAGAAGGGTGGTTCAGTGACCTCTGGTGATTTTAAAGTTTTTCCCGTGGTTCATCAACATGCATGAACTCGCTCTTGTCAGGGATTGAAAAGATGAGGAAATAAATATGTCACCGGATGTGGGGCAGAGGCACTACACTCACTTCCTGGCAGGTGAGCTGCGGCTGTTTGCAGGGGGAAAGAGGAGTAAGGAAGAAGAAGAGGAAGAGGAAGAAGAGTTTGGATTTGATATCCCGCTTTATCACTACCCTAAGGAGTCTCAAAGGGACGCGGGTGGCGCTGTGGGTTAAACCACAGTGCCTAGGACTTGCTGATCAGAAGGTCGGCGGTTCGAAACCCCGCGATGGGGTGAGCTCCCGTTGCTCAGTCCCTGCTCCTGCCAACCTAGCAGTTCGAAAGCACGACAAAGTGCAAGTAGAGAAATAGGTACCGCTCCGGCGGGAAGGTAAACGGCATTTCCGTGCGCTGCTCTGGTTTGCCAGAAGTGGCTTAGTCATGCTGGCCACATGACCTGGAAGCTGTACGCCGGCTCCCTTGGCCAATAAAGCGAGATGAGCGCCGCAACCCCAGAGCCAGTCACGGTGTAGTGGTTAAGAGCGGTAGTCTCGTAATCTGGGAAACCGGGTTCGCGTCTCCGCTCCTCCACATGCAGCTGCTGGGTGACCTTGGGCCAGTCACACTTCTTTGAAGTCTCTCAGCCCCACTCACCTCACAGAGTATTTGTTGTGGGGGAGGAAGGGAAAGGAGAATGTTAGCCGCTTTGAGACTCCTTAAAGGGAGTGAAAGGCGGGATATCAAATCCAAACTCTTCTTCTTCTTTCCCTTCCTGCCCCACAATAAACACTCTGTAAGGTGAGTGAGGCTGAGAGATTTCAGAGAACTTTGACTAGCCCAAGGTCACCCAGCAGCTGCATGTGGAAGAGGAGGAAACCGAACCCGGTTCACCAGATTACGACTCCACCGCTCTTAACCACTGAACCACACTGGCTCTCAGTGGAGGTCTGTGTGGCGCGAACACACTGGCAGAGCCTCTCTGGTGTGCCTGCTGCTGCTGCGTTTGCACCGAACTGACTTCCCAGCCGCCTCCCCGCTGTGTCCACCTACTGGGAAAAGAGGGCCGTATTTTCCTGCTGCTGTGTGCATACACACCAAGACCAGATCTGCCCAGAGCCGCCCTGTTTCCTTTCAGCGAAGGAAGGAGGCAGCAGTTTCTGCAACTGAGGCATTGGTAGCAAGGCAAGCACAGATGAAACAATTTCAAGACGGCTGGCTGGGGTCACACTCTCACCTGGCAAGCACACAAATCTCAGGTCCAAGTTCAACAGAATGGACCACCTGCCCATTTCCAGATGGTGTCTACGCAAGCCCACCTAGGTTAAAAACCTGCTCAGGTAGCAGCACACCCGAGATTCTTCTCTCTGGGCCTCTGAGTGGGATTGTGAACAGAAGGAGCTGAAACAGTTCCTATGACTGTGCTGGGTGACCTTCACAAACCCCAAGGAGCCAGCCCCAGAGCTTGGCATCCACCAAGGTACCTCCTTTCCCTGGTTCCCGAAAAAGGACCTGACCATAAGACGCACCTAGTTTTTAGAGGAGGAAAACAAGGAAAAAAATATTCTGAACAAAACAGTGGATGTATGTTTTTGTGGTTCATGCTGTGGCCTGATGTGATCTGATGGTGAATTTGGGGTGACCCAATGTAAAAATCCTGAGGATCCATGGGCTTTTACCTCCCCCCTCCCAGGCAGCCTCCGCTAGGGTCCCTTAACTCTCGCGATCCCACCGATCAGCTATTTCCTTTCAACACCCCCTTCCCTCCTGTTTGCCTTAGTGTCTTTTCCTTAGCTGGAGCAGTTTTTTGCTCCTCCTTTTCTTCTAATTTCTCTCCTTATTGCTTTAGTCTTCCTGTTTCCCCCCTTTGCAAGTTTGCTGTCTTTACCTCCTCCCTCCCAGGCAGCCTCCTTTATCTCTAGCATTCCTTATCTCTCTCCCCGATCCGCAAACGATCAGCGGCTTTGTTTGAACACCCACTTCCCTCTTTCAAAAAAAAGAGAGCATGATCTGCTTTTTGCCCCTGGGCAATTCGGCTCCAGGGACCACACATTCGCTTCATAAGACGCACAGACATTTCCCCTTACTTTTTAGGAAGAAAAATACGGTATCTTCTGCCCCTTGTTTCAGGAAACTCTCTGAGGTCCGAAGTCACCCTCCTTTCCATAGCCACCAGAACCTGCCTCGTCTATCAGCAGGAGGCACGCAAGAGAAAAAGCTTCACCCACTTTGTCTCTTCTTACCCCCCTTTGTCTTAAGAGTGCACCAGAGGAACACCTGGTAAACGCACAGGAACGTATTGCATGAATTCTGCACAGTGGCAGAGCTCATGTTTTGAATGCAGAAAACTCCCAGCTCAATCGCTGGCGTGGAATCTGCAGCGAAAAAAGGACCAGGTAAGGAGCTGGTGGGAGGGCCTCTGCCCAAGATTGGAGAGCTGGAGTAGACAAGTAAAATAGTATGATCTGCTGCAAAGATGGTGTCCCAGTTATCTCTCGCTTGGACTACTGCAATGCGCTCTTTGTGGGGCTACCTTTGAAGGTGGACCGGAAACTACAACTAATCCAGAATGCGGCAGCTAGACTGGTGACTGGGAGTGGCCGCCGGGACCACATAACACCGGTCCTGAGAGATCTGCATTGGCTCCCAGTACATTTCCGAGCACAATTCAAAGTGTTGGTGCTGACCTTTAAAGCCCTAAACGGCCTCATTCCAGTAAACCTGAAGGAGCGTCTCTACCTCCATCATTCTGCCCGGACACTGAGGTCCAGCACTGAGAGCCTTCTGGTGGTTCCCTTTTTGCGAGAAGCCAAGTTACAGGGAACCAGGCAGAGGGCCTTCTCGGTCGTGGCACCCGCCCTGTGGAAGGCCCTCCCACCAGATGTCAAATAGAAAAACAAGTACCAGACTTTTAGAAGACATTTGAAGGCAGCCCTGTTTAGAGAAGTGTTTAATGGGGTATAAATAATAAATTATTATTATTATTATTATTATTATTATTATTATTATTATTACAATTTCCAATCTTCCCAATGACCTTATATCTTGTTCTGTCCCACTTTAAGCACAACGGCTTGCAGCACGGAGATGAGTTTGCCTACAGCCTTATTAAGTTCTGATTATCCCTCCCCTGCTGGGGAAATCCCAGGCCAGCAAAGTCGTGGCAATGATGGTATCAGACCACGCCGACGGCACCTGCAAGAGGGAACGTCCAAGAGCTTGTCAACGCCGCTTTGAACTTTTATCTCACTCTCTCGAGAGCCCTGCCAACAAAGCAAGATCTAGCTGTGGCCAAATTTCTTCCTTTGAAAAGATCTCGGTCCTGGCTACATGGCAAGAGGTTTGCATCTCTCCACCG
Source organism: Podarcis pityusensis (assembly GCF_964106645.2). Classification (NCBI taxonomy): domain Eukaryota; kingdom Metazoa; phylum Chordata; class Lepidosauria; order Squamata; family Lacertidae; genus Podarcis; species Podarcis pityusensis. The sequence continues at coordinate 6,223,681 of NC_138031.1, read as the reverse complement.
GGCCAAGAGACGGGGTGATAATGCAAAGCAGACCAAACAGCTTCTTGGACCGTCTACAACACAGCTTGCTCTTTTGGGAGAGACGCAAGCACTGAGAAACATATGCTCTACTCGGTTTTCAAATACACACACACACACACACACACACACACACACCATAGCTGTCAACTTGCAGATTTGAAAATAAGGGACCAGCAGCCTCGAAAATAAGGGATCAGCAGCCAAAATAAGGGATTTTGCTTAACTTATACAGAAATCCGGCACTGATGGAGCCAGGCTGCTTTGGCTGCGACTGACTGTGTTTTGCAGGGAATTGGACTAGATGACCCTAAGGGTCTACAACTCCAACCAAAGAAGAGTGGCAGACAAAACTGATGAACGACGTTGAGATGGCAAAGCTTCCAGGCAGAATTAGAAACCAGGAAGAGGACCTCTTTAATAAAGAATGGGGAAAGTTTATAATTGATTTGAAAAGCTATTGGAAAGAGTGACATACATTGGTAGGATTGCCAGAAAACTTGTAGTAAAAATTTGAACTATGGATGGACAAATGATTTATAAAAATAGAGTTATGAAAGGGATGCAGAGGGGGAAATCACTACATTAAGATGCTGAACTGGTTGGAGGGTATGCTAAACAGCATGTCGGGGCTGCCGTCGTCCTGGCGTGAGGAGTTCCATGGGCCTTTCCCTGCCCGAGAGGGACGGAGGGAGAGAGACTCTCGCCCACGCCGCCCGTGAGCCCGGCATGAGGCGCTTGCGGCGGCGCCGCGGCCGCTGAAACGGCACCATGGCCGCTGAAGCGCCGCCCTTCTGCTTCCCTCCCCATCCCCTCCTCTTCTTCCTCCCTCAGGCCACCTCCTCAGCTGCCGCCTCCAGCTTCCCCTGGCAGCACAGTGGAAGTCTCGCAAGAGAGGGGCTGCCCGCCCGCCCGCAGCCACCCGTCTCCTCACAACGCGCCCCTGAGGGGGAAAAGAGAGAGACGGAGACGCGACAGCTCATGTGCAATCCCTCTCGCGGTGGAGGACCCCGAGCTGCTGCTTCCCTCCCGAGCCGGGCGAGCATGAAACCCGGGAAATTTAAGGGACATCATCAATAAGGGGCAGCAGTGGGACACGGCGCTGGGATAAGGGAGTTTCCCACCAAATAAGGGACGGTTGACAGCTATGACACACATCCCTTCAGGAGAGAATTGCTTTTACTGAGGCTCAAAGAGAGAAGCGTGGAAAAGCGGGCACACAACATGCCCAGAATACAAAACAACGCAACAGGTTGCCTGATAGCGGAGGCTCCCAGCTGTGGGGAACGGGTGTGTCCTAAAGAATTTCCTGTCCTTTCGCTATTGTTCCCGAAATCAATCCTGGGCGAGTCTTTCCTACCACCCCATTAACAGCAGCCATGCCCTTCCTCTAAAAGATGCCAGATTACAGACTGCAAACCCTCCAGAACAGGGAAGTCAGAGCAGGGGTATGTAAAGTAAAAATGTATAAGGTTTTTTCTTTAATTAAACACCCCCCCAATTTACTTATGATGAAGGATTTGGCACAATATGCCCTGCGGTGCTGGGCTATCAGCAAAGACAGGCCAGCTGACTTGGAAGCCAACAAATTTTGTGTCCCATTAACACAACAGAAAGAGAAGACGGTGCGAGACACACCAAAAAAACCCTTGTTTCCTATCCACAGTGTTAACCACCGGTGGGTGAGATGGGGCTAGGTACATTTTGAGAAATCTCCAGCCTCATTTCCTCGCGAAAGTGAGGAGAAGCGACCGGGTTGAATAGAATTCAGTTTATTTTGTTGCAATGAAATGCGTGTAGCCTCGGTTTCCTCTTCTGTAGGCTCAAATATGTTTAGAACAGCTTTAAACAAAAGACCTTACAAACTACAAACCGAAATCCAGTATGCATAATATGGTAGGTCTCTGACCCATCTGATGTGAAACCTCTGCAATCGTATCCGAATCAGAGAGCACTGGATTGGGACCAATATTCATACAGTAATTTTATTGGTGCTTAATGACTACCCAAGCCTCGCTTTGCTTCTCAAACAATGGCAGCCTTATTCCTTCCTTTGATGATAATCTACACACACAAACACACAAACACACACACACACACACACACACACAGAGAGAGAGAGAGAGAGAGAGCTGGTTTCCCACCACTGAGGCAAGTCTTCCTTTTTCTAAAAAAGAAAAAGGAGTTCCACCCTTCTCAAGAGAGGGGATGCCATTTGGACGAAATCACGCACCAAAAACGCGTGTGGGTGAAACGACAGACGATGGATGCCTTACCTTCCTCTGTTCAGAGTTTCCCAACACAACGCACACCGAGCGCAGGTGCGGCAAGTTGAGGCACGCACTACAATCCTCACACGACTCCAAAAGCACTGGGCGAGCCCCGGGACGTGGTTCTGCGAGCAGGTTCTGGGTCCATCGAGGGCAGAAGGCTCCTAAACCTTCCCGACGTTACCTTCGCTTTGCGCGAAGGTGTTTCTCCCACCGCCTCAGAGGCATTTTGCTTCCCAGTCGCTGCCCCTTCTCTCTGAAGTAGGAGAGACACTCCTGCGAGCGGCCAGAAAGCCTGTTCGTGCGTGGCGGAAGGAGCACCGGCAAAGCGTGCGCCTCCGGTGTGCCGGGGCTGGCTCTGGCAGCGACTCAAGAGCTCTGAAGCTTGCAACGTGCTAAGAATAAGCCGGAGGCAAGCATCAGCCTTGCGCGCCCCTCCTACGGAAGCCCTGGGTGTGCCAGGCCTTCGTCACACCAGCAGTTTCCTCTTATTTCCAACCCAGAAACTGCTGTGTCGAGAGAGAGAGAGAGACGAGCACACAAACATCCGCAGACCAGAAACACGCTGAATCGGAAACGGACTGGGATCGCTGCCAGCGACGCCTGCTCGCTTGGGTAGCCAAGGCCAGGAATTTGGGTGTGTGTGTGTGAGAGAGAGTGGGCTGGTGTCGCTCTAAGCATCCCAGGGCTTTTGGGGAGGGGAACCCCGCGCCTCGCAGATTCTAAGTCTTTGCAACAAGTGGGGATTGTGAGAAAAGACAGTCTTGAGAAATGAAGCCAAAACTTCCGGGAGTCTTGGTTTTAGACCAAATCAGACCACTGGTGCATATAGATCAGCGTTGTCTGTCCTGGCTGCTAAGGGGTCTCCAGGTTTTCGGCGGCAGGGGTCTCTGGACTGAACCCAAGACTTCTTGTAAACCATGCATAGGATCATAAAATTGTACAGTCGTAAGGGACCCCTGAAGGTCCTCTAGTCCAACCCGCTGCAATGCAGGAATCTCAACTACCACTGTTCGTTATCATAACTGTTCAGCGAAGTTTTTAATATTTAATGCTGTACTGTTTTTAACACTTGACTGGGAGCCGCCCAGAGTGGCTGGGGAAACTCAGCCAGATGGGCGGGGTATAAATAATAATAATAATAATAATTACTGTCAAACTCATTTCAGGTAGGAAAGGATCCTGTTTTTACAGTTGTATTTTTTGCGGGGGATGTATTTTTGAGATCACAGAATCCTAGAGTTGGAAGGGACCCTAAGAGTAATTCCGCCCCCCTTTAGAATTATTTTATTAAATCATAAATGTACAACCGCTTCTTAACTCTACACACACACTTAATTTTTTAAAAGGAAAACGTTACGTCTTATTACACCATGATCCTGGCTAATAGCTTTTCAAAACTTTGAGAAAACTCTTTAAAAAAAGGTTTCACAGAAGTAAGAGAACAGCTTCAGGTTTTCGAATAACATCGTTAAGGAAACTTATCTCAGTCGTGCATAAATATGCAGTGATATGGCAGAAGACACCAGAGCAGATGCAGAGAGCCATTTTGTGAATGGATTGGATTATTTAATAACATACCTTACTGTGGAGGAAGGATTGTAAAAATGCCTTTGAGGCAGTTTCTTAGCTTTTAAATTTTTGTTTCTTTCTAATGGTCTTTGTAAGAGTGCAGAAGCATTCCTTTGATAATGTTAAATTTGTAAGTTTCAGGGACCCTAAGAGTCATCTAGTCCACCCCCCCAGCAATGCAACAATCACAACAAAAGCATCCATGACAGATGGCCACCCAACATCTGCTTATAAACCTCCAAGGAAGGAGAGTCCACAACCTCCCGAGGGAGACAGTTCCACTGTCCAACAGCTCTGACTGTCAGAAAGCTCTGACTAATGTTCAGCCGGAATCTCCTTGTAATCTGAATCCATCGGTTCAGGTCCTATCCTTCGAACCAGCAGGGAACAAGCATGCTCCATCTTCCATGTGACGGTCTTGAGATATTTGAAGATGGCTGTCATATCACCTCTCAGTTTCCTCTTCTCCACGCTAAACATGCCCTGCTCCGTTCCTCTTACGGGGCTCTCCTGCAATGCAAATTCTCCCCTACTAGACCTTCCCAAACAGAAAAACCCACCTGAGACTCTGAAAATCTCCCCCCACTTGGAAACACCCCCCCCAACGTATTTATTCCTGCTTTCCTTTTTCCGGAACCCCTACCAACTTGCCGCCAACGTGTTGCTTTGACGAGCCGGCGAATTATAAATTTGGAAATCTGCAAACCCGTAGCTTAGGAAGAGCTGCGTGCTGAGATACCTGGGCTTGGTTAAAGGAAGAAGCAATTTAGAAAGCAGCTTTAAGAAGGCATCGCCCATCCATGCAGGAACCTCCTGTTGCAGGAAGTACAAAGCGTTCGTCCGAGGGTGGTGGGGAAAGAGGCTTGGGAAAATTGCTGGCTAAAGTTCTGCAAGAGGAGGAGGTGAACAAAACCAGTCCCTGGAGTTTGATTTCTCATACGCGAGGCTTACCTTTCCGAAGAGGAGAACCTCCAGGTTGCCCAAACGCCTCTTGCAGCCAGATTTTCGCCCTGCTGAGGACTGCTCAGTCCCCCTTCGAAGAGGCTGCCGGCTAAGCCCGTGGCGTGATCTGCCTGACAGCTCTTGTTTTGCAACGCTTACCTTCGGCAGGGTCATCGGCTGCTTAGCACCGGGTGCACAGAGCCTCAAAATAGAACACAAGGGCTAAGCACATAAGTAAACGGGAACAGGGCAGCTGAATGATGCAAGGGACACGGCAGCCGGGGGGATGGACGGACAGACAGACAAGAGAGTGAATCTTTGTCAATCGCTCCCCCTCCCTTTGCACAAAACAGCAGCAGCAACGAAAAAGGAGAAGGCAACTTTTTTCTTAGAAAGAGAGTTCCATGTTGTTGTTGCTGCTGCTACAGGCTACTTCCTGCTCCTGGCAACTTTGCATTTTGGTGGGTGCCTGTGAGAGGCGGCCGATAAAGGCTTCAGAACGTGGCAGGCAGGCGAATGCCCAAGGAGACCCCCTTTCCACTTTTGCAGCCCTTGGGAAATATTATTGTTGATATGTGTTTCTAAATCCCATTAGCTCTTAAGGGCAAGCCCTGCTCATCTGGTTCACCCTTGCTACCAGTGTAGGTCATGTTAAATCTACACAAACACACACACCACCAGCAACTGACACAAGCCGAGGCTCTAAGCTTGAAGCCCCACACACAAAGCCCCTGTCTGCACACTGTTCCAACTTGGATAGCGTTAACGCAGCGATGCTGCTTAGATTTGGAAATTGAGGCGCGCAATTCAGCATCTTGGGAGCTAGACTGGTGACTGGGAGCGGCTGCCGGGACCACATAACACCGGTCCTGAGAGATCTGCATTGGCTCCCAGTACATTTCCGAGCACAATTCAAAGAGCTGGTGCTGACCTTTAAATCCCTAAACGGCCTCGGTCCTGTATACCTGAAGGAGCGTCTCCACCCTCATCGTTCAGCCCAGACACTGAGATCCAGCGCTGAGGGCCTTCTGGCGGTTCCCTCATTGCGAGAAGTGAGGTTACAGGGAACCAGACAGAGGGCCTTCTCGGTAGTGGCGCCCACCATGTGGAACGCCCTCCCTTCAGATGTGAAGAAAATAACCAGCTATCCTATCTTTAAAAGACATCTGAAGGCAGCCCTGTTCATGGAAGTTTTTAATATTTAATGCTGTACTGTTTTTAACATTTGATTGGGAGCCGCCCAGAGTGGCTGGGGAAACTCAGCCAGATGGGCGGGGTATAAATAATAAATTATTATTATTATTATTGTTTATTACTATCCACCTCTTTTTTTAGCATTGGAAAAATGGCTTTGAAAACCTACAGACAACGCTTAGTAGGATCTCAGAAGCCAGGTCCGGGGTGTGGGTGTGTGTACATTTGCATCAGCATTTGTTTGCGGGGAGAGGGAGTGTTTCAGCGCTGAACAAATCTAACTGCCCTCTTCTGTGACTAAAAAGAGAATCTTGCAAATGAAGCTTACTCGTGCAGATATGCTTATTTTAGGTAACGCGTACAGGTCACGAGCAAATTCAGTGTTTCCCGGTGCAAAGATGAGCTCTGTGTTTGTGCATGTAAAATGTGAGAAGGCATGAGCATGCCTGAGCGCACATGCGCACACACACAAACTGTTCCACCAGCGGTCTCTAGAGTTATCCGTTCCCAGCAAGGCTGCATCCATATCCCATTTTACAGTAATTATGAGAGGTGCTTATAACAACTACGGTACCTTGGAGAGTTTTACAGCAGCGATAGTAATGGAAAACCACTATTAAAAAATGCAAGCAGTCACTCCCAGCGGTGCTATAACTCTGGCAACTTAGGAATAATGTTGATAACCAGCAAGCCCCAGAGGCAGAAAGGGCTTATAATGCGAAGGAAGAAATTATCCCTTGACCCGTAGCTCTTGATGATGTGATTAAACAGTTCTAAAGTGCAGGGGGGAGCAAGTTGGGCGAGAAGTTCTGTTACCCCCCTTGGGAGAGAGGGGAGCAAAGCGAAGCTGCTTGGCCCGGGGTCTATTTATAACCCTAAATCACATTACGCAGAACCACCAGAGCCAGGATGCAGCCGCTGGGCTTTGAAGGACATACCCTCATATCCTGTGCAAACTTCTCAGGGCTGTTTGATAAACATCGGCGAGCTCCTCTCTCGCGACGGACACCTGCTCCACATCTGGCTTTTGTTTTCAAGATGGCAAGGGGGAAAAAACCGTTGGGAGGAAGATTGCTTCGACTTTACGAAAACACTTAAAAGAAGCTAAGAGCAGCCCTGTTCGCTTAGACCGAATAAAATCCACTTGGTTCAGCATCCTGTTCCCACCACAACCCCCCCCCCCAGCGGGCAAGCCTATCCGGAAGCCAAGAAGAAAAGCACAAAGGGGACGCTGTTCCCTCTTTGCTGTGCCCAGAATTGGAGAGCTGGAAGGGACCTCCAAAGGTCATCTGGCTCAACCCCCTACTGCCTATAATCCAATTGTGTCTGGGTTCTCCCATGCATGCAGCCTCCTGAAAATCCAAGTGCGCTTGCACAGACCAGTGGACAAACCCGCTTTGAAAACTTCACCAGGTAGATAAAAACAGGAAACAGAGCGCTAGTTGGCTCAGCCGCCAGCCTCTCCAGATTTGGAAAGGGTTAATTTGCTCCTTCACCAACCTAATTTCATCTGGGGCAGCCTCTGTTCTTTTTCCAGCCAGCCTGCCCCCCATACAGATGTATGGGGTTTCGTAATCCCAGCCAAACCAACAAGCGCCCCTTTCCCCACAGGGCTAAGCCTGCAAACATTCCGCTGACAGTTCTATCGGTCACAGAATGCCCACAAACATTTCAACATCACTTGCGGTGCAACAAACCAACACCCGAACACTTCAACGCCGGCAATATGAACACTGCGCAGGCGGGCACAAAACACACACACACACACATACAGGCAGGCCAACAATGACGCCAGCTCACCACCTGCCAAGCTATTATTCATCTGGCAGCTCTCTGCGCGCATCACAGAAGGAGTAAGCGCTCAGGAAGATTTAGGGAAGGATCACAGGGAGATCAAACTCTTAACCGACTTGATCCAGATTTCAAACACATCGAAAGCTACTGGAGTGGAAAAGGCTACGGAGACACCTTCTCCGCACTGTTCTCTGGGGAGAATTTCACCCTGAAACGTGGACTGGGGACACCGGGGAATGCACGGCACATGTGTTTCTTTGCACTGCGTACATTGCGCAGTGACTCAGGGTATTTCAGTGCAATATACTCTGAAATGGAGCAAACTGCATGACTGGTCCCTTCTGCAGGTTACAGAACAAATATCCTCCTGTTAGCCGTCACATTTCCTGCGGAAAACCAGGAAGCTGTCTGCTAATGGGAAGCAGTGTTCGAAACTCCCATTGTTCCAGGCGCATTTTGCAGCAGGGAATTTCATTAGCGCGAGCTGTTTCTGAGCTCTGGGCTCAGTACTGCGCCTAAGATTTCAGATTAAAATTGCAGAGTGGAAGGAAAGGAGGACCTTTTTCTGCCTCCCTACTTCCAGCTGCTCTCTGAAGACTGGAGTAAAGACCCTCTTAAGAATACAGTGGTACCTTGGGTTACAGACACTTCAGGTTACAGACTCCGCTAACCCAGAAATAGTATCTCAGGTTAAGAACTTTGCTTCAGGATGAGAACAGAAATCACGCATCAGCCTGTGTACCAGATGGAGCTGATGAACAGCTGCCCTGGACACAGAATTAACCTGTGCCTCCATGGACAGCTCTGAGTCCAAAATGACTCCCAGGCTGCGCACCTGGTCCTTCAGGGGCACAGTTACCCCATTCAGGACCAGGGAATCCTCCACACCCGCCTGCCTCCTGTCCCCCCAAAACAGTACTTCTGTCTTGTAAGGATTCAACCTCAATCTGTTAGCCGCCATCCATCCTCCAACCGCCTCCAGGCACTCACACAGGACCTTCACCGCCTTCACTGGTTCTGATTTAAAAGAGAGGTAGAGCTGGGTATCATCCACATACTGATGAACACCCAGCCCAAACCCCCTGATGATCTCTCCCAGCGGCTGCATGTAGATGTTGAAAAGCATGGGGGAGAGGACGGAACCCTGAGGCACCCTGCAAGTGAGAGCCCAGGGGTCTCAGGGGTTTCACACAGTGGAGTCTGGGAGATATTCTAGGGTTCATGAGCAGCTTACACAAAGGCCTAGCCTTTCATGTCTCCTCACTACTACCCCATGTGAACTCTGCATGAATCCTGCAACATGCACAAAAAAACGCAAGCGTGCACTGACGGGGGGAAAGCTCGCAGTGGCATGGAAGATGTTGATTTCTCGTTTCTCTCCGGACATGTGGCCATCGAGATCAATACCTTTTAAAAATTTGCAGAAAATTATGGTGCTCATCATCAGCACCAAAGCCTTCCCTGCTGAGCCCTGTTCCCACCAACCAGTTCCGAAGTTCGGAGACAGAAATCTGGAGGATCAGAAAGGAAACATATGAAGGTACTGGAATATTTTAGCCCTGGAGGTCTGGACCAGTTTGAACATGGCTGAGAGGAACCCATTCTGCCTGCCTGCAGAAAAAGCTTTTCATCAAAGGCTGGAGGAAAACTCACCACCTGGAAGACAGGTAGGGACTGCCCCTGTTTTGCATGCAGAAGAACAAGTTTCTGGCAGAGTCAGGAGGAAAACTGAGGACCGCGAACCCTGTGCTTTGTCGCGAAAGGCGTTGGGGGAACTCAACTCAAAGGGACGTGTGTGTTACTTCACACAACGCATTAGGATTAAGAAATCCAAAAGCATCTAAGAATCTCAGAGGACATGAACTATTTGAAAAGTAATTGTGATGAACAGATTACGCTAGTAGGACTGCAAGAAGTTTTGCAAGGTGGATTATCTGAAATATTACAAGAAAGAATTATTAGTTAAGGACAACTGAATGCAATGTAGAAACCAAGAAATGCAGAATAAGTGATAAAAACGGAAAATCATCAGAGGCGTTGACGGAAGTCTAAAACATTGTATAAGATGAGAAGTTATGTTGTAGGAGTGTTTGAAGTGGTATGCTAAAAAATTAATAAAAATGTATTTTTAAAAGAAAGAAAGAAAAGAAATCCAAAAGAAGGTTCATCTAGGGCAGCTGGAAGTTTCTGCACGGATCAAAAAAAGTCCTTCTTCACGCAGCTCTTAGTTCAACTATGGAACTCACTTCCTCAGGAGGCAGTGGTGGTTTGAAAAGATAAGACAAATTCTCTATTAGCAATGGCGGCTATGCTCTTGTCTCCACAGTTGGAGGCAGTGATGCTTCTGTTGGGAACTACAGGTGCAGAGAATGCTCTTGCGCTAGGATCCGGCATGTGGGTTTCTCACAAGGCATCTGGTTGGACACTGTGAGAACAGGATGGCCAATGCTCTGATTCGGTAGGAGGGAGAATCCTAGTTTCTTTCTATGCACAGCAGTGATGCTGCAACATACAGTTCACCGGACCATACTGCCTGGGACAGCCATAGGCATAGATCCCTGCAACTCTCCCAAAATAATAATAATAATAATAATAATAAAATTCCTTCCAGTAGCACCTTAGAGACCAACTACGTTTGTTACTGGTATGAGCTTTCGTGAGCATGCCAACCAACTCTCCCAGTTTGAGATCCAGCAGCTCCTGCTTGGAGAACTGGATGCCAGTGTTAAATCCTGAACAGTAAACAATGCTCAGTTTGACAGGTGAGGCGTGGGAACGCCAGCAGCCCCAGAGAGCATGACGCCACCTTGCACCTTGGCAGTGGATGACTTGAGCCTCAAAGGCCACCCTGGAAACTAATCATCAGCCTGACAGCTGCTGCAGATGTCTGCATGTCCCTGTAAACAGAGGCAGCCTCGCTGGGATAATTGTAAGGTGATGGCTGTCTAGGCTTTGCACCAAGGATATAGAGGGTATCAGTGACGCTCGGCAGTTTGCAGAAGGAGCTATAAAGCTGTTGCCTTCTAACGTACAAACGTTGGTGATGACTTTCGCTGGGTCTATCGAAGGTTCATGCGGGTGCCCCTGAACGAGGCGGAAGAAGGAACTTAAACCACATCAGATTGCAATTAGGGGAGATATATAATAATAATGGGACGCTGGTGGAGCTGTGGGTTAAACCACAAAGCCTAGGGCCTGCCGATCAGAAGGTCGGCGGTTCGAATCCCCACGACCGGGTGAGCTCCCGTTGTTCGATCCCTGATCTCGCCAACCTAGCACTTCAAAAGCACGATGTGCAAGTAGATAAATGGGTACAGCTCCGGTAAAGGGCGTTTCCATGCACTGCTCTGGTTCGCCAGAAGTGGCTTAATTATGCTGGCCACATGACCCAGAAGCTGTACGCCGGCTCCCTCGGCCGATAAAGCGAGATGAGCGCTGCAACCCCAGAGTCGTCCGCGACTGGACCTAATGGTTAGGGGTCCCTTTACCTTTATAATAATAATAATAATAATAATAATAATAATAATAATATATTTATACCCCACCCATCTGGCTGGGTTTCCCCAGCCACTCTGGGCAGCTCCCAACAGAATTAAAAGCACAATAAAACATCAAACATTAAGAACTTCCCTAAACAGGGCTGCCTTCAGATGTCTTCTAAAAGTCAGATGGTTGTCTATTTCCTTGACATCTGATGGGAGGGCGTTCCACAGGGAGGGTGCCACTACTGAAAAGGCCCTCTGCCTGGTTCCGTAACTTCGTTTCTCACGGTGAGGGAACCGCCAGAAGGGTCTCAATGCTGGACCTCAGTGTCTGGGCTGAATGATGCGGGTAGAGACATTCCTTAAGGTAAACTGGGTCGAGGCCGTTTAGGGCTTTAAAGGACAGCACCAACACTTTGAATTGGGCTCCGAAACGTACTGGGAGCCAATGTAGGTCTTTCAGGGACCGGTGTTATATGGTCTCGGCAGCCACTCTCAGTCACCAGTCTAGCTGCCACATTCTGGATTAGTTCTAGTTTCTGGGACACCTTCAAAGGAAGCCCCATGTAGAGCACATATATATTTAAATGAACCCCCAAAACAACCGGGGGAAAGTTTCCATCCCAGCTTCTTCCTTGCAATGCTCTATGGTCTGCAAGGTCCCTCCAAACTCTAAAAATTATTTGATTCTATACTTGCAAGGAGGAATGACTGTTTTTAACTTACTGTGTTCCTATAACAGAGCAAGATCAACTATTCTGTTCCTAATAGCAAACAGATGGGTACAGCAGTGTACATTTACTGCTTTGAACACAAAAGGGTACAATGCTTCTGTCCAGGAGGCTGGTTTCTTTGGAAAACACAGCCCAATGATGCAAGAGGAAGTTTACCATTGTGCCAGTCTTGCTTTAAAAAGTGTAAGTTCATGCATCACGGTAAGCTATGAAGCACGGTTTACTGTACGCCAGGAAACTGAATCTGCTCAGCTTCTTGCGTCTGGGAGGAGGAAACAAACCGCGATGCCAGGCTTAGCGATATGCCCAGAGGAAGGATTATGACCTGTAGCCAAGGTGTGTTCTTGGCTTAATGATAGTGGGGTTGTTGGAAGGGAGAACGAACCAGAACCCCCCTGGCTCAGACACAAGGCTGAAGTCAGGCATTGTGGTTTCTGAAAAGCCCCGGTGATGTGTGCTCACAGTAAACCGTGAACTGTTAGTGTGATGTGGGCTCTGGTAAGGTTTTTTAGGCAAATGAGAAGGTTACGTACTAAAAGAAAACAGGGTTCAGGCCAAGGTTAGCTTACGAGCAAATTCCAGAGTCAGCACGCAATTCTTAAATGCAGGACAGGATGAGAGTCGCCACACACAAATTACATCAACCCCTTCAGAGCCTAGAAATTACTATTAATATATTTTTATTTATATCCCCACCTTTTCCCTGGACAGGGACTGAAGGTGGCTTACAGATACAGTGGTACCTCGGGTTACAGACTCTTCAGGTTACAGACCCCACCAACCCAGAAATAGTACCTCGGGTTAAGAACTTTGCTTCAGGATGAGAACAGAAATCGAACGATGGCAGTGTGGTAGCAGCAGGAGGCCCAGTTAGCTAAAGTGATACCTCAGGTTAAGAACAGTTTCAGGTTAAGAACGGACCTCCAGAAGGAATTAAGTTCTTAACCTGAGGTACCACTGTAAAAGAAAGAAGAGCTAAAAACATAGGGGTGAAAAACCATTAATTGAAAAGCAATTAAGTCACGTTCCTTGCACTTTTGCCTTTCGGGACACACAAGCAAGACGGAAAATTTAAGCTCCCTTGTTTTATCCTGCTACTGCCAGGAGGTATTATGCATTTCATGTAATCTTGTTATGTTTATTTTGCCGAAACATTGGGCTTTTTTTTTGAGGGGGGGTATCTTTGTCGTATTTGCTGTTGTGTTGTTCTACAGAACAACCCGTGTGTTGCAAATATATTCACGAAAGTATTTGAAATCAATTGAACACACGTCTGTCAATCTTTGAAAGTCCGCAGAAGTATAATAATATATTAGAGAATTTACAAGTGCACACAGTTTGTTTTTGTTACTAAATTACATATATTATGCAATAAGAATTACAGTGCTATTTAGTATACTGGTCTGTGTGTTGCCTGTATTGTTTGTTGTGTTGTTCTACAGATGCTCAAACAGCCTTGCCCCAGCCTGACACCGCACAAGTGCTTTTGCCTTCAACTCTCGTCAGCCCCAGCCTGTTGCCGTCAGAATCTCTCATAAAAGCCTGTGAGATTCTGGCAACAACAGGACAATTTTATGCCTCCTGATTTATACAGGCACAAGCAGTAATTTTCAGGTACGGACCAAGTGAAACGCCAGGAAATGCCGAGCCTTTCATTTTCTCCTTAACGAAAGGCCCCGGCAACAGACAGGCTGCTATTAAGTTTTGCCGCGAGCTCCTTTTCCAGAACCCTCAAATTGGCCGTAACTCCGGAAGCCGCGAGCAGGACGGGGCAGGGGAGAGGGAGAGAGGGGGTGCCATCTAAAAGCAGCCCACTCACCCTGTAAAAAAAGCAGCCCACTCACCCTGTAAAAAAAGGTAAAGGGACCCCTGACCATTAGGTCCAGTCGTGGCCGACTCTGGGGTTGCAGCACTCATCTCGCTTTATTGGCCAAGGCAGCCAGCATACAGCTTCTGGGTCATGTGGCCAGCATGACTAAACCGCTTCTGGCGAACCAGAGCAGCGCACGGAAACGCCATTTACCTTCCCGCTGGAGCGGTACCCATTTATCTACTTGCACTTTGAGGAGCTTTCGAACTGCTAGGTGGGCAGGAGCAAGGACCGAGCAACGGGAATTCACCCCGTCTTGGGGATTCGAACCGCCAACCCTCTGATCGGCAAGTCCTAGGCTCTGTGGTTCAACCCACAGCGCCACCCGCGTCCCCTCTGTGGGAGTATATTGTATTTAAAATGGGGTATCAGAGTTTTTAGGGGGCTAACCAGGTTGGGATAGCTGGGATAGCAGGCTTATTGGTTTTTGAATTGTCTTATGTAGATTTTTCAGTTTCGTTGTTCTGTATGGGACAATGACAATAAAGATTGGTTGGCAGGAGCAGGGACTGAACAATGGGAGCTCACCCCGTCACGAGGATTCGAACCGCCAACCTTCCGATCGGCAAGCCCAAGGCTCAGTGGTTTACACCACAGAGCCATCCGTGCCCCTAGAACAAACTTAGTTGGTCTCTAAGGTGCTACTGGACATTATTTATTTATTTAACCCTACTTTAGAGACCACAGAAACGTCACAATGCCAAATAGTCGTCGTCATTCCTCACACAAACTCTCCCCACCAACAAAGGAGCTGTGGATCCACTTTTAGAACAGCCTGTAACCAATTCAGATGGAAGATAGTTGTTCAACAAACCCACTGTGCGTGTTACGGAGCGAAAAATATGGCAATTCCTACATTGCAGGGGGTTGGACTAGAAACCCCCAGGGTCCCTTCCCATTCTGCATTCCAATGATTCTATATGTGCTGCAGCTGAGAATAATTGAGATTCCTAGCCAGAGCTGTGTGTACTCTGATAAAAGCAAAACAACAACAACAGCAGCAGCCAGGCCTCCATTTCTTGCCACAAGGCTGACCATGTTAATCTCACTTAACTCCCTGCACCCAGCGGATGAGAAAAAAAATCAAGAAAATGTAGAACTCTGGGGAGTTAACAGAAAATGCCTAGGACAAGACCAAAGGGTGACTCTTCAGTTTTCAACTTCCTGGAGAAGTCTGGGAAGAGTTCCAATTCCTAGCACCCCAAACTAAAGCTCCCAGGTGTTTGGTGCTTTTCCCCCCCCCTTAGAGGGGTGGGAGGCCTAAAGGAGGAAAGCCTCATCCCCACACTTCCAAGAATGGCAGAGCAGTCAGGAAAGGGGGCAGAAGGCAACCAGGGGGTGGGCATCTTGCCAAAAGCATAAC
Source organism: Podarcis pityusensis (assembly GCF_964106645.2). NCBI lineage: Eukaryota > Metazoa > Chordata > Lepidosauria > Squamata > Lacertidae > Podarcis > Podarcis pityusensis. The sequence continues at coordinate 6,208,442 of NC_138031.1, read as the reverse complement.
CTGCAAATCAACCGAGATTTGGGTGCTCCTAAGCCATCGAATTGCCAACAAAGGTCCGTATAGTTCAAGCTATGGTTTTCCCCGTAGTGATGTATGGAAGTGAGAGCTGGACCATAAAGAAGGCTGATCGCCGAAGAATCGATGCTTTTGAATTCTGGTGCTGGAGGAGACTCTTGAGAGTCCCATGGACTGCAAGAAGATCAAACCTCTCCATTCTGAAGGAAATCGGCCCTGAGTGCTCACTGGAAGGACAGATCCTGAAGCTGAGGCTCCAATACTTTGGCTACCTCATGAGAAGAGAAGACTCCCTGGAAAAGACCCTGATAAGATGGAGGGCACAAGGAGAAGGGGACAACAGAGGACGAGATGGTTGGATGGTGTTCTCGAAGCTACCAGCATGAGTTTGACCAAACTGCGGAAGGCGGTGGAGGACAGGAGTGCCTGGCGTGCTCTGGTCCGTGGGGTCATGAAGAGTCGGACACGACTAAACAACAACAACAACGAAAGCCATCGAATTTAGAGCACAGCTGGGGGGCGGCCAGTGGCATTAGCTCTCTCTTTCGCCTCGCCCAGGTACAGCCGCATCTTGCAAAAATCCTAGGATTAGATTGCTCACTGGAGATTAAACTGTTGTGTCACAGCACGTCTGCTCATTCCTACTTGAGCTCCGATTCCCCTTCCTCTCGAAGACGGCTTCCTTTGAGATGAAAGATTTATCACCCTAAAGCTGTCACAGCCCAGTCTGGCGAGCTGCGTCCTACTCAGGGTGGATATGATTTTTTTGTTTAAAAAAAATCAGATTTTTGTTAATCAGATTTGTTTTGATTTAAATTGGATTTTTAAAATAAAATGCTTTTGCAGGAAAAATCTTTCTAAAGATAGTTTTCTATTTAGGTTGCATTATTGTCCAAAGGCTATACATCAGGAAATAAGGATTTGTTTTAAGATTTAAGACTCTAGGCTAGGGTTTTTGTTTTTTTGTTTTTAAAGTTTAACCACATCAGTTAACAAACATGGATGCGTATGCTATAATGTTATTGTTTTAGTTAAATAAATTGTTTAACATGTTACTAAGGATTATATTTCTCCTTCCAATAAAGTACAGCAGAAAAGTTGTCCAAATAAAAACAGTTAACTTATTAAACCTCACAATAATTTCATAATTACATCAATATAATTCTAGTAGCATAACCAAATCAGTAATTTTTGATGTAACCGTAAAAGCTACTCTGCAAATTTATTATTCCAAAAATGAAACCTTCATCTGGTTGCAAATATTAAGATTATACAGTGGATGCTAGGGTCGCGAACGTGATCCGTGTGGGATGCACATCCGCAACCCGCAGCAGCGTGTCTGCGCATGCTGTGATTCGGTGCATGTGCAAAGCGCAATTTAGTGCTTCTGCGCATGCGTGACTGCTGAAACCCAGAAGTATCCCGTTCTGGTACTTCCGGGTTTCGGCAACCTGAAAAAACGCAACCTGAAGCATCTGTAACCCGAGGTATGACTGTACCAGCAAAAAAAAAAAAATTAGCCAAGTCTTACTGACTAGTGATTTAAATCGATTTGATTTCAATCAAATCCTCCCTGGTCCTATTTCTCGCTCGGGTGCAGGGAAAACTGAGCCACCTTGGCAAACTTCGCCTCAACCCCATCTCAAGACACAGCCTGGAGTTCACCTTTCGTTGTAGGATGGCTGCTGCGTTACAAGGCCAGAAAAGTAATAAGTTACAGCAACATCCTTCCTTTCCCCCTCCATCCTGCTGTAAGAAAAAAGGATACCGTGCTGCTGGAGAAGGTTCAGAAAAGGGCCACCAAAACGACCAAGTGTCTGGAACATGGGTAGGCAAACTAAGGCCTGGGGCCCGGATCCGGCCCAATCGCCTTCTAAATCTGGCCCGCGGACGGTCCGGGAATCAGCGTGTTTTTACATGAGTAGAATGTGTCTTTTTATTTAAAATGCATCTCTGGGTTATTCGTGGGGCCTGCCTGGTGTTTCTACATGAGCAGAATGTGTGCTTTTATTTCTGTAAAAAAATGATTTAAATCCAGTCTTACTGACTAGTGATTTAAATTGATTTGATTTAAATCAAATCCACCCTGCTGTACACCCAGATGAGACCTACATGGACAACAACAATTAAGGCGGCATTTTATTTAATCTTTTCTTGCTAGCACAACTTACTCTGTTGTTGTTCAGTCTGTCAAAGGGGTGAGGAGTTCTGGAGGGGGAGAAAGGGGTCCTGCCTCCAGCTATGAATAAACTTAATTCAGGTGCCCTCTCGACTTCTGCAGTTTACCACAGGTTGCCTACACGTTCCCCAAATATAGCAATCGCGATTAAGGTGAAAGATGGCCGGTTCTTAATTTAGGAGACTTGGGGCAATTGGCGGTTCCTGCGACAGTTCCTCCCACATCACTCTGTTCATGCAAAAATTCAGAAGCCTTGCGAGAAGATCCACACTGACTCTCCTTGCTACCTCTTCCTCTTTGCCCTGCATTCCGGTCTGCTTTTATCAATAATAATAATAATAATAATAATAATAATAATACCGCAACCATCTGGCTGGGTTTCCCCAGCCACTCTGGGCGGCTTCCCGCAAAATATTAAAATACAATAATTCATCAAATATTAAAAGCTTCCCTAAACAGGGCTGCCTTCAGATGTCTTCTAAAAGTCAGATAGCTGTTTATTTCCTTGACATCTGATAGGAGGGTGTTCCACAGGGCAGGCGCCACTACCCAGAAGGCCCTGTAACTTGGCTTCTCGCAGTGATGGAACCGCCAGAAGGCCCTTGGCACTAGACCTCAGTGTCCGGGCTGAACGATGGGGGTGGAGACGCTCCTTCAGGTATACTGGACCGAGGCCGTTTAGGGCTTTAAAGGTCAGCACCAACACTTTGAATTCTGCTCAGAAACATACTGGGAGCCAGTGTAGGTCTTTCAAGACCGATGTTATGTGGTCTCGGCAGCCGCTCCCAGTCACCAATCTAGCTGCCGCATTCTGGATTAGTTGTAGTTTCCGGGTCACCTTCAAAGGTAGCCCCACATAGAGCACATTGCAGTAGTCCAAGCAGAAGATAACTAGAGCATGTGCTACTCTGGGGAGACAGTCTGTGGGCAGATGGGGTCTCATCCTGCGTACCAGATGGAGCTGGTAAACAGCTGCCCTGGAAACAGAATTGACCTGTGCCTCCACGGACAGCTGTGAGTCCAAAATGACTCCCAGGCTGCGCACCTGGTCCTTCAGGGTCACAGTTACCCCATTCAAGGCCAGGGAGTCCTCCACACCCGCCCGCCTCCTGTCACCCCAAAACAGTACTTCTGTCTTGTCAGGATTCAACCTCAATCTGTTAGCCACCATCCATCCTCCAACCGCCTCCAGGCACTCACACAGGACCTTCACCGCCTTCACTGGTTCCGATTTGAAAGAGAGATAGAGCTGGGTATCATCCGCATACGGATGAACACCCAGCCCAAACCCCCTGATGATCTCTCCCAGCGGCTGCATGTAGATGTTGAAAAGCATGGGGAAGAGGGCAGAACCCTGAGGCACCCCACAAGATGACCCTCGGGTCCTTTCCCCACTCCTCATTTCCACGATCTGTATGTTCTCAGGCTTTTGTTCACCGCGCTGATTGTGCCGGAAGCTGTCTTGAGATATGCAGATGTTTTGGAGGGAGAGGGGTTCGCTCATCTTGCGACCAGCTTCCAAAGGAGGGTCCAGCACGCAGCAATCTCTGAAATTAAATTCACAGCCTCCCCTAGCAACCATGTTGGTGGATAAAGCGAGCGCTCTCTCATGTGCTGCTCTCCATCGTGGATGGAGCAATGGGTGCATCCCTGCATTTATTTAGTGCATGCATTCCTGCATTCATTTATCCCCTCCACTCCTTTTCCTCTTTCTAACCCTCCCTTCTGCAACCCACTCCAGTCCTTTCTCTCCCTCCGGCTCCTACAGAGCAACCAAATTCCCTCCCTGCTCCTTTCCAATGCATGGATTTTTCTCCCACTTGCTCCCGAGCGCCGGACAGAGGTTCCGGTTCGTGAGTAATTGGGAGGTGCACGAGTCTCTTGCTTCCTTTTCCTCCTCCAACCTTTTAACCAGGTCACTGTGAGCACACGCTGGCCTGCCTTTGTGGGTTCGCTGTTGTTCTTGTTGCTTTTTAAGAAAGAAAGACAAAAACCCAAAGGAAACAGAGGGAGAGAAAGCGGGGGGAAGGAAGACAGGAAGGTGAACTCCCGGAATGTGCATTTTTGCGTCCTTTTTATAGCAGATGCCTTTTGCTTCCAAATGCAGAAGCTCTTTTAAAAGCGCCTCTCTCTTTGGAGCTGTCCTGCACATTTCCTGCCGGAGTGGCAGATGTCTGCGGCTATTGGTGGCTTTTGTTCATAGAGGGGGGAAAAACGTCTGGGCGGATGACACTCTGTTGCTTCCTCTCGCGCTCCCTTCCCATCTTTCCGGCTTCCACTTGGCCCCGTATTCATGCAGATGTTTGGGGCGTCCCCCCACCCTTCCCCGCCTCTCCTCCGCCCTCTAACTCTTTCATCTTCCACATCCTGCCTCTCCACACCCTTCCACCCACTGGGAATTGGGCGAACTTTGCTTTCCTGTTGCTCCTTTCCTTTGTGCCAGACGCAGCCAGCTGCTTCACTCTCTTTTCTCTCTCTCTCTTTCTCCCCTTTTCTTTTGTCTGGAAAACAGTCCTCGAAATTGCAAGCGGGGGAATCCGGCCGCTGCAGTGAATTCAAGCAGAGGTCCCCCAATAGAGTAGGCTGGGGTCTGATCCTTTGCTGCTGCTGTGCCGGCTCGTAAACCTCCCCAATTTGGTTTCTCTTTTTTAAAAAAACAACACTAAACGTAAATTTTATTCTGCCTATTAACACACACACAAATACATTCAGAATTGAAGAGGGTGATCTACACACCAAATAGTAAATAAGTATTCGATTTCCTCTTTCCTTTAACACAACTCTCTGTGTATTCTAAATATGCAGTTGCGTAAATAACCCAAACGTCATTGTCCTCTGTAAATATTGGAGCAAAAGTAAGGAATTGTCAGTATAAATTTGTGTGTCTGATCAGGGTTAAAAGGCATGCCAGTAAATAGATAAAGAGGCTAAATCTCATTTGCGCAATGCCCTCTTAAACCACATGCTGTCAATTTTTATCCCCATTGCTCCTAATTCTTTCAAGAGATGATTCGTAACTCCATTTATTTTGTATTCCACTGGAGTTTACTATCCTGTCTTGACCCTGTGGTTCACTTTATTACTTCTGGCTTGCTTTCCCTGCTTTATGACTCTTCTCTGGAGCATGTCCTTGGTGTATAGCCTTGCCTCCTGGGCTTCACTAGAATCTTAGAAATTTAGAGATGGAAGGGACCCCAAGGGTCATCCAGTCTGACCCCGTGCAATGCAGGAATCCTACCCACAGCTACCCCTTGGGTGAGCTCGTACCACCAACCTTCTGGTTAACAGCCAGATGCACTGAGCCATTGTGATTAGTGTCTTGAATGAACAGGGTGACCCCTCCAAAGGAAAACCCCAATATATCAATGGATTTTTGGGAGGTGCGTGTGAATGAGTAGCAGTGGTCAAGCTGTCTTTTGTGGGGCCTTGCCCCCCATGATTAAAGTTAGAGGGGCTCCAACACTTATTTTCTTTGGGTGCAAAGAAAACCCCATCCATTTCATTTGTACTGGCTTTTCCAGAAAGACGTGTCAACTTGTGGGCATTGTTCTTCCCCCCGCCCGAAAACTGCTGTAAACTAGCCAGATGTTTAACTGAGAATCAGCCACAACCAGTCCATCATTTGGGAAATGAGACTTGTAGTGGTTCTCGACCTGTGGGTCCCCAGATGCTGTTGGACTACAACTCCCATCATCCTTGAGATCTGGCCTTGCTAGCTAGGGGTGATGGGAGTTGTAGTTCAACAACATCTGGGGACCCACAGGTTGAGAAAGGCTGCTTTAGAGCCATCTTGCCCCCAAATGGCAACTACACACTTCATTTGGTTGAGTGTAACCTTGGTTTAGGGAGGCGGGTGGCGCTGTGGGTTAAACCACAGAGCCTAGGACTCGACGATCAGAAGGTCAGCGGTTCAAATCCCCACGATGGGTGAGCTCCCATTGCTCGGTCCGTGCTCCTGCCAACCTAGCAGTTTGAAAGCACCTCAAAGTACAAGTAGATAAATAGGTACCACTCTGGCGGGAAGGTAAACGGAGTTTCCGTGCACTGTTCTGGTTCTCCAGAAGCGGCTTAGTCATGCTGGCCACATGACCCAAAAGCTGTACGCCGGCTCCCTCGGCCAATAAAGTGAGATGAGCGCCGCAACCCCAGTCGGCCACGACTGGACCTAATGGTCAGGGGTCCCTTTACCCTTTAACCTTGGTTTAAGGAGCCATTTGGGGCCTAGCTTATATATCTATGAGTTTATAACACCAGTGTGCCTGATCCAACAGACCCATTTTTTATGGCAACAGAGGAAACATGCATAGGATCCCCACATACTTCCCCCTCTGCACCCTTTCCAGACCCAGAGATTAGGGGACCAGACACAACTCAGTGTGTATAGCCCATGCGTTGAATGCAGAAGGTCCCAAAATTTCAGATGAACATTCTTTCATGTGTGGTGGGAATGTAAGAAAGTGAAAAGCTTTTGGGAAATGATATACAATGAAATGAAAAAGATGTTAAGATATACTTTTGTAAAAAAACCGGAGGCTTTTCTTTTAGGGATCTTAGGAAAAGAAATAAGAAGAAAAGACTGTAAACTCTTTCAATATGCAGTAACGGCAGCCAGAATATTGTTGGCCCAGAAATGGAAACAAGAGGAAATACCGACGATAGAGGAATGGAGACTGAAATTGATAGATTACGCAGAACTGGACAAATTAACTGGGAAAATTAGATATATCAAAGACCAAAAGTTCATCGAAGACTGGGGAAAGTTTGTAGATTATCTGAAAAATGTATGTGATGTGAACGCAACGTTAGTGGGATTTCAAGAGGCACTGTAAAAATTGAAAAGTATTGTTAATATGAAATAGTGGGGGAAGGGAAGTTTAATGGCAATACGAAAGAAGGGAATGTGTAATTAAAGATAAAATATGGATGATTCTCAGAGACGCTGAAGGAAGTTCAAAAAGAGACAATTTGTTGAAATTTGGATAAAAACGTATAATTGTATGGAAAACCAATAAAAATTTATTAAAAAAACAGAATTTCAGATGAAGGCGGTCTCCAGTAAAAGGGCCTCAGTCAGCATGGGACAGAGGACGGTTTCTGCCTGCAGAACAGTCAACAGGCACTAGGCGGACAAATTGTTTGCCTGGGTTAAGAGCTTCTGACATACCCTTTTGGCTTCAGCAAGTTTGCAATACCAGGTAAAATTAGACCTTGCCCAATTTTGACTTACATGCCGTTAGCATGTATGACAGAGTTTAGCAGGCGAAGGGGGGGGGGAGCCCAGGCCCTCCCCCCCTTTCTCTTTCCTCCCTGAATGGGGTAACTGTGCCCCTGAAGGACGAGGTGCGCAGCCTAGGAGTCATTTTGGACTCACAGCTGTCCATGGAGGCACAGGTCAATTCTGTGTCCAGGGCAGCTGTCTACCAGCTCCACCTGGTATGCAGGATGAGACCCTACCTGCCCGCAGACTGTCTTGACAGAGTGGTGCATGCTCTGGTTATCTCCCCCTTGGACTACTGCAATGCGCTCTGTGTGGGGCTACCTTTGAAGGTGACCCGGAAACTACAACTAATCCAGAACATGGCAGCTAGACTGGTGACTGGGAGCGGCCGCTGAGACCATATAACACAGGTCTTGAAAGACCTACACTGGCTCCCAGTACGTTTCCGAGCACAATTCAAAGTGTTGGTGCTGACCTTTAAAGCCCTAAATGGCCTCAGTCCTGTATACCTGAGATCCAGCGCTGAGGGCCTTCTGGCGGATCCCTCCCTGCGAGAAGCAAAGTTAAAGGGAACCAGGCAGAGGGCCTTTTCGGTAGTGGCACCCTGCCTGTGGAACACCCTCCCATCAGATATCAAGGAAATAAACAGCTATCTGACTTTTAGAAGACATCTGAAGGCGGTCCTGTTTAGGGAAGCTTTTAATATTTGATGAATTATTGTGCTTTTAATATTTTGCTGGAAGCCGCCCAGAGTGGCTGGGGAAACCCAGCCAGATGGGCGGGGTATAAATAATATATTATTATTATTATTATTTAGCCCAACCCCCTCCTGTGCAGGGATGAGAAGCAACAGTTCACGCTCTGTGTTCTGCTGCTGCTTCCATTCCACAAACTTGACGCCAGAATCACACTGTTCTGGTGTCAGGTGGTGGCAAATCCCTAGCGGGAAATTTGAACCCGGATCTCCCTGGTCCTAGTCTATCACTCTAACCCAGGCATAGGTAAACTCGGTCCTCCAGATGTTTTAGAACTACAACTCCAATCACCCCTAGCTAAAAGGACCAATGGTCAGGAACGATGGGAATTGTAGTCTCAAAACATCTGGAGGGCCAAGTTTGCCTATGCCTGCTCTAACCACTAGACCATCCTGGTTTCCTAGACTTCTTCTGCTATGGGCCAGCTATATAAATGAGGCAGGTGACTAAATATGGAGAAAGCAAACTGCCACTTAAAAGAAGGATCTGAAATATTTTCCTGGAAGCTTGAATTTTGTTTCATTCTGGGTTGTTTCTTTTGGTGTTTTAACGTGTTGTAAACTGCCATGAGATCCCCCCCCCCAAAAAAAAATAAAGCAGTGTAGAAATGAAAACAACAACTCCATTGGGTGGGGGGAAGGGCACCTAGACATTCCGTTGTGGCAAGGCTTAAGGTGCAATTTGGCAATTAGCTGATATATTTGGCCTTTGGTCTGGACTCAGTCTGACCCTTATGTTTTCCCTCCCCTTATGGTTTTGATCTGTGGGCTACTTTTAAACTGAGGCTGCATTTGAAATTGCATTTTAAATTGGGGTTTTTTCCCTATTATGTTTTTACTGTAATTTTACTGGTGTTAGCCACCCTGAGCCCGGCTCTGGCCGGGTATAAATAAAAATATTTATTATTATCATCATCATCATCTGGCAATTAGCTGAGATTCCTGCATTTGCAGGGGGTTGGAATAGATGACCTTGGGGTCCCCCTTCCAACTCTACAGTTCTCTGATTCCATGATCCGGGTTTCTATTGCTGATGATCACTTATGCTGAAGCTCTCTGAACAATGAAAGCTCTACAATGCAAATAAAAGAAGAAGGTTTGCCGATGAAACTTGCCAACCCAACAGGCTCACTCGCCCCCCCCAAGATCAACAAAAGCAAAAACCATAAAATATTTGGGTGGCCGGGAGCAGGGAGCGAAGTCCTCTGGGTGGCTTCACAACAAATAAGCAATAGAGAGCAAAACGGATTAAGACAGTGAACCAGAAAACACAAAAAAGAGGAATATAAATACAACAGTAAATGGATCTCGCAGCAAAACTCAATCCCTGTCCATTTTATCAATCTAGCACATCGATTCTCTTTCATTTGCAGTCCACCTTTTCACCATTATGAAACCCATCTCGGCAGGGAGCAGGTGTAGACCTGCTTGGCTTCAGCCGGGAGGTGTGGCGTGGTGCAGATTCACAGGATTGCAGAATGGGGAGGGAACCCCAGCGGTCATCTAGCCCAACCCCTTGCAATGCAGGAATTGCAGTTGAAGAGACCCTCTCTTGAAACATGGGCATCCAGTCTCTGCTTAGAAGTCTCCACCACCCGCTTCCAAAATATTTCGTCCTACCCTCCAACAGCTTTTCCTAATAAATAATAATTAATAATAATAATAATAATAATAATAATAATAAATTTTATTTATATCCCGCCCTCCCCAGCCGAAGCCGGGCTCAGGGCGGCTAACAACACTAAAATAGTGCAACATTATAAAAACATTATAAAAATTAATTAAAATCAAAATTGATGGCAACCATAAACTAAAGTTCTGTAAAGATTGCCAGAGGAGGGAGTCAGGCTGTGCCCTGACCAAAGGCCTGGTGGAACAGCTCTGTCTTGCAGGCCCTGCGGAAAGATGTCAAGTCCTGCAGGGCCCTTGTCTCTTGTGACAGAGTGTTCCAGAGCGTAAATTTTGTATTTATACCCCTCCCATCTGGCTGGGTTTTGCTGTCATCCAACCATCTCTGCGACAGAGACCGCACCTCCCATCTCCTTCCTGTACAGCGCCTAGCACGGGGTCAACGTTAAGCATCATGCAAGTGGCTGCAATGCTTAATAATAATAATAATAATAATAATAATAATAATTTATTATTTGTGCCACGCCCATCTGGCTGGGTTTCCCCAGCCACTCTGGGCGGCTTCCACAAAGACCAAAAATACACTAAGATGTCACACATTAAAAACGTCCCTGAACAGGGCTGCCTTAAGATGTCTTCTGAATGTCAGGTAGTTGTTTATCTCTTTGACATCTGATAGGAGGGCGTTCCACAGGGCGGGCGCCACTACCAAGAAGGCCCTCTGCCTGGTTCCCTGTAACTTGGCTTCTTGTAATGAGGGAACTGCCAGAAGGCCCTCGGCGCTGGACCTCAGCGCCTGGGCAGAACGATGGGGGTGGAGACACTCCTTCAGGTATACTGGGCCGAGGCCGTTTAGGGATTTAAAGGTCAACACCAACACTTTGAATTGTGCTCAGAAACATACTGGGAGCCAATGTAGGTCTTTCAAGACCGATGTTATGTGGTCTCGGCGGCCCCCCCAATCCCCAGTTTAGCTGCCACATTCTGGATTAGTTGTAGTTTCCGAGTCACCTTCAAAGGTAGCCCCACGTAGAGCGCATTGCAGTAGTCCAAGCGGGAGATAAATAGAGCATGCACCACTCTGGTGAGACAGTCTGCGGGCAGGTAGGGTCTCATCCTGCATACCAGGTGGAGCTGGTAAACAGCTGCCCTGGACACCCAATTGACCTGCACCTCCATGGACAGCTGTGAGTCCAAAATGACTCCCAGGCTGCGCACCTGGTCCTTCAGGGGCACAGTTACCCCATTCAGGACCAGCGAGTCCTCCACACCTGCCCGCCGCCTGTCCCCCCAAGACAGTACTTCTGTCTTGTCAGGATTCAACCTCAATCCATTAGCCACCATCCATCCTCCAACCAGGGCACGGTTGAAAGGGAACTTCCTGCAGCATGCATTTACTTCGACCCCTTCGACTGCTCCAGCTTGCAAGAATTAAGGTCGATCCGGCAAAGACATGCACAGCTCTGGCAACTTCGCAGAGCCTGGAAGCGCATAACGTCAGGTCTTTCCCCTTTCTGCCCATTTCCAAGCGGCTTGGTGTCTCCACTTCCTCCTCGCATATCCCCAGCCCACCCTGGCGGAGAGGGAGTGGGGAGAAACCCTCATTTTCTGGGATTTCCCCCCCAACCCCCCCCACTCCGTGCTTTGAGCCAACAGCTGCAAGTCCTCAACCTCAAAGGGAGAAACTTTCCCAACCCTGTTAACTCTCAGTGCAGCGAAGCCAATAAATTTCCCAGAGTTTCCAGGAGGCTGTGGACGAACGACCCGGGAAAAACCTTGCAGAGAAACTCCTCCTGACGTGGCCGAAACAGGCGTCCGGACCTACCTTGCGAGTCGCCCCCGCTGCGGACAGCTGCTGCTTCTGCCGCCTTCCCCAAAAGGAGAGTGTCGCCTTTGGGGACGGGAATCTGGGGACGGGAGTCTTCCAGAGAAAAGGACGGGAACGCGAGGCGTCTCTGTCCCGGGCGGCGATGTCTGCCTTCAATTAGCAATCTCAAGTGCCAATTTAAGAGGAAAAAGCAGCGCCGAGGAGGGAGAGGAGAAGGGGGAAGAGGGAGGCCAACTCTACGGGGAATCGTAACATAATCATTTAAACTGGCAGCTTTGCAAAGGCAAGAGTGCTCCAGCTCTGGGTGGCAGCCTGCCAAGGCCTGGAGCAGCAGCAGCAAGGAGAGAAAATATGTGAGCTACCAAAGGGGCCTGGCAGGGGGGAAAAACACACCAAGGGGGGCAGTTAAGTTTGTCTGGCACTAAACTGGGGTATATGAATGCAAGAAGCTGGGTCCGAATCAATATGCACCAAGGGAACGGAGGAATGGGCCAGTTTGCTGACATGAGATCAGCCTCCACAACTGGACAAAGCAACACTTCCGAATCTCACTTGCAGGACACCAGCTCTCGTACTCGAGTCCTGCTTGATTATGGTATACAGCGGATGAAAACCCCACTAACTCCAGCCTCAGTCCACTCCTTGTGAAAGTCCCCAACACGTTTGAAACGTCTTTTCCTGACAATCCTCTCCAGGCTGCGGTCATCCCTGCTGCTTGTGCACCTTTTTCTTCCACACTTTCCCCTTCCGCATCACTTTCCATTAATGTGCTTCGATTCAGAACTTTGGGAACATCCAACTTCTTCTGCAATTACCTTTTGAGGCTTTCCCTCCTTATGGATGGTCTCAGCGATGGCTTTCTGCATAACTGTCAGGTCAGCAGCCTTCCCCATGATTGTGCTTCCTACTGAACCAGACTGAGAGACCATTTAAAGGCTCAGGAACCCATTGCAGGGGTTATGGATTGAATAGCTACTGCACCTTTTCACAATATTCTAATTTTTTGAGATTGTTAATTTGGGGTTTTCATCAGCTGTATGCCATGATCATCACAATTATAACAAATAAAGGCTTGACATATCTTGTTTTGCATGTCATGAGTCTATCTCATACATAAGAGAAAGGTAAAGGGACCCTGACCATTAGGTCCTGTCGTGACCAATTCTGGGGTTGCGGCGCTCATCTCGCTTTATTGGCCGAGGGAGCCGGCATACAGCTTCCGGGTCATGTGGCCAGCATGACTAAGCCAGAGCAGCGAACCAGAGCAGTGCACGGAAATGCCGTTTACCTTCCCGCCGGAGCAGTACCTATTTATCTACTTGCCCTTTGACGTGCTTTCGAACTGCTAGGTTGGCAGGAGCAGGGACCAAGCAACGGGAGCTCAGATTCACCTTTTAAGTTGAATTACAGTGGTACCTCAGGTTAAGTACTTAATTTGTTCTTAAGCTGAAACTGTTCTTAACCTGAAGTACCACTTTAGCTAATGGGGCCTTCCGCTGCTGCCGCACGATTTCTGTTCTCATCCTGAAGCAAAGTTCTTAACCAGAGGTACTATTTCTGGGTTAGCGGAGTCTGTAACCAGAAGCGTCTGTAACCTGAAGCATATGCAACCCGAGGTACCACTGTACTGAAATAAATGAACTTTTCCATGATATTCTAATTTTTCGAGTTTCATCTGTACATCAGTTCCCAAGCTTCCCAATGCCGTAATTAACGCATCCAGGCCTCTCTTTCTCTGCCTGCTCGTGTTATTCCTTCCTCTTTACACACGGAGTGGCGTTCCAACACGCCAAGCCATGATCTGGACTTTTCTGATGCCAAACTCGCCGTTCTCCAGACCAGCTCACCCACACCAATGCAAACAAACGGAAAACGTCCCCGGTTTGTTTCCTCCCTACGCTTCGCTTGCCAGCTTCTGCATCTCCCAGGCTATATTTGCTAAGCATCGCCCCCTTCCAACTTTGCAAGGTCTAGCGACTTTGTCATACTCCAGCTCCAAAACTCCATTGGGGAGGGAAAACGGGGGGCTGCATTCATTGCTTGCCAAGTGTCTCTCTGTTTCTGAGATACTCAACTCTGGGAGCCAGTGAACAGCTGGGCAGCTCAGGAGGATGAGGAATGGAAGTTGGCTTCCACCAGAGATTGTGGAAAACCCATCCTTGGTTTGCCACAAAAAAGGATGTTGCAGAGCTGGGAAAAGTTCAGAAAAGGGCAACCAAAAATATCAAAGGGATGGAGCAAGCTCCACCATGAGGAAAGCTTGCAGCTTTTAGGAATTTTTAGTTTAGTGAAAAGGCGAGTAAGGAGTTTATGGAAATAATAATAATAATAATAATAATAATATTTTTTTATTTATACCCTGCCCTTCCCGGTTCAAAAACCAGGCTCAGGGCGGCTAACAACAAATTTAAAACGCTTAATTATAAAAGCAGCATAAAATACAGTATAAAAACATGAATAACAATAAAATTCAAAAACCAATTTAGGGGAAATAAGCATTAGATAATCCCCAGGGCTAGCTGGCTGAATTGGTCCTACTTGGGCCAGCGAGGAGACAAGGGGAGAATTAGCTGTGGGGTCTTAGAGCGGGTGATCTTCATAAAAGGGGAGGGGGAGGGAAATAAAAGGTCAGGCTGAATTCAAACTAAAGGCCAGGCGGAATAGCTCTGTCTTACAGGCCCGACGGAAGGAGGTTAAATCCTGAAGGGCCCTAGTCTCATGGGACAGAGCATTCCACCAGGTCGGAGCCATCACTGAAAAGGCCCTGGCCCTGGTGGAGGATAGTCTAACATCCTTAGGGCCTGGGACCTCTAAACTAAACCTCTAAACTCATCCCCAAAGTGAATAGAGGAAAGTTTGAAGGTCGGCGGTTCGAATCCCCACAATGGGGTGAGCTCCCGTTGCTGTGTCCCAGCTCCTGCCAACCTAACAGTTCAAAAGCACGCCAGTGCAAGTGGATAAATAGGTACCACTGCGGCGGGAGGGTAAATGGCGTTTCCGTGCGCTGTTCTGGTTTCCGTCATGGTGTCCCGTTGCGCCAGAAGCGGTTTAGTCATGCTGGCGACATGACCCGGAGAAACTGTCTGCGGACAAACGCCGGCTCCCTCAGCCTGTAAAGCAAGATGAGTGCCACAACCCCAGAGTCATCTGCGACTGAACTTAATTGTCAGGGGTCCTTTATCTTTACCAATACAGTGCTACCTCGGGTTAAGTACTTAATTCGTTCTGGAGGTCCGTTCTTAACCTGAAACTGTTCTTAACCTGAAGCACCACTTTAGCTAATGGGGCCTCCCGCTGCTGCTGCGCCGCCGAAGCACGATTTCTGTTCTCATCCTGAAGGAAAGTTCTTAACCCAAGGTACTATTTCTGGGTTAGTGGAGTCTGTAACCTGAAGTGTATGTAAGCTGAACCGTATGTAACCTGAGGTACCACTGTACAGTCATACTTCATGTTAAATTTACTTCAGGTCGAGTGTTTTCAGGTTGCGTCCAGCGGCAACCCGAAAGTAACAGAACGGGTTACTTCTGGGTTTCGCCGCTCGCGCATGCGCAGATGTGCAAAATGATGTCACGCGCATGCGCAGAAGCAGCACATCGCGACCTGCACAGACATGGGTTGCATTCTGTTCAGGTTGCGAATGGGCTTCTGGAACGGATCCCGTACGCAACCAGAGGTACCACTGTATCTCTAAGCTCTATACAACACATCAAAACATTCAATGAAACAATCCAGAATGAAACCAACGCAAGCTTCAAGGAAAATATTTCAGATCCTTCTCTAAGTGACATTTTGCTGTCCCCAAATTTATTTATTTACCTACTTAAAATTGACAGAGCTACCCAACAGCAGAAGGGCTCTAGGAAGCCACATGTGGCACAGTGGGACCTGGGAGATCGGGGTTCGAATCCCCACTGCGTCATGAAGTTCACTGGGTGACCTTGAAGTCAATCACAGCCTCTCCTCACCTACCAGTATACCTGAAGGAGCATCTCCATCCCCATCGTTCAGCCCAGACACTGAGGTCCAGAACCGAGGGACTTCTGGCGGTTCCCTCACTGCGAGAAGCCAAGTTACAGGGAACCAGGCAGAGGGCCTTCTCGGTGGTGGCACCCGCCCTGTGGAACACCCTCCCACAAGATGTCAAAGAGAACAACACCTACCAGACTTTTAGAAGACATCTGAAGGCAGCCCTGTTTAGGGAAACTTTTAATGTTTGGTGTATTATAGTATTTTAATATTTTTTTGGAAGCCGCCCAGAGTGGCTGGGGAAGCCCAGCCAGATGGGCGGGGTATAAATAATAAATTATTATTATTATTATTATTATTATTATTATTATTATTATTACCTCACAGGGTAGTTGTAGGGATTAACTGAGGAAGGGGGTGGACCATGTACTCCTTGGAGGAAAAGGAAGGATATAAATGCAATAAATAAGTTATTCTGATTACCTGCTTAGGAAAGCTGGAAGGGCCAGCCAGATGGAGAAACCTGTCGCCAACCTCCACGTGGCTGCAAACAGACCTGTGCCATTCGCAAAACGCGCCTAATTTCAAACACTGATGCAGACAACATAGAATCTTAAGAGTTGGAAGGAACCCCAGCGGTCATCTAGTCCAACCCCCTGCAATGCAGGAGTCTCAGCTTAAGGCAGCCATGAAAGATGGCCAGCCAATCTCTGCTTAAAAGCCTCCAATGAAGGAGAGTCTACAACCTCCTGAGGGAGACCGTTCCACATCTTAAAGATAGCATCCATCACTACGTTTTGCGGCTGCGAGCTCAAAGCTTACTTGATTTTCTTGGTCAACTAGACCAGGGATCAGCAAACTTTTTCAGCAGGGGCAGAGTCCACTGTCCCTCAGACCTTGTGGGGGGCCGGACTATTTTTTGGGGGGGAAATGAACAAATTCCTATGCCCCACAAATAACCCACAGATGCATTTTAAATAAAAGGACACATTCTACTCATGTAAAAGCACCAGGCAGGCCCCACAAATAACCCAGAGATGCATTTTAAATAAAAGGGCACATTTTACTCATGTAAAAACACGCTGATTCCCAGACCGTCCGCAGGCCGGATTTAGAAGGCAATTGGGCCAGATCCGGCCCACGGGCCTTAGGTTGCCTACCCATGCTCTAGACTCAACGGAAAGGAAACTTTGTGGAAGAAGAAACTGCTAGGTGGGAGAGTGCAAAAGATAGATAGATAGATAGATAGATAGATAGATAGATAGATAGATATTGCACCCCTCCAAATGTTGGTGAAAATATACCAGCCTTTTCTCTTCTCTTCTTTCCATGACGGGCACTTTACCGGCACAGCGGTGTAAGTGAGTGTGTGCTATGTTTATTATATAACCCATTGTGAAAGATCTAATTAAATCACAGACCACATAATTAAAACAAAGCCCAGGCTGCAGAAGTAAAACTGCACCAACCAATAATTAGGGCACTCCTGTGAAAGCCGGGCGAAACAGGAAGGCATTCCTGGGAGCTTGCAGGGCCAGGAAACTGAGGCAGAACTGGGTTTTCAATGCAGAACGTGCAAATCTGTGGTTCTGCAAAGGGCCTGCCAGTGTGGTGTAGTGGTTAAGAGTGATAGACTCGCAATCTGGGGAACTGGGTTCGCTTCCCTGCTCCTCCACATGCAGCTGCTGGGTGACCTTGGGCCAGTCACACTTCTCTGAAGTCTCTCAGCCCCACTCACCTCACAGAGTGTTTGTTGTGGGGGAGGAAGGGAAAAGAGAATGTTAGCCGCTTGGAGACTCCTTCGGGTAGTGATAAAGTGGGATATCAAATCCAAACTCTTCTTCTTCTTCTTCAACATCCAGCTGGAAGCGACTCGCAGGGCAGAGCATAATGAATTGGATGGGGGCCATAAAAAAGGTAAAGGACCCCTGGACGGTTCAGTCCAGTCAAAGGCGTATATGGGGTTGCGGCGCTCATTTCGCTTTCAGGCTGAGGGAGTTGGCGTTTGTCCACAGAGTGTTTTTCGGGTCATGTGGCCAGCAGGACTAAACCGCTTCTGGCGCTATGGGACACCATGACGGAAACCAGAGTGCACGGAAACGCCGTTTACCTTCCTGCTACAGTGGTACCTATTTATCTACTTGCACTGGTATGGTGCTGGAGGAGACTCTTGAGAGTCCCATAGACTGCAAGAAGATCAAACCTCTCCATTCTGAAGCAAATCAGCCCTGAGTGCTCACTGGAAGGACAGATCCTGAAGCTGAGGCTCCAAGACTTTGGCCACCTCATGAGAAGAGAAGACTCCCTGGAAAAGACCCTGATGTTGGGAAAGATGGAGGGCGCAAGGAGAAGGGGACGATAGAGGACGAGATGGTTGGATGGTGTTCTCGAAGCTACCAGCATGAGTTTGACCAAACTGCGGGAGGCGGTGGAAGACAGGAGTGCCTGGCGTGCTCTGGTCCATGGGGTCACGAAGAGTCGGACACAACTAAACAACAACAACAACAACAACAACAACTGGTATGTTTTCGAACTGCTAGGTTGGCAGGAGCTGGAACAGAGCAACAGAAGCTCACTCCATTGCAGGGATTCGAACCGCCGACCTTCAGATCAGCAAGCCCAAGAGGCTCCGTGTTTTAGACCACAGCGCCACCTGCTCCCTTTGGAGGAGTGCATCCTGTATGGAGAAGAACTGGTCAAGTTCACAGAGACCTGGCCCCAAAGCCAATGGGTCAACCATTCCTGTGACCCAGTGTTTGTATCAGACATATACGGTACACATGTGTGTACACACACACACACACACACACAGCAGAGACAAAAGACCAACCTCAATGACCCATCTCCAATTGACCAATGTCAAGCAAACCTATCTGAGGAGCAAACTTCCAACGAAACTCTACATGACGCGCTCTCAGCTGGCAGAACTTTCAAATCACCCCACTGAGAAGTAGTCTTGAGGGCTGTTCTGCCTGGGCAGGATCCAAATTGTAAGCTTACTTCCCATGCTAAACTGACTCTGATTAAACCACACTTTGCTAGCCAAAAATGAGCATGCTGCAATTTTCAGGTGCCTGAGTAAGCAGGCGCCTGGGAATTTTCCAACCCGGATAATTCGTCTGCTATATATTCGGCTCTGCATTTGGACACCTCTTTTGGCACGGCGCCTCCTGAGAGGAAGGGGCAGGTTTCTGTTTCCATTCTTGATACAACCGGGTGCCAATCTGAATCAAGATGGCGGAGGGAGCTTTTCAGAACGGCACTGATTTTCACCGGCGATTTCAAAATCAGATCTTCTGGTTTCTGGGAATTCCCATGCGATGCCACGCACAAGGCCGCCAGTTGAATAAAAATAAATAAACTGGTAAGAGCAAGCAACTTTGCAGCCTGTCTCAAAAGGGCTTGGTTCTGGTTTAAGAGCAGAACAGGCCTGAAAATCACATCCTCCTTTCAAATAGTTCATGGGATTTAACAGGCAAGAACAAAACGAAAAGCAAACGCAACGCTAGACCCAAAATGGTGAAGTTTTGTTTTGTTTTTTGCATATACAGTTCTTTAACTTGGCATATAACTATACTGAACTAAAACTGCTGGTGTCTACTAGTACCAAAGATTCCAAGACAGGCTGCGACAGTTTTCATTTAAATGCACATTGTGCTGCCGGGAAAACACACAGGCAACAGCCCACCTCTGGAAATTTCACTGACATTTACGGCCGAACTCAGTGGTCAAAAGCAATATTCCTCAAGTTGTTGACTTCAACAGCACACCTGCTAGCGTTTATTCTGGTATTAGTAACAGATCTGCAGTCCCGAGCCTCTCGGAAGCTACCTGTCAAACAAGGCTTGGACCCTGCAAAACGTATTAAGTTATTTCCCCCTGCATTCCTGCAGAAAGGCGAGATCACCTTGCATCCTTTTATCTCCTTTCTCAAGGCCTCGCAATGAGATTAAACACGGTGGCCAACTTTCACGGTTCTGTGCGCACGTCACTTAAATATAATCACTTCCCACACACTTGCAAATCAGTATTTCTGCCAATAAGCTCCCCTCTTTCTGAATAATTCTGCTGACGCAGGAGGTAGGGGGTTGTCAGAAAGCTGAGAGGGAGGCAAAAGTAGGAGGTGATGCCCATCGCTGCTAAAAAACACAAGGCCCAGGGGGGAGAGAATGCCATTTCCTGCAAAGTTAGGAACAAAAGATGCCTTTGTGCCAGCAAAACCACTCCACCAATCCCTGACCTCATCTCTTTTTTCCCCTCAAATTTTTAAAATTAATTTTCCAAAAATTTAAAACAAACTAATAAACACACACACATCCTATTTATAATTAAACCAATCTTGATGACATTATTAAGTGACTTCCTCAAATCCCCATAGTTGAATTTCATTATATATCATTTTGACCGTTTTCCAAAATCAATTTTCTCAAAAAATTAATTTGGTCACTTAACATCTTTCATTCTTTCTAAATTAGCTTTAAACATCTTAAATCCTATCCTTACATATTTAAATCCTAAATCGAACCCATGACTGTGGTGTTAACCAGGCACTGTGCTCTAACCGACTGAGCTATCGTTTTTTGCCCCGTCCCAACAAGGCCACCTCGCACCTTGAAGGTTCCCCAAAAAAGGAATCCAACAATCTGCTGGAGGAAGGAAACTTTTTCACCATTTCTTTTGGTTAACTGATCCAAAAGCTGCAGGGCTTAGGAGAACATTAGGTCCAGAAGGAAAAGTCCTTGGCAGGAACAGTTTCTTCTAACCCACCCAGACAGCGCTTTTCTCCTGTGATGCAACAGAGAACCCTTCGTTTAATACCGCGAAAGGCACAGGGGGGTCACGCGAGGTGAAGAACGCTGGCATCCCATTCAGAAAGGGAGAACCTGACTCAAGCTAATAAAATTAGAGGGTGGGAATATAGGTGGGGAGTACCCTCCCTTGCGAACATTTGCCTGCTTAGAGGAATATAGCCGGCGGGAACTAGGTCAAACGAGGCCAACTTTTGGATGATCCAAGGTGGGTAGTATTCTACGTTGCAAATAGGCTCCGAAGCAGTATTCCGCAGCTCCAGGAATAATAAAAATAATACTCGTATTTTGCTTCTTTAATCC
The DNA here is from genome assembly GCF_964106645.2 of Podarcis pityusensis. Lineage (NCBI taxonomy): Eukaryota > Metazoa > Chordata > Lepidosauria > Squamata > Lacertidae > Podarcis > Podarcis pityusensis. The sequence goes on along the minus strand of NC_138031.1, from coordinate 6,187,742 downwards.
AGCAGGCAAAAAGCATAAAACAGGATTATCTTCCTGCTGTGCTGCCAAAATGCAACAAGTTCGGTCAGGAATAATAAAAATGATGCACTGCTCGCTGCTAGGGATGCCAAGGGATTCGAGTTCCGCCTTCACTCCCAGATATAAGAGCAGAAACCGCATTTCCGCTGGTTCTAGACCGGGGGTCAGCAAACTTTTTCAGCAGGGGGCCGGTTCACTATCCCTCAGACCTTGTGGGGGGCCAGACTATATTTTGAAGGGGAAACGAACGCCTCCGTGCGTCACCCGGCGAGATTTCAAATTTGGGCGCCACCGCAGAGCTGTGAGAAACACCACAAGCTTCGGGGTCCCACGCCCTTTCAGCTGCACATTGGTGGCGCTTGCCGTGACGTTGGCAGAATTCCAAGTTCCCCGGGTAGGAGCGCATAGTGCGCCTGCCTGCCGCATTAAAATCAGAAGCGATCTCCGGTGACATTTAACTTTTGAGGCCGCAGCGCTCCTCCTCACACAAGACACAAAGAACATGCTCCGCGCATGCCAGTCTCCCCGACACGCAGGCCGTCCAATCCTACGCCCTTGACAATGGACGGCAGCGCCAAGAACTCAAGAACGACTGGCTGTTTCTCTCTGTCTTACACACACTGGCTGTTTGCAGATTTCCTGGTCTGCATCTGTTAACCAGAAACGGAAAGTAGGTTACTGTCTCATCATCCGCCCGGGCCTCTGACTCGCATCTTCAAGTGCCTTTTGCAATTCAGCCGGAGCAGCGACAATGAGACCGTGAGGCCGCAATACAACACAAACACACAAAAGCTGCTGCGATTTTGCTTTCTTCGCAAGCCAGGAATATTCACGTGGAATAGTTTAAAGGCAGCAAAGGCAGGCAATGTAGATTTTGCAAATTCCCATGCAAACCATACTTTGAACTCCTTTTTTTAATTTTTATTGGAAATTTTATTTAAAACATAACATAAACCCCCACCCCCCAATACAGAAATCCACCCTCATTAAACGTGAACATAACATACAATGAGCATACCATACAACAATACAAACAACCAAATAAAAGACTTCCTTTATCCTGTATCTGGTCTCCTTATTTACTTCTTATAAACCATTTCCTTTGTGAATAATTGTTAAGATTTTTGTATCCACAAAGTCTCCTGCAGACATTAATCGAAACAATTCCAGGTATGTATTTTGGGGCACTGTTTTGTGAAGTGTTCTCTGCATACCTCGAACTCCAAATGTGCTCTGATCGGAACAGAATCGCGTTTTGAATTTTGAACTTTTTGCGATACGATGCGGCACTCAAAAAAGTGCGCCCACCCCCAAAACAAAAATCCCTATTGGGAAAAATTACGTAAAGAAATGCACACAAGGAGGGAACTGTGTTCAGTTCTTTGCTGCATCCCATGGCCCATCTAGTTCAGCAGCCTGTGGGAAGCCGGCTATCAGGATTCGAACACAAGACCCCTCTCCTCTCCAGTGGTTTCCAGCAGCTGGTATTCAGAAGCATCGCTGCCTCTGATGGTAGAGGCAGAATGCAGCCATCCTGGCTAGCAGCCACTGAGAGCCTTTTTCTCCTTCACAATTTTTTCCAATCCTCTTTTAAAGCCATCCAAGTTGGAGCCGTCCTGTGGGAGGGAGTTCCACAGGTTAACGATGCACCTAATTAGGCTTCCAGCAGGCTCAGAGCTGTGGGCTGTGCTTCTTGGAGCGAACATAAAACGTGTTACCTTTGAGGATCTTCCCCTTCCTTGTTAAAACCCAACAACAGCTCTGTGAGTTAGGCTCAGAGAAGACAGCCACTGGCCAACAGCCACCCAGCGAGCTTCATGCCCGAGTGAGGATTTGAACTCTGGTCTCCAAGTTCCTGCTCCGAAAACTCTAGTCACTACGCAACACCTCCTTCTCACTTTTCACAGATATCTGGTGCTTGGCAAAACACAGCCCTCCCTCGAGTTCTCCACAAGCAAAGGTGCCACACGACACTTGTTCCGCATTCGCAAAAAAGTGGTCGGACAATGTAGCAGCTCCCATTACCCTTTGGAACTCCCCGCCTCTTGACTCCAGGTAGGGATCTTCCGCAAACTCCATTCGTCGCCTGCTAAAAACATTTTTGCTTAGGCAAGTCTGCACAGATATTCAGCATCTTGGGGGGTGTGGGGTGTGGTTTTCTTAGGTCATTGCTGGCTTCAATTCTGTGAACGTTTCATTTTCACTAATAATTTTGTTTTATAATTAAGTGTTTTAAATTTGTTGTTAGCCACCCTGAGCCCAGATTTTGAACCGGGAAGGGCGGGGTATAAATAAAAATTATTATTAGTAGTAGTAGTAGTAATAATAATAATTTTTAAAAAACGCTTTGATGTTGTTGGTTGTTTTCTTTTTTTAACAATCAAGCAGTATGTAGATTTTATGAAATAAATTAGGGGTCAGCAAGGGGCCGGTCCATTGTCCCTCAGACCTTGTGGGGGGGGCCGGACTATATATTTTTTGGGGGGTGGGGGAATGAATGAATTCCTATGCCCCACAAATAACCCAGAGATGCATTTTTAATAAAAGGACACATTCTACTCATGTAAAAACACACAGATTCCCGGGTCGTCTGCGGGTCGGATCTAGAAGGCGATTGGGCCGGATCCGGCTACCCGGGCCGGATCCTACCCATGAAATAAATAAATACAGAACAGGGTGGAGGGGAAAAGGACAAGCACAGGTCATGGGGTTACCTGTTCGGTCAAGATATGCGGGCACCTGGAGAAATAGATGGGGCCAGTGTGTGCGGGGATAAAGACAGTTTCGTGTGTGTAAATGCACCAATGGTCAGATTAGCAGAGAGCAGAGGTTTCCAACCTCATGACCTCTCAAAGCCCTGGAATGCCTCCAGGATTCAAGGAGATACCAGCATATTTGCAAAGCTACTGAATGTGATTTCTTAAATGCTAGCAGCTCTTATCTGGAGAGAGACAGAGAAAGGGGGGGGTGGGACACAGAGAGACAAGAGAGAAAAACAGGATAAAACACAGATGCTGAAACCCTCTGTGGCTGCAGAACCTTGATAATTGCCGGTTAAAAAGGAAAACAGGAAACTAACAGCTTATACCTGCGTGTGTGAATGGTGCTGTTTCTTTTCTCCATCCAAAAAAAGAATCACACATACAGCTGTTAAGAGACTTTTGTCAAGGCAACTGCCCCCCGCACACATTTAAAAATCACTTCCCCTTTGTCACAGCCAATTCTGAAATGCAAAACTCTTTTTTTCTAAAAAAGCGCTTAACGCCGCACATCTGCTTACATTTTTAATTCTATTTGCATGAAGAGCAGAATACTTGGAGAAATGCAAATATCTTACGGGAAAAGAGAAGCTTACTCGAGCGGAGCAGAACTCTGAAAAGGCAGGGGGGGCCCTTTGCTTTCAGGATGATTTCGGCGCTTACGGTAAAACCCAGCTGGTGCAAAGAAATGGAAAAAGTCCCTGCAAATGTGGGGTGGGCGTTTGAGGACGTCATAACTGCAGGGGGGCGGTTAATGAGCACCTGACACACCTTGGTGTCTGATTTACTTTTTGATTCATTCAGAATATTGTTTCTCTTTAATATCAGGACCTGCTGTTGGCATTGGGCAAGGATCTCACCGCACCCTCCGCAACTGCATTGCAAAAATAGCCATCTCAACCCACTTCCAACGTTTACACTCACCCAATGAAGGGTTAGGGACGCGGGTGGCGCCGTGGGTTAAACCACAGAGCCTAGGGCTTGCTGATCAGAAGGTCGGCAGTTCGAATCCCCGGGAAGGGGTGAGATCCCGTTGTTTGGTCCCGAAAGCACATCAAAGTGAAAGTAGATAAATAGGTACCACTCCGGCAGGAAGGTAAACGGCGTTTCCGTGCGCTGCTCTGGTTCGCCAGAAGCGGCTTAGTCATGCTGGCCACATGACCCGGAAGCTGTGCGCCGGCTCCCTTGGCCAATAAAGCGAGATGAGCGCCGCAACCCCAGAGTCGGCCACATTAAAGGTCAGGGGTCCTTTAATGAAGGGTTAATCCGAAGACGGAATAAGGAAAAGGCAGCTCCAGGGGGATTACCCTGTTTTGTGTCTAGTGAATTTGCTGGAGCTTGAGCCAAAACGTCAAGAACTTTTAATGCCATGGCTACATACAACGGCAGGAGTTTAATCTCACTGATTCCGAACTGCAACTATTTTGGGGTTCAATCACATATAGTGGTACCTCTGGTTGTGAAAAGGATCTGTTCTGGAGGCCAGTTCGTAACCAGAAAGGAACGCAACCTGTGTCCGCACGGGTCGCCACTTCTGCGCATGCGTGTGACGTCATTTTTGCACACCTGCGCATGCGTGAGCGGCAAAACCCGGAAGTAACCCTTTCCGGTACTTCCAGGTCGCCGCGGGACGTAACCTGAACCGAATGTAACAAGAGGTATGACTGTACCAGCAAAACCAGGTGGCACAGCTACAAGTGATTGGAAGATCATGAGCAGGGGTCGGCAACCTAAGGCCCATGGGCCACAAGCAGCCCATGGGGGTTGTTTAACCAGCCCCCGATCCGCCCCCGAACCAAGCAGCCCGCTATGCGAGTCCCCGCGCACTGCGCTAAACTGGCGACTCTGCTTCCGTGGCACTGGAAATTGCGTCTGCGCAGACACCAGAAATTGCATCTTATCAGACGCTGGATATCGCCGGTGCGGGCGCGATCTGGCCCATGGAAGGATCTCTGCTGGAGTGAAGCAACCCAGGTGAGGTATACCTTGCTGACCCCTGGTCCTGAGCGAAAATCCCACGTTCCCAAAAGATTATTTTTTGCAGGAAGAAAAGTGACATGGAAAATGCACAGCATCACAGTCGCTGCATCACAGAACAGGACAAATGTGTTCTCTCAACTAACCCAGTGGTTCCCAAATGTTTTAGGGGCAATGCCCCCTCGGTGCCATAATAAACCTCATCATTCAAAAGCGGCAATTTGCAAAAGGAAACGAGTGACACAAAAAAAATTTTAAGCAGTGACAATTAATTGCACATTTATTCAAAATCCGAACAAAACTATTTAATTATAGTTTCAGCGACATGGATTCTGAAGCCTGGTAGTCATTGACACCCCCCAGCAGCCCCCCTGCCCCGCCACACACTTGCCTCTCAGCACCCCCGCTATGTAAACCCAAGTCACCTTTGGGAACCACTGGTCTAACTTCCTTGTAAACCAGGCATGGCCAAACTTGGCCCTCCAGCTGTTTTGGGACTACAGTTCCCACCATCCCTGACCACTGGTCCTGTTAGCTGGGGATGATGGGAGTTGTAGTCCCAAAACAGCCGGAGGGCCAAGTTTGGTCATGCCTGCTGTAAACAAATGAGTATGAACACTCTGTAAATAAGAACATCGGAAGACCTTGCAGGGTCAGGCGAATGGCCCATCTGCTCCGCTGTACTCCACCCATCCTCTTCTCACAGCGGCCAACCAGAGGCCTGCAGCAAGCAGGATTCGAACACAAGAGCCCTCTCCCTTCCCGCAACCGGTATCTGGAAGCATTTCTGCCTCCAACTGTGGAGGTACACAGCACAGCCATCACGGCTAGCAGCCATCGATAAGACTTCTCCACAGAGCTCTCCAATCCTCTTTTAAGCCAATTGGGATGGCTTTAAAAAGCAATGACAAACCTAGACAGCATCTTAAATAACAGAGACATCACCTTGCCAACAAAGGTCCGTATAGTTAAAGCTCTGGTTTTCCCAGTAGTGATGTATGGAAGTGAGAGCTGGACCATCAAGAAGGCTGATCGCCGAAGAATTGATGCTTCTGAATTCTGGTGCTGGAGGAGACTCTTGAGAGTCCCAGGGACTGCAAGAAGATCAAACCTCTCCATTCTGAAGGAAATCAGCCCTGAGTGCTCACTGGAAGGACAGATCCTAAAGCTGAGGCTCCAATACTTTGGCCACCTCAGGAGAAGAGAAGACTCCCTGGAAAAGACACTGATGTTGGGAAAGATGGGGGGCACAAGGAGAAGGGGACAGCAGAGGACGAGATGGTTGGACGGTGTTCTCGAAGCTACCAGCATGAGTTTGACCAAACTGCGGGAGGCAGTGGAAGGCAGGAGTGCCTGGCGTGCTCTGGTCCAGGGGGTCACGAAGAGTCGGATACGACTAAACAACTAAACAAACAACAGTTGGGTGGGCCCTTCCTGCAGCAGCGAGTTCCGCAGATTAACCATGCGCTGTGAAAAGCGGGATATTCTTTTTTCCTGTCCTTGAATCTTCAGCATTCAGCTTTCTCTTCCCCGAGCCTTATCACTTACCGGCAGATTTGCAGCCGTCTGCATGCTTTCGATCCAGCGCACGAGAGAGAGAAAAAGAGACTTTTCCTAAGAGTCTGACGGGGCTGTTTGCGTATCCCTGGCAGACAAACAGCCCTGCTCTTCCAGCTGCAGTAGGAGAGAAGGAGAGCCTACAAGCGTGCGAGAGAAAAAGGGGAGGACACCGGTCTAGCGAGATCCTTATCGGAAGGTCATTTGTTTGCCTCTCGCAGGAGCAGCTGTGGGAAAGAGAGCGCACCTCCTGCGCACTCAGCCTGCGCCGCCAACAGCGACACGGCCTCCCCGCCTCTGGCACCAGGGGCGAGGCTCCAGTTTGGCAGCTTCCTGGCAGGGCAAGAACCTGTTTGAGGTTCTCCTGCTTCCCCCACCGAGCCACAGAGAGATCGGCACTTTGATCCCAGGCCTGCCAACTGCACCTCGGAGTCTGTGGCAAGCGAGCAGCCAGCCCTGTGGCTGCAGATCCCCGATGAATGGATTTAATCAAGCCCGGTCATATTTGGCAGAGCTCGCTGGCACACGGAATGCTGCCTGTTTCGAAAGGCCGGGCGCGCATTGCAAACTTGAATTGATGAGAGAGAACCTGATTATATACCATAGAACACCAGTCCCAAAAGATCTACATTGGCTCCCGGTACGTTTCCGAGCACAATTCAAAGTGTTGGTGCTGACCTTGAAAGCCCTAAATGGCCTCAGCCAAGAATACCTGAATGAACCCTGACAAGACACAAGTACTGTTTTGGGGGGACAGGGGGCAGGCAGGTGTGCGGGACTCCCTGGCCCTGAATGGGGTAACTGTGCCCCTGAAGGACCAAGTGCGCAGCCTGGGAGTCATTTTGGACCCACAGCTGTCCATGGAGGCGCAGGTCAATTCTGTGTCCAGGGCAGCTGTTTACCAGCTCCACCTAGTACGCAGGCTGAGACCCTACCTGCCCGCAGACTGTCTCGCCAGAGTGGTGCATGCTCTGGTTATCTCCCGCTGGGACTACTGCAATGTGTTCTACATGGGCCTACCTTTGAAGATGACCCTGAAACTGCAATTAATCCAGAATGTAGCAGCTAGACTGGTGACTGGGAGTGGCTGCCCGGACCATATAACTCCGGTCCTGAGAGATCTTCATTGGCTCCCAGTACGTTTCCGAGCACAATTCAAAGTGTTGGTGCTGACCTTTAAAGCCCCAAACGGCCTCAGCCCAGTATATCTGAAGGAGCGTCTCCACCCTCATCGTTCAGCCTGGACACTGAGGTCCAGCGCAGAGGGCCTTCTGGCGGATCCCTCCCTGTGAGAAGTATTGTGCTGTAGACTGTATGACTATGGAGAAGCTCATTCAGGCACTTATTCAAGAGTGGTACAGGGATCCGAAAATCAACAGCAACTGTTCAAAACTAGTAGAATCCATGCCAAACCGTGTTCAAATGCTGCTTAAAAATAGCAGAGGTCATATCCACTACTAATGTACGTATATGTGAGTTTTGTACATGTATGTGTGAGTTTCGTAGAATAAACTACTTTGTTTGTTTCATTTAATTTGCACAAGGGTGTAACCGGGGATGGGCAGAGAAGAAAAGCAAGAGTTGGGGATGGAGGGGGAGGGGAGCAAGACCCCCCCCAACCCTCCCCACCACGAACATACAACCCCCCCAAAAAAGTCTCTTAAAGCCCCCCCAGCAGAAAGGGCCTCCGTTAATCCCCCAGCAACTGAGGCTGCGTGGAAGTATTTAAGTATTTAAGCTCTCATAAGGGACACATTTTGCCAACTCCGCTATTCCCCAGCGCCGTTCCAATTTAATGCTGCTCCCACTTTCTCTCCCTGCTTTGGTGCTGCGGCTGCATTTCTGATGTGGTTTAGCAGCTTGCTTTGGAATTCAAATCACCAGCTGAGTCAAGGGGGGTGGTCCCTTTCGTCCCAGGATCCTTCCACAGCTCTGTTACGTGCGCTCCAAAATGACGCACAGGAATTTGTGTGTTCCCTTAAGCACATGTGATGCATTACACACAAACAACGCCACACGCCTGCTTTCAAGTTTTCAACGCATCCCTTCCTTACTGGACCCGTAACTGAATACACAGGAAGAGATACGCTAAATAGACACAACCTCCATCTTGTTTATTTCTGTTCTGAGCTAAGCAATTTTGCCTTTTGCACACTGTATCGGCAAGTTTCTCAAGACAGTACGGTTGTCTTTGCCCTAGGCTTAGCACAACTATCAGCAGAAAGGCCACATATTTCGAATTGCATTGCCCTGCACAGTACTTTGCTTGTCCCATCTTCTAAAATGGACTCCTTCGGCGATTGCCACTTCTATCCCTGTTCCAATTCCATTTTTTAAAACAGAAAATGACAACTTAGTTATTTCTCACGTATCCAACCCACCTTTCCTCCAGAGACCTCAAGATGGTGCATATCATTGTCCCCACTTCATTTTAAACTCACAGCAACCCTGAGAAATGGGCTGGACTAGAAGACAGTGGGTGAGGATTCAAACCCTGGTCTCCCAGGTCTTAGTCCAGGATGTTTAAATATTAGACCACCCTGGCTCTGGCAGGCTGACGACGTGGGCTCTCCAAAATAAAAATCGAAAGAGAAGAACTGCCCAGGGGATCGTTCATAGGAACTTTGTCTAACGTTGCTAAGTTATATTTTCCAGTTCCTGGCAACTGTTGATTTCTGTGTTTCACAATTAAGCTGGTTACAAAAATCAAATCAGTTCAAGCACCCAGGCTGCTGAGGATTCAATAATCTTGTGCGTTGCTCCAATAAAGTTAAGGCTTTTAAAAAAACACTTGACCAAATGATTTCGGCTTGTATCCATCTCGCAATGCAATTAACACTGGTTCCCACCGAAGTCATCTTCCTTGCTCCAACTCTGACATTCTTTAGAAAACTAACACACAAGGCAGGGTCCACGAAAGTTAAGGCACGGTTACTAACCCCTAGGAACCAAATATCAAGCCATTTGTTGTGCAGGGGAACAAAATCACATCGTGCGTTCCTGACTGATAACCTGGAGAATATTCCGCTCGCCTTAGGCGAGTGACGTAACAATATAGAAGCACTCTTGGGGATTTTGGATGTGTGGGGAACCTACTTCGCCCCAGGGGCCACATTCCCTGATTGAAAACCTTCTGAGGGCCAAATGCCATGGGCAAGGCCGGAGGCAATAGTGCGTGGGACAATGAATTGAAGCTTTTTCCTAAGTAGGCTAGTTTCCACAGACTGCAACCATGGAGCCATGTCAGAAAAAGAGTGATCTCTGCCCCAAGCTGCATACAAACTGGAATCCTGACACTGAGGGAGCCAGGAAAGGATAAGGGAGGAATAGGAAAAGGTCGCAAAGGATGAGAGCAAACCTGTTGTGGGGAAGACTTTCAGATCAAGGGCCACATTCCCCCCCCCAGGGGCCAGATGTCAGAGGCAAAATTCAGCAAAGCAACGTATGTCCTGAATGGGGTAACTGTGCCCCTGAAGGACCAGGTGCGCAGCCTGGGAGTCATTTTGGACTCACAGCTGTCCACGGAGGCGCAGGTCAATTCTGTGTCCAGGGCAGCTGTTTACCAGCTCCATCTGGTACGCAGGCTGAGACCCTACCTGCCCGCAGACTGTCTCGCCAGAGTGGTGCATAGTTTAGTTATCTCCCACTTGGACTACTGCAATGCGCTCTGTGTGGGGCTACCTTTGAAGGTGACCCGGAAACTACAACTAATCCAGAATGTGGCAGCTAGACTGGTGACTGGGGGCGGACGCCGAGACCATATAACACCGGTCCTGAGAGATCTGCATTGGCTCCCAGTATGTTTCCGAGAACAATTCAAAGTGTTGGTGCTGACCTTTAAAGCCCTGGACGGCCTCGGTCCTGTATACCACCCCCATCGTTCAGCCTGGACACTGAAGTCCAGCGCTGAGGGCCTTCTGGCGGTTCCCTCACTGCGAGAAGCCAAGTTACAGGGAAGCAGGCAGAGGGCCTTCTCGGTAGTGGCACCCGCCCTGTGGAAGGCCCTCCCACCAGATGTCAAAGAGAAAAATAACTACCAAACTTTTAGAAGGCACCTGAAGGCAGCCCTGTTTAGGGAAGCTTTTAATGTTTAATAGGTTATTGTATTTTAGTGTTTTGTTGGAAGCTGCCCAGAGTGGCTGGGGAAACCCAGCCAGATGGGCGGGATATAAATAATAAATTATTATTATTATTATTATTATTATTATTAAAATCATTTTTCATTGGAGTACTTTCAACACACCCAAACACCTCTATTCTTTATATGGGGGGGGGGGAGGCAAGATCAAAGCTCAAGAACACCTGCCAGCCAGGTAGAAACATTCAAGGAGGATGTGAAGCCGGAGGAGGGCCAGGTACAGAAGCCTAGAGCGCCACATTTGGGTGCTGGGACCCCTGCTTTCGGCCCTTAGGAACATGACGCACCTTCAGGTTGGTAAAAATACCTCCGAACACCAACACACAGGGCACCGCGTTTCAAAACTTCCTCCTACTCTAACACTGCAGAGTCAAGACAGGAAACGCCCTCGAATCGTTGCCCAGAATGCTGACGGTGGGCTGGACCCAAAACGCCAAAATGGCAAGCAAAGGAAAGATGTGCAAATGTCAAAACTCCGTCAACACACAGCGTGCGCATAGGAACAGTGTCAGGTGTGCTCCAGAGGCAGCCTGGGCCACAACCACGCTGTTTTAATAATAAATAAAAATATAAATAATAAAAATAAAAGTTACTTACCTAAATCAGCACACGCATCCAAGAAATCTCCCAACAGATTCAAAAGCCGAGAGCAGTAAATTCATCTGCCTGCAACAAATTCCATGCTCAGCAGTTTCCCAGGTCACCATCCAAGCCCCACGCCTGTAAAGATATTGACAACAGGAACAATGATTTGTATTATTATTATTATTATTATTATTATTATTATTAATGCTGTAAGCTGCCCAGACTAGCTGGGAAACCCAGTCAGATGGGTGGAGTATAAATAAAATAATAATATCTGCTAGGATGGATCTTTAGGATTATCTTTAAAATCCACCTGTGCCCTAACCACCTAACGTGGCTCACTTTTCTGATCTTGCTCTTCTCAAGCACATCACTGCCAGTTACAGACCAAAGTAGATAGTGCACTAGATATTGCCTCTTGCTGCACGAAGCAGCCAAGTCCATTTAAAGGTTAGAAGAATTGCTTAAATTTAACACCTGCAGAAATTCCGGCGTCCCAAATGTAATATTTAAAAGCACACTGCTCTTTTTTTCTTTTTGGGCCGCAAAGATTCTTTAACAAGCTGCGAGGCAAATGCATTCAGCACAATCCCAAGTTAAAATACGGATTTGCCGGGAGAGCAGCATGTACACGGATGGCACACACTTGACTTTTTAAAAATGGTCACGAAAGCTGCCTGAGATTCTATGGCAGACAACACAGAGAGACTCAAAAATTGCTATGGATTGCGGATGACACACATAATTTCCTGCAGTTAAGTAAAAAGACTCAAGGCTCTGCTTCACGGCAAAGTTTCTAAGCACAGGAAAACTGTTCAGAGCGCACAAGGTTTTGCATGTTACATTCTATTTTGATATGGGGACTCTTGTCCCCAAGTTTAAGTAGTTGAATGAGACTCATCCCTGACAGGTTTCTGTTCTGCGAAGCCCATGATCTCACCTTACGTGATGCTATGGTGAAAGCTGGGAAGTCAGATGAGGCAATACTTGCAAAACAACCTACAGCAATATAGCCAAACAGGAAGAGGCTAGATACAAGCAAGAAACACAGATCGCAATCCCTAGCAGACCCACGTTCATCAGAGTCCCCTCATTTTACACTTGAAAAATAAGACTTTAGAGCAATATGGCCCAAAATAGTAACTAGACATTTCGTTTTGGGGGCGTCAGCCACTTAGCACCAAGCTTATATATCCGAGTTTCTAACACTGTTGGTTTCTCATTCTAGGTTTGATGCCTGATTGCAAGCCACGGTTTACCCGTTCAGACACCACACTAAACTACGGCTGAGCTAACTTAACAATGGTGTGGACAGACACCTAGATCGGTTTACTGAACTTGGTCTGCTACTTTGCATAGCTGTCAACTTTTCCCTTTTCTTGCGAGGAATCCTATTTGGAATAAGGGAATTTCCCTTAAAAAATGGGAAACGTTGACAGCTATGCGTCTTTGTGAAAGAAAGGAGACAAAATAGGTCTTTTGTCATTGCATCAAGTTATAAGCATATATTCCTGTCAACTGAACATCATGATTGCTTTAAGACACAAGTAATTTTAAACTTGCAATGGTTTCAGAGGATGAGAAATAGGAGTTTGCTTTAATCGCTCACAGGAATCAGTGGTATTTAAATAGCCCTAAAGTCTAGTTGAATTATGGCCATACTCTGTCTCATAGAGAAGCACTGGCCCCGAATCCAGCCTGCTATGACTAACTCTCTTTGAAAGCAGTGGAGGCAAACTTTATTTTCAACTAACCTCTATCAATTCAGCCTTTGGGACTTTGTCGTTATTAATCTTTCTTGGACTGAAGCCACTCTTTTGCCAATTGCCAACCCGCATGTAATAAAGACAACGATTTGTTGTCTTACGATTCTGCTTGGTGTCCATGAAAACGTACGGAGACAGACAGAAATCCATTAATTTCATAATTGCACCTTGTCTCTGAATAGATACTTGTCTGGTGCATGACCAAACTTTTTGCATTATGCTCCTACCTTGTGAAAGAGGCATGCTGAGTCAAAACCTGCCCAGTGAGCATGCAAATGCAAATACAGTGGTTCTCAAACTTTATTCTCAGGACCACATTTTCAGAATAAAAATCAGCTTGCACCACGCCAATTTTTTTTATTGATAAAAAATGCACTTGAAAACAGAAAAGCAGCAACTCTTAGCAATGCTTGATTTATAACATAGAACACAGTGACTTTATAGTATGATCACGGGACACCCAGAAAGTACAAAACAACGCAGCTACTTAAGAACATGAACCATTTCCAAAATATAATTATAAACGAGTCATCTCTAGCGCTCTGTTTGAAAGGCGATTCTGGGTCACAACCGGGACTGCAATCAGTATCACCTGACAATCTCTGCTCTCATTTTGAAAATAAATATTTCATTCATAAAAAAAAATTTCATTCTGAAAATAAATAAAAAATATGGGCAAGGACCAATTTATGCGCAGCCACGCACACATGCTGAATCCAAAAGTGACTTTAAAAATGGCAAAAACGCCCCCCAAATAGCCCAGAAAGGTCAAAATAATGTGTAAAAACAGTGCCTAGTGATCCCACAAACCTTTGCAAGTGCAATTGCAGAGGTCCTTGTACTGACCATTGAGGGCTGTGGAGAGTTGGGATTTTGTGCAAGGAAGTTTGGAAGGAGCGACTGTGGCGATGTTCTGCAAGTTGGATTTCAAAGGGGCAGAGGAACCAGAGACCAAATTGCAAACATGCGCTGGATTATGGAGAAAGCTAGAGAGTTCCAGAAAGACATCTACTTCTGCTTCATTGACTATGCAAAAGCCTTTGACTGTGTCGACCACAGCAAACTATGGCAAGTTCTTAAAGAAATGGGAGTGCCGGGTCCCCTATGGACTGCAAGAAGATCAAACCTCTCCATTCTTAAGGAAATCAGCCCTGAGCGCTCACTGGAAGGACAGATCCTGAAGCTGAGGCTCCAAGAATTTGGCCACCTCATGGGAAGAGAAGACTCCCTGGAAAAGACCCTGATGTGGGCAAAGATGGAGGGCACAAGGAGAAGGGGATGACGGAGGACGAGATGGTTGGACAGTGTTCTCAAAGCTACCAGCATGAGTTTGACCAAACTGCGGGAGGCAGTGGAAGGCAGGAGTGCCTGGCATGCTCTGGTCCATGGGGTCATGACATGAGAGTCGGACACAACCAAACAACAACAAACATCTTCCAAGACAATAATGGCCACTTACACCACAAAGAATTCATAACCCACCTACTTTCAGCAGCCAGAAGCACCATAGCCAGACACTGGAGAGACCTGTCAGGAGTAAGCATGGACCAATGGTACTAAATAGTATGGGAAACAGCCCTACTAGAAAAAGTAACCAATAAACTGTAACTGACACAGGGACAAATAGAAGAAGACGCCTTCACCCCGGTATGGCTCCCCTTTAACACATACACAGCCCAACAAGGCAATGGCAATAATCCACTAACAGCATACAAATCAATATGGCTAACCTGACCCAAAACACCCACCCACCCCACATGAAAACAAAGACCACCACAGCCAACCACAAATGAATAACCACACCCTAGGCCAACCCCAACCTCTCTCACTACCAAAGGAACACAAGTAAACAGCAAAGAACCTGCACAAGCGACCCTGAAACCAAACCCTACATATAGTAAGTACAGTGGTGCCCCGCAAGACGAACGCCTTGCAAGACGGAAAAGTCGCTAGACGAAAGGGTTTTCCGTTTTTTGAGCTGCTTCGCAAGACGAATTTCCCTATGGGCTTCCTTCGCAAGACGAAAACGTCTTGCAAGTTTGTTTCCTTTTTCGTAAAACCGTTAATACCCAGGGTGCATTGCTTGAAGAGGTGCAGTTGCGACTTGACTTCAAGGAGCAACACATTGCACGCGGTGTGGTAGCCTTTTCTGAGGTTTTTGAGGACTTTGCTGATTTTTGAAGCTTTTCCAAAACTTCTTTTGCAGCTGTTTGGTAAGTTAAACTTTTAAAACTTTTTGGGGGGGTTTTGGATTTTGGGTTGGGGTGTTTGGAATTCAAGGACTTGGTGTTGGGGAGAGGTTTGCAAGAATCTGGGAGCTTGTGTGGTTTTTTTCTGCATTTTTATGATTTTTTGTGACCATTGGGGCACTCTGCTGTTTTTTTTTTTTTTTTAAAAATTATGAGTTTGAATTTCTGTGTGGTGGGTGGCTGGGGGAGCAGTTGGGGAGGGGTTTGCAAGAAGCTGGGAGCTTGTCTGGGTTTTTTTTTGAATTTTTATGATTTTCTGTGACCATTGGGCCATGTTGTTTTTTTTAAAAAAAAATTTCTGAGTTTGAATTTCTGTGTGGTGGGTGGCTGGGGGAGCAGTTGGGGAGGGGTTTGCAAGAATCTGGGAGCTTGTGTGGGGTTTTTTGAATTTTTATGATTTTCTGTGACCATTGGGCCATGTTGTTGTTTTTTTAAAAAAATTTCTGAGTTTGAATTTCTGTGTGGTGGGTGGCTGGGGGAGCAGTTGGGGAGGGGTTTGCAACAGTTGGGGAGGGGTTTGCAATTTCTGTGTGGTGGGTGGGTGGCTGGGGGAACAGTTGAAGTTTTTGAAGACTTTGGTGATTTTTAAAGCTTTTCCAAAACTTCTTTTGCAGCCATTTGAGGATTTTGAAGACTTTGGTGATTTGCAGCCATTTCGTAAGTTAAGTTAAACTTTTAAAACTTTTTTGGGGGTTTTTGGATTTTGGGTTGGGTGCTTGGAATTCAAGGACTTGGTTCTGGGTTTGAATTCCTGTGTGGTGGGTGGCTGGGTGCTTTTGAATTTTTTGGGTCTGAATCACTGATTTTTATTTTTTTTCTGAGTTTACGAAGCTAGGAGCTGTGCTGCCATGGGACCCAAGAAGACTGCTGCTGCAGAGGCCGGCGAGAGGAAGAAGGAGAAGGTGACACTGGAAATGAAGAAGGAGATCATCCGGAAGCACGACGGTGGAATGCGTGTGACAGACCTCGCCAGGGAGTACGGCAGGAACCCATCGACCATCGGCACCATCCTGAAGATGAGGGAGAAGATCCTTGCGACTGATGCAGCCAAGGGAGTCACCAGGATCGTGAAGAACCGCCCAGCTGTTCTGGAGGAGGTCGAGAAGTTGCTCCTCATCTGGTTAGAAGAGAAGCAGCGTGCAGGGGACACAGTGACTGAGGCCGTGATTTGTGAGAAGGCCAAGGCCTTGCACCCAAACCTCATCCGGGAACAGCCAGGAACCTCAGGCGAGCCAGAAGCCTTCAAGGCAAGCAGAGGCTGGTTTAACCGGTTCAAGACGAGATCTGGAATCCACAGCGTGGTCAGGCATGGAGAGGCTGCCAGTTCTGATGTTCCTGCGGCTGAAGACTTTGCCTTGGAGTTCCTGGAGGTTGTGAAGACGGAGGGCTACGTTCCACAGCAGGTCTTCAACTGCGACGAGACTGGGCTGTTTTGGAAGAGGATGCCCAAAAGGACTTTCATCACTCAGGAGGAGGCCAAGTTGCCTGGCCACAAGCCCATGAAGGACCGTCTGACCCTGCTCTTCTGTGCCAACGCAAGCGGCGACCTGAAGATCAAGCCCCTGCTGGTGTACCACTCGGAGAACCCACGGGCCTTCAAGAAACACAAGGTCGACAAGGAGCGGCTGAGTGTCATGTGGCGATCCAACAGTAAGGCTTGGGTCACACGTGTGCTGTTTGTGGACTGGGTCAATCTTGCTTTGGGCCCTGCTGTCAAACAGTACCTGCTGGACAACGACCTGCCGCTGAAGGCTTTGCTTCTGATGGACATCCTAAAGACCTTGAGGAGGACTTGTTGGAGGAGTTCAGCTTCATCAACATCATGTTCCTGCCGCCTAACACCACGCCACTGCTCCAGCCGATGGATCAGCAGGTCATCGCCACTTTCAAAAAACTCTACACCAAGGAGCTTTTCAGGCGATGCTTCGAGGTGACTGATTGCACCACCATCACCCTGCGGGAATTCTGGAAGGACCACTTCGACATCGTCACCTGCTTGAAGATGATCACCACGGCCTGGAAAGGGATCAGCCAGAGAAATTTGAATTGCGCTTGGTGCAGCCTGTGGCCGGACTGTGTGGCACCAAGTGACTCTGATGCACCAGAGTCAACAGTGGTGCAGGACATTGTTGCCTTGGGGAGGAACATGGGCCTGGAGGTCACAGAGGAGGACGTCAGCGAGCTGGTGGAGGAGCACGACCACGAGCTGACCACCCAGGAGCTGGTTGAACTGCAGTCAGAGGTTGCGCAGGAGCAGGCCTCGCTGGAAGAGGAGGAAGCAACTGAGGAACGGCTGTCCTCCAAAGAACTGAGGGACATTTGCCTGAAGTGGAAGGATGTGCAGGCTTTTGCAGAGCGGAACCACCCTAACAAGCACGTGACACGTGACCTTGCGAACACTTTTGATACGACGGTCATGTTGCCTCTCAGGGAGCTGCTGAAAAGGCGAATGAAGCAGCAGACCATGGACAGGTTCTTAAGCAAGAAGCAAAGAGTGGAAGGGGAACCTTCTTCGAGTGGTCCCCCAGAGTCTTAGAAAATGTAATGTACACTTTGTTGATTTTTAAATGTTTTTCCTGTCATGTTTAGAAACTTAATTTATTGTTCCTTCAATTTTTGAAATGCTCTTTACAGTATGTGTGACTTTAAAGAGCACTTAATAAACTCTTGTTGTACCAAATTTGGCTTTGTTTGGACTTTTTTTGACCATAGGAACGCATTAATTGGATTTCAATGCATTCCTATGGGATTTCGTGCTTCGCAAGACGAAAAATTCGCTAGACGAAAAAACTCGCGGAACGAATTAATTTCGTCTTGCGAGGCACCACTGTAAAATAGAAACATCGCCACTCGACCTCATCCCCACTCATCTTTCCCCCTTTTCTTCCCGACGTCTCAACAAATGAAACTGATTTGTAAAAATGTTACATGGCGGAAAAAATATACGAGAGCGAGAGATTACACACGCTTTTGTAAAACAAGAAAATCTTTAAGGAAAAAGAAAGCATCCTTTGTATCGCTAGACAAAAAGACATAGAAAGCACCTCTTGAAACCAGCATCTGTTGCCCCGCTCAGAAGTCTGCAGCTGTCTCTTCAAGGCCCGATAAAAGTGGGAGATGCGTTCTCGAGTGCTGGGTCAAAGCGTTCCTCCCCTGCTAAGCCGCTACTACTAATCAGTTCAGCTCATTAATGGAGCCTCAGATCTCCCAGGTTTCCCAAGCTTTCCTCCCCGCTGCGCAGCAACAAGGACGCAGCTTGCAATTAGAAAGTGACGTTGCAAACAGCGTTAAGGCAGCCCTGCGCCTCGATTGAGTGCAGCGGCACTGCAATGAGAAAAAGCTGCAGATGTTTTTAGTTTAGAGGAGACGAAGAGGCAACAGGTTTGCGTGTCAACGCCCAAATAAAGACACAGTTCACACACCACTTTTGTTTTGGTTTTTGGCATAATTTTGGCCACAACTTTATTGAATTACAGTATGTGAGTGGTTGCGTAGGCATTGGTTAGCGACTATCTGTTCCCACATAAAGGTAGGAACAGAACTAACAACTGTAAGCCTGCGGAAGTCAGCAAGGGTAAACATTTTTGGGGAGAGACTACAGCTGGGTGCCAGGCTCTCACCTCTCCCCAAATGTTCCCAGGGGCTCTTGCATGGCCCTAGCCCCTTGCCAGGGGTTCGGACAAGAGCATGATGAGCCCCTGGATTCCTTTAATGGAATATTCTTGCAGCAGCAGCATTGGAGGGGCAGGCACAGCCAACCACATCCCCTCCACCAACCAAAATTAACCAATGCCTAACTGCAACCTTGGGACGCGGGAGCCGGTGTACAGTTTCCGGGTCATGTGGCCAGTATGACTAAGCCACTTCTGGCGAACCAGAGCAGTGCACGGAAACGCCGTTTACCTTCCTGCCGGAGCAATACCTATTTGTCTACTTGCGCTTTGACGTGCTTTTGAACTGCTAGGTTGGCAGGAGCAGGGACCGAGCAACGGGAGCTCACCCCATAACAAAGATTCGAACCGCGAACTTCTGATTGGCAAGTCCTAGGCTCTGTGGTTTAACCCGCAGCGCCACCCGTGTCCCTCTCTAATTTCTGGCTTCTTCTAAATAACACCACGTTTCAGCCTTGTTTTAGAATTTATTTATTTTTTAAGTCACAGCCAGTGTTAGAAACTAGGAGAAAAAAGCTAGGAGCCAAATGGCTTCTGGGTCCTGGGTTTAGGTGCCAAAAAAGAATGTCTAGTCACGCGTCGGTAGCACTTTTTATTTTCCCCTAGAAAGTAATGCAAAATGGATTAACCCGTTCCAACCCCTAAAATAGCAATTTAACATGAATTTTACTATTTAACAAGACCATTGATCCAGTGTACTGGATGTACTACCAGTGTACTGCAGTCACACTATTGATCGATCAGTAGCTGAGCTGGATTCCACAGAGTCACAAAAACAAAACAAAAAGCCGCAAAAACAAATACGCAAAATAAATTGCAAAAACAGACACACCTCAGCATAACACTCGAAACAGAAGCATATTCAGCTTCCAAAAAAGTTTGCAAACCGGAACTTTTACTTCCGGGTTTCCAGTGTTTGGGTTCCAAGTTGTTCTGAGTGCCAAGGCGTTTGAGAACCAAGCTACCATTGTATTTGAATTTTCTTCACAAAGCTGAGCTGCTCCAGATGTTTTAGACTATAGCACTGCCAAGGGTTGGGCCAGATGACCCCTTGGGTCCCTTCCAACTACAATTCTTTTTATTCCCATAGGGCTATAGCCCCAAACATCTGGAGGGTGCCAATTTGGCAAAGGCAGGACGGTACAATGAATTCCGCTCCTCCCCACCCAAACCCCGATTTCAAAGACACCTGGAAACAAAGAACAGAGGAGAATTTAGACAGCAAGACAATAAATTGAAGCTGGTGGTGGACATGAAAAGAGGATGTAAAGAAATCTAATTACCCCCCCCCCCAAAAGCAATTTTAGAATCATATATTGAAGAAGCGAGAGAAATGCAGGACAGTAGCTTTTCCAGCAAGCAAAGTGGGCAGAACTACAAACGAACTGGGAGATTGAAAAACTGTTATGCTTACATGGGGAGAAAAAAGCAATATGGAGTCTTAAAAAAAGAATAATGCGGAAAGTCTTAGTGTCTGAGAACAGATTCAGAGAACTTGTTCCTCTGTCCAGCATTCGCTATCCTCTACCTCCTACGACTGGCTTCCATTTTGCTACGGGAAAATCCAACATCAACTTCAAACAGATTTGGGAAAATAGCACTAAAAAAGAAGGGCCATGGGGAAGACGCTGTAATGGGAAAACGAAATGAAAAATCCAAATAGGAAATATGCACAGGTTTGCTCAAATAAGTGTCATCTTTGCAAATAATGCATTCCACTCCAGCTCTATGGCGAGAGCGAGGAAAATTAGCTTCAGGTTATTATGAGGGAGAGTTTGCTAGCGGCACGGGATGGAAGAAGCGGAGGGGGAAAGTGGCTTCGAATGTTCTGTCTGATTACACCCAATGATGACATCAATTTTGGAGAGAATGAAGTCTCCATCCTCCCGGCACCCTGGGAGAAAACGTCGTTCCTCCAGCAACAGCAGAAATTAGCAATCGACAGGCTGGAGAGGACCCTGCAGGGTTCAGAAATGAGCTTCCCAAAGGTAGGAATGAAATTGTGACTACATCAAAGGCTTCTAATAGAGGCAGAAGCATGGCCATGGAGCAGAAAATCAGGTGTGGGAGAGGGTAACTGAGACAGGGACACAGAAAGCCTGGACAGCTTGAAGCGTGGTGCTGATGTACAGTGGATGCTCGGGTTGCGAATGTAGTCCGTGCGGGGAACACGTTCGCAACCCGCAGCACCCCGTGTGCGCACGCACGTTGCAATTCAGTGCTTCTGCGCATAGCGCAATTTAGTGCTTCTGTGCATGTGCGACCGCCGAAACCCAGAAGTAACCCGTTCCGGTACTTCCAGGTTTTGGCGAGTCCATAACCCAAAAAAACCACAACCTGAAGCATCTGTAACCCGGGGTTTGACTGTACAGTGGTACCTCGGGTTACAGATGCTTCAGGTTACAGACTCCGCTAAGCCAGAAATAGTACCTCGGGTTAAGAACTTTGCTTCAGGATGAGAACAGAAATCGCGCTCTGGTGGCGCGGCAGCAGCGGGAGGCCCCATTAGCTAAAGTGGTGCTTCAGGTTAAGAACAGTTTCAGGCTAAGAACGGACCTCCAGAACGAATTAAGTTCTTAACCCGAGGTACCATTGTACTGCCAAGGTTGCAGGTTTGATCCCCGTATGGGGCAGCTGCGCAGTTTTGCATTGCAAGGGGTTGAGATTTAAGAATTATGCCATAAGGGAAAGCAAGCAATGCCACAATGTCAAAAATCAAGCTTTCTAGTTTAGCCAAGCAGCTCAGCAAAAATCAACACAAGATATTCGAACAGGTTAAATCCAAACTTTTTTTCCAAAGAGGGCCAGATTTGAAGTGAACATGTGTGAGGACCAACCAAAGTCGTTGACCTTTCTTTAAGGATGCAAGTTGTTGACCTTCTTTTAGGATTTCCCCCCAAAGTTGTTGACCTTTCTTTTTTTGGGATTGAAGTTGTTGACCTTTTAGGATTTCCCCCCCACGAAATAAACCGCCAAAGGGGCCGGGTTAAACCGATGGGCAGGCAGGGTTAGGCCCCTGGGCCGGATTTGGAACATGCCTGGGTTAAATGGTGTCAGCAACAGTTACACCCCATTAGGGGACAAGCACCAGACAGGATAGGTGCACACTAAGATACATGACCTCAGCAACTTTGAATAGGGAACACTGCAGGATCCAAACTCCTTTGGCAATGTCTTTAAACCCTTTCCCACCGTGGGAACAGTATACTTGCTTTATGAACCTACGGGACCCAAATGGCACTTTAAATGGTGAGATGCAAACATTTGACAAAATAACAGAGCTGTTTTTCTAAACATCAGGTGTATAACCAGCATACCCATCTTTGGCGCTGGAGTGAACATGCGAACCATGAGGGCATTGCATCACAGTTTAATGATCTGATGGCTCTGGATGTGGTGGCGCCCGTCACCTGGCAAATTTATTTGCTGATTTTGCAGCTCTTGGGAGATGAAATGCGGAACAGCATGCAGGTAAGCTAGAGAGAAGCAGGGGAAGCATCACCGAACGCTCAGCACTTCTTGCATGGCAACCGATTTTCCAATTGACATGCGCTCTCGCGGAAATGCAGTATCGTTTGCAGATACGGGTGGCGTTTGCGCATCTCAGCATCAAACAAACCCACAGCTCCCCGTGCTCAACAAAACCACAGAGATGGGAGGGAGCGAATTTGTAATGCAAGCTCCTGGCTGACGTAGAAAACCCAGAGCTGGAGCATCCCTCTTGCGGCTCAATGTGAATTAGCATGATCCTCTATTCCCTTTTCCCTTTCCTCTTCTATGAAGAAACCCTTTCTGGGAGCCCGCATTTAAATTCTTCCCTGGTCTCCTTGCTGGCCCTAGGAGGACCAACTTGGCCAGTTAGCCCTGGTGGTCATTTGATGTCTACTGACTGGTTTTTGTTGTTGTTTTCCCCCAAAACGACCCCTGAATTTTTGAATTTTATTGATATTGATGCTGCACTTTGTGTTGTATTTTATGCTGTTTTTAAGTCGCATTTTAATCAATGTTTTATATTTGCTGTTTGGTTACCTTGAGCCTGGTTTTTAAACTGGGAAGGGCAGGGTATACCATATTTGTCGCTCTATGAGGCGCACTTTTCCCCTCCTGAAAAGTATGGGGAAGTGTGTGTGCGTCTTATGGAGCGAATGCAGGCTGCGCTGAAGCCAGGAGAGCGAGAGGGATCGGTGCTTTCGCTGTGCAGCAATCCCTCTTGCTGTTCTGACCGCTTCGCTGGAGAGGCGCTGGGCAGAGAGGGAAAGAATATTTTTTTTCTTGTTCTCCTCTAAAACTAGCTGCGTCTTATGGTCGGGTGCATCTTATAGAGCGAAAAATACAGTAAATAAATTTTTATTATTATTATTAATGTGTCAAGAGAATCTCTGGCTGTTAACCAGGAGGCTGGTGGCTCGGGCCCACCCAGAGAAAGGCTTTGGGCAGGATTCCTGCATTGCAGCGGGTTGGACTAGATGACCGCGGGGTCCCTTCCGACTCTACAAGTGCGATTCTATTATCTCCATCTGATGGCTGTCCTGCCACATCTCTTCCCTCTTCTGTGTGACTTGAGCCTCTATCATCTCTGCTTATTCCCAGGCTTGGTTTTCCAGGAGACGTTTGTGATACAGATGCCACAGCTGTGAAGCCAACTTCCAGGAATGCCATTTCTATCTCCTTAACCCTGGGATTTAAGAGCAGGGCATTGAACAGAGAGCCAAGGAGCCCAAAGCGAGCCCCCTAAGCCACAGCCGTTCCTTTCGATGCGCAGACAAGTCTTGTGATTGACACCCAATTCTAGGTCTCCCACGGTGCCCATTTGGCACTTAATGCCGTCAGCAGACCGCGCAGGATTTACTACGATACGATCTTTATTGTCGCTGTCCCATACAGAACAACGAAACTGAAAAATCTACATAAGAAAATTAAAAAACCAATAAGCCTGCTATCCCAGCTATCCCAACCTGGTTAGCCTGCTAAAAACTCTGATACCCCATTTTAAATACAATATACTCCCACAGAGGGGACGCGGGTGGCGCTGTGGGTTAAACCACAGAGCCTAGGACTTGCCGATCAGAAGGTCGGCGGTTCGAATCCCCGTGACGGGGTGAGCTCCCGTTGCTCGGTCCCTGCTCCTGCCAACCTAGCAGTTCGAAAGCATGTCAAAGTGCAAGTAGATAAATAGGTACTGCTCCGGTGGGAAGGTAAACGGCGTTTCCGTGCGCTGCTCTGGTTTGCCAGAAGCAGCTCAGTCATGTTGGCCACATGACCCAGAAGCTGTACACCGGCTCCCTCGGCCAGTAAAGCGAGAAGAGCGCTGCAACCCCAGAGTTGGTCATGACTGGACCTAATGGTCAGGGGTCCCCTTTACCTTTTTACTCCCATAGAGACTCCTTACACTGCGTTTAAAACCAAAATCGCATTTGGATAGAAACTGTTTCTCAGGTGGCTAGTCCTAGTCTTTATAACCCTGGACCTTCTTCCAGAAGACAGAAGCTGAAAGAGATCATTTCCGGGGTGCGCACTGTCCTGTGCTATCTCTGCAGCTTTCTTATGGCACCTGGAAGCATAGATTTGATCCAAGGTGGGAAGAGTGCACCCAATTATTCTCTCCGTAGTCTTTACAACCCTGGAAAGCATTGTTTTTCCCCTGGCCATGCAGCTCCCAAACCACACACACAGACCATAAGTTAATACGCTCTCCACAGTACAATGGTAAAATGCCATCAACAGGTCCTTTGAGAGATTGTTTTTCTGGAGGATTCTCAGAAAATATAACCTCTGCTGTGCTCTCTTCATCAGGTCTTTGCTGTTTTCTCCCCAGGTTAGGTCATCTCTCAACTCTATCCCCAGAAATCAAAACATTGAGACCTGTTCCACGCACTTCCCCTCAATAATTACACACAAAGACCTTCGACGGCAATGATTTTTAAGAAAAGAAAAAGCACCCAAAGGGCTTGTAGGAGGTGCACATGCCAGATTTTGCACCTAGGGCTTTAGCGGGTAACATGATTTCACCAAAATGTAGGCGACACCAGGGAATGGAATGCAGTATTTGCAAAATTGGAAGAATTCTCCCCTTTCACTTTAAAAAGAAATGCAAACCTTCCAAACCAGTGTTTCTGAAACCGAGTCTTCAGCTGTTTTTTGAACTACAGTTCCCATCATCCCAGGCCACTTGTCCTGCTAGCTAGGGACGATGGGAGTTGTAGTCCAAAAACAGCTGGAGACCCAACTTTGGGAAACACTGTTCAAGACCAAGACTTAGGAACCTCCAGGTGCTAAGAAGGGCCATAGCTCAGTGGCAGGCTTATCTGCCCTGCAAGCAGACGGTCAAAGGTTCGATCCCCAGCAGCTCCTAACAGAAATCCTTGAGAATCATTGAACTAATGGTATAATAAGGCAGCCCCACCCCAGCTCCTTAGGAAACTAAGCCTGATGAGGAACGGTTGAGGGAGCTGCGTATGTTTAGCTTGGGAAAGGAGACTGAGAGGAGATAGGATTTTTGTTGTTTAGTCGTTTAGTCATGTCTGACTCTTCGTGACCCCATGGACCAGAGCACGCCAGCACTCCTGTCTTCCACTGCCTTCCGCAGTTTGGTCAAACTCATGCTGGTAGCTTCGAGAACACTGTCCAACCATCTCGTCCTCTGTCGTCCCCTTCTCCTTGTGCCCTCCATCTTTCCCAGCATCAGGGTCTTTTCCAGGGAGTCTTCTCTTCTCATAAGGTGGCCAAAGTCTTGGAGCCTCAGCTTCAGGACCTGTCCCTCCAGGGAGCACTCAGGGCTGATTTCCTTCAGAATGGATAGGTTTGATCTTCTTGCAGTCCATGGGACTCTCAAGAGTCTCCTCCAGCACCATAATTCAAAAGCATAGGAGATAGCATAGCCATCTTCAAATCTCTCAAGGCCATGGACAATGTAGCAAGCTAGGCCTGATGGGAGATGGCGTTCAACAAGATCTGCAGGACATGCTCCCTGCTCCCAGCAGATGTCAAGGAAATAAACAACTACCTGACTTTTAGAAGACATCTGAAGGCAGCCCTGTTTAGCGAAGTGTTTAAAGTTTGATGTTTTATCAGTTTTTTAATGTTCTGTTGGAAGCTGCCCTGAGTGGCTGGGAAAAACCAGCCAGATGGGCGGGGTATAAGTAATAAATTATTATTATTATTATTATTATTATTATTATTATTATTCCTATTCTAGACCAGCTGCGAAGAACGTTTGAAAGCATGCAAGAAATGTGTGCTAAGGACGAAAGAAGAATGGCAGATAAAATTAATGGACTATGCAGAACTGGACAAAATGACAGGAAGGATTTGAAACCTGCGGGACCAGAGATTTACAGAAGATTGGAAGAAGTATATGAACTATCTGAAGAGCAATTGTAATCAACAAATTACACTAGCAGGACTACAAGAAGTTTTGTAAGGAGAAATATGTGAAATGTTACAAAATAGATAATGAATAGAGATGTAAGTTATGAGATTTAAATGTAATAAGGAAAATAAGAAATGTATACTAAGAGATTAGATTGGAAAATTTTCAGGCAGGATTGATGGAAGTCTAAAAAACTGTAAAGATGTAAAAGCATGTTTAATTACTGTTAAAAATGGTATGTTAAAAAACTATTAAATATATATATATATATATATATAAATGTGTGCTAAGGACTCAGAAGTCAGAGCAGGCGACTAAATCAGACAAGGAGGAGAGACTAACAGTTCCTAGCCTTTTGCCACATTTACTAAAAGCATGTCAACTGTGCAACCCAAAATGCTTTCACTGTTATCTTGCGATGCTTGTGCATAAATCTCCCTCTGCACACCCGGCATCCAAATCAACCCCCTTCTCCAGTTGTGGTGACGTGGGCTTTTGGCGGGGGACTCTCTCTAGACAAACTAAGCTTGCATGGGCAAATTTCCTGATGCCCTAGAGAGTAATCCAACTCGGCGTGTTTGTTTTACTTCTATTTAGTAAACAAAGCTCAAAACTTTGCAGTGGCCAAGCTTGCCAGATATTGCAGCAGCAGCTGCTGGCACCCACTCATTGCTCCTAACGAACTTAAGAAATGGAAAACCTTGCACAGAAAAATGAAAGCCCTGGAAAATTTCCTGATCCTAATCTGGAGCTGGAAATGGGGCAGTGCTAGAAACTTAGGCATATAAGATAATCGCCAAATGGCAGCTTAAACCTACATTATAGTCGCCACCACAGAAAGTCTAGGCGGCCTGTCCCCCCCACTCCAATGGGATTTATTAATATTATTCATTACATTTCCATTCCGCTATATAAAGAAAATCTCAAAGTGGTTCACAACACATTAAACCAGCAAATAAAACGATCCAGAGTAAAACAAATCCAGACTTCAAGGAGAGTATTTCAAGCCCTTCTCTTAAGTGGCAATTGGCTTTCCCTGTATTTATTTGCCTACTTGATTTGTAGAGCTGCCCCATAGCAAATGTCTTCTAGGAAGCCGGTGGGGTGTAGTGGTTAAGAGAGCCAGACTACGAACTGGGAGATCGGGGTTCAAATCCCCACTCCATTGCGAACCTCACTGGGTGACTCTGGAGTCAGTCGCAGCCTTTTAACCCGCCCTGCATGGTTGTTATAGGGATTAACTTTGGGGGGCCCGTGAGCCATGTAGTCCCTGAAAATAAAGGTAGGATTTAAATGCAATGAATAAGCTCTTCTTCTGACCTGCTTAAGAAAGGTTGCGGTCTGGCACCTAAAGATCTCCACGTGGTCGCAACTGGGCCCGTGCCAGTCGCAAAACACACAAGGGATTCTTTGCACTTTTTTTCTTTAAAATGAAATTGCTCTATTACTAATACAGTGGTACAGTGGTGCCTCGCAAGACGAAATTAATTCGTTCCGCGAGTTTTGTCGTCTTGCGATGTTTTTCGTCTTGCGAAGCACGGTGTCGGGAAAGTTTTGGAAAAGCTTCAAAAATCACCAAAGTCTTTAAAAACCTCAAAAAAGGCTACCACACCGCGTTCTATGAGTTGCTCCTCGAAGTCAAGTCGCAACTGTATTAACGGTGTTAAGAAAAAGGAAACAAACTTGCAAGACGTTTCCGTCTTGCGAAGCAAGCCCATAGGGAAAATCGTCTTGCGAAGCAGCTCAAAAAAACGAAAAACCCTTTCGTCTAGCGAGTTTTTCGTCTTGCGAGGCATTCGTCTTGCGGGGCACCACTGTACCTCTGGATGCAAATGGGATCCGTTCCAGAGGCCTGTTCGCATCCAGAAGCAAACGCAACCTGCAAACGCGATTCGCCACTTCTGCACATGACATAATTTTGAGCTTCTGCGCATGCGGCGAAACCCGGAAGTAACGCGCCCCGTTACTTCCGGGTCACCGCAGCGCGCAACCCAAAAATACTTATCCCGAAGCTACTTCAACCTGAGGTATGACTGTACTAATTATTCACATGGAACACACCAGTGGCCAACAAACTTTTTCAGCAGGGGGCCGGTCCACTGTCCTTCAGACCTTGTGGGGGGCTGGACTATATTTTGATTTTTTTTAAAAAATGAACGCATTCCTATGCCCCACAAATAAGCCAGAGATGCATTTTAAATAAAAGCACACATTCTGCTTGTGTAAAACCAGGCAGGCCCCACAAATAACCCAGAGATGCATTTTAAATAAAAGGACACATTCTACTCATGTAAAAACACGCTGATTCCCGGAACGTCCGCAGGCTGGATTGAGAAGCCGATTGGGCCGGATTCGGCCCCCGGGCCTTCGTTTGCCTACCCACAGTTAAAACTATTGAACATGCTCCCACACGAGGCAGGGACGGCCACCACCCTCACTTGGAGAAGGATCCAAAATATTTTCCTTGACGCTGAAATTTGTTTTATTCTGGGTTGTTTTGTCTGACACTGCAATGTGTCATTATAAGACTACTGAGATTTTTTTTATTTGAAATGTAAAGCGGTATAGAAATGAAATTAATAATAATATTATAATAATGCCCATTTATGGAGGGACGCAGGTGGCGCTGTGGGTTAAACCACAGAGCCTAGGACTTGCGGATCAGAAGGTCGGCGGTTCGAATCCCTGCAATGGGGTGAGTTCCCGTTGCTCGGTCCCTGCTCCTGCCAACCTAGCAGTTAGAAAGCACGTCAAAGTGCAAGTAGATAAATAGGTACCGCTCCGGCAGGAAGGTAAACGGCATTTCCGTGCGCTCCTCCGGTTCGCCAGAAGCGGCTTAGTCATGCTGGCCACATGACCCGGAATCTGTACGCCGGCTCCCTCGGCCAATAAAGCGAGATGAGCGCCGCAACCCCAGAGTCGGCCACAACTGGACCTAATGGTCAGGGATCCCTTTACCTTTTTACCCATTCATATAGAGAGGGCAGTGAGTGGGCTATAAGCCACAATGGCTATGCCACAGTGAGAGACAGCAATGCTCCCAAATGCCAGCTGCTGGAAACCAAATCCTGCTTGCTGGTTTCTCACTGGTTCATCTGCTTGGCCACTGTGAGAACAGGATGCTGGCCTGGTCCAGCAGAGCTCTTCTTATGCTCTTAAACTAAAGTTTCTCCGACTGGCTGCAAACCTGAGCCAGACAGCTCGATCGGTGCATGGAGGACATGGAAAACGTCCATCGTTTGGTGCTCAGTATGAACTGAACTGCCAACAAAGGTCCGTATAGTTAAAGCTATGGTTTTCCCAGTAGTGATGTATGGAAGTGAGAGCTGGACCATCAAGAAGGCTGATCGCCGAATAATTGATGCTTTTGAATTCTGGTGCTGGAGGAGACTCTTGAGAGTCCCATGGCCTGCAAGAAGATCAAACCTATCCATTCTGAAGGAAATCAGCCCTGAGTGCTCACTGGAAGGACAGATCCTGAAGCTGAGGCTCCAATACTTTGGCCACCTCATGAGAAGAGAAGACTCTCTAGAAAAGACCCTGATGCTGGGAAAGATGGAGGGCACAAGGAGAAGGGGATGACAGAGGACGAGATGGTTGGACAGTGTTCTTGAAGCTACCAGTATGAGTTTGACCAAACTGTGGGAGACAGGAGTGCCTGGCCTGCTCTGGTCCAGGGGGTCACGAAGAGTCGGACACAATTAAACAACAACAACATGAACTGAAGTGGGCCTTCCCTATCCATGTGCAGCAACATCATGCATCCTGCGGGCAGCGGGGGGTGGGGGGTGGAAAAGCAAAGAACTCCAGATACCAGTTGGGTAGATCTCATGCCAACCCGTTGCCACATGGATGCCCGCCAACAACCCACATTCCAGGCGCTACTAGTTCATAAAGGAAGCAAGCACTTAAAAGATGAGAGCTTTCTGCCCTCCAGAAAGTCCGCTGTCCCCAAAATCAGGTCCTTTGCATTGATGGAGAATCACACAGGTGGCGCAAGGCTGGTGCAATCCGGGACGAAGGGAAAGGAGCGCTTGGTGACAAAGACCTAGCATGCAAACTGGCTCTGGGTTGCATGGGCCCCAGTCACTCTCCCACCCTCTCTCCCCACAGCAGCGATTCTCTTTCAACCTTCACCTCACCCGATTGCGCACTCTGGAAAGCCAGTGGGGCGAGAGGGAAGGCGGAGGCCTGGGGGGGAGTGGGGATTATCTGCAGGATCGCCTGCTTCCACCCCCGCCCCGTTTCTTGAGTGCACCGCATGGCACAGGCGCGCGCCCTCCCTCACCCCGCCGCTCCTCTCCTGCACGTCAGAAACGCACACGAGCCATTTTTATTTTAAATTTTGCAAAATCTCTCTCTCTCTCTCGCTTGCAGTTTTGCAGCCCCGCCCAACGCTTCCGCGGCGCACCCTCTTCCGCGGCGGCGCCTTCCTTTTTTTTCCAACCATGCATGCCTTTCCTTTTCGGATTCTTGCAACCCGACCTGGGGAAATGCAACGCGGACAACGGGGCGTGAATTGCAACTGCAGACGGAGCCTTCTCCCCTCTTGCACGTGCGCGCGAGGTGCCCTTTGCCTTTGCAGCACACAATGCCGGGCGGACAAGGCGCAAAAAAAGCAGCGATGCGCGCGCGGTGCAGCAAACGATGCACAATGCAGCTGCACGGACTTATTGCAATAGATTGCAAAATAGATTTGCAACAAATTGCAAAATGCATATGCGCTGCAATGCCGTAAAACGGGGTGCAACGCTGATTTGCAAGGAAGGGGGGAGGGTAAAGGGGGGAGACCCCCACCCCCCCACCCATGCACACAGCCCAGCTTCCACTGACCTGATTTGCCCGCTGCTTTGCAAGCCAGCCGGCCGCCCCAGCAACAGCCACGCAGCCTCGCGGCTCCCGCATGCCAGACCCGGGGAAAAAGAGAGAGAGAGAGAGAAAGGGCGGCGTGTTGCGCGTGCGCGCGCCGGCCTCAGCGTTCCACGGCAGCGCGCGCCCGCCCGCGCAAGGGCGAGGGTGCGGCGTGGGAGGGAGAAACAGAGAGCCAGCCGGAGCCAATCAGCGCTCGCGAGCGCCCGCCCGCCCTCCTTTTCCGCGAAGGGACTGGGAAGGGGAGGGAGGCGGAGGAGCCAATCAGAAGTAAGACGAGGGGAGGGGCGACTGGGGGGGAGGAGGGAGGGGGAGCTTCTCTCGCCTGCAGGCAGAAATCCAACAGGTCAGGCCAATCCCCACCACACACACACGCAAAACCACACACAAAAAATTCCACACTCATTCACTTCCTCCCTCCTAAAGCATTGAAGTCGCAGTGGATGGAGGCGGGTTTGACCTGTTGGACTTCTGCCTGGCATATTGCTGTTAAAATGGAAAGCCCCTGATTGTTATTATTTATATGTAGGTAGCAACAAACGCACACTCCTCAAACACAGAAGAACTTAAGTTTAAAGAAGGTTGGAAAACGTTTACTGAATATATGGGAAATAATTGCGTACAGCTGAAAACTCTGGCAGCATTCAGATAAATTCAACAGTGTAAACAAGTTTTGATGGACGCAATAATGGAATACTGAATGGTATAGTTTTTAAAAAAATATGCAGGGATTTATGATATGTAAAATGAACCATGGAAAGAGATGAAAAGAAGTCATTGATATCTTAAGGATGTAAAAGGAGTGTTTTAAGTTGCAAAAGAGAAAAAATTATTAAAAATTATATACAAAAAGAAGAAGATACAGTTGGTGGAGGCATCTCTTTTAACCTGTTGGGCTTCTGCCTGGCATATTGCTGTTTAAAAATAAGCAGGAGAACTCCTGTTTTGTCTTGTCACAAGTAGGTAGCTGCAATACAGGTGGGTCACAATGTTATCAATCGCCCGTTAACAGATTTAAATGGGGTGAGCCAATAATCACAGGCAGTTTTTCCTTAATTCTATTTTTTTCTCCTCTCACACACACAACTTTTTGCACGTGGCTTAAGACAGAAGACTCTGAGATTAGGACTCACCTGTCTTCTGTCCCAAACCATGTTGTCCCAAGGACTGGGGTGATGGAGGAGGAGGAGAATGATATGTTTGCAAGTATCTTGGGGTTGATGGTGATGGTGGTTCTGGGGTAGCGTGAGGCTTCTAGGATTCCGGTGCCATTATGTTGGGTCAGCACCGGAACCAAGCCTTGGCAGGTCAAAGAGCAGCTAAAAATGAAAGGAAAAGGGGGAAAGTGTTATAATTTCCTAAATTATGCTTGAGCGTGCATTTCCGATGCTAAGTGAATCGTCTCCATTGCAGGAGGGTCACTACTCTGGAGGGAGGGGCGATTTAAAAGCCGCCAAAGCTTGCCGCTTCTGGGCAGATGGTCCTTGTCTTAGCCTGTCGGTCTGCCTATAAATCACGCCAAGTATCTAAAGCCTGGAACAAAAACCCCTAATAAAGTCATAAGAAACGAGAACAGGCCACCTCGCTGCTTAACTCCGTTCTGATTTACAAGACTGACTGTTCACGAGTCTGTTTACCGCACAGACTTTCATCTTTGGATTTTGCGGCATGGATTCTGACCCGGCTACGCTGGCTTTCCAAAATGTTTCCGGGCTCGGTTCAAAGATGCCCAGCACCTCTTCCCCTGTGGCCTCGCCTGGATGCTTAGTTCGGCATCGGAGAATCTCCTCTGAGATCCCCCTCTGGCAGGGCTAAAAGAGAGAGGGCCTTTTCGGTGGTGGCTCCCGGACCGTGGAACACTCACCCAAGGTGCTAACATTACTATTTTTTCTGGAGCCAGTTCAAGACTTTCCTCTACTCCCAGTCCCAGGCATGTTGTCCTTCCTTTCTTCTCCTTTTGCTAGATGGGTTCTGTTAATTCGTTATTTTAATGGTGATCGTGCTGGTGTACTTGGGGAAGGTGGACTTTATGGTTGGAATTAGTGTGTGATTACTTTTGCAAGGGGACGCGGGTAGCACTGTGGGTTAAACCACAGAGCCTGGGACTTGCCAATCACAAGGTTGGCGGTTCGAATCCCCACAACGGGGTGAGCTTCCGTTGCCCAGTCCCTGCTCCTGCCAACCTAGCAGTTCGAAAGCACACCAGTGCAAGTAGATAAATAGGTACCGCTCTGGCAGGAAGGTAAATGGCGTTTCCGTGCGTTGCTCTGATTCGCCAGAAGCGGCTTAGTCTTGCTGGCCACATGACCTGGAAGCTGTACGCCAGCTGCCTTGGCCAATAAAGCGAGATGCGCGCCGCAACCCCAGAGTCGTCCGTGACTGGACCTAATGGTTAGGGGTCCCTTTACCTTTACCTTACTTTTGCAAGAAGCCTTGAGGCTTTTGTGGCATAAGATGATGAATGAAGCAGTAGTAATATTGATATAATACAGGTTCAGAGAGCGACATTTCGGTACTGGATCCCATTAATTTTGGTGGACTTGCTTCCAAGGAAACATGGACAGGGTTGGTTTCAAGTATGCTGAAGACTAGCTGCCCAATCCTATTCAGGCTTTATTTATTTACAGTGGTACCTTCGTTCTCGAACTCAGCCCGTTTGACTCCCAAAACAGTTCGAAAACCAAGGCGCGGCTTCCGATTGGCTGCAGGAGCTTCCTGCACCCAATCAGAAACCGCGTTGGACATTTGGCTTCCAAAAAACATTCGCAAACCGGAACACTCACCGATTTATTCGGGAGCCAAGCCATTGAGAAACCAAGATACCACTGTATTTATTTTATGTATTAAATTTATAGAACCCTCAGGATCACAGAGCTGTTTACAGTCTGGAAACACAAAAATGCATTATAACCAGTTTTATTTTCGGGGGGGGGGGACGACGTTGGGGTACCCTAAATATTTTGTGAATCTTTGTACTTTTCTCCATTTAGTGTATTTATTTCCCCCGATTTGAACTATAAAGTGGTGATTATCTTGAGTCAAAATGAGAGTACCCCTAAACATGTTTTAAGAAGAAGAAAAAAAGCGCTGATTATAACAAACAAAACATTAACCTCGCCGAAACAGCAAAGCTCCTCAGTTTAGTGCAACTTTATTCCCCAGTACTTAAAGGATACGGTTGTGTCTTGTATGTAGCAGCAGTTACGTACATGCAACCAAGGGAAGATGGGAGTGTGGAGTCCTGATTACCCAGCCAGCTGCCGTTGGGTGATCTAATTTCATCCTGGCTGGCCTTGCATTGTTGAAGTTCACTCATTTTTGCACCCGAGGCAGACAACAGGCAGCTAAACGGTTCCACTGCTTCAGTCTGGACAGGTGTGCTAGTCCCGTGGGTTACCCGAGAGGCGAGGTCCAAGTCCAGTTTGTGGTCAAAGGTGCAACGTAGAGGCAGTCCGTAGTAGCTAAAGCTGGGTGCAGGGCAGGGAGTCGGATGAAGTCAGGGACAGGCATGCAAGCAGGGAGCCAGGGCGGGTCAGGAGCTCAGGCAGGAAAGCAGGACAGGGTGCAGGCAGGAACTAAGGTAATGTAAAGGTAAAGGGACCCCTGACCGTTAGGTCCAGTCGTGACCGACTCTGGGGTTGCGGCGCTCATCTTGCTTTATTGGCCGAGGGAGCCGGCGTACAGCTTCCGGGTCATGTGGCCAGCATGACTAAGCCGCTTCTGGCGAACCAGAGCAGCGCACGGAAACGCCGTTTACCTTCCCACCGGAGCAGTACCTATTTATCTACTTTCACTTTGACGTGCTTTCTAACTGCTAGGTTGGCAGGAGCAGGGACCGAGCAACGGGAGCTCACCCCGTCACGGGGATTCGAACCCCCAACCTTCTGATCGGCAAGCCCTAAGCTCTGTGGTTTAACCCACAGCGCCACCCGCGTCCCTTTTAAAACCACAGATCTATTTAATAACAAAATGTGTCCTTCCCAGGGTTTTTTGTTTTAGGGGGAACTCGCCAGAACACACTAGTTCTTCTGCCCTTTGAGAGATCACTAGATGAGCAACAATCACTAGATATAAAATTGATTGTTGGGAAGTAAGATCCATCAGCACCATCAAAAATAGATACCATAGCCTAGTGTCCAATGTAACCTGTTTGCTGATATTGACTTAGTTTCCCCTCCCCTTTCTTTCTGCTGTTCTGATTCGGTTTCGATAATTGGGTGTTACTGATTACATTACATTATATTTTATATTCAATCATCCATGGAATCAGCAGGTGCCACAGAAGTAAAAAGACACATATAATTCTACCAAATAAATAAATAAATAAAATCCTGCCGCATTGTGCTCCCAGACCTTCATTTGTGCTCGTTTTGCTGCCAAACAATCCTTGCCCCTAATGAAGAAGGCAGAGTGAAGGCGCCGCTGGTATTCAATTATTATTAAATGGCTACTTTCTTTTTTTAAAAAATAAAATAAATAAAGCTTAAAAGAATGGGGCAACAAAGAAAGAGAGTGCAGTTGCCTTGACAACTACCGGTAGTTTGTTTAAGAAACCAAAGAATGCAGAACTCAATAAATGGATGCCTCCATATTTATAGTGAAATTCCACGCTGGAAAGATTATGTGGTACAAACAGCCAGTTTAAAAGAATTTGTGTCCTCTCTACCTATTAGGAACGCATCTCCAAGATGTTATTTTTAAAATATTCATTCCAGGAAAGCAAGGAGGGAGAAGAAGAAGAAGAATTGGGAGAGGAGGACGTGAACTCACAGCAAATGTCAGCCTGATGAAATAAAGATGAGCTGCGCAACAGATTATAGATACACAGCCTATCAGGACAGGAGCGAGCAGCGGTTCGACAACAAACCTTCAGGAATGGACTTCGCAGGCACAGGAGAACAGCGCCGCCATCTTTGAGTTGAGAAAAGAGCTGCCAATTTGTCGGAAACCATTCTTTCTGTCCCCGATGCTCAGGACGTGAGTCTCATTGCTTGTGTAACCAAAACAGCGCCATTCATAAACAAACAGGGTGCAGGGAACATAATCTGCAGGTTCAGGGCAACCCTAAGGTTTGCCGAAGGGACGCGGGTGGCACTGTGGTCTAAACCACAGAGCCTAGGGCTTGACGATTGAATGGTCGGCGGTTCGAATCCCCGCTATGGGGTGAGCTCCCGTTGCTCGGTCCCAGCGCCTGCCAACCTAGCAGTTCGAAAGCACGTCAAAGTGCAAGTAGATAAATAGGTACCGCTCCGGCGGGAAGGTAAACCGCGTTTCCGTGCGCTGCTATGGTTCGTCAGAAGGGGCTTAGTCCTGCTGGCCACATGACCTGGAAAAACTGTCTGCGGACAAACGCCCGCTCCCTCGGCA
Source organism: Podarcis pityusensis (assembly GCF_964106645.2). Lineage (NCBI taxonomy): Eukaryota > Metazoa > Chordata > Lepidosauria > Squamata > Lacertidae > Podarcis > Podarcis pityusensis. Next base: position 6,151,417 of record NC_138031.1, on the reverse strand, counting down.
TGTAAAGCGAGATGAGCGCCGCAACCGCAGAGTCATTTGCGACGGGACTTAGCAGTATTAATACTACTACTACTACTAACTTTTCTTTATACCCCGCCCTCCGCAGCCAAGACCGGGCTCAGGGCAGCTAACACCAGGTATAAAAACAATGAATTAAAATACAACTTTAAAACAAGATTAAAATACAACATTAAAATGCAGCCTCATTTCAGTAGAAACTCAAAAATCTTTTGGGGATGAAATCATCAAATCTTCACCAAGGCCAACTATCCAGACTAGTCCTACGTGGGCCAGAAAAAAGCCAGGGAAGTCCCCAAATAGGAGTTCCATCACAGAAGGAGAAAGGAAAAAAGAAAGAGGGGAAGGGGATCAAGTTGATTCCAAGCCAAAGGCCAGGCGGAACAACTCTGTCTTACAGGCCCTGCGGAAAGAAATCAGATCCTGTAGGGCCCTGGTCTTATGCGACAGAGCGTTCCACCAGACCAGGGCCAGTGTTGAAAAGGCCCTGGCTCTGGTTGAGGCTAATCTGACTTCCTTAGGGCCCGGGACCTCCAGGGTGTTGCTGTTTATGGACCTTGAGGTCCCCCGTGGGGCATAGCAGGAGAGGCGGTCCCGTGGGTTTGCCAAAGCACCAAAAAATTGCTTTAGGGAAAATCCTTAGCTGCAGAAACACTCTGTGCTGCAACGTTTTGTTGCAGATCACACACACACACACACGCAGACACACACACTCCACTAATTTGCACAAACTGCCCTTGCTCTCTCTTCCCTTGCTGCAGCCTAAAGGATCTCCAGGAGAGAGATCCTTTCATCCAAAGGCAGCCCAAGGTGGGAAAAAAAGATGGCAGTGGGAGAGATAAAATTGGTAAGCGCTTACTGGTAAGTGAGGTTATGGTGGAAATGTGCCCATGATTGGAAGCCCTGAGGCCGGCAATGGAACAGCATATTCTCCACAGACCCCTGAAGGCAGCAGGCCAGGGTCAGAGGGCACAGGGCAGGTCAAGTGATACACACAGCTCTGCCCGCCCTCCAGCCTCTCTCACCTGAACTGCACCCATGAATTTGCCGCCTGAGGCAGCTGCCTCATTCTACCTAACGGCAGAGCCGGCCCTGGACAAATAAGAGATTCAGTTGTGCAGGACACAAGCAGCTGCGAATGGGAGGAACTTTCGCTGACTCAGTTCATATGCTTCCAGATATTCGCCTTCATGAGGGCAAGAAGCTTCCTTAAAATCTAAATGTGAGGTTTACTCAGGCACTGCGCCAGATAAACAGGAATCCTTTGCGGGATAGGTTCAGGAAGACGCAGCGAGGTTTTCTCGCTAGCTTTAGCCAATGGGCACAGATTGCAACGATTGGGAAAGGAGAAACCACACCAAATGTGACTGGGGGAAAAGATTTGACCTCACCCTGCACCGTAATGTCATTCTGTCTTCTAGCCTGGGATTGAATTATCTTTTCTTTGTCTCCTCTTGAAAGTGCGCCTATCTAGTATTTCGCATAGTACAGTTGCATGATTGCAGGAGAGGTTTCTTTCTTTGGTGGGTATTTCTGTTTCCCTCAAGATAAGGACAAGCCCAGAGTCCCGTCAAAGCTCCCAGGCACTGGGTGTGCCATACAGCTTCTCACAGAGATCGAGTTATCTTAAGCTTTGACCTGTGACAGCCTCAGAGACTTACCCTAATCTTCTTAGCTCCTTATGAAATGTGTGGCTCCTTACAGGCTTCTCCTTTCAGGGACAAGACCTGCTCCTCCTTTCACAGTTAATGAGAAACAGGAAAATAGACTGATCCACACTGGAATAATTAATGCCACCCCCTACGACATAGGATTTTCCTCTCTCTCTCTCTCCCAAGACAAGGGTTCTGGTGGATGAACTTCTTTGAATCAGCTAATGTCATGTGCTTGTTTAGGTCCGTGGATTCATTCTATTTAGCCTTGGAATACTGTGTCTAGTTCTGGGCACCACAATTTAAGAAGGATGTTGACAAGCTGGAAGGTGGGCGACCAAGATGATCAAGGGTCTGGAAAACAAGCCTTAGGAGGAGCAGTTGAAGGAGCTGGGTGTGTTTAGCCTGGAAAAGAGGAGAATGAGATGAGATATGATGTTGTTGTTTAGTCATTTAGTCGTGTCTGACTCTTCGTGACCCCATGGACCAGAGCACGCCAGGCACTCCTGTCTTCCACTGCCTCCCGCAGTTTGGTCAAACTCATGTTATTAGCTTCGAGAACACTGTCCAACCATCTTGTCCTCTGTCGTCCCCTTCTCCTTGTGCCCTCCAGCTTTCCCAACATCAGGGTCTTTTCCAGGGAGTCTTCTCTTCTCATGAGGTGGCCAAAGTCTTGGAGCCTCAGCTTCAGCATCTGTCCTTCCAGTGAGCACTCAGGGCTGATTTCCTTAAGAATGGATTAGTTTGATCTTCTTGCAGTCCATGGGACTCTCAAGAGTCTCCTCCAGCTCCATATGATAGCCATCTTCAAATACAGTATCTCAAGGGCTGTCAATGGAAGAGGGAACAAGCTTGTTTTCTTCTGCTCTGGAGGGTGGGACTTGAACCAAAGCCTTCAAGTTGCGAGGAAGAAGATTCTGATGAAACACCAGGAAGAACTTTCTGTCAGTAAGAGCTGTTAGGCAGTGGAACAGACTCCCACAAGAGATGGTGGACTCTCCTTCCTTGGAGGTTTTTAAGCAGACGTTGGATGGCCATCTCTCAGGGATGCTTTAGCTGAGATTCCTGCATTGCAGGGGGCTGGACTAGATGACTCTTGAGGTCCCTTCTAACTTTACAATTCTATGTTTCTATGATCCCACCCCAACCCCCTCTGGTCACAGAAGGACCACTGAATGTTACCCTTGGGTGAATGCGGCCCTCAGTCTGAGAAAGATGCTCCTGGCTACAACAACAACAACAACAACAACAACAACAACAATTTATTATTTCTACCCCACCCATCTGGCTGGGTTTCCCCAGCCACTCTGGGCGGCTCCCAACAGAATATTGAAAGCACAATCAAACATAAAAAACTTCCATAAACAGGGTGCCTTCAGATGTCTTCTAAAAGTCTGGTAGTTGTTGTTCTCTTTGACATCTGGTGGGAGGGCGTTCCACAGGGCGGGCGCCACCACCGAGAAGGCCCTCTGCCTGGTTCCCTGTAATTTGGCTTCTCTCAGGGAGGGAACCGCCAGAAGGCCCTCGGCGCTGGACCTCAGTGTCCAGGCTGAACGATGGGCTAAATGGAAGTGGCAGCAGAAGAGGGAAATTTACTTAGGCAAAGGGTAAATTTACGCAGCAGTAAAGCGATGGAAGAGTTTCACCTGTCAAATGTATGACATCCATACTGTGAGTGAAACTGAGCAGCAATGCATGCATTCAATTGCTTCTGTGGCACAATTTGCAGAAGCGACCCCCCCGCCCCAAGTATCTCTCTTACGGAATAACGCAATTTGGCTTTCCAGTTTACTGTGTGATAAAAGTCGGAGGGCGAAGAGAAGATTTTTACGAGGGCCTTAGGAAATCGCACCATCAATGCAGGATTTTCTGGGAACAGTTAGAACATGCCGTTAAAAAAGTTATGGCATAATAAAAAAAGTGACTTAGACTATCAACTAGCCAAGAAGGAAAAAACTGCAGATCCTCGGAGCCAGAATAGCCTGGCTGGAAAGCAGATGTGGTCTCCCGTTCTCAGGGCCACCAACTTTCAAATTACTATTATCATTTATTAAATTTGTACATCGCCTTTTATCTATAGATCTCAAGGCAGTTCAAAGCATAAAAATGCAAGATGAAAACACAAAATACAGAATAAAAACAGGAATGAAACAAAAAAATAATCTGTGCTCCCTCTACCCATTCCCACAAACATTATTATTATTATTATTATTATTATTATTATTATTATTATATTACTGTTATTATTAAACATACACAAACCTGGAAGTGACAGAAAACATCATTCAACATGTCGTGAAAAGGGGTGCATGGTGGGGACAGGGTCTGGTACGGTTATATGCACCCCACTGACGTACTTGGGGGCCAGGAACGGAACCCCCATGTGAGTTTTCAACTGTACTACACTGAAATGTTGAAATGTTTCTTTGCTTGTCCTTGAATCTTCCCAGATAGGGAGCCTGAGAACATGTATTTCAGCAGCAGCATCCTATGTATGTCTAATTAACAGTACTTTCTCAAACCCTCCCAGTGTCCCTGTTTTCCAGGGACAGTCCCGGATTTACAGAAGCCGTCCCAGTTTCTGATTTGATCCCAGAATGTCCCGCTTTTCCTTAAGATCTCCATATTTTCATTGGAGAAATGTGGGAGGGTATGGAGTTATTGGACCCCCAAGCCGTCTGAAGGCAGCCTTGCATAGGGAAGCTTTTTAAAATGTTTAATTTATTATTATGTTTTTATATGGCACCCAGAGTGGCTGGGGCAACCCAGTAAGATACGTGGGGTAGAAATAGAAAATAATGATAATGATAATAATAATAATAGGATAAAGGTAAAGGTAAAGGGACCCCTGACGATTAGGTCCAGTCGTGGACGACTCTGGGTTTCCAGCGCTCATCTCACTTTACTGGCCGAGGGAGCCGGTGTACAGCTTCCGGGTCATGTGGCCAGCATGACTAAGCTGCTTCTGGCAAACCAGAGCAGCGCACGGAAACGCCGTTTACCTTCCTGCCGGAGTGGTACCTATTTATCTACTTGTACTTTTGATGTGATTTCGAACTGCTAGATTGGCAGGAGCAGGGACCGAGCAACAGGAGCTCACCCCGTCGCGGGGATTCGAACAGCTGACCTTCTGATCGGCAAGCCCCAGGCTCTGTGGTTTAACCCACAGCACCATCCGCGTCTCTATAATATAGGATAGGATATCCCTATTTTCATTGGGGAAATATTGGAGGGTATGCATTCTGTTAAATTCAGTGGCACTTACTCCAAGGTAAGACTATCTAAGTGCTGTTCCATATTTTTGATTTCAACAGGACAGCTAATCACACGCTTTCGTTGAAACAATCACAGCTTTGCTTTGATAGCCATGGGGCAAGATCCAGCCCACTGAAACCAATGGGGCTCCCTTCCAAAATCTCTTTACCCTGGCTGATATGTTTCTTGCACTTTGATGCTATCCATGCTTACTTGGGGAAACTCCCGCTGAGTTTGGCAGGCCTGTCTTCTGGATGTGAACGCTGAGGACCGGAGCTGTCATCTTGCGCTCAGCAGCGAGGTCACGATCCGAACTGACATTTTCAGTCAAAGGGAGAGTCTCTCGGGCCCTCAAACGGCATTAGGTTTCCATGCGTTGGCATGGAGAAAGTTAAAAGAAAGAATTCTCACAGTGTATGTTACTGGGGATTTATTTTAAGTCCCTTCCCCCCCTCCCCGCGAATTCTCAGGGTGGGTTATCCCGAGAAATGATCGGATGAGAACACAGATTAACAAGCAGCTGGGTCTTCCTCTTCTGAGCCTCTGGGACACGGGACAGACGTCACTCTCTGGCGTGACCAGGGTCCACCACTGGCTCTGATGGCCCCAGTCTCCCCAGGGAGTGTCTATTTACTGCCCTGCTCCCTCCAGGATGCAGCAAAGCCTCTGGAATCGGAGGCTTGGGAAGGGCCAGCCAACCTCCCGATGGGTCTGAAATGTCTTTTGAAGGGCCCTGCAAAAAAAGTGGATGTACAGTCATACCTTGGGTTACAGACGCTTCAGGTTGCGTTTTTTCGGCTTCCAGATGCGCCGAAACCTGGAAGTACCAGAACGGGTACTTCGGTGGTCGTGCATGCGCAGAAGTGCTAAATTGCACCTTGCGCATGCACAGTGACCCTGTGGGCTGCAAACGCTGTGGGTTGCGAGCACACCTCCCACAGAGATAATAATAATAATAATAATAATAATAATAATAATAATAATAATAATTTATTATTTATACCCCGCCCATCTGGCTGAGTTTCCCCAGCCACTCTGGGCGGCTTCCAGTCAAGTGTTAAAAACAATACAGCATTAAATATTAAAACTTCCCTAAACAGGGCTGCCTTCAGATGCCTTTTAAAGAGAAGATAACTGCTTATTTCCTTCACATCTGAAGGGAGGGTGTTCCACAGGGCAGGCGCCACCACCGAGAAGGCCCTCTGCCTGGTTCCCTGTAACCTCACTTCTCACAGCAAGGGAACCACCAGAAGGCCCTCGGCACTGGACCTCAGAGTCCGGGCTGGACGATGAGGGTGGAGATGCTCCTTCAGGTATACAGGACCGAGGCTGTTTAGGGCTTTAAAGGTCAGCACCAACACTTTGAATTGTGCTCGGAAACGTTCGCAACCCAAGTGTCCACTGCAATTGTTTCAGAAGGCCTTCTTTTTCACCCATCGAAGTAGACCTGCCTGGTGCTAAGCACACCTCTGTGGCTATCGGTGCCATAGAGAGAACGGGGCCCTTGAAGCTAGCAAAACCAATTTCAGCAGGGACAAATGTAAGGTTCTGCAATTAGGCAGGAAGAACCAGATGCACAAATATAGGCTGGGGGAACATGTGGCTTAGTAGCAGTACATGTGAAAAGTATCTAGGGGTCTTGGTGGACCACAAGCTTGACATGAGTCAACAGTGTGATGCTGCAGCAAAAAAGGCGAATGCTATTCTAGGCTGCATCAACAGAAGTATAGTGTCCAGATCAAGAGAAGTAATAGTACTACTCTATTCTCTATTAGTCAGACCACACCTGGAATACTGTGTCCAGTTCTGGGCACCACGATTTAAGCTGGAACGTGTGTAGAGGAGGGCAACCAAGATGATCAAGCCTTATGAGGAGCACTTGAAGGAGCTAGGTATGTTTAGCCTGGAAAAGAGGAGACTGAGAGGAGATAGGATTTGTTGTTGTTTAGTCGTTTAGTCATGTCCGACTCTTCGTGACCCCATGGACCAGAGCACGCCAAGCACTCCTGTCTTCCACTGCCTCCCGCAGTTTGGTCAAACTCTTGTTGGTAGCTTCGAGAACACCGTCCAACCATCTTGTCCTCTGCTGTCCCTTCTCCTTGTGCCCTCCATCTTTCCCAACATCAGGGTCTTTTCCGGGGACTCTTCTCTTCTCATGAAGTGGCCCTTAGATTTGGAGTGGGGTGAGAGTTGAGCAAAGAAGCTGTAGCAGGTTAAGTCCCTCCTTTCCTCTCTCGAGCTGCTTCTCATTGCCAAATGGTTACCTCCCAATGCAATTTTTCATATACATGTGTTGAAAAGCTGCTGGGAATTTCGTTCCGCCGCAGGCAAAATTTCTTTCCCAGCCCGGAGATTCTTTTAAGTGGAGCTTTCAGGAACTGAACCTGGGACGTGATTCATGCGAAGAATGTACTTGGCTACTGAAATACGTCCCCTTCTCATGACCTCCTGCACCCTTCTTGTGGGTCCTTCACTGCTGAGTTCTCAATTTGAATCAGAAACTGAATGCCTGCACTTGTGGAAATGCACCGGAGCTGCTCAACATGTCCTTGAAAAGCAGCTGGCTCTGCGTCAGAGTATAATGCCTGTTGCCTGTTTTAATTTTTGCTAGTGAAAAGAACGCCGTTAGGACTGGCTTGTGTGCTTCAAGAATCAGTGCACTGGCAGCAACAACTTGGAGACAGACAGGTTTCACGAGCATCAAAGTTCCCAGATTCTTTCTCCTTTCGATATCTTAATTTCAGTTTTTGAAAAACCCCAATTGTTTACTTTGTCCCATAGATAATAGCAGAAGCCGCCCATAACTGTATTACACCACGTCTTTGTTTCTGTGGCATCACTCTGGATTCTGTGCTTAGTCAAACTGTTGTTGTTGTTGTTGTTGTTGTTTATAGTCGTGACCCCCTGGACCAGAGCACGTCAGGCACTCCTGTCTTCCACTGCTTCTCGCAATTTGGTCAAACTCATGTTGGTAGCTTTGAGAACATGGTCCAGCCATCTCGTCCTCTGTCGTCCCCTTCTCCTTGTGCCCTCCATCTTTCCCAAATCAGGGTCTTTTCCAGGGAGTCTTCTCTTCTCCTGAGGTGGCCAAAGTATTGGAGCCTCAGCTTCAGGATCTGTCCTTCCAGTGAGCACTCAGGGCTGATTTCCTTAAGAATGGAGAGGTTTGATCTTCCTGCAGTCCATGGGACTCTCAAGAGTCTCCTCCAGCACCATAATTCAAAAGCATCAATTCTTCGGTGATCACCCTTCTTTATGGTCCAGCTCTCACTTCCATACATCACTACAGGGAAAACCATAGCTTGAACTATACGGACCTTTGTTGGCAAGGTGATGTCTTCTTTTTAAGATGCTGTCTAGGTTTGTCATCACTTTTCTCCCAAGAAGCAAGCGTCTTTTAATTTTGTGGCTGCTGTCACCATCTGCAGTCAAACTACTGTTTGGCAAACACTGAAGAACCATGAGGCAATTCTGAGCTAAAGTCAGTGCCCTGACTTGATATATGGGATATACAATTTTAACAAACAACACACATTCTGCTCCACTGCGGCAAAGGTTTCCATGCCTAAAGCATATTGTAAATGGTTTCAGGGCGCCTGATGGGAAGTAATTCATGACCGAAACAAGTGAACTAATAATAATCATCCTTCTTCTTTGGCAATTATTTGTAGCCAAGTAAGATTGTCTTCCATGAACGTGGTCTTAACAATTTCAAATGTCTATATAAGGGCTTGCACACCATTGTTCAGGGTCCCTCCTGCCTCCTGCTTGTGGTGAGTGGGGACCCTCTTGCAACAGTTTAATAAAGATCAGGCTTACTAGCTGCTTTGCTTCTCAGTATTCTCTGGTTGGCCTGTTATTTTCTCCTACTGACAGAGAACCTACAGAAGGACTCTATATGGGCTCTTGGGTACCCCATAAGTGAAAAGGAGCAGTGTTTTCTTATAACAGTAGAACTAGAAGAGAAGATAGAAGCAGGAAGAAGTAGAGGAGGTTCCGGTCCAATTCCGAGCACAATTCAAAGTGTTGGCGCTGACCTTTAAAGCCCTAATTGGCCTCGGCCCAGTATACCTGAAGGAGCGTCTCCACCCCCATTGTTCTGCCCGGACGCTGAGGTCCAGCGCCGAGGGTCTTCTGGCGGTTCCCTCACTGCGAGAAGCCAAGTTATAGGGAACCAGGCAGAGGGCCTTCTCGGTAGTGGAGCCCGCCCTGTGGAACGCCCTCCCACCAGATGTCAAAGAGAACAACAACTACCAGACTTTTAGAAGACATCTGAAGGCAGCCCTGTTTAGGGAAGCTTTTAATGTTTGATGCATTCTTGTATTTTAATATTTTTTTGGAAGCTGCCCAGAGTGGCTGGGGAAGTCCAGCCAGATGGATGGGGTATAATTATTATTATTATTATTATTATTATTATTATTATATGCTTTGGGTCGTTTAAGTATGCAGGCCGAGCCCATTCTATCGTCATATAATTTGGGTACATACGTCTTTCCCTGATATTGCCTGCCTTCTAAGTGGCTTTTAAAAATCATCTAATGTCCATTTTCCCAACTGCACGTTTAAGCATCCAACTGCAAACTTGGAAAAAGAAAAAAACAGAAAAAAGCCCTGCTCATTAAAACTAGCTCACATTACACGTTGGACCCCCTGGGCAAATAAATATGCTTTCACCTGATGGCAGAATGACATTGCAGCTGGTGCCAGAAGCTTTCTGCCAGCATCGGATGGGCAGGCAAATTGCCCGTGGGAAACTCCTGGCGAGGGGTAAACCAGGCTTTGGTTTTGGTGCCCAGATCAGCAGATGGGCGGAAGAGCCGCAGCCAGCTTTCTGCAGGCACTGGGTGCACGAGTGACATCCCTGCGGGGAAACTTGCTCGCACAGCTGATCTGGCAGGGTTTGGCTCAACTGCTCATCCGTTGATGGGCAGCAGAGCCAAAGCCCACCTTACAATGCTGTTGTGCAATCAGGAATCGGGGTGCGGTGCCAGAATTACGTACAGTGGTACCTCTGGATGCGAACAGGATCCATTCCGAAGCCCCGTTCGCATCCTGAAGTGAATGCAACCCGCGTCTGCGTGTGTGCGCGTGTGGTGATTCACCGTTTCTGCACATGTGCGTGACATCATTTTGAGCGTCTGCGCATGTGCAAGCGGCAAAACCCGGAAGTAATGCATTCCGTTACTTCCGGGTCGCCGCGGAGCGCAACCCGAAAACGCTCTACCTAAAGCAACTTTAACCCGAGGTATGACTGTATAAGCTAAACAAGCTATAGCTTAGGGCCCTACTCTCTTGGGGGCATCCAAAAAAATTAAAGGAAAAAAAAAACCTGGATGTACATTTCCAAAATATAAGATAAAAACAAATAAAATAAAACCTACATACAGCAACAGTGTTTTGTGTTGTGTAGGCTCCTATGATGTAAGTCATGGGCCCCACCTGCTAGCCTGCTCCCTAAAATATCACTGGTTTGCTCATTTCTATATATAGGGTATCTGGGATGTGGGTGGTGCTGTGGGTTAAACCACAGAGTTTAGGACTTGCCGATCAGAAGGTCAGCAGTTTGAATCCCCGCGACGGGGTGAGCTCCCGTTGCTCGGTCCCAGCTCCTGCCAACCTAGCAGTTCAAAAGCATGTCAAAGTGCAAGTAGATAAATAGGTACCGCTCCGGTGGGAAGGTAAACGGCGTTTCCGTGTGCTGCTCTGGTTTGCCAGAAAGCAGCTTAGTCATGCTGGCCACATGACCTGGAAGCTGTACGCCGGGCCAGTAAAGTGAGATGAGCGCCGCAACCCCAGAGTCGGTCATGACTGGACCTAATGGTCAGGGGTCCCTTTACCTTTTTAATTTTGACAAATAATTTGCAGGGGGAAATCCTCTCCCGTTATCTTTGATTGCTGGTTGTTTATTCATCTCGCTCACGTGGCATTGCAGTTCCATATCCCAAATTTGTTGGCGGATTATTGCTCTAGCTTTCTCATAACCTACAGCTATCAGGGCCTGTGGGGGAAACCCCAAGCCTCTTAGCTTTTCATACAGTGTAGCTTTCCATTTGGCCTGAAAGAATCCAGTAGGGTTAAGGGTGCCAACCCAAGAGGGAAAAAGATAAGTTTTAACCAATAATGGATCTTCAGAATCCGGTCCATGGGGTCACGAAGAGTCGGACACGACTAAACAACAACATTTGTTCAATAGTTTAACTATGTGACGTCTTGACTTGAGGAAAGTTAGACAAAGCCCACCGTTCCCATATTTCTGGCAGAAAGGAGAGTTGCCACCCCCTGAGGATGTTCTACGTACTGCTCCCTTCTTGAAGAAACATTTTAAATATGAGTTAAGGAGTTTTTAATCCACATGAGAGTGAGTAAGACATCGGGATATCTGCTCCTAAGTCCTAAATCCCCAAACATCCTGGATAATCACAGGCAAGCAACTGAGCTTCTCTGTTTTGTCTCGTCGGTGCCAAAAACATCTTTCTTCCTGTCTCTAAAAAAATGACGCAGCTGGTTTTACACCTCACTTGGACTGGCAAGGTGGAGGCTGTCTCCTCCCTGGCTCTTTGCTCCCACAAACACCTGGCGTAACACCAGCATCTTCTGCTTATGTGGTTTGGGAGGGTTTTAGAAATTATACTGACTGCACATCCTAACACTGTAAGCTAGTTAAAGACATATTTGCTGATTAATTGTTGATGTACATCCAGAATTTCCTGGATCTATCCGGAATACTGCGAGTAGCGTTTGGGCGGAAATCAGTGAAATGTCTGGGGAAATCTGGACGTATGGCAGTCCATGTCAATGGTGTGGTTTTTCCTGGTTTTCCTCAGAAATAGCTCAAAAACGTCAACTGGAGACAAAGCCGCTCCTTGTATGCCCCGCAGAGGACCTTATGGTCCACAAATGACAACACTTTGGAGGTCCCAAGTCACAAGGTGGTTAGATTGGTCTCAACCAGGGCCAGGGCCTTTTCAGTACTGGCCCCGACTTGGTGGAACACTCTGTCACAAGAGTCTAGGGCCCTTGACATCTTTCCACAGGGCCTGCAAGACAGAGCTTTTCTGCCTGGCCTTTGGTTTGGACTCAGTCTGACCCCTATGTTTCCCACCCCTTATGGTTTTTGAACTATGGGCTGCTATTAAAATGAGGCTGCATTTTAAATTGTATTTTAACTTTTACAGTGGTACCTTGGGTTACAGACACTTCAGGTTACAGACTCTGTTAACCCAGAAATAGTACCTCAGGTTAAGAACTTTGCTTCAGGATGAGAACAGAAATCGCATGCCGGCAGCGCAGCGGCAGCGGGAGGCCCCATTAGCTAAAGTGGTACCTCAGGTTAAGAACAGTTTCATGTTAAGAACAGACCTCCGGAACGAATTAAGTACGTAACCAGAGGTACCACTGTATTTTAAATTGTTTTTTCCTCCCCTCCCCTATTATGTTTTTATTGTGATTTTACCGGTGTTAGCCGCCCTGATCCCGGCTCTGGCTGGGAAGGGTGGGGTATAAATAAAAATTTAATAATAATAAAAAAAGATAAACACACATTGGTTGCTCATTCTGGCTCATCCAGGTCTCAGCTGGCTGATCTGAGGCTGGCATAAGTCTCCCAAAAGGGGGATTCCATGGGTATGCAATGTAGATTTAAGCTTGATCCTATACTTGGCCTGGAGTTCTTGCTAGGGCGCTCATTGCCTTGGTTTCTGGAGGACTGGGGCTCAAAGTGGCAGCCCAGGAACAGGGTATGAGGTTCCCAAGCTGAGATGTCCTTGGGGCTGGGCCGCTCTACACAGACAGAAGGTCCTTCAGGGTTCTTTGTTGCACCAGAGATCTTTGTGGAGTCCTGTGCCTCTTCCACAGTTGCAGTTCCTCCAGAAGCATGGTCAGGTTGAATTCTGACAGAGGAACACCTTTTTGACTGGTTAATCAACTAGCTATTGCAGCGCTGGTAATCTACCGATCATCTTCCATAACTGCATGCACAGAAAATGTAAATGCTACTCAGAGGAACATAGAAAGACCCAATGAGCTGGTTTCAACTGGGCTACTACAATTAGCACGTAAACCTACTCAAGAGATTCTGGTAGGACCTGGTAAGACAATGCAAGGATTATTTGCATGCATGTAAGATGCACATCAGAGGGATGTGGGTGGCGCTGTGGTCTAAACCATAGAGCCTAGGGCTTGCCTATCAGAAGGTTGGCGGTTCGAATCCCTGCGATGGGGTGAGCTCCCATTGCTCTGTCCCTGCTCCTGCCCACCTAGCAGTTCGAAAGCACGTCAAAGTGCAAGTAGATAAATAGGTACCACTCTGGTGGGAAGGTAAACAGCGTTTCCATGTGCTGCTCTGGTTCGCCAGAAGCAGCTTAGTCATGCTGGCCACATGACCTGGTAGCTGTCTGCGGACGAACGCCGGCTCCCTTGGCCTATAGAGCGAGATGAACCCAATAAAGGGTCGTCTGCGACTGGACCTAACGGTCAGGGGTACCTTTACCTTTTTAAGATGCACATCAAGGCCAACACTTCTGAAATATACTCAGAGTCGCAAAGTGATTTCATGCTCTTTATTCAGCTCATAGTGGTGAGGAGGAATGAATGAATGTCCCCTCACAGTATCTGCTTTATATACATTATTTACACAATGGGCTGCACATGATTGGCTAATTCTGGAATTCTACTGTAAGCCAATCAGGTTGTGGATTCACTTCTATCTGGAGCAGGATTGGGTGGTTCCTGCCAACCAATCATACTGCTGCATTGTTCTAGGACCAATCAGACTGCTGCATTCTGAATCCTATTGTTCTAGGACCAATCAGACTGCTGCCTTTTGGATCCTATTGTTCTAGGACCAATCAGACTGCTACAGTTTGGATCCTATTCAACTCAGTACATAACACCCCTCCCCTCTAAGTTCCAGTCCTGCCCGGGAGGTCGCATTCATAGTCCTCAAGGTATGCCGGCGGCCTACGTGTGCGTTGTGGCCTGGGGTGTTCCCTGGTCCGGGCTCCGGGTTCTGGCTCGTGTTCCAAGGATGCTGGCTGTGATGCGGCTGTTTGGTCTGGTGCAACCGGCTCGCTCAGTCGTGGTTCTGGTTCCGGTGTCCTTTCGGCCTCACGGGTCCTCTCTGTATTTACTGATTCTGCCTCTCCTGCTGGCCCCTCCTGCTCTATGGGCCTCACTGCCCCGCTGTTCCCTTGGGACTCCTCTGACCTGTCCTCCTCCTGGTTTTCTCCCGGGAATCGTCGCCGTATCTGGTCGCAGTGGCGGCGCCAGCATTGCCCCCCATCCGTTAGCACCTCGTACGACACGGGGCCAGTGACCCTGGTGATTGTGGCGGGTACCCATGCTGGGCCTGCCCCAAAATTCTTTGCGTACACTGGGTCCTGGGCCTCGAAGGTCCGGGGGTTCCTGCCTTCCCCCACCACTACCTCATCCTGAGCTCTATCGGGGTGAAGGCGGTCCAATCTGATTGCAAGGCGCCGACCCATTAGTAGTTCAGCGGGGCTCCGGCCAGTCGTTGAGCTGGGGGTGCTGTGCTGTGCTAGAAGGAATGTGGCAAGGCGGTACTCCCAGTCCCCTTGCGTCATGCGGCGAAGGGTGTCCTTGGTGGTCCGCACCATGCGTTCTGCTTGGCCATTGGTGGCAGGGTGGAACGGCGCCGAACGGATGTGGCGGATGGCGTTCTGCGCTGTGAAGGTTTGGAATTCTCCTGACGTAAATGCAGTCCCGTTGTCTGAGACGAGAGTGTCAGGGAGCCCGTGGGTTGCAAACAGCCTGCGTAGTACCCGGATGGCTGCGGACGTGGAAGTGGACGGTACCAGTGCGACTTCCAGCCATTTGGTGTAGGAGTCCACCACTATGAAGAATGTTTTCCCCTGAAAGGGGCCAGCGAAATCCACATGCAGGCGTGACCATGGTGCTCGGGCGGACTCCCAGGACTGGACTGGGGCCCTTGGGGGATCTGGGCGGGATTCTTGGCAGGCCTGGCAGTGTTTGACCCAGGCCTCTATCTCTCCATCGATCCCCGGCCACCACACATAACTCCTGGCAAGGGCCTTCATTCTTACTACCCCTGGATGTGTCTCGTGTAGGGCTGTGAGGACCCTTTTGCAGAGGGGCTGGGGAACAACGACTCTGCTTCCCCATAACAGGCACCCCTTGTGGGCCGACAGTTCATGTTTGCGGGTTGTGTAGCCGGCGAATTCTGGCCCGGGGCTGCTGCTGGGCCATCCCCTCCACACCCAGTCCAGGACCCGGGAGATGACCCTATCTTTCTTGGAATGGTGTGCAACTTCTTGTGCCTGAATGGGGCGGTCGGGAAGCAGCTCCAGGCTCATAACCTCTTGTGCAGGTGCTGGGTCAGGGCCTGTTTCCGGTAGTGGTAGCCTGCTGAGGGCGTCCGCATGGCCCATCGCCTTCCCAGGTCGGTGAATCAGTGCATACTGGTAGCTGGCAAGGAAAATTGACCACCTGAGGACGCGAGGAGACAGCACTTGGGGGGTCTGCTTTTCGGGGGCAAACAAGCCAAGCAACGGCTTGTGGTCAGTCACCACGGTGAAGGGCCGCCCGTACAAGAAATCATGGAATTTTTTTACTCCCTTTACGATTGCCAGACCCTCCTTGTCGATTTGCGAGTAGTTCCGCTCGGTTGTGTTGAGTGTCTGGGAAAAGTACGCCACCGGTACCTCTCTTCCATCCGGGAGTTGGTGCCCCAGGACAGCTCCAATGCCATAGGGTGAGGCGTCGCATGCTAGCACCACCGGCAGCCTCTCGTCGAAGTGTGCCAAGACCGAGTTTGAGACAAGCAAGTCCTTGACTGCCTGGAATGCGGCCTCCTGGCGCTGGCCCCACACCCAAGGGGCCCGCTTGTCCAGGAGTCTGTGTAGGGGCTCCGCTACCGCCGCCTTGTGGGGAAGGAAGGAATGGTAAAAGTTCAATAGTCCCAAGAAGGCCTGAAGTTCAGTCTTGCTCTTGGGCGCTGGGGCATCACAAATGGCCCGTACCTTGTCCCCAGTCGGGTGGACCCCTTCTGCGTCCACCATAAATCCCAGAAAGTCCACCTGAGGCACTCCTAGTAGACATTTTTCCCGCTTCACCTTGAGACCCGCCGTCTGGAAACGGTGCAGAACGGTGCGGAGGCGGTCCTCAAACTCCTCTGGTGTGGGGCCGGCAATCAACACATCATCGAAGAAGGGGGTGACGCCAGGAATCCCTTTAAGGAGAGAGTCCATTATATTCTGGAATATGCCTGGTGCCACGCTGACACCGAATTGCAGCCGCTTTACCCTGAACGCTCCTCTGTGCGTCACAATCGTCTGTGCCTCTGCTGTGGCCTCATCTACTGGCAGCTGTTGATATGCTTGGGCCAAGTCCAGCTTGCCAAAAATTTTCGACCCAGCCAGGGTGGCAAGGACATGGCTGACCACTGGCACTGGGTATGCGTGGGCCGTGAGGGCCTTGTTTATGGTACATTTGTAGTCTGCGCAGATGCGGACCGAACCATTAGGCTTGACGGGTGTGACGATTGGGGTTTCCCAGGGAGCATTAGGCACCGGCTCCAGCACTCCTTGCTCTACGAGTCGGTCCAATTCCTCGTCTATACGGGGTTTCAAGGCGAACGGGACCCGGCGGGCCTTGAGCCTGACCGGTCGTACTGCGGGGTCAAGCTGTAGCGCAATGGGGGGGCCCGTATACTGTCCCAATTTCCCATCGAAAACCCCTGGAAATTCCTTGCATATGGCGTCCACGTCCACTTGTAAGCTAGTGTGGTTCACCCCGGTGACAGCTAGCCCCAGTGGTCCAAACCATGCCAATCCCAGTAAGCTAATGTAGGGGCCCTTGACCACAAGCAAGTCCAGTTGCCGCGTCCGCCCTCGGTATTGCACCCTGAAGGTCCCCACCCCCATTGTGGGGACCTTACGTTTCTGGAAGTCCCGGAGGGTGAATGGGGCCGGCCTGAGTTTGGGACCCCCAGTGGGACACAGTTTCCTTAAGGTCCTTGCCGAGATTATGGATAGAGTTGAACCCGTGTCAAGCTCCATGCGGCATGGGGCCCCCTCTATCTGTACCTCTACATAAATTTTCTCTACGTTGGGGTGGGGCAACTGGTATACCTGGAAGTCCGTGAGCTCCGTCGAGTTGCCTTGGTGCGTTGGGCCCCGGGACCTGGGGCTCTTGGATTGGTCATCTGATGCCTGGTGTCGGGTGGGCCGAGCCCGACACACCCGGGCGATGTGTCCCGATTTTCTGCACTGCCTGCACTCTGCGTTGCGGAAACGGCAGGTCCTCCTCTCGTGACTCTCCCCGCAGCTTGCGCAGTTCCCTCCTTCTCGTCGAGGCAGCTGTGGTCTGTGCGCTGCTTGAGTGCGCTGCTGTACTCGGTGCACCTCCTCCCTGTCGGATCCTGAGTCGTCGGTGAGGTCTTCATGGTGGACCCTCGGTTGGGATGGCAGGCTCGGCCGTGCCTCTTGGGTCGACCTCTCGGCAGCTTCTGTTGCCAGGGCCTCCTCCAGAGCGACCTGGAACGTTAGGTCCTTCTTAGCGTAGAGGCGCCGTTGCAGCTTCTCATCCTTCAGGCCACCGACGAGGCGGTCACGAAGCATGTTCTCCAGCTCTGAGAAGTTGCAGAACCGGGCGGCTTGGCGGAGAGAGGTCACAAACCCAGTTATGGTTTCCCCAGGGGCTTGCCGCTTTGCGTAGAAGGCATTTCGACGAGCCACCACTGAGGGCTGCGGCGAAAAGTGCCCCTTCAGCTGTTCCATTATTGTTTTGTATGGAACAGTAGCGACGTCTTCAGGCGCAAGGAGAGCCCGGGCGATTTCAAACGTCTCCTCTCCGCAGACGCTGAAGAATATCGCCCTCTTCTTGGCGTCTTCTTCGTCGGTGACCCCTTTGGCTTCTAGGAGGAAGGTGAAACGGGAGGCGTACGCTTCCCAGTCTCCAGATGCTGGGTTGAATGGCGAGAAGCTGCTGTTGGCTGCCATTCTGAGTTCCTTGTGCCCCGGAGCTGAAGCCTGGATACACGGTGCGAGGCAGCGGTGCGGCAGTTGGCGGTGCTGCGGTGCTGTGTGTGGCAGTCAGCTCAGCGGGATCCCACCTTCGTCGCCAGTGAAATATACTCAGAGTCGCAAAGTGATTTCATGCTCTTTATTCAGCTCATAGTGGTGAGGAGGAATGAATGAATGTCCCCTCACAGTATCTGCTTTATATACATTATTTACACAATGGGCTGCACATGATTGGCTAATTCTGGAATTCTACTGTAAGCCAATCAGGTTGTGGATTCACTTCTATCTGGAGCAGGATTGGGTGGTTCCTGCCAACCAATCATACTGCTGCATTGTTCTAGGACCAATCAGACTGCTGCATTCTGAATCCTATTGTTCTAGGACCAATCAGACTGCTGCCTTTTGGATCCTATTGTTCTAGGACCAATCAGACTGCTACAGTTTGGATCCTATTCAACTCAGTACATAACAACTTCCTTCTCCTCCTTGAACCTCCCCAAATCATTTCTACCTGTATCGAGGTCAGTAAAACCAGAGTCCTGTCCCTTTAGAAAGGCTATTTGAGCCTAAAGGGTTTTCTCTGGCAGGAGTAAAGAGATTCACAACGAGAGGCGTATCCAGAGTACTTTCTCAGCATACAAAAGTGCATTGCCAAGTTAATAGTGTTCTGCACAGCACACTCTCCCAGCACACTTCCAACAACCAATGCACATAACACTTTCCTCAACTCCTTACTGTTTCTGCCTTTGAACATCTGTGTCGAAAGAAGAATCCCATGATGTTCAATAGCTTTGCTTTTTAAATACAGGTAGGTAGCCGTGTTGGTCTGCCATAGTTGAAACAAAATAAAAAAGTTCCTTCCAGTAGCACCTTAGAGACCAACTAAGTTTGTTATTGGTATGAGCAAATACGTATCTGAAGAAGTGTGCATGCACACTAAGGCGCATACCAGTAACAAACTTAGTTGGTCTCTAAGATGCTAACCAGTAGTGATGTATGGAAGTGAGAGCTGGACCGTAAAGGCAGCTGATCGCTGAAGAATAGATGCTTTTGAAATATGGTGCTGGAGGAGACTCTTGAGAGTCCCATGGACTGCAAGAAGATCAAACCTATCCATTCTGAAGGAAATCAGCCCTGAGTGCTCACTGGAAGGACAGATCCTGAAGCTGAGGCTCCAAGACTTTGGCCACCTCAGGAGAAGAGAAGACTCCCTGGAAAAGACCCTGATGCTGGGAAAGATGGAGGGCACAAGGAGAAGGGGATGACAGAGGACGAGATGGTGGGACAGTGTTCTCGGAGCTACCAGCATGAGTTTGACCAAACTGCGGGAGGCAGTGGAAGACAGGAGTGTCTGGCGTGCTCTGGTCCATGGGGTCACGAAGAGTCGGATACGACTAAACGACTAAACAACAAGGTGCTACTGGAAGGAATTTGTTTATTTTGTTTTGCTTTTTTAAAGTTACTGAATGGTTCAGTGTGAGGTATTATCCAACCTATGCCTGATGCTCTGTGAGATGAACTACAGAACACCTTGGTTAGGGAAAAAAACAACCCATTGAATGTACCTTGGATAGATTGACTGGACTTGTGTTGAGAATGTTGCAAAAGGTAGTACCTTAAGCACTGGTGCCACCTAACGTCCATTTTTCAAAAAGCAGAGACGAAAAAAGCAGACTCATTATGCATGTTAGAGATATATGAAACTGCCAGACCACTGGCCCATCCACCTCTGGTTGGCTGTGGCTCTCTAGATAGGCATCTTTTTGGGTGCTGTGACCAACTCTCTAGTTCAGTAAGGCTAGAGCGTGGAGACATTGCTTCAGCAATGGAGCATCTCAGACTCGGAGTTTATATATCCGCTGGGGATTGCACTCCTTCCTGGCTTTCAGACAAGCCCTGATCTGGGCAGTTGATGCTCCCCCTGTTTCTCCTCTCAGAAGGTAGGGACATGGGTGGTGCTGTGGTCTAAACCACTGAGCCTCTTGGGCTTGCCAATTGTAAGGTTGGCAGTTCGAATCCCTGCGACGGGGTGAGCTTCTGATGCTCTGTCCCAGCTCCTGCCAACTTAGCAGTTTGAAAGCATACCAGCACGAGTAGATAAATAGGTACCACTGCGGCAGGAAGGTAAATGGCATGTCTGTGTGCTCTGGCACTCGTCACAGTGTCCCGTTGTGTCAGAAGCGGTTCAGTCATGCTGGCCGCATGACCCGGAAAAGCTGTCTGTGGACATACGTCCGCTCCCTCAGCCTGAAAGCGGAGATGAGAGCCACACCCCACAGTCAAATTTGAATGGACTTAACCGTCCAGGGGTCCTTTACCTTGAACTTTACCTTACCTCTGAGAAGGTACAACAACAACAACAACAACAACAACAACAACAACTTATTTATACCCCGCTACTATGGGTGGCTCCCAACAGAATATTAAAAACACAATAAAACATCAAAGATTAAAAACTTCCATAAACAGGGCTGCCTTCAGATGTCTTCCAAAAGTCAGATAGTTGTTTATTTCCTTGACATTGGATGTGAGGGCGTTCCACAGGGCGGGTGCCACCACCGAGAAGGCCCTCTGCCTGGTTCCCTGTAACTTCACTTCTCGCAGGGAGGGAACTGCCAGAAGGCCCTCGGAGGAGGACCTCAGTGTCCGGGCTGAGTGATGGGGGTGGAGGTTTTGGTCTGGGGAGGGCCAAGCACATGCCTCCACCCAAGATCCAGTTCTGGGTGGAGATGCCAGGGAATGAACTTGAGATTTTCTGCATTCAAAATGTGCCATCTCCCATTGAGTTAGGAGCTCCTTCCCACAGCAACTCAACTCTGGGGGGGGGGGGGGGGGAATCTGCTACTGGGCTGCTTCTCCTTCCCGAACTTCCCACCAGATGGTTCTTTCACTCTTCCCAGCATCTGTTCCAGGATGGATGCCGCTGTCCCTATGCAAGCCCACGATCTCTAAAAGATGGTTTCTTGCCTCGAGTGCTGCTGCTGGCACTGCTGTTGCCAGCCTGCAAAATGAAAGCACTGCCAGTTCCTTTAGATCAGGCATGGCCAAACTTGGTCCTCCAGATGTTTTGGGACTACAGCTCCCATCATCCCTAGCTAACAGGACCAGTGGTCAGGGATGATGGGAACTGTAGTCCCAAAACATCTGGAGGACCAAGTTTGGCCATGCCTGCTTTAGATGAAGGATGAGGAAATTGTGGACCATCAGATGCTGTTGAACTACATCTCCCACCACCCCTTACCACTGGCCATGCTGGCTAGGGATGATGGGAGACAGAGTGCAAGAACATACAGAAGGCCACTGGTTGCCCATCCCTGTTCTAGATGTTCTAAGATGGTGGGAGAGAGTGCAGACTTCCACATATAACAAAATTAATTTCAATAGGGACAAATGTAAGCTTCTAGGTTGGAAGAACCAGCTGCACAAAGAGGAGATGAGGGACACCTGGCTTGCAGTAGTACATGTGAAAAGGATCTAGGGATCTTAGTAGACCACAATCTGAACATGAGTCAGCAGTGTGATGCTGCAGCAAAAGTAGGGGATGCTATTCTAGGCTGCATCAACAGAAGTCTAGTGTTCAGATCAAGGGTAATAGTAATAGGTAAAGGTAAAGGGACCCCTGACCATTAGGTCCAGTCGTGACCGACTCTGGGGTTGCGGCGCTCATCTCGCTTTATTGGCCAAGGGAGCCGGCGTACAGCTTCCGGGTCATGTGGCCAGCATGACTAAGCCACTTCTGGCGAACCAGAGCAGTGCTCGGAAACACCATTTACCTTCCCACCAGAGCAGTACCTATTTATCTACTTGCACTTGGACATGCTTTCGAACTGCTAGGTGGGCAGGAGCAGGGACCGAGCGACGGGAGCTCACCCCGTCATGGGGATTCGAACGGCTGACCTTCTGATCGGCAAGACCTAGGGCTCTGTGGTTTAACCCACAGCGCCACCCTCGTCCCTAATAGTAATAGTCCTGCTTTATTCTGCCTTGAAGGATGTTGACCAGCTGGAACATGTGCAGAGGAGGGTGACCAAGATGACCAAGGGTCTAGAAGCCAAGCCTTATGAGGAACGGTTGAAGGAGCTGGGTATGTTTAGTCTGGATCAGAGGAGACAGAGTGGAGACAGGACACCCATTTTAAAACATCTGAAGGGCTGTCCCATGGAAGATGAAATCAGCTTGTTTTCTGTGCCAAAGGTTGGGGCCCGTACCAAGTTACAAGAAATCAAATTCTGGCTAAACACCAGGAAGAACTTTCTGACAGTGAGAGATGCTAGACAGTGGAATAGTCTCCCTTGCAAGGCTGTGGACTCTTCTCTTGGAGGTTTCTAAGCAGAGGTTGGCTGGCCATCTGTCATGGATGCTCTTGTCAAAATCCCTGCATTGCAGGGGGTTGGACGATGAACACCGGGGTCCCTTCCAACTCTGCAATTCCGTGATTCTATGACTGCAACTCTGCACACCACACTAAAACAGGGACACTTAATTGGCAGGAATCCCAGGCAGTTAACTGAAGGCTAATGAAACCTAACGACAATGTGGGGTTCTCAGCAGGGACGCTAATTCTCTTTCTGCAGTGCTGCCTTAATCCACAGCGCAAGATTTACCGGCTGCCATTTGCTCCTCTGGCCTCCTGCTTGGCAGTGCTTCGCCATGCTACCAGCTCCGGGGTGCCCGCAGACGGTGCCAGCTTGACTGGCAGGTTGACAAATGCCACTCATCTCATCTTCTTGGTGCAAAAGGTCGCCATGAGCATTGCTGTCGCAGCCAAGATAGGAAGAAGGGATGGAAATCTGGGCACGCTGGCTTTGTCTAGTGACTCATTCCCATGCAAGCTGGGAAGCTAGAGACCACCTTATGCCACCTGCTCTGTCTAGCTCAGTATGGTCTATTATTATTTAATTTAAAATATTATCCTTGGGGGAGGGGGTTATTGCTTTGTTTCGTTCTTGTTTTTCATTATGCGTTTTGTGTTTTTATCTTTGTTAACGGAAAAATCTGAGGGCTCCCTTGGACAAAAACAAAGACACCAACCAGGATAACTTGGAGCTTGGCCTTTATTGAATACTGTCGTGACAGGACTCCCACCCGCAACAAGATGAAGCAAAATGGAAGCCAGAACAAAAGAAGACCCCAACTTTTATTAGTTACTAATCCCCCAAACTACACCCCTAAGACTACATCACAACTACATCACAAAAGGAGGGGTTGAGGGAGGAGTTGTGGTGGTAACCTGAGTGTCCTGTCACCTGGCTGGTTCCTCCTTTCCTCCCTCCCCATGAGTACTTTCCAGCTGACAAAGGGGAGTTTGCAGTTTCCTGCCCCCAGAGGGAAGAGGTGATCATTGTCCTTTGTTCCAGTCCATATTGAATCCACTCATATGCAAGTTCTTTGTGACCTTGATGGTCTTCTGTCTAGGACCATCAGGGTTGGCATAGCAACTGGGCAGGGCTCCTGTGTATGTGCTGGATCAAACCTTCCCCATTTTGTAGTCCTTCCTTCATGGAGTAAAATAAAAGTGGAACAGTGCAAATCTGATGTATGGTTGATTTTCTATGAATTTATAACAGAAGTGTAGCGTATGTAGTGTGTGAGGTTTGTACAAACTGAATGATGGGGGGTGTGTGTTTTCCTGTGACATCTTTCATTTTTATGCTGTGAACTGCCCCAGGATCTTTGGTTGAAGGACGGTATACAAATTTAATTAAATTAATTAATTAATAATAATAATAATAATAATAATAATAATGACTCAGTGCTGATCTTGCCCTGACCTAGCCACTGTGATCCCTGCGACGGTCACCTCCAGACTAGATTATTGTAACTCACTCTACGTGGGGCTGCCCTTGAGACTGACCCAGAAACTCCAGCGGGAGCAGAATGCCGCGGCGAGACTCCTTACGGAGTCCTCGCTGCAGGATCACATTCACCCAGTGCTATACCAGCTGCACTGGCTCCCGGTGGAGTACAGGATCAGGTTTAAGGTGCTGGTTTTAACCTTTAAAGCCCTCTACGGCCTAGGACCCTCGTACCTATGGGACCGCCTCTCCTGGTATGCCCTGCAGAGGACCTTACGGTCTTCAAACAAAAACATCTTGGAGGTCCCGGGCCACAGAGAGGTTAGGCTGGCCTCAACCAGAGCCAGGGCTTTTTTCGGCTGTGGCTCCGATCTGGTGGAACACTCTGTCACAAGATACTAGGGCCCTGCAGGACTTGACATCTTTCTGCAGGGCCTGCAAGACCTGACCTTTGGCCAGGGCACAGCCTGACCCCCTCCTTTGGCAATCCCCACAGAAATCTAGCCCAATGATTGCAATTAATTTGATTTGAACTGATTTTATAATGAATTGATTTTAGAATGCTGTATTATTTTACTGTTGTTAGCCGCTCTGAGCCCGGCTTTGGCTGGGGAGGGCGGGATATATTATTATTATTATTATTATTATTATTATTACTATTACTATTATTATTATCATTATCTATGTCCCTTCCCATCCTTCAAGGTTGACTCCAGGTGAGCTTTTCTGA
The DNA here is from genome assembly GCF_964106645.2 of Podarcis pityusensis. NCBI lineage: Eukaryota > Metazoa > Chordata > Lepidosauria > Squamata > Lacertidae > Podarcis > Podarcis pityusensis. The sequence goes on along the minus strand of NC_138031.1, from coordinate 6,126,966 downwards.
GGATGCATCCCATAGGTCAGGGGTCTTGCAGCCCAAAGCCCTATCTTGGCTGAGGATTGCTCAATCTGTCAATTGGAGTTTCTCTCAGTTTCTTACCCCCCACCCCAGTGTTAAGTCCAGGTGTCCACATATCAGTTTATGATTATTATTTTTAAAGTCCTCATGGAAATCCACCAACATTCCAGTGCACTTCCCCCCCTAATATGCACATTTTTTGTACATGGTTTATAATATGCATATGCTTGGAAGCCATTTCCCCTAACGGAATGCATTCCGGTACGTTATTGTCACTCAGATGTGATTTTTAAGGTGCACATTGTCCTAATACAGGAGTGGGGAACCTCAGACTGGGAGGAAGCGGAGGCAGAAAATGTGGCCCTCCGTGCCTCTCTGTCTGGCCCTTGGGACTCTCTAAAGACTAGGCTTCTTTTCCCCAGGCCACTTCTACCAGTGGCGTAACGTGGGTTGCCAGTGCCCGGAGATGGGGCAAGTGTTGTGCCCCCTGGTGGACTGGGCAGCTGTTCTGCCACCTTCAGGAACTGTCCTGCCTTCTTTTCCCTTCCCACTCTGTGTTGCTGCCCTCCCTCCCTCTTGGCCAGGCCAGGCAGTGGCAAGGCATGGGGGAGGCACGCTGGCAACCGTGGTGAACTGCGGGGAGGTAAGCTGCAGCTGGACTAGGCCTCTACCCTTGGCCACCGCTCGCACCAGAGCCCAGTGCCCCCCCAGGCCATGTGTTATGTACAGTCATACCTCGTGTTGCATTTGCTTCAGGTTGAGCGTTTTCAGGTTGCGTCCCGTGGCGACCTGGAAGTACCGGAAAGGGTTACTTCCGGGTTTCGCCGCTCGCACATGCGCAGGCGAAGACGCAGGCACTCAAAATAACGTCACGTGCATGTGCAGAAGCAGCAAATTGCGACCTGCGCATGCGCAGACGCAGGTTGTGTTCTGCTCAGGTTGCAAATGGGGCTCCGGAACGGATCCCATTCTGTTATGTACTGAGTTGAATAGGATCCAGAATGCAGCAGTCTGATTGGTCCACAGGAGCCACCCAATCCAGCTCCAGGTGGAAGTGAATCAGCGACCTGATTGGCCTGCAGGAGCAGCCCAGAATTAGCCAATCACGCAGGGCCCATTGTGTAAATAATGTACCGGTATATATAGCTAGACGTTTTGGGGGAAGTTTCATTCATTGCTGCTACTAGCTGAATAAAGAGCATATACTCGATTCTGAGTATATTTCACCATGCTACCTCCATCCTTACGTCCTTGCGGGCTGGGCGAGACTTCGCCTCTTGGCCAGCTGGGGCAGGGCACGTGTGGGCATCTTAGGAGAAGGATAGGGGCATTTCAGTTTGTGTATTTGCCTCTAGGTGTTTGCCCCTAGGATGTGTCAATGAAAGGGTTAAAATGGGTGTGATGTGATTGGCCAGTGAGAATGCAAGGGGGGGGGAAATAAAAGATAGAGTGGGAGGTTTTGAAAAGTCAGTTGAGGTTTGGGAGTTGGGAGTTGAGGTTTGTCAGTTGGGAGTTGGGGCTTGGATGTTGGAGAAGGAAGAGGGTGCAATAGGCAGTGGGTTGGTCGAGTTATTGTGAGAGAGTGAGAGGAATTGTTAGGGAGTTAGATAGATAGTTGGGAATAATTCAGTTTGAAGTTGTAGGAACTAAGATTTAAGAAACTGACAAGAGAAAAATAAACCGACACCATACGCTTATTCCTGCACTTAAAAATAAACTTGATTATTTGTTTACGTCAACAACTGTCTGGACTCCGTGTGTCCCTGGGAGAAGCGGGGTGGCGGCGGCAAAGAAAGCAACCGCAGTGGTGGCACAGGGTCAATAGACCGTGAAATGTCCGGGGCACTGTGTGATCGCCACAGTATTGCTCTGGGAGCAATTAGGTTGTTTTGCATAAAAATGTGAACTGAACCCAATTCCCGCCCCCATCCCTAATCATCAATAAACGTTATCATATTACATTACAGGACTTACTATAATTTCCAGCATGTATACATAAATTATATACAAATTTTATATACCTAGAAAGAAAATGAAACAAATAAAACAAAAAACAAAAACAACCCCCCCCCAAATCATATACATACCAACACACTAGACTTCCTGTCTTTCCCGTTGTATATTCCTTTTTGTTTTACAAATGAATGTACTCTTATTATTGTATATTTCTTCACCTATTATCTAATACATTCCTATATCAATGTGCTTAATCTTATTTCTCAACTCAGTCTCACTCCAACGTCAATCAAATGCTAGCATAGATAGCGAACCTGTATATTTGAACATGTGTTTTATATCTATCCCACTTTTCCATAATTTTTTGTTTCGAATTGCCTCTCAGGGTATTTGTTAACTGTGCCATTTCAGCAAATTCCTGCAGCCTGTAATGCCAGGCTGTTATAAACGACAATAATAGAAGACTCTTTCTCGGATCACTGCGCCTCTGAAATGCTGAAACTCAGCTAACTTCTGGCTCCCATCGTCGTCCACTGGAGGGCACTGGAGGGCCATGTCAAAGCAGACACTCGCAGTTGCCTGCCCTCATTTCCCCCCTGCTAAAGGTTTAGCCTGAGGGGGTATCTCAAAAGGTGCCTGACAGCATTAAGGCAGGCACCACCATTCTCAGAAAAGGGGTGGGGGCAGGAAGATTCCAAGGAGAATGCCAGGAGAGAATGGGAACTGAAAGGAAACCTGGTATTGCAATGAGAAAGAACAAAAGGCAGAAGTTTCAGGAAACATCTTTCCAAGAGCAGCAGATAGAGGAATTGAAATATACTCGGAGTCGAGAGTGGATTTCATGCTCTTCATTCAGTGAGGAGGAATGGAAGTTCCCCCAGAATGTCTGCTTTATATACATTATTTACACAATGGGCCCCACCTGATTGGCTAATTCCTGGATTCTCCTGTAGGCCAATCAGGTTGCGGATTCACTTCCACCTGGAGCTGGATTGGGTGGCTCCTGTGGACCAATCAGACTGCTGCATTCTGGAGCCTATTGTTCTAGGACCAATCAGGCTGCTGCATTCTGAATCCTATTGTTCTAGGACCAATCAGGCTGCTGCATTCTGAATCCTATTGTTCTAGGACCAATCAGGCTGCTGCATTCTGTTTTTTTTTTAAAAAAAGATATTTATTGGAATTTTCAAAGTGTTACAAAAAATAAAAAATAAAATAGAAACAGAAGTAAATAAAAATAGTTGACAAAGTAGAAAAAGAAAAAAAAAACAAAGAAAAAAACCAAACCCCTTCCCACCATATGAGTAAAAATTCAAAATAAAAGAAAAAAAAGTCACAGAAAAAAAGCGAGATGAGCACTGCAACCCCAGAGTCGGCCACGACTGGGTCTAATGGTCAGGGGTGCCTTTACCTTTAATCTCTTAGTATACATTTCTTATTTTCCCTGTTACATTTAAAACCCATAACCAATATCTCTATTCTTTATCTGCTTTGTAGCACTTCATATATTTCTCCTTACAAAACTTCTTGTAGTCCTACTGGCGTAATTTGTTGATTACAATCGCTTTTCAGATAGTTCATGTACTACTTCCAATCTTCTGTAAATCTCTGGTTCTGCAGGTTTCGAATCCTTCCTGTCATTTTGTCCAGTTCAGCATAGTCCATTAATTTCGTCGGCCATTCTTCTTTCGTCGGCGGAGCTAATACTATCCTAGACTGCATCAACCAGTCCAAGTCAAGGGCAAAAATAGTACCACTCTGTTCTGCCTTGGTTCAGACCAAACTTGCAATAATAATAATAATACATTTTATTTATACCCCGCCCTCCCTGGCCAGAGCCGGGCTCAGGGTGGTTAACATCAATAAAATCACAGTAAAAACATAATAGGGGGGAAAGAGAGGGGGGAGAAGAAAAGAAAAGAACCCAATTTAAAATACAGGTTAAAATGCAATTTAAAATACAGCCTTGTTTTAAAGTAGCTGATAAATCAATACCATAACGGGAGGGAAACATAATGGTCAGACTGAGTCCAAACCAAAGGCCAGGCAGAACAGCTCTGTCTTGCAGGCCCTGCGGAAAGATGTCAAGTCCCGCAGGGCCCTAGTCTCTTGTGACAGAGCATTCTCCCAAGTCGGCGCCAGTACTGAAAAGGCCCTGGCCCTAGTTGAGACCCATCTAACCTTGAGGCTCGGGACCTCCAAAGTGTTATTTGTGGACCTTAAGGTCCTTCGCGGGGCATACAAGGAGAGGCGGTCCCGTAGGTACTTGGGTTCTGGGCACCACAATTTAAGGATGTTGACAAGCTGAAATGTGTGCAGAAGAGGGTGACCAAGATGATCAAGGGCAGTGGTAGGCAACCTAAGGCCCATGGGCCACAAGTGGCCCGCGGGGTCATTTAACTGGCCCACGAGCCACCCCCAAACCGAGCTGCCTGCTTGGCAAGTCCCTGTGCGCTGTCCTAAACCAGCACACCACAGCGCCGGAAATCGCATCTGCGCAGACAGAGATGCTGGAAATCATAGACGCGCTCACACGCTCACACAATCCAACCCACAGAGGGCTCTAGCCTTATGAGGAACGGTTGAAGGTATGTTTGGACCAGAAAAGAGGAGACTGAGAGGAGACAGGATTTGTTCTCGTTTAGTTGTGTCCGACTCTTCATGACCCCATGGACCAGAGCACGTCAGGCACTCCTGTCTTCCACTGCCTCCCGCAGTTTGGTCAAACTCATGATGATAAAGGTAAAGGTAAAGGGACCCCTGACCATTAGGTCCAGTCGTGGCCAACTCTGGGGTTGCGGTGCTCATCTCGCTTTATTGGCCGAGGGAGCCGGCGTACAGCTTCCGGGTCATGTGGCCAGCATGACTAAGCCGCTTCTGGCAAACCAGAGCAGCGCACAGAAACGCCGTTTACCTTCCCGCCAGAGCGGTACCTATTTATCTACTTGCACTTTGACGTGCTTTCGAACTGCTAGGTGGGCAGGAGCAGGGACCGAGCAACGGGAGCTCACCCCATCGCGGGGATTCGAACCGCCGACCTTCTGATCGGCAAGTCGTAGGCTCTGTGGTTTAACCCACAGTGCCACCCGCGTCCCTTATCCCCTGCATATTCAACCAATCGCTGCAAGCTATCTGCACTCCATAACAATGACATCACCAGAAGTCTTCCCACCAGCTTTATTGAACCCTCCCATCTTCTCCCTGCCCCTGGACATCATTCTTTGCCGGAATCACTTCAAATATTGATTCTTCCCAAGCGAACAGCAGCGTTCTGGGGAGTTTAGCTGCAGCAGCCTCAAAGAGAAAGAAGTTTTTATGCTTAAAATTCATTTACTGGTTTGAGAGGCCCATTTCATTTAAACAGCAGTGATAATTGCAGCTAAAAGCACCTCGCCATTAGAGCGCGTCTCATTAATCACCTTGGCCTGCCAGTATGGAGTGGAGGAGGCATCTATCCGTACAGAGGACGGATCGGTACTGCTCAGTCTGGCCACCATTCATAGTAATTTGATAAGGAAAAGAAAAGAAAAGCACATTTATCTCAATTAACGGCAATGAGCTGTAAATTATAGGAATTTGCTTCTCCCCCCTCCCCGGCAGGAATGTTTTCTCCCCAATTACTTTTCAAGTGGCAATTTATTCTGTTAAGAGGTTGACAACAAGACTTGCTCTCCTTTGGACTAGTTTAAGTGCCCCCAAAACACAAGCAGGGCAGCAGAATGCCAGAAGAAGAAGAAGAAGAAGAAGAAGAAGAAGAAGAAGAAGGAGGAGGAGGAGGAGGAGGAGAGGAGGAGGAGGAGGAGGAGGAGTAGTTTGGATTTGATATCCCGCTTTATCACTACCTGAAGGAGTCTCAAAGCGGCTAACATTCTCCTTTCCCTTCCTCCCCCACAACAAACACTCTGTGAGGTGAGTGGGGCTGAGAGACTTCAGAGAAGTGTGACTGGCCCAAGGTCACCCAGCAGCTGCATGTGGAGGAGTGGGGAAGCGAACCCGGTTCCCCAGATTACGAGTCCACCGCTCTTAACCACTACACCACACTAGCTCTAGACACTTGGAAAAAGTTTCTGACAGTAAGAGCTGTTTGATAGTGGAACAGACTCCCACAAGAGGTGGTGGTCTCTCTTTCCTCAGAGGTTTTTCAGCAGAGGTTGGGTGGCCATTTGTCATGGATGCTTTAGCCGAGATTCCTGCATTGCCAGGGGTTGGACTAGATGACCATGGGTCCCTTTTAGCTCTTAGATTCTACAATTCCCTTACCCTCCTGAATTCAGGACTGGCCCAAGACATTTTGCTGCCTGAGGCAAAGGTAGAGATGGTGCACCTCCCAGGCAACACACAAAAAGATGACTGGATTGGCAACTGAATCTGACTTTCATGCTACTGAGTGGCTATATTCATATGGCAGTTCATTCCATTTCCTTGTTCCTGTGTTGATTCCTACATTATATTTTAGCTTTCACGCAATGTGAAAGCCACTTCCAGAAATCTAAGACTATTGCACAAGTTTTACACTCTTTTTTATATTTTGGATTCCAGGAGGTGGGGAATGTTTGCAGCCCCCTTATCCCAGAAACCACAGGAGTAAAGTGATATACCAGCATAAAGGACCCCTGACCATTAGGTCCAGTTGTGACTGACTCTGGGGTTGCGGCGCTCATCTTGCTTTACTGGCTGAGGGAGCCGGCGTACAGCTTCCGGGTCATGTGGCCAGCATGACTAAGCCACTTCTGGCGAACCAGAGCAGCGCACAGAAACGCCGTTTACCTTCCCGCCGGAGCGGTACCTGTTTACCTACTTGCACTTTGACGTGCTTTCGAACTGCTAGGTCGGCAGGAGCAGGGACTGAGCAACAGGAGCTCACCCTGTCGCAGGGATTCAAACTGCTGACCTTCTGATTGGCAAGTCGTAGGCTCTGTGGTTTAACCCACAGCACCACCCGCGTCCCTGATATAGCAGCGTACAGCTCTGTATTCCTTAGGACCACATCAGCAAGGCCGAGAGGGGCGGGGGTCTTGTCATGTGGGCAGCCCAGGAGCTCCATGCACAATGCCCAGTTTTGTGACATGGAGACGTCACTTCTGTGCTGCTAACGCAGCTAAAGCAACGTGGAAGGCAGACGTTATGAGTCACCAGTCTCTGCAGCCACAGCAGGTGCTGTGATTCTCCAGAGCAGGCACCCCCAAACACGGCCGTCCAGCTGTTTAGGGACTACAGCTCCCATCATCCCAGTCCCCAGTCTAGCTGCCGCATTCTGGATTAATTGCTGTTTCCGAGTCACCTTCAAAGGTAGCCCCACGTAGAGCGCACTGCAGTAACGCATGTCTAAATGCACCCATTGTCTTCCATTGCACCTGAGAGCAATGGCATAAGGCTGCCAGTGTGGCAAATACAGCTCTGACTTCCCCAGCTCTCGCTGATGGTCTCTGCTCTACAGCATTTGCCCCCCCGAGGCGGCTGTCTCACTCTGCCTAATGGTTGGGTGTCTATGCTTTGAGCGGAGGAACGCGTATATGAATCGCGTCCAATTTAAGTAACTTGCTTTGTTTGCTCCTTCCCCCCTCCCAACCCCAGCTCAAAAGCCACGCCAACTTCTCCACTTCCTGTCAATAAAGCAGCTGGGGAGGGAGATTGGCATTAATGATTCAGAGCAAACAAAAAGCAGTCGATAGAAACCTTGTTGGTAATTGCACAATGAGAAATCCAGTAGTCCTCTAATTTGTGCCCCAGAGCTCTGATTGCGCCTATTAACAGGGCCTTTGCCCACGCGAAAGAGTTTCTTTCCACTGACTTAACTGCTCCCACATCGGGGCTGGGAGGTGCGTAAGCTCAGTTTCAGGGTTTGCATTGCGAGTATACTTAAAACTAGGCAGCTCGCCTCGAGCCAGGTTAATTTTACTCTTTGGCCAATGCGTTGTTGTGCTAATAATCCTGATGAGTTTGGCGTGGATAGCGTCATTATACAGTTTAGCCAATAGGTGGCACTGGACTGAGCTGAATAAGTTTGTAAAGAACATAAAAAGAGCCTGCTAGAACAATAAAATATTAATAATAATAATAAAATAATAATAATAATAATAATAATAATAATAATAATAATAATATATTTATACCCCGCCTGGTTTCCCCAGCCACTCTGGGCGGCTTCCAACCAAATATTAAAAACAATACAGCGTCAGACATTAAAAACATCCCTAAACAGGGCCGCCTTCAGTTGCGTTTTAAAAGTAAAATAGTTGTTTATTGCCTTGACATCTGCTGGGAAGAAGAGTTTGGATTTGATATCCCGCTTTATCACTACCCGAAGGAGTCTCAAAGCGGCTCACAATCTCCTTTCCCTTCCTCCGCCACAACAAACACTCTGTGAGGTGAGTGGGGCTGAGAGACTTCAAAGAAGTGTGACTGGCCCAAGGTCACCCAGCAGCTGCATGTGGAGGAGTGGAGACACGAACCCGGTTCCCCAGATTATGAGACTACCGCTCTTAACCACTACACCACACTGCCTCCCAGTGGGAGGGTGTTCCACAGGGCAGGCGCCACTACCGAGAAGGCCCTCTGCCTGGTTCACTGTAACCTCACTTCTCGCAGCAAGGGAATCAAGGCCCTTGGTGCTGGACCTTGGTGTCCGGGCAGAACGATGGGGGTGGAGACGCTCCTTCAGGTATACAGGACTAAGGCCAATAGCCCATCTAGTCCAGCATCCTGTTCTCTCTGTGGCCAACCAGAAGTCTCTGTTGGGAAACCCTTAAGCAGAAGAGCACCCTTGCCGCCTGTCGTTTCCATTAACTGGCATTCAGAAACAGAGGCACCAGCTTCTCTAGAGGATCGTGGGGTGGGGTGGGGGGAGACACAACATTGTGCAACATCCTCTGAATATTGAGGGGCCCGGCCCCCTAAAAAAAATATTCAGGGAGCCAAAACTGCCCCTCGGCCTCTGGGAGTCGGCGGCTATGTTCAGAAGCATGCCTGTGTCTGAGCATGGAGGCAGAACATAGCTGTCATGGATAATGGCTGCTGAGAGCTTTCAGAATTAGTTTAATCTTTTTTTAAAGCCATTCAGTAGCAAAAGGGTAAGGGGGCTTGTGATGTGCTGTTTTTATTGCAATTATTTCTATGTTTTTAACAGATCTTGTATATTTATAGTTTTAATTCTGTTGATGTTCATTTTTTTTTAAAAAAAAATGGTTTTTTTTCTCTCTATGTTTTTAGCTGTTCTTATTTTGTTTGTAAGCTGCCTTAAGTCCCTGTAAGGGAAAGAGGTGGGTATAAATAAGTAAATCATTGTGATCAGGGCTATTTTTCTAGAAAACAAGGAACTCACCATAAACTCCTCCCTTGTTCTCATAAAAAAGGTAAAGGTAAAGGACCCCTGGATGGTTAAGTCCAGTCAAAGGCGACTATGGGGTGCAGTGCTCAACTCGTTTCAGGCCGAGGGAGCCAGTGCTTGTCTACAGACAGCTTTCTGGGTCATGTGGCCAGAATGACTAAACTGATTCTGTCACAATGGGACACTAATGGAAACCAGAGCAAACAGAAATGCCATTTACCTTCCCGCCACAGCGGTACCTATTTATCTACTTGCACTGGTGTGCTTTCAAACTGCTGGGTTGGCAGGTGCTAGGACAGAGCAACGGGAGTTCACCCCATTGTTGGGATCGAACTGCCGACCTTCCCATCGTCAAGCCCAAGAGCCTCTGTGGATTAGACCACAGCGCCACTCGCGTCCCTCTTGTTCTCATAATGGCAGTGGCGCCCACCTGAGAAGTGATGTGTCACGGTCCAGTTCACGGGCGATCAAAGTCCTGGCAGGGGACATCAGGACCCAGGGCAAGATGGCGGGTTGGGAGCAGGAGCAGGGTTCCAGAAGCCAGGAGTCCGAGGGTCAGAGAGCCGGGAGTCAAGAAGCCAAGGGTCCAAGGGTCAGGAAGCAAGGAGTCACGAAGTCAGGGGTTTGAGGATCAAGAAGCGAGGAGTCACGAAGTCAGGGGTCCGAGGATCAAGAAGCGAGGAGTCACGAAGTCAGGGGTCCGAGGATCAAGAAGCAAGGAGTCAAGAAGCCAAGTGCGGCAGGGCAGGGAAGGGAATATGTTGCTGTGACAAAGAGCTGAAGGGAAATGCTGGACTTATATCCCTTCCTGGCTCTTGCCACCAGGTGCTGTGAGTTACCAATCGGCCTCACCTGTGTGGCCACGCCTTGCCTCTTCAGAACAAACTTAGGAAGGCCCCAGTCCTGCAAAGACCTATTGGTCACAGGGCCTGGCTCCTGCACACACTCCTGACATGATGGACCTGAGTTCTTTTCCGACTGAAAAACACACATCATCATCATCATCATCTTCACCAGACTGCAGAGAGGATCCCCTGCTTTGAGCCTCTTTGCCCTTAAACATGGCAGAGAGGACACAGATCCACTGACTGCTTTTCTGATGCCAACAGCCCCACTTCCCATGAGCGGCTGTTCTGTATCCAGAATCCCTGAGCCAGCAGGACGTTTTGACTTTAATGCTGATGGTACATGACTCATATTCTCTTGCAGGGCTCCCCGGGGACCCATTGTTTCCTGATTACCAAGGTGGATGCCAGCCCAAATGGCGGGGTGATTAACACCTGGGTCTGCCCCCCCCCATGGAATCCTCAGCTGGGATTTTTATCAGCAGCTGTTGGCAGTAAATTGTGGCTAATGCAGGTGTATTAAGGAGGCGTGAGGACACTGTGGAGGGGAGGGGGAAACGGACTGAATCTTGCAATCAGCCAAATGGGATGGGCGTGCATTTGAGGGGGGAACAGGAAGGTTAAACATTTTGCAAGCGAAGGAACCCTTAATCCCTCTGCCCCACATGAGGAGTGACCTCATGCAGATCTCCTCCTTTCAGGATGGTTCAAGACAATCCTACCATTCATTGCTTCCCATAACTCTTGCTGAAGTGAAGGCCATGATAAATGCAAGCCAACGTCTCCGTGGGACACTTTGGAGTCAAAAGATCAATTGCTTAAGGATTTTGGCTAGGCAGAATGTTTTAGGTCACTGGGGATGAAGGACTGCAGCTGAAGCCTTTGGCTTAGCGGGCAGCTTCTGGATTAAGGAAGATGTAGGTTTGGTACCAGAAGTCCACCTCCCCTTAATTCCTTCTCTGTGTGGAAAGAGGATGGGAGTCAGGGTTTTTTTGGGGGGTAGATGGTGCAGTGGGCGACTAAGAAAACCAGAGCAGACACATTAGAGGATGAGAGAAACTCATGGAGGATAAATCTGTGCATGGCAAATGAAATCTCCCATTCAGAGGCTGCATATCTCCGATGGCCAGATGATGAGGAGCAAGGAACTGGGAACAGCCGTCTCATTAGTGGCTCGCTTATAAGGTTTCTGAGGAGTGTGGCTTGCTGCTGTTGGAGCCGTAGTGCCAAGTCAGGTAGAACTTTGGTCTAATTTGGCAAGAGGAATCACAAAGCATCTATGAACTGGGGGGAAGAGATAAGGAACCAGGAGCAGGTCTTCCTTCCATAAAGACTCAATGGAGGAATGCGAAGCAATGGGAAAATATTCAAGGGTTTCCCCTGAGATTTTTCTGCTTCTGGGGGTGCCAAGCTGGGGTTTATTCTTCCAGATTGCCACACAAAACCAATGGTGCCAACATAATAATAATAATAATAATAATAATAATAATAATAATTATTATTATTATTATTATTATTATTATTATTATTATTATTTATAACCCGCCCATCTGGCTGGGTTTCCCCAGCCACTCTGGGCGGCTCCCAATCAAATATTAAAAACACAATATAGCAGTAAACATTAAAACTTCCCTAAACAGGGCTGCCTTCAGATGTCTTTTAAAAATAGTTGTTTATTTCCTTGACATCTGATGGGAGGGTGTTCCACAGGGCGGGCGCCACTACCGAGAAGGTCCTCTGCCTGGTTCCCTGTAGACTCACTTCTCACAGTGAGGGAACCACCAGAAGGCCCTCGGTGCTGGACCTCAGTGTCCGGGCTGAACGATGGGGTTGAGACGCTCCTTCAGGTATACAGGACCGAGGCCATTTAGGGCTTTAAAGGTCAGCACCAACACTTTGAATTGTGCTTGGAAACATACTGGGAGCCAATGTAGGTCTTTCAAGACCGGTGTTATGTGGTCTCAGCGGCCGCTCCCAGTCACTAGTCTAGCTGCCGCATTCTGGATTAGTTGCAGTTTCCGGGTCACCTTCAAAGGTAGCCCCACATAGAGCACATTGCAGTAGTCCAAGTGGGAGATAACCAGAGCATGCACCACTCTGGCGAGACAGTCTGCAGGCAGGTAGGGTCTCAGCCTGCGTACCAGGTGGAGCTGGCAGACACCTGCCCTGGACACAGAATTGACCTACGCCTCCATGGACAGCTGTGAGTCCAAAATGACTCCTCTGTCATCCCACTTGCTGGCAACATCACACCTATCTGGCCCGGCATCAGGGGAGCTGCTGTTCTGATGATTAAAGAGTCAGACCTTGGGTAATAGGAGCCTAAAAGAATCTCTTCCTGTTTTTATGCCAAGCAATTCAGAAGTTGTGTGAGTAACCAGCTTTGAACAGGTTAAACCCTCACTCCTTCTTGACTAGTATCATCAACCAGATTGAAAAGGGTTAGATAAAACCTGCCTCACAGGAAAGGTGTGATAATCCCATAGGTTTTGCTGGAAGACCAAGTCCATCAGGCTATCTCCTACCCTTGAACTCTTTCTGTGCCAGCTGAATCGTAGGATCATGGAATTGGAAAGGACCCACGGGTCATCCAGACTAACCCCCTGCAATGTAGGAATCTCAACCAAAGCCTCTGTGACAGAATGCCTTCCGACCTCTGCTTAAAAGCCTCCAAGGAAGGAGAGCCCACAACCTTCTGAAGGGATCTGCTCCATGGTTGAACAGAAACATCTTCCTGATGTTTAGTCGGAATCTTGAGAGACATCCTGGCTGGTACCTCTTTGCAGAGAGTCTTGATTAATCTTGACAATAAAGCTGCAGACCTGGCTAAAGCCTAAATGAAGGAAAGGAAGACTGCTTCTCTTTCCGAGGGACCGTGCATCTTAATAAAAAGAAGCATTTCCCTGCTTCCAGGAAGCATCCCAAAAGGCTGGATCACGATGGACTAAAGCAACCTTCCATTGAGAAGTCTGAGGCTGAATCTACACACATATAAAAAACACTGTGAAAATGTTTTTTTTAAAAAAAGTTTTAAAATATATATGGAATTTCCCATTAGCTCACCAGCACCATCTAGTGTCACATTTGTATAATGCACTTAAAACGTTATATTTGCAGCTGTGTAGCTGAGTCCTTGATGAGATCAATGTGGGACAGTTAGAGTGGAGGGCTGAATCAAGGAGGAATGTCTTGTGCACCCAGTTATTGCCAAAGGGCCCCCTTTCATACACCAGATCCAGGCTTGAAATGTTGGACTGAAGTTGCATAACCAAAAGCACAGATGAAGAGTTCCTGAGACTTCCTGCATTAAGTTAATTAACTGTCGTGCCGCAGGGTGAAAGAGAGAGCTGCCATTGGGATGTCTCCGCCCAGTCAATCTATTTTCAGTTAAGGCGCTCTTGCCCTGGTGACAAAAGGGGGTGAGCTTGGAAGTTTTTCAGAAATGCAAATAGAATAGACCTGCCCTGATTACTAGAGTCTATTAGCAATGTGCCCTTGCCTTGCTGCAAGGGGACGAGTTTTGCATTCTTAGGTAGGGCAGAAAGAATTTTTGATTTAATGAGGATGAGGTGTGCTTTCTCACTGATAACAATTTATTCCAGATGGGGATAATTTGCTGAAATAAGGGCTTTGCTCGTAATAGATTTTAAAGCGGATTCTGGAACTGGGGCAGGGTGCAACCTCCTGCTGTCGCTTGCTGTGTACTGGGATTGTCACTCGTGCACCGGGATGTTCCCAGTCTGCCATAAAGTTATTGTTATGGCTCTGAGCCAAATCAAATTGCAAATGTAGTTTCAGGGCATGTGCAAAGTTCTACCAGAACCAAGTTTCTTGGTAAGACCCACCTTCTAGAATGGGGCGAGCACCCTGTAACCTGGTGCTCTCTGTATTTTTGGACCACAACTCCCACAATACTTTGCCAGTCAATACTGGGGCTGATGGGATTTGGAGTTCGAATCATTGAAGGGCACCAGGGGAAGGCCGCTATAGAGTTTTGTGTATCCAAGGTGTGTCACGGAAGGGTTACCTATCCTTTACAAAACTGAGGACTTGGGACAATCAACTGCTAGTTTCCTACTGGGAGCTAATGGTTGTAAAATGTTAATCTGGATGTAGCTTTTGGTAGTAGTTTATCAGAGGAAAAACACCCTTGTATTGCCATTGCAAATTCGGGAGTGTTGCAGGACTGGTGGTTGTGCTTCAAGAACTTGTTTGCTTCCACTATATTCTGCTTGTGTACACAAGGGCCTATATTGATGCCGAAATCCAGCATCGCCTGAGCTCTGTGAGTGCAGCTTTCTCCCAATTGAAGTGCGGAGTGTTTGAGGACCAAAACATTCGCAGGGAAACCGAAACGCTTGTTTACAAAGCTATTTTACTACCAACCTTACTGTATGCCTGTGAAACATGGACCACTTCTAAATGCCATCTCCAGCTCCTTGAAAGATTCCATCAACGGTGTCTCTGAAAATTTTTACACATCACTTGGGAAGACAGGTGAACTAATGCCAGTGTACTGGAAGAAGCAAAGATCACCAGTGTCGAAGCAATGATTCTTCAACATCAGCTTCGTTGGACTGGTCATGTTGTGCAGATGCCTGATGATCGTCTTCCAAAGCAACTACTCTATTCCCAACTTAAAAATGGAAAGCGTAATGCTGGTGGTCAACAAAAGAGGTTTAAAGACTCTCACAAGGCAAATCTTTAAAAATGTAGTATAAACACCAACAACTGGGAAACACTGGCCTGTGAGCGCTCCAGTTGGAGAACAGCCTTTACCAAAGGTGTCATGGGCTTGACACTCGAACTCAGGACGAAAGGGAGAAATGTGCTAAGAGGAAGTCACACTTGGCAAACCCTCACCAGGATCAACTCCTGCTTGGAAACCTATGTCCCCACTGTGGAAGGATGTGTGGATCCAGAACTGGCCTCCACAGTCACCTACGGACTCATTGTTTAAACCGTGTTTATGGAAGACAATCTTACTCGGCTACGAGTGATCGCCAAAGAAGAAGAGGGATAGTTTAACAAAGACCCTGTAAGTCTCCCTCCACACAGGGAAGCCAGTTTGGACCTCAACTGTGCAGGGTGAGCCAATGGACTCCTCTTTGTAAGTGTGTCGGTATCAAACCTCAGATGAATAGTTTTGCAAATTGCTGTTTCATCTTTTAGACTGCAATGAAAGCCTGTAAATAAATGCACATACCATCGATACAATATTTGGCTGCAGTATGTGTGTATGTTTTAGTGCTTGGAGTAAAGCTCAGATATGTTGAATTGTATATTAAATTGTATATTAACTATTAAACCGAACCAAATGCCTTTATGAGTGCCAACGGCAGCGACCTTTCTTTAAGGAATCATTCTCCACTTTAACCTCAGCATGAAAAGGAGACATTTTGAGTCAAGAGATACTTTTTTTAATTTTTTTTTTTTTAATGACAGCTTTATTACCGGCATTTCTCAATGGTGGGATCAAGGGCATTATCAAATATAATTTACTTTTTCTCATTACAGTTCAAAATTGGCCCTCATTTGGAGTGAAAATGGTTGTTCGCTGGCAGAATCTATAACTGTAAATCTGCAGCTCATCAAATGAAACTGTCCCCAAGAAATCTGCAAATGCCATTTTCTGAAACAAGGAGCGTCAACAGAGGCAGGAGACACTGCATTTGGGCTAATATTAATGTATTTTATGGCCAATAATTCATTTTATTGTAGGTCGGAGCTATCAACAGTGAATTAACTGAGTAGTCTAGATGGAAACTCCATGTCCAAAGGCAGTATACCCTCGAAGTATTAGGGGAAGATAAAACATGATGTGACCAGGAGCTTCTGGAGGCATCTAGCTGATCACTATCAGGGGGACAACCCCCCCCCCCCCGATTCCTCACGCCTCATTATGCTCATGCTTATAAGTGTACAACATGAAACTGACTCTTGTGGACAATGCTACTTTTACTAGGCTACTGGAACTGTGCACATTATGCCTTGAGTCATTGGATGGCCTTGTAGGGCCTACAGTGGAAAGCTCCTGAAATCATAGAATTGTAGAGTTGGAAGGGACCCAAGGGTCATCCAGTCCAGCCCCCTGCAAGGCAGGAAATTCAGCTAAAGCATCCATGCCAAGTGGTCATTCAACTTGTGCTTGAAAACTTCCAAGGACGGAGAGTCCACCCTCTATCGAGGGAGTCCTCTGTTCCACAGCTCTGATGGTCAAAATGTTATTCCTGATTTAGTTGGAATCTCCTTTCTTCTAACTTGAATCCATTGGTTCCAATCCTTCCCTCCAGAGGAGGAGAGAACAAGTGTGATGTCCTGGGGCTCGGAACCAGAGGAGACTCAGTCCGCACCGGATCCTTTGCCTCAGGCATCATCTGAACCAAGTCTGGGGCCTGATCCTGAAGAGTCCCAGTCTGCACAGGTGCCCCTGCAACAAGCACCAGCTGGGCTGAGTCAGGGGCCTGAGCCTGCCCTGGCTCCAGATGCAGGGATTACCTCATTGCCTTCAGCTGGGCCAGCACTTACAGCTGCTCCACTACCGGTTGGGTCAAGGGAGGCTGAGGCGGCCCCTGGGTCTAGTAACCCACCGACGTCTCCCAAGCTGCAAAGACTAAGGTCTGAGAGAAGGAGAGACCTGAGTACTCGCAGGAGGAGTGCTCACCTTCAGGCGAGAAAGGGAGGTGAGTCACCGGGGGATCAGGACTGGCCCCTATCCCGACAAAGGCTGTCGGACCCTGCCCCAGGTTTGCAGGAGCAACCTTGCTGTGTGCTAGATCCTGCCTGAGATCCTGTACCTGTCCTTGCCTTGTTTCCTGCCTCGTGTCCTGCCTTGGCCCTGTTGGACTGACTCCTAGAGGAACCTCTGGACTGGTTGTGGACCGTGTTTCATGGGTTACCCCCAGGCCCAGCACAACAAGCAAGCTCCCTTCTCCATGTGACAGCCCTTGAGATATTTGAAGATGGCTATCATATCTCCTCTCAGTCTCCTCCTTTCCAGGCTAAACATACCCAGCTCCTTCAACCATTCCTCATAAGGCTTGGTTTCCAGACCCTTGATCATCTTGGTCTCCCTTCTCTGCACACCTTCCAGCTTGTCAACATCCTTCTTAAATTTGTGGTGCCCAGAATTGGACATAGTATTCCAGGTGTGGTCTGACCAAGGCAGAATAGAGTGAGATTATTACTTCCGTTGATCTGGACACTATACTTCTGTTGATGTAGCCTACAGTAGCATTAGCTTTTTTTGCTGCTGCATCACACTGCTGACTTATGTCAAGCTTGTGGTCTATTAAGACTCCTAAATGCTTTTCACATGTACTCCTGGTACACCAGAAGGGATGATTTGTAAGAGTTGCAGAACCGACTCCCTCTGAAGGTAGTTTTGAATCAGAGATTGCAGAGCCATCTGTCATAGATGCTTTGGTTGAGATTCCTGCATTGCTCAATGATTCTTGGGGAGTTTCATCCAACTCTCCAATTCTGTAATTCTATGGCAGCTTCTGGAGGACATCCGACTGGTGAAGCCTGGCTTACAGAGTCGAGAGCATCAGTTTTGCCATCAAGGAACCCCTAGCCTTTAAAACAGCACCAGCAAGAATCCCATTTACGACATCGCTTTTATGTACATGATTGTTCCTTGAAGGTCATTATTTTTCTGGGCTCCATGAAAGATTCAAGACCTTCAGCCATCAATGGAGACATTATTGCTGTTATTCAATTACATTTCTATCTGATTCCCAGCCGTTTTGAAGGAATTTGACTCTGCTTTAATGAGCCGATCGCTAAGCAAACAGACCGCTTAGGCCTCGTCAGGCTTCCCTTCCAATATGAGGCATGTCACTTGAATTGATAATTGGGATTTTTTGTTATCTGCAGAGCTGGAATGAGCTGAAGCATGAAAGGAAGCGGGGGCAGGCCTAGTGCTGACTTTTCTCTTCTATATCTGGAGGCAGTTGGAGGATGGATGGTGGCTAACAGATTGAGGATGAACCCTGACAAGTCAGAAGTACTGTTTTGGGGGGACAGGGGGCTGGCAGGTGTGGAGGACTCCCTGGTCCTGAATGGGGTAACTGTGCCCCTGTAGGACCAGGTGCGCAGCCTGGGAGTAATTTTGGACTCACAGCTGTCCATGGAGGCTCAGGTTAATTCTGTGTCCAGGGCAGCTGTTTACCAGCCCCATCTGGTATGCAGGCTGAGACCCTACCTGCCTGCAGACTGTCTTGCCAGAGTGGTGCATGCTCTAGTTATCTCCCACTTGGACTACTGCAATGCGCTCTGCGTGGGACTACCTTCGAAGGTGACCCAGAAACTACAACTAATCCAGAATGCGGCAACTAGACTGGTGACTGGGACCACATTACACCGGTCTTGAAAGACCTACATTGGCTCCCAGTACGTTTCCAAGCACAGTTCAAGTGTTGGTGTTGACCTTTAAAGCCCTAAATGGCCTCGGACAAGTATAACTGAAGGAGTGTCTCCACCTCCATTGTTCTGTCCGGATGCAGATGTCCAGCACTGAGGGCCTTCTGGTGGTTCCCTCATTGTGAGAAGCAAAGCTACAGGGAACGAGGCAGAGGGCCTTCTCGGTAGTGGCACCCGCCCTGTGGAACGCCCTCCCATCAGATGTCAAAGAGAACAACTACATTTAGAAGACATCTGAAGGTAGCCCTGTTCAGGGAAGTTTTTAATGTGTGACATTTTAGTGTATTTTTTGTCTTTGTTGGAAGCAGCCCAGAGTGGCTGGGGAAACTCAGCCAGATGGGCGGGGTACAAATATTATTATTATTATTAGTTATCTCCCACTTGGACTACTGCAATGTGCTCTACATGGGGCTACCTTTGAAGGTGACCCGGAAACTGCAATTAATCCAGAATGCTGCAGCTAGACTGGTGACTGGGAGTGGCCGATGAGACCATATGATGCCAGTCTTGAGAGATCTGCATTGGCTCCCAGTACGTTTCCGAGCACAATTCAAAGTGTTGGTGCTGACCTTTAAAGCCCTAAATGGCCTTGGTCCTGTATACCTGAAGGAGCATCTCCACCCCCATTGTTCAGCCCGGACACTGAGGTCCAGCACCAAGGGTCTTCTGGCAAAACCGAAAACTCAAAACAGAAGCCTCAATACGGAAGCCGTTTGGCATGTTTGAGTTTCAAGGCTTGTTTGAAAACCGAAGCATTTACTTCCAGGTTTATGGCGTTTGGAAACCTAAACGTTCGTCAACAGAGACGTTCAAAAACCGAGGTACCACTCTACTTGTTTACTCCCATAATGCCCCTGGGAGAGTATCAGTGAACACACACACACTGCCTCAAAAGTCACTCCTGAATTGAGAAACAGGGGAGGCAGCTTGTCGCCCATTTTGCTGCCGCCTCCGCAATTCAGGCTGAGCAGAATTACATAAGAAGAGGTCCTCTGGATCAGGCCCGTGGTTCATCTAATCTAGCATCCTGTTCTCACACTGGCCAGCCAGATGCCCATGGGGAAGCTGCAATCAGGATCCAAGCACGTGAGGCCTCTCCTCTCCTCTGGTCCCCAGTGTGATGGCCTGGGACTGGGGCTCGGACTCGGAACCGGAGGAGTCTCAGTCTGCACCGGATCCTTTGCCTCAGGCGGCATCTGAACCTAGTCTGGGGCCTGATCCTGAAGAGTCCCAGTCTGCACAGGTTCCCCTGCAACAAGCACCAGCTGGGCCGAGTCAGGTGCCTGAGCCTGCCCTGGCTCCAGATGCAGGGATTACCTCATTGCCTTCAGCTGGGCCATCACTTGCAGCTGCTCCACTATCAGTTGGGTCAGGGGAGGCTGAGGCGGCCCCTGGGTCTAGTAACCCACCAATGTCTCCCGAGCTGCAGAGACTCAGGTCTGAGAGAAGGAGAGACCTGAGTACTCGCAGGAGGAGTGCTCGCCTTCGGGTGAAACAGGGAGGTGAGTCACCGGGGAATCAGGACCGGCCATTACCCCGACAAAGAAAAAAGACTGTCGGACCCCGCCCCAGGTTGTGGGAGCAACATTGCTGTTTGCCAGAACCTGCCTGTGATCCTGTGCCTGACCTTGCCTGGTTTCCTGCCTTGGCCCTGTTGGACTGACTCCTCGCGGAACCCTTGGATTCGGGACCAGACCTGGACCGTGTTACTCAGGTTATCCCCGGGCTCAGCACACCCAGCAACTGGCATTCAGAGACATGCTTCTTCTGACAGTGGCGGTAAAGGTAAAGGGACCCCTGACCGTTAGGTCCAGTCGTGACCAACTCTGGGGTTGCGGCGCTCATCTCGCTTTATTGGCCGAGGGAGCCGGCATACAGCTTCCGGGTCATGTGGCCAGCATGACTAAGCCACTTCTGGCGAACCAGAGCAGCGCACGGAAACGCCGTTTACCTTCCTGCCAGAGCGGTACCTATTTATCTACTTGCACTTTGACGTGCTTTTGAACTGCTAGTTTGGCAGGAGCAGGGACCGAGCAACGGGAGCTCACCCCCTCGTGGGGATTCGAACCGCCGACCTTCTGATCGGCAAGTCCTAGGCTCTGTGGTTTAACCCACAGCGCCACCCGCGTACCTTAACAGTGGCGGTAAAACATATTAAATGCTAATAAAATGCTACCAACCCAGGAATTCTTGGAAAGAAACTGTGGAACAGACGGACCTCGGGGCCCATCCAGTAGGAGTCTTCTTGTATAAATTTGGGAGGAGGTGGTGATGAGGAGGAGAAGGAGACGTTTGGAATGGCAGTTTCCACGCAGCGCACTGATGTGTTACATTTCTCCCGTTAAAAATAAATAACCCTCCAGCTATTGAAAAGGCTACATTGCTTTTTTCAGAACCAAGCCGCAGTTTTCTTTTTATATTTTATTCCACCCCCCCCGATATTGACATTTCAATTTATGCTAATTTATAGCACTTAGGAAAAAAAGCACATGCCTGCACAAACACACGCAAAACAAAACAAAACCGACTGAAACTTCCAGGCAGGCTTGGAGAGAGAGAGAGTGAGAGCGAGGAAATTAAAATTATATGAAGCTGACGCTTCTGCTAAGATCACACACCATGCTCTCCGCATATTTGCAATCACTGGAGCGTGGATTCGGCTTGTATGGTACTTAATTAGTATCCCCAACAAGTGGCTCCAATGCCTTTTCAAAATCTGAAGACCTTTGTTGACGCTCAGCCGGCACCGTGTGCCCACACAAGGAAATAATCAGGGACTTGGCGCCATCTGGAAACCTGAAAGGAGTATATTTTGCAAAAACGTCCTGAAGATGTTTGAACACAGATGTAGCGCCCACAGCTCAGTCTGCGCTCTCTCTCTCTCTCTCTCTCTCTCTCTCTCTCTCTCTCTCTCTCCACCCCCCTTCTTAAAGAGCTCTTGCAGGTGTCGGGCAGTTTGGCATTTTAACGTGCAAAATTATGTTGGGTGGAGTTCTGCACCCTCTGCGGAATGCTAAATTCTGTGACTTGCGTACAGCATGCAAAATTGAGAATATATTATTTTGCATAATATATTACCCATTCTCCCTCTTGTGTCTGCGAAATTCATTCAGTTTCATTTTTATTTGTTAGTGATGAGTGGGGGATAGACCCTGAAGCACCGTCACCTAAATACTGCAAATCAGATTTATCCACTTTTCCTCTCCTCCTGGTCTTGGAGAACAATTAAAAGTGGGGTATGTGTGTGTGCAAAAACGTAGTTCTGTTTATATGGAAAATAAAATCCCTGCACCAAATGAAGGAAACGGTGACGCTGGTGTTGTAAACAAAATCTGCCTTTTTCCTGTATGGGGTATCCAAGAGCCCATATAGAGTCCTTACGTAGGTTCCCTATCAGTAGGAGAAAAGAACAGAGGCCAACCAGAGAATATTGAGAAGCAAAGCAGCTAGTAAGCCTGATCTTTACTGATCTGTTGCAACAGGGTGCTCGCCTCACATGCAGGAAAGGAGGAGGAACCCAGAACAATGGTGTGCAAGCCCTTATATAGACTTTTGAAATTGCCACCCTGTAGATCAAGACCACCCCCAGAAACATCATACATACATCACAGAAGGGGTGGTCTACAGCAGAAATCTGAGTGCTTTGTTTACCTCCTGTCTGCCAGGTTACCTGT
Organism: Podarcis pityusensis; assembly: GCF_964106645.2. NCBI lineage: Eukaryota > Metazoa > Chordata > Lepidosauria > Squamata > Lacertidae > Podarcis > Podarcis pityusensis. The sequence continues at coordinate 6,104,725 of NC_138031.1, read as the reverse complement.
TTAATGGTCACAGAAATTGTGCAGCGGCAGCAGGAGGCCCCATTAGCTAAAGTGGTACCTCAGGTTAAGAACAGTTTCAGGTTAAGTACGGACATCCAGAATGAATTAAGTCCTTAACCTGAGGTACCACTGTACTTGATTACATCTGCGTCCCCTGTCATGCTCCAGCCAAGCGTTATGTCTAGTAACCAAATCTGTGAGAGGACAAACTGTCAGGGGGAAAACCCTGTCTTCTAGCCAAGAGGCAAAAGTTTAGGGAGCGTGGGCACGACACTCCTTGGCCCACTGTTGCATGCCTGGTGCGAGGTTTGCCTCAGCACAAGCGGAGCGTTACCTCCACAGCCCACAATTCCTTCCTTTGCTCCTTTTTTCTTTACTGCGAGGTCAGTTCAGTGAAGAGGTGGCAATTGGCTCAAGGTGACCGAGGTCGATGTGTGCACGATGTCGATGTTTGTGAGGAGAGCAAGCATGAGGGAAGCTTCCTGGTATTGAACAGAATGTCCTTGTTTTCATCTATGGAATGTTGGAAGGTATATACCATCATGGCTAGTGGCCAGTAAGCTTAACCACGAGGAAAATATTGACAAATAAACAGGAGCCGTGGAGGAGTTTGCAGAGCAACTGTTATGTACTGAGTTGAATAGGATCCAAAAGGCAGCAGTCTGATTGGTCCTAGAACAATAGGATTCAGAATGCAGCAGTCTGATTGGTCCTAGAACAATAGGATTCAGAATGCAGCAGTCTGATTGGTCCACAGGAGCCACCCAATCCAGCTCCAGGTAGAAGTGAATCCGCAACCTGATTGGCCTACAGAAGAATCCCAGAATTAGCCAATCATGTGGGGCCCATTGTGTAAATAATGTATATAAAGCAGACATTCTGGGGGAACTTCCTTTCTTCCTCACCACTATGAGCTGAATAAAGAGCATGAAATCCACTCTCCACTCCGAGTATATTTCAGCACCCCTCCCTCCCAAGAAAATCACAGTGACATCAAAAGGGAGACGGAGCTGGGAGAACAGGCCTGATGGCAAGGCAGGATCGGGCCCTGTCTGTCACACCACTCTTGTTCTGGGAAGGCAGAGTCATGTTGCACCATCTGAACTCACACTTCCTTTTGAAAGGCAGCACAACAAACTTTCCTTTCATCATCCCAGGACTGTCACTCATCTGTTTGCTTCCTCGTGTGTGGAAAAACATATTCATTATTTACCGGAGATACTGCATATCCAAGCCCACATCTCTCTATTTTCTCTTTAAGTCTCTCGCACGCTTCTGGCCAGGCTGGTTTGTTAGCTCTGCCGTTTCCTCTGCTTTTACGAAATGTTGGCAAAAAGCAAGTATTGCACCCCTGGACTTGCTAATGCCAGTCAAAACTAGCAAAAGCAAGAACTCAGACCCTACACATCCCATCTCAGGCTTTAACTTTTATATGAACCTCTTGCCCTGTGGCGGGACGCGGGTGGCGCTGTGGGTAAAACCTCAGTGCCTAGGACTTGCCGATCGTATGGTCGGCGGTTCGAATCCCCGTGGCGGGGTGAGCTCCGGTCTTTCGGTCCAAGCTCCTGCCTACTTGGCAGTTCGAAAGCACCCCTAAGTGCAAGTAGATAAATAGGTACCGCTTTATAGCGGGAAGGTAAATGGCGTTTCCGTGTGCTGCGCTGGTGCTGGCTCGCCAGAGCAGCTTCGTCACGCTGGCCACGTGACCCGGAAGTGTCTTCGGACAGTGCTGGCTCCCGGCCTCTTAAGTGAGATGAGCGCACAACCCTAGAGTCGGACACGACTGGCCCATATGGGCAGGGGTACCTTTACCTTTACCTTTTACTTGCCCTGTGGCTGCCAAGACCATATAACACCAGTCTTGAAAGGCCTACACTGGCTCCCAGTATGTTTCCAAGCACAATTCAAAGTGTTGGTGCTGACCTTTAAAGCCCTAAATGGCCTCGGTCCAGTATATCTGAAGGAGCGTCTCCACCCCCATCGTTCTACCTGTACACTGAGGTCCAGCGCCGAGGGCCTTCTGGCAGTTCCCTCCCTGCGAGAAGCCAAGTTACAGGAAACCAGGCAGAGGGCCTTCTCGGCAGTGGCACCAGCCCTGTGGAACGCCCTCCCACCAGATGTCAAAGAGAACAACAACTACCAGACTTTTAGAAGACACCTGAAGGCAGCCCTGTTTAGGGAAGCTTTTAATGTTTGATGTATTACAGTATTTTAATATTTTTTTGGAAGCCGCCCAGATGGGTGGGGTATAAATAATAAATTATTATTATATTATTATTATTACACATCCCATCCCAGGCTTTAACTTTTATCCACATTGGGCCTGGCGCAAATCATTTATTTTTGCATTTTGCTGGGCTTTGATTCATTTATTTAAATCTTGTCTTCCCTTTTTATAGCCAAAATGAATCTGGGGAAATTCTCTTCCTTAACTCCTCGCGTTTCACAACGTGTGTTTCTAAACCCCCGCTTAACGATGACTAAATCTACAACTTTTCCAATGCGGCATCTTGAGTTTTCAATAATCTCATTCCTCTTTAACAGAATGGCTTTTAATGCCAGCTAAAGTAGTTTTGAGCAATTTTTAAAATGCCACGTTTTATCCTCTTAAAGTTTTGTAAGTCATGTAGCGACTCCTTACGTCATAAGCGACTGATGAAATTGCAAACATTCCCAAGAAAGAGAGTGGTATCAATATTTCCACTTTCTCCAACATTCAGGCACTCCTTTCTTGGAGTTTTTGGAACAGAGGCTGGATGGCCATCTGTCATGGAAGCTTTTGTTGTGATTCCTGCATTGCAGAGGGGTGGGCTCTATGGCCATTGGGGTCACTTATGACCCTACGCACAGAACCTAGGGCTTGCCGATCGGAAGGTTGGCGGTTCGAATCCCCACAATGGGGTGAGCTCCTGTTGCTCGGTTCCTGCTCCTGTCAACCTAGCAGTTCAAAAGCACGTCAAAGTGCAAGTAGAAAAACAGGTACCGCTCTGGCGGGAAGGTAAACAGCGTTTCTGTGCACTGCTCAGGTTCAACAAGGCAGCTTAGTCATGCTGGCCACATGACCCGGAAGCTGTATGCCGGCTCCCTTGACCAATAAAGCGAGATGAGCTCTGCAACCCCAGAGTTGGTCACGACTGGACCTAATGGTCAGGGGTCCCTTTAACTTTATGACCCTACAATTCTGATTCTATAAATGTGTGTGTGGGGGGGGGGGGGAGAAATCAAGGAGGAAAATAAAGACTGTCACAAAAATCCACAAAAACTAGCATAAACAGCATTTAACTCCTTCTGTAGGAGCTGTTCCACAGCTTTACTCTTAGATTACAGAATACAGGTTCTGCGATGAGCTCTGTGAACACATCCCATAATTCTCTGGTGTGGAAGGCATCACCCCACTGCCAGAAAGAAGCACTCGGTTTCCACGAAGAAGTGGTGGAGCCATTACTTAGTGGCTTTCCATCACGGTCAACCACAATTCAAGTCCGGAGCCAATTTGGACTGCTCACTGATGCTGGCTTGTGGAAAGGCATTTGAGCCTGCAAAATGAAGGAAAATGGGATTGTATTCTTCCCCCACACTTCCAAGGTCCTAGCATAGCTCTGTCTCAGGAGACATGAGGTGCTGGTGGCTCATGAGGTGCCAACAGGTTCAACCAATAAAATCTGGCAGCTCGATCCAGGCAGAACAATTATATAAAATGTTCATTCTCACATACAATCTTCTTCTTCTTTGGCGATCCCTCGTAGCCGAGTAAGATCATCTTCCAGAAACATGGTTTTAAAAATGAGTCCGTAAGTGACTGTGGAGGCCAGTTCTGGATCCACACGTCCTTCCACAGTGGGGACACTGGTTTCCGGGCGGGAGTTGATCACGGTGAGGGTTTGCCAAGCGTGCCTTCCTCTTAGCACGTCACTCCCTTGCGTCCCGAATTCGAGTGTCTTCAAAGCCCATGACACCTTTGGTGAAGGCTGTTCTCCAACTGGAATGCTAGCAGGCCAGAGTTTCCCAGTTGTCAGTGCTTATACTGTACATTATAAAAAAGGTAAAGGTACCCCTGCCCGTACAGGCCAGTCTTGCCAGACTCTAGGGTTGTGCGCTCATCTCACTCTATAGGCCAGGAGCCAGCGCTGTCTGCAGACACTTCCGGGTCACGTGGCCAGCGTGACAAGCTGCATCTGGCGAGCCAGCGCAGCACACGGAACGCCGTTTACCTTCCCGCTGGTAAGCAGTCCCTATTTATCTACTTGCACCCGGGGGTGCTTTCGAACTGCTAGGTTGGCAGGCTCTGGGACCGAACGACGGGAGCGCACCCCGCCACGGGGATTCGAACCGCCGACCATGAGATCGGCAAGTCCTAGGCGTTGAGGTTTTACCCACAGCGCCACCCGCGTCCCACTACTGTACATTATACTCACATACAATATCCCCAGCTCTGAACAGAAACAGGGGCCTTGGTGCAGACGGCTGCTACAGCTTTGAGCGGCAGTAGCCCCTAGCCCACCCCAGCCTCTCCTTCCATGCAAGCCGGCAAGAGAAGAGGGATGGGAATGATATCATTCTGGCTGGATCATTTGAGAAGGATCTGACTCTCCATGATTCCTTCACATTAACCGTAACAGAAGAAGACAGTTTGTCATCTTGCAGATTATCATATGCCACAAGCAAGAGGGAAGGTTTGAGCCGTATCCTCGACATGCCTGTAGGATAAATGATGAATTTAGTAAAATAAACAAGAGCTGAGTCCTGCTGTGAGACAGGATTTTTTAAAAAAAGCCCTTCCAAGCCACCACCCAACACCCAGTTCTCAGCCATAAATATAGCTGCCAGGTCCCCAGTGTCAAAGGGAATCTCATCTCTTGACTCTTTGTAACTGAAGAACAGTTCCCAGGATCTGAGGCTGCCTCAAATCCATCATGCATATTCAGTAGCTTTTGGGGTCTCCAGAGTCAGTGCAGGGTCTGGCATAGCAGGAGGGAAGATCTGGACTGCCCTCTTCCCAAGATAGCCTTGGCACAGGCTTCCAGGCCTTGGCGTGCAGAACTGTCGCCATCCACTCGCGCCTGTTCGGCCGACTTGCCAGCAGCAAGGTCTAAGATGGTCTGGTTGTCAAGGGAGCAGGACTGCTTAGCAACTTCTTGCACAGGGAAGTCACCCACACTAAACAGTTCTTCAGTAAGGCCAGCCGAGCCTCGTGGCATCCTCCAGGTTACCAGATGCATTCCGGGCTGAGCGATTGCAGTTTCCCTTCCTGCCACTACCAGGGAGGCACTGTGGAGAAGCAAGGCTTGTAGAACCACGGGGCTCCATGGGTCATCTAGTCCAACCCACTGCAATGCAGGAATCTCCTCTGTATGTAAGCTGCCACGGTCTGTAGAGGTAAAATTAGGGCAGAGAATGCAGAATTCTGCAATCGTTAACGTTTGTGCAAATGGGGTGTGTATGTTGTTTATTTATCTATCGAAAGGAATCCCTGACATATGGCCGCCCAACCTCTTGTTAAAAAAAGCTCCAATGAAGGATAGCCCGCAATCTTCCAAGGCAGCCCATTCCATTGTCAAACAACTCTTCCGGAGCACCAGAAAACAAGCTTGCTCCCTCTTCCATGGGACAGCCCTTCAGATATTTGAAGATGGCTATCATTGTGAGAGATTTTACTTTCTTGGGCTCCATGATCACTGCAGATGGTGACAGCAGTCACGAAATTAAAAGATGCCTGCTTCTTGGGAGAAAAGCAATGACAAACCTAGACAGCATCTTAAAAAGCAGAGACATCACCTTGCCAACAAAGGTCCGTATAGTTCAAGCTATGGTTTTCCCTGTAGTGATGTATGGAAGTGAGAGCTGGACCATAAAGAAGGGTGATCGCCGAAGAATTGATGCTTTTGAATTATGGTGCTGGAGGAGACTCTTGAGAGTCCAATGGACTGCAAGAAGATCAAACAGATCCATTCTGAAGGAAATCAGCCCAGAGTGCTCACTGGAAGGACGGATCCTGAAGCTGAGACTCCAATACTTTGGCCACCTCATGAGAAGAGAAGACTCCCTGGAAAAGACCCTGATGTTGGGAAAGATGGAGGGCACAAGGAGAAAGGGACGACAGAGGACGAGATGGTTGGACAGTGTTCTCGAAGCTACCAGCATGAGTTTGACCAAACTGTGGGAGGCAGTGGAAGACAGGAGTGCCTGGCGTGCTCTGTTCCATGGGGTCACGAAGAGTCGGACACGACTAAACGACTAAACAACAACAACAATCATTGCTCCTCTCAGACTCCTCTTTTCAAGACTCCCTCAACTGTTCCTCATAAGGCTTGGCTTCCAGAACCTTGATCATTTTGGTTGCCCCCCTCTGCACACGTTCCAGCTTGCCAATATCCTTCTTAAATGGTGGTGTCCAGAACTGGACACAGGACTCCAGCTGTGGTCTGACCAAGGCAGAACAGAGTGAATCATAGAATCAAAGCATTCTAGAGTTGAGAGTGGGACTATTATTTCATTTGATCTGGACACTGAATTTCACTTGCTTCCCGTTCTTCCTTCTTACTGGAATGTTAAAATGTCCCCTCAGCTTCATACACCTCTCTTTCTCTCTCACCACCTCCCTACATTATTCCTGCACACAACTGCAAAGCCAGGAATTGCCTATTCTGAGCAATGACACAGTCATTAAATTGGGATTACAGGAAAACTCCCTCTTCCTTGCAGTAGCGGCGGCTCTGCTCTGAACTTCCATTTCTTTCCCAGTAGGTGTTGCTACAGGTCTATGATTCATACCATTTCTCATGCTTCAGTAATAGGAAAGGATGGAGAAATTAAAAACAAGGTGAAGTCCCTAAAGTATGCGTACGTGTGCAGAGGACCTCACTTATTTCCTTTATTTAGAGGGCTTTGAAATAGAATTCAACCAGTTTTTGGAGGGTAAGGTCGTCTGATGGCTGTTTGCTGCCAACAAAGGTCCGTATAGTTAAAGCTATGGTTTTCCCAGTTGTGATGTATGCAAGTGAGAGCTGGACCATAAAGAAGGCTGAATGCCGAAGAACTGATGCTTTTGAATTCTGGTGCTGGAGGAGGCTCTTGAGAGTCCCAAGGACTGCAAGAAGATCCAACTGATCCATTCTGAAGGAAATCAGCCCTGAGTGCTCATTGGAAGGACAGATCGTGAAGCTGAGGCTCCAAGACTTTGGCCACCTCATGAGAAGAGAAGACTCCCTGGAAAAGACCCTGATGTTGGGAAAGATGGAGGGCACAAGGAGAAGGGGATGACAGAGGACGAGATGGTGGGACAGTGTTCTCGAAGCAACCAACATGAGTTTGACCAAACTGTGAGACGCAGTGGAAGACAGGAGTGCCTGGCGTGCTCTGGTCCATGGGCTCACGAAGAGTCGGACATGACTAAACGACTAAACAACAACAACAACAACAACAACAACAACAACAAAAGAATCAGGGGCAGATGTTTCTGAATGCCAGTTGCTGGAAGCTACAGAAGGGGATGTTCTCGTGCTTAACCTCTGCTTGGCAGTTTTCCACAGCGGAATTTGGCTGGCCACTGTGAGCCCAGGATGCTGGAGTAGATGGACCACTGACCTGATCTAGCAGACTCTTCTTATGTTCTAATGGCAGCATTCCTTTCTACCTGTTGCTGTGTTGCACCTGTAGTCTTCATGTAGGCATCTCACTGGTCACCATGGGAAACAGAGTACTGTGCGTTGGATAGGTGTAGTATTGGTCGGAGGGAATAGGCGTAGTCTTGGTTGGTTGTAAACTCTGCCTGGCTCCTCTGAAATGGGGCATCCCATTAAAGGAAACCAGGGGAACCATGCTTCTGTCTGGATGCCCAGGTAAGGGCGAGGGGCTACAGCACTCCCCAGTTGCAATCCAGTTATCAGTGACTGGGCAGAGGAGGAATGGTGGAGACCGCCTCCCCATCCTGACCCTGCCAGGGAGGAGGAAGAGGGTATAGATTTACAACAGGGGTTTGAGGGAGGTCTCAGCTCAGAGGCAGATGAGGGGGAAAGCTGGGAAATCATGGGAGAGCCAGAGCAATACCGGGTTGACACGTTGTCATTAGAAAGCATTCCAGATCCTCCATCTCCCAGAACCCGGTGAGCCTTAAAAGTAGGAGAGCAAAGAGCTCAAAGACAGTGGGTGTCACGGTCCGGTTCACGGGCGAGCAAAGTCCCGGCTGGGGACGTTGGGCCCGGGGGCAAGATGGCGGGGTGGGAGCAGGAATGGGAGTCCAGAAGCCAGGAGTCAGGAAGCCAAGAGTTCAAGGGTCAGAGAGCCAGGAGTCAAGAAGCCAAGGGTCCGAGGGTCAGGAAGCAAGGAGTCACAAAGTCAGGGGTCCGAGGATCAAGAAGCAAGGAGTCACGAAGTCAGGGGTCTGAGGATCAAGAAGCAAGGAGTCAGGAAGTCAGGGGTCTGAGGATCAAGAAGCAAGGAGTCACAAAGTCAAACACTTTCCCTTGTCTTTATATTTTCCTGGGTAACCATCTGGGAGCCGCTGACAGTATCCTAACACCAGTGGGGGAGTTACCTCTTGATGTAGGTTAGGGACTCCCTCATTTTCGGTTGACCAGAAAACACAAGTTCTTTTGGCCGGTGGGCCATAAGGAGTGGGGCCTACACAATGCTTATGCAAAACCTCTTACACCTGTTGTCAATAAAGATGTGGCCTGGTTTCGCCCAAATATTGGCTGTCACATAACTTGTTCTTGGTATTGGGGAGGACCAAAGAACAGGGGTGATGCCTTGCCACACAATGTTCCCAAAAATGGGCTGGAATTGCAAGTAAAATCTCTGCTTGGGTTCAGACTCGGCGATGACCCACTCTAAGCATGGCTATGCTTGGATCAAACATGTGGTATTTGGTATCTGAAGAAGGGTGCATGCACACGAAAGCTTATACCAAGAAGAAACTTAGTTGGTCTCTAAGGTGCTACTGGACATTTATTATTATTTTTAATATATATTTCGCCCTGGCAGTCCAAGTAATCAAGAGGCCGCTGTTCACCCCCAATGGGGCCCTTTTACTGGGGCTTGCAGGTAGCACACTCCCAAGGTAGTTTTCCGGGCTTCTTCAGTGGTGTAACCTCAAAGCCTTGATACGTATATTGATATTCAATTTTAAGCTTAAGAGACTGATTTGCTTAGCCAAATAGGTTCAAAACACCGGCACCCTTTCTAGAACTTCATTAACATCCATCTACAACTTCACTAGCATCTCTGGGTATTGTGAACAACACCGAACTCACCTTTTGTTAGTATCTTCATGAACTTACCTAAAAAGATAAAGAAAAGAAAACAAAAGACGGAGTTAAGCATTTGAAAAATCCATTGAAACCAGACATTGTAAGTTCATCTTAGGTTGGGTAGTTCGCAAGTCTCTGTGGCTTTGCATAAGGTTTTGTATTTCTCTCAGAAGATTGATAAAGAAAGTATAATTATTATTGTGTGTATATTAATCACCAATGTATTGCATGAGTCGTACTACTTCTGTCAGCAGCACAGGTTGCATTTTTCTAGCATTATTGACATAAGAATAGCCTGCTGGATCAGGCCACCATGTCCTCACTGTGGCCAACCAGATATCTATGTGAGAAACCAGGGAGCAGAACATCAGCACCAGAGCCCTCTTCCCTCCTGCAGTTTCCAGCAACTGGTATTCAGAAGCATTGCTGCCTCCAACTATGGAGGCAGAACATAGCCATTGTGACTAGTAGCCACCGACAGCCCTCTCCTCCACGAACCTGTCTTCTCTGAAGCCATCAAGTTGGTGACCATCACTGCTTCCTGGGGGAGTTCCATCGTTTGGATGACGGCTGGACCTGACTGAAGTGGTTAATGTTACTTTTACGTGAATTGTGTTGCGTCCCCCCGCTGCCAACTCCATTCCATTTAGACCAGGGGTCAGCAAACTTTTCCAGCAGGGGGCCGGTCCACTGTCCCTCAGAACGTGTGGGGGGCCAGACTATATTTTGGAAAAAAAAATATGTGAATGAATTCCTATGCCCCACAAATAACCCAGAGATGCATTTTAAATAAAAGCCCACATTCTACTCATGTAAGATTCCCAGACCATCCGTGGGCCGGACTGAGAAGGCGATTGGGCCAGATCTGGCCCCTGGCCCTTAGTTTGCCTACCCATGATTTATTTTAGACCAAGGAGCACTTAAGTTAACTTGCCACTTCCTCGCTGTTGAACACACAGCAATGTGTTTTGGGTTTGGACAAAAGTATATCTAGTATATCTAGACAGGGGAGGGATGCGGGTGGCGCTGTGGGTTAAACCACAGAGCTTAGGACTTGCCGATCAGAAGGTCGGCAGTTCAAATCCCCACGACGGGGTGAGCTCCCGTTGCTCAGTCCCTGCTCCTGCCAACCTAGCAGTTCGAAAGCACATCAAAAAGTGCAAGTAGATAAATAGGTAATGCTCCGGCAGGAAGGTAAATGGCATTTCCGTGCACTGCTCTGGTTCGCCGGAAGCGGCTTAGTCATGCTGGCCACATGACCCGGAAGCTGTACGCCGACTCCCTCGGCCAATAAAGTGAGATGAGCGCCGCAACCCCAGAGTCGGTCACGACTGGACCTAATGTTCAGGGGTCCCTTTACCTTTTTATATCTAGTTTAGCCAGGAAATGGAATGTATTATTTACTGAATGCACTGTCAGGTGAAAGCCAATTTTCCGGGGAGGGAGGGAAAGAGCAGGTGGCAAGAGTCTCTCCTTCGTCCGACCTTAAGACTGTTCTCAGAGGACGGCTGTCACTTGTGACTGTCACTGTCAGGCTGGGACCTCGTAACGCCAGCATGCTCTTTGCCCCCTCCATTCTGCCCGTGCTTATCTGGAATAGGTCCAGCTTTGTCACATCTGTTACTTTAAAAATGACAAGCTTTATTCATCTGAAAACATCTTGGAACCGGTCGCCGTAACAGCAAGACAAACAGGGACAAACCTCCCTACTTTTTTGACAAATGTGATGGATTCAAGCACAGGAAAAGGTGGAGAAGTTGTTCACTTTTGTAGGACTGGGACAAAAAGCTGTAAGGTAATGGGGTTGGGGAATAAGATGTTATTAAGGTCCGCTGAAAACCCTGACAATTTGCACAATGACAGCAACATGTGGGATGTCACACGGATGTCAATCTTCTGCTGCCGTTAATGGGTACAAGAGCGTAATGGAAGCAGAGTGCAGCATCTTGCTTCCTGGGAAGTCTACAACAAGGAAATGAGGACAGCAGCTCTCTCCCGCTAATTGGCATCATAGAATTACAGAATTGGGATGGATCCCAAAGGACATCTAGTCCAACCCCCTGCAATGCAGGAATCTCAGCTAAAGCATCCATGACAGATGGCCATCCAACTTCTGCTTCAAAACCTCCAGTGAAGGAGAGTCCACAACCTCCGGAGGGAGACTGTTCCACTGTTTAATAATAATAATAATAATAATAATAATAATAATAATAATAATAATTCCACCTGGCCTTTGGTTTGGTCTCAGTCTGACCCTTATGTTTCCCTCCCCTTATGGTCTTGATTTATCGGCTACTTTTAAAATGAGGCTGCATTTTAAATTGCATTTTAACCTGTATTTTAAATTGGTTTTTTCCCCTCCCCACTCTCAATCCCATATATAGGTTATTCCTATAAATAATTTATTTATTTATTTATTTATTTATTTATTTATTATTATTAATAATAATACTTGGCCACTCTCAGCGGCTTCCGGCAGAATATTAAAATACAATGAACAGCTCTTGTCACCACAATCTTATTCCTAATGTTTAGTCTGAATCTCCTTTCTTGAAATTCTAATCCAGATTGAGGCGTGCTCAGAGGGAGTTTGTTTTAATTCTTCGTCCAGAGGGTCTATTTCCTTTTTTCTGAAGCACTTTCACTGCTCCCCGAGCTGCTTCGTTTCCCCATAGCGGGGGTGGGGTGGGGGTGGGGGTAGGACCAGATGTCATATGGAGAACAGTTCATTGTTTACCCTATGGAGAAAATGGCAGCTCTGAAGGTGGGTGGGTTCGATCAGGCAAGTGTGTGGCTCAAGGGTTTAAATCCCCTGCCCTGGCATTTTGGCCCTGGATAACTGCATTCCCATTTTTAAAAATATTCTTTAGTGGTGCTTTCTGCATCGCAGGGGGTTGGACTAGATGGCCTTTGGGATCCCTTCCAATGCTATGATTCTATGGGACCCAAGTGTGTGGACAAAAAAACCCCTCCTCTGCTATTTTAGCCCCGATCTGAAGATGCACACACAAACGGCTGCATTCCCATTTTTAAACAACCGCAGGAGATATGATTGGAGATCTCCCATGCTCTCGATCGTCTCTTGCCCTCTGAGAAAGCTTCTCCTGGTTTCTTCTGCTAGAGCCTTTCTGTGTTTTCCTTGTGGCTCACATGGCTGCTTGCTATAAGATTGGCGGCAGGCAATTGCGACTCTGGTGGTTAAGTAGCGCCCAGCAGTCGTGGGATGGAATCGCTTTCAGAGGCTTCCTTTGAGCCTGTGCTTATTCTTTTGGCTTCTTAAGACATCTTGGGGACCTTTCTTCTCTGCATCAGAAGTCTGCCCTCTCGGGGCCAGCTGAGGTCAAAAGCCATTTATTACACATCACATCTCCTTTGCAGCCTGGTGCGAAACATCCTAGAAAAGCAACTTGAAGCGATGGATGGAGCTTGGGCAGACAAAGGAATAAGAAAATCTGGAAATGGCACTCAGATTTAGACCCAGCAGTGAAGGAAATGAATCGTTTGGCTTAGCAAAGCAACCTAAATATATACCTTTAGGAGAAAAGAAACATACACGTTCGGCCCCAGCTTGGTAAAACCAATCGGGTGGATATCAGGAGCAGAGAAGGGTATATCTTTGGGGTCAAGAGGGGAGGCCCATGGAGAGAGCATCAAAAGCCAGGAGAATGTGGTGCTGGAGAGAGCCAGTGTGGTGTAGTGGTTAAGAGCGGTAGACTTGTAATCTGGTGAACTGGGTTCGTGTCTACGCTCCTCCACATGCAGCTGCTGGGTGACCTTGGGCTAGTCACACTTCTCTGAAGTCTCTCAGCCCCACTCACCTCACAGAGTGTTTGTTGTGGGGGAGGAAGGGAAAGGAGAACGTTAGCCGCTTTGAGACTCCTTCGAGTAGTGATAAAGCGGGATATCAAATCCAAACTCTTCATCTTCTTCTTCTTCTTCTACCACTGGAGGAATAGTTGTGTATTTCCAGGCCAATGCAGAATTCTTTCCCCAGCGCCTCCAGAGACCTGCCTCATAGTGGAATACAATCATTCCATCAGCTCAGTATTGTCTACAATGACTGACAGCAGCTCTTCAGGGGTTTAGGCGAAGGTCTCTCCAGAGCTCCCTTGAGATAGAACCATAGAATTGTAGAGTTGCAATTGTAGAATTGTAGAGTCCAACCCCCTGCAATGCAGGAATCTCAACCAAGGCATCCATGACAGATGGCCTTCCAACTTCTGCTTAAAAACCTCCAAGGGAGGAGGGGGTCCACCAACTTCCAAGGGAGTCCATTTCACTGTTGGACAGCTCTTACCTTCAGAAAGTTCTTCCTGATGTTTAGTTGGAATCTCCTTCCTTGTAACTTGAAGTCATTGGTTTGGGTCCTACCCTCTGGAGCAAGAGAAAATGAATTTGCTCCATCTTCCATGTGACATCTCTTTAGATATTTGAAGATGGCTCTTGAAGTGTGGGTGGGTTCCCACGAAGCAAGATACAGTGATAACAGCAAGAACCTTGCTGAACTACCAGAACTGGGCAACAGGGGCAAAGCAACTGCTTATATACATTTCTGAAGGCCTGGGCCACTCCCACTCCCAACGTGACTGGCTGTCTAAACTTCCAAGCTGTGAATCGTAACTCAGCGTTTAAGGGCCAATGGCAGAGGCCCAAATCCTGAAATGTTCTGTGATTGGATATCATGTATCGAATCAGAACACAAAGGCTCAGAATCCTCAGTCCACACTCAAGATCAGGCAAACACAGACTGCTGAATGCATAACAGCTAGCATAGCTCCTCTTTTCTAGGCTAAACATACCCTAGTCTCTCAACTGGGTGAAGTGCGTCTTTGGGAGTGTGGTTAAACCATGTGAATTCAGCATGTTGGGTGGGCACAGGATGGTGATTGACAAGCGTGTGTGGAAGGGTGGGAGGAGAGAAATTGAAAACCAGGAAAGTGAAATTGAAAGGAGTAGCTGGAACTCTGAAGAGAAACACTTGGCACTGCAATGTTTTGTTGCAGGGCCCCGCTCGTCCTTTCTAGAAGCAACCTAAGCTAGTGGCCATCATGACCATGTTTTGTTGTTGTTGTTGTTGTTTAGCCATGTCCAACTCTTCGTGACCCCATGCACCAGAGCACGCCAGGCACTCCTGTCTTCCACTGCCTCCCTCTGTTTGGTCAAACTCATGCTGGTAGCTTCGAGAACACTGTCCAACCATCTCTTCCTCTGCCGTCCCCTTCTCCTTGTGCCCTCCATCTTTCCCAACCTCAGGGTCTTTTCCAGGGAGTCTTCTCTTCTCACGAGGTGGCCAAAGTCTTGGAGCCTCAGCTTTGGGATCTGTCCTTCCAGTGAGCACTCAGGGCTGATTTCCTTCAGAATGGATAAGTCTGATCTTCTTGCAGTCCATGGGACTCTCAAGAGTCTCCTCCAGCACCGTGTTTTATGGAGATGAATTGCAGATCCCAAAATTCATGGTGTCCCCTTGAATCTACTAGTGGTCACCATCTTGGACCTACTGTCAACCAGTTCAATGGGGCAACTCAAAGTTCTCTTCTTTTGGATGAGAGGAGATCTCTCCCTCCAGTCCCTGTCTTCCCGTTTTAATGCAACTTCATAACTTGACGTTCGGCAGAGTCGATTGAACGTGTTTCTCTTGCAGGCTGGTGGCAGGAGCTGCTTCCCCTCTTCAGACTTTGCCTTGCGCTCTCAGAAAGGCCCCTGTTAGGGCGATGCCCTACAAGACTCCTGTATTTCATCGGCAAAGATTGTTTGCTTGTCTCCCCCTGCCAAACCCCCACGTAGACAAAAGACCTGGCAGTGCTCAAAGTAATCGATTAGTCAAGGAGAACAAAGCTTAAAAAATGATTCAAGATACACTTCCTGCTTGAAAGCAAACGGCACTTTGATGTTGCTGTGTGATTTGGTACACCGGAGCACCAGATTGAAAATGCTAACAGAATAGGAAGCGGAGATGTATTATAAAGATCACAAGAAAGAGAGCCTCCTGCCTCTATCTTCCACCTCTCCTGCGCACAGGGAATCAGCTTATTTACAATTTCCCCCTGTGTCTATCAAATCTAGCACTGCAGCGGTATAGGAAAATGGTAGTGTTATGTACTGAGTTGAATAGGATCCAAACTGTAGCAGTCTGATTGGTCCTAGAACAATAGGATCCAAAAGGCAGCAGTCTGATTGGTCCTAGAACAATAGGATTCAGAATGCAGCAGTCTGATTGGTCCTAGAACAATGCAGCAGTATGATTGGTTGGCAGGAACCACCCAATCCTGCTCCAGATAGAAGTGAATCCACAACCTGATTGGCTTACAGTAGAATTCCAGAATTAGCCAATCATGTGCAGTCCATTGTGTAAATAATGTATATAAAGCAGATACTGTGAGGGGACATTTATTCATTCCTCCTCACCACTATGAGCTGAATAAAGAGCATGAAATCACTTTGCGACTCTGAGTATATTTCACTGGCGACGAAGGTGGGATCCCGCTGAGCTGACTGCCACACACAGCACCGCAGCACCGCCAACTGCCGCACCGCTGCCTCGCACCGTGTATCCAGGCTTCAGCTCCGGGGCACAAGGAACTCAGAATGGCAGCCAACAGCAGCTTCTCGCCATTCAACCCAGCATCCGGAGACTGGGAAGCGTACGCCTCCCGTTTCACCTTCCTCCTAGAAGCCAAAGGGGTCACCGACGAAGAAGACGCCAAGAAGAGGGCGATATTCTTCAGCGTCTGCGGAGAGGAGACGTTTGAAATCGCCCGGGCTCTCCTTGCGCCTGAAGACGTCGCTACTGTTCCATACAAAACAATAATGGAACAGCTGAAGGGGCACTTTTCGCCGCAGCCCTCAGTGGTGGCTCGTCGAAATGCCTTCTACGCAAAGCGGCAAGCCCCTGGGGAAACCATAACTGGGTTTGTGACCTCTCTCCGCCAAGCCGCCCGGTTCTGCAACTTCTCAGAGCTGGAGAACATGCTTCGTGACCGCCTCGTCGGTGGCCTGAAGGATGAGAAGCTGCAACGGCGCCTCTACGCTAAGAAGGACCTTACGTTGCAGGTCGCTCTGGAGGAGGCCCTGGCAACAGAAGCTGCCGAGAGGTCGACCCAAGAGGCACGGCCGAGCCTGCCATCCCAACCGAGGGTCCACCATGAAGACCTCACCGACGACTCAGGATCCGACAGGGAGGAGGTGCACCGAGTACAGCAGCGCACTCAAGCAGCGCACAGACCACAGCTGCCTCGACGAGAAGGAGGGAACTGCGCAAGCTGCGGGGAGAGTCACGAGAGGAGGACCTGCCGTTTCCGCAACGCAGAGTGCAGGCAGTGCAGAAAATCGGGACACATCGCCCGGGTGTGTCGGGCTCGGCCCACCCGACACCAGGCATCAGATGACCAATCCAAGAGCCCCAGGTCCCGGGGCCCAACGCACCAAGGCAACTCGACGGAGCTCACGGACTTCCAGGTATACCAGTTGCCCCACCCCAACGTAGAGAAAATTTATGTAGAGGTACAGATAGAGGGGGCCCCATGCCGCATGGAGCTTGACACGGGTTCAACTCTATCCATAATCTCGGCAAGGACCTTAAGGAAACTGTGTCCCACTGGGGGTCCCAAACTCAGGCCGGCCCCATTCACCCTCCGGGACTTCCAGAAACGTAAGGTCCCCACAATGGGGGTGGGGACCTTCAGGGTGCAATACCGAGGGCGGACGCGGCAACTGGACTTGCTTGTGGTCAAGGGCCCCTACATTAGCTTACTGGGATTGGCATGGTTTGGACCACTGGGGCTAGCTGTCACCGGGGTGAACCACACTAGCTTACAAGTGGACGTGGACGCCATATGCAAGGAATTTCCAGGGGTTTTCGATGGGAAATTGGGACAGTATACGGGCCCCCCCATTGCGCTACAGCTTGACCCCGCAGTACGACCAGTCAGGCTCAAGGCCCGCCGGGTCCCGTTCGCCTTGAAACCCCGTATAGACGAGGAATTGGACCGACTCGTAGAGCAAGGAGTGCTGGAGCCGGTGCCTAATGCTCCCTGGGAAACCCCAATCGTCACACCCGTCAAGCCTAATGGTTCGGTCCGCATCTGCGCAGACTACAAATGTACCATAAACAAGGCCCTCACGGCCCACGCATACCCAGTGCCAGTGGTCAGCCATGTCCTTGCCACCCTGGCTGGGTCGAAAATTTTTGGCAAGCTGGACTTGGCCCAAGCATATCAACAGCTGCCAGTAGATGAGGCCACAGCAGAGGCACAGACGATTGTGACGCACAGAGGAGCGTTCAGGGTAAAGCGGCTGCAATTCGGTGTCAGCGTGGCACCAGGCATATTCCAGAATATAATGGACTCTCTCCTTAAAGGGATTCCTGGCGTCACCCCCTTCTTCGATGATGTGTTGATTGCCGGCCCCACACCAGAGGAGTTTGAGGACCGCCTCCGCACCGTTCTGCACCGTTTCCAGACGGCGGGTCTCAAGGTGAAGCGGGAAAAATGTCTACTAGGAGTGCCTCAGGTGGACTTTCTGGGATTTATGGTGGACGCAGAAGGGGTCCACCCGACTGGGGACAAGGTACGGGCCATTTGTGATGCCCCAGCGCCCAAGAGCAAGACTGAACTTCAGGCCTTCTTGGGACTATTGAACTTTTACCATTCCTTCCTTCCCCACAAGGCGGCGGTAGCGGAGCCCCTACACAGACTCCTGGACAAGCGGGCCCCTTGGGTGTGGGGCCAGCGCCAGGAGGCCGCATTCCAGGCAGTCAAGGACTTGCTTGTCTCAAACTCGGTCTTGGCACACTTCGACGAGAGGCTGCCGGTGGTGCTAGCATGCGACGCCTCACCCTATGGCATTGGAGCTGTCCTGGGGCACCAACTCCCGGATGGAAGAGAGGTACCGGTGGCGTACTTTTCCCAGACACTCAACACAACCGAGCGGAACTACTCGCAAATCGACAAGGAGGGTCTGGCAATCGTAAAGGGAGTAAAAAAATTCCATGATTTCTTGTACGGGCGGCCCTTCACCGTGGTGACTGACCACAAGCCGTTGCTTGGCTTGTTTGCCCCCGAAAAGCAGACCCCCCAAGTGCTGTCTCCTCGCGTCCTCAGGTGGTCAATTTTCCTTGCCAGCTACCAGTATGCACTGATTCACCGACCTGGGAAGGCGATGGGCCATGCGGACGCCCTCAGCAGGCTACCACTACCGGAAACAGGCCCTGACCCAGCACCTGCACAAGAGGTTATGAGCCTGGAGCTGCTTCCCGACCGCCCCATTCAGGCACAAGAAGTTGCACACCATTCCAAGAAAGATAGGGTCATCTCCCGGGTCCTGGACTGGGTGTGGAGGGGATGGCCCAGCAGCAGCCCCGGGCCAGAATTCGCCGGCTACACAACCCGCAAACATGAACTGTCGGCCCACAAGGGGTGCCTGTTATGGGGAAGCAGAGTCGTTGTTCCCCAGCCCCTCTGCAAAAGGGTCCTCACAGCCCTACACGAGACACATCCAGGGGTAGTAAGAATGAAGGCCCTTGCCAGGAGTTATGTGTGGTGGCCGGGGATCGATGGAGAGATAGAGGCCTGGGTCAAACACTGCCAGGCCTGCCAAGAATCCCGCCCAGATCCCCCAAGGGCCCCAGTCCAGTCCTGGGAGTCCGCCCGAGCACCATGGTCACGCCTGCATGTGGATTTCGCTGGCCCCTTTCAGGGGAAAACATTCTTCATAGTGGTGGACTCCTACACCAAATGGCTGGAAGTCGCACTGGTACCGTCCACTTCCACGTCCGCAGCCATCCGGGTACTACGCAGGCTGTTTGCAACCCACGGGCTCCCTGACACTCTCGTCTCAGA
Source organism: Podarcis pityusensis (assembly GCF_964106645.2). Taxonomy (NCBI): domain Eukaryota; kingdom Metazoa; phylum Chordata; class Lepidosauria; order Squamata; family Lacertidae; genus Podarcis; species Podarcis pityusensis. The sequence goes on along the minus strand of NC_138031.1, from coordinate 6,085,641 downwards.
CAACGGGACTGCATTTACGTCAGGAGAATTCCAAACCTTCACAGCGCAGAACGCCATCCGCCACATCCGTTCGGCGCCGTTCCACCCTGCCACCAATGGCCAAGCAGAACGCATGGTGCGGACCACCAAGGACACCCTTCGCCGCATGACGCAAGGGGACTGGGAGTACCGCCTTGCCACATTCCTTCTAGCACAGCACAGCACCCCCAGCTCAACGACTGGCCGGAGCCCCGCTGAACTACTAATGGGTCGGCGCCTTGCAATCAGATTGGACCGCCTTCACCCCGATAGAGCTCAGGATGAGGTAGTGGTGGGGGAAGGCAGGAACCCCCGGACCTTCGAGGCCCAGGACCCAGTGTACGCAAAGAATTTTGGGGCAGGCCCAGCATGGGTACCCGCCACAATCACCAGGGTCACTGGCCCCGTGTCGTACGAGGTGCTAACGGATGGGGGGCAATGCTGGCGCCGCCACTGCGACCAGATACGGCGACGATTCCCGGGAGAAAACCAGGAGGAGGACAGGTCAGAGGAGTCCCAAGGGAACAGCGGGGCAGTGAGGCCCATAGAGCAGGAGGGGCCAGCAGGAGAGGCAGAATCAGTAAATACAGAGAGGACCCGTGAGGCCGAAAGGACACCGGAACCAGAACCACGACTGAGCGAGCCGGTTGCACCAGACCAAACAGCCGCATCACAGCCAGCATCCTTGGAACACGAGCCAGAACCCGGAGCCCGGACCAGGGAACACCCCAGGCCACAACGCACACGTAGGCCGCCGGCATACCTTGAGGACTATGAATGCGACCTCCCGGGCAGGACTGGAACTTAGAGGGGAGGGGTGTTATGTACTGAGTTGAATAGGATCCAAACTGTAGCAGTCTGATTGGTCCTAGAACAATAGGATCCAAAAGGCAGCAGTCTGATTGGTCCTAGAACAATAGGATTCAGAATGCAGCAGTCTGATTGGTCCTAGAACAATGCAGCAGTATGATTGGTTGGCAGGAACCACCCAATCCTGCTCCAGATAGAAGTGAATCCACAACCTGATTGGCTTACAGTAGAATTCCAGAATTAGCCAATCATGTGCAGCCCATTGTGTAAATAATGTATATAAAGCAGATACTGTGAGGGGACATTTATTCATTCCTCCTCACCACTATGAGCTGAATAAAGAGCATGAAATCACTTTGCGACTCTGAGTATATTTCAGGTAGCAAACTCCCTTAATCCAAGGCAATTCTGCAGCTCAGGGACTCATCCACACTCTCCTCCGATGTGTATTTTGACCACTGTGATAGGAATTTTGAGGTCTTAGATAAATGTTAAATGTTCATAAGTGTACCAACCAAGCACATACATAGATCAGCACAGGAAGACCGAACTCAAACCACTTTGATTCCCAAACTGACCAAATGTTTTCCCTGCAAGGGGGGGGGGGGTCAGGGAGCCTTCCCATTGTCTCAGGAATTGCGTAATCAGCATTTTAATGGGTGACAGACCATCAGGAAAGAGAATCAGATAACCTGGCATACAGGAAAAACAACATTGTTGGAACATCTTTTGTTGGAAGCCACCTACAGATGTTGGGGAAACCTATCCAGATGGGTGGGGTATAAATAATAAATGATGGTGATGGTGATGTAGCAGTGATACCCCCACTGCAGCAGATTGGACAACATGACCACTGGGGTACCTTCCTACTCTGTAGTTCTGTGATTATATGAGAAAGATTTCGAATGGAAAGTGGAAGAGTGTGTTTGGAAGAGTGGGGAACTGATGGGTTATTTTTAAGCCTTGAGCTATCTCCTTTTTTTAAAAAAAAAGAGAAAACAGTTCCCTTTCATTTGACGCAAGCAGGGGCAAGGTTGCCCATTCTATTTCATGCAATTAATATGAGAAATCAAAAGAGAGTTCAGCGGATGGCAGCTTGCCACCACCATTCAAAACATCGCTGTTGACTCAAGAACAAACTTCCTGCATGCAAACTTTTTACACACAGTTTGCAAAAAATAAATAAATAAGAAATTTGTTGGTCATTTTGGAACTGGGGTGGGAGGGGGAAGTATCATTGCCGTAATCGCGCCCCCTCCATTCCTTATCTCAGGCTCCTCATCCAATTTCCACTTTGAAAGCAATGCATGTTTAATTAATTGCAATCAAAACCTTCAAAGGAACTGGCAAGATGAAAGTTGCTTCTAATTGCCGTATTATGATGTCAGCTTAACGACACGCCGGCTCCTCCAAATTGATTTTATTGGAATTTTAAGACGGGGAATTAATTGAGCGATTGTACTATCCCATTTCCCCCCTTAAAATAGTCTGTGACAAAAGAGGTGGATTCACTGAACTACGGAATAATAAGGATTTTGAGAAAGGATGTTGAGATAAAGATGAATTGGCCAATAAAAATAATTCCAATATGCACCCCCTGTTGTGTGATGGCCAAACTTATCATAACTTTGCCCAATTCATCTCTAGGTTAATTGGAAGAAATTAAGGTTAAGACTCAGCTTTATATTGTTTTTAATCCCACCTGGCTCTACTGCCAGAATATCCTAGTAAGAGGAGCATTCTGCAGGTATCAGAACATCTGCTCCCTCTTCCTCCAGGACATCATTTACCTGTTAATTGCTTACACCCGTCCTTAAGAATCTCCTCTAGAAACCATGGCTGTTTTTCACTGGAAATGAATGAGGAGAGATGGTCACTGTTGGGATAGGTGCCAGGAGCAGGTCAGTAATAACTCACATGGCGTCAGTGAAGTTAACTCTTTATTCAAAGAAACAACCAGCTGAGGAGGCCGGGCTTAGTGAGCACAGCATCTCTTGACCATAGATTTTGTCCCAGTGAGACAGTTGTGAGGACTGAAGGCCCCTGCCTTCCCACAGGTGTCTAAGCATCCCCCCAAGGTCCTTCTCAAGCAATCTGAGACTTGGACCACATGTCTCTTTACTCTGCCCACTTCATAGCTCTTCTGGTCCTGGGAGACCAGGGTGGAGGGGAGCAGGTTGTGGCAGGATGGAGAGACCACCTGGCTTCTTCAGTAGCCTGACTCATCTCTGCATCTTTGCCCCTCTCCTCTCCAACCTCCACTTCTGCCTCTGATTCTGGACTGCTCTCTGCCACAGGCTCTTCCTGCTCACTAAACAATGTTACCTCTTCAGTTTCCCCCTGTGCTGGGCCTGGGGGTAACCCGTGAAACGTGGTCCAGGACCAGAGCAGAATCCGAAGGTTCCACTAGGAGTCAGTCTGACAGGGCCAAGGCGAGTGAAAGCCCTTTCCTTAGAACATAGGAAGCTAGCAAAATAACAGGAAGGTTGCAAACTCAAGTGAGCTGGTTGTATAGAATGTTGCTTTGACAAATAAGAACAGGGGTGGTTCTTCCTCTTTCTCAGCCCTTTCCATACAAAAATATCCAAAAATATATTCTTTTATATAATAATAATACTCCCTTGAATAATAAAAAATGAAAGACCAAAGAAGGTCAAAAGTAAGTAAGGATGATAAAAGTCAATAGTCTATAAAAATATGATTAATTCATTAATTTGCCTCCCATTTTCCCAATCACAATATTAAAAAAAAGACCCACAGGCAATGACTGCCCATTGAAAACCAAGAACACTTTATTGTATCTGCTTCTTTCTCCCTCTCTGGTGGGCTCCTTGCCCTGCAGATGATCTCATTCAGGAATTCAGTCTGCAAGCAAGGTCACTGGGATGATGTTGTCTCCAACAGAGGCTCCAAGATAATGCCACCAAAGGGATAGTCTCTCAGAACATATCCTTGGAAACAGAACACAGCTCATAAACTTGGTTCACTGTTCACTGGGTACAAAATAGCTTTCCTTTGAAGCTTTGGAGACTTCAGTTCTCTGTTAAATGACTAAACGTGAAGTGGACAAACACCTGAGCTATCCATCACGTCTGGGCTCTGTCGCAGAAGACATGAGCGCAGTAACGCGCTCTCTCTCTCAGGTTTCGCAGCAACTGGTATTCAGAGGCCCATTGCCTCTGATAATGAAGGCAATAGCCATTGCGACTTGTAGCCATTAATAGGAGACATTTGTTTCACTTCCTAGGCTGGGCAGGTGTAGGGGAGGCACAAACACAGTAGAGGAGGCTAGTCCTTGTAGTACTTGTGTGTGGACTACTGCAATGCACTCAATGCACCCTAGCTAGCCCATTGTGCTGGAGCCAGATTGTGGACTGTGCTGGAGCCAGATTGTGGAGTATGTAGCTCCCATCTCCCATCAGCTTAAAAAAAAAAAAGGTAAAGGACCCCTGACAGTTAAGTCCAGTCGTGGACGACTCTGAGGTTGCGGTGCTCATTTCGCTTTACAGGCCGAGGGAGCCAGCGTTTGTCCGCAGACAGTTTTTCCGGGTCATGTGGCCAGCAGGACTAAGCCGCTTCTGGCGCAATTGAACACCAAAACCAGAGCAGCACACGGAAACGTTGTTTACCTTCTTGCCACAGCAGTACCTATTTATCTACTTGCACTTTTTGATGTGCTTTCAAACTGCTAGGTTGGCAGGAGCAGGGACCTAGCAATGGGAGATAATAATAATAATAATAATAATAATAATAATAATAATAATAATAATTTATTTATCTGGCTGGGTTTCCCTAGCCACTCTGGGCGGCTTCCAACAAAACACTAAAATACAATAACCTATTAAACATTAAAAGCTTCCCTAAACAAGTCTGCCTTCAGATGTCTTCTAAAAGTGTGGAAGTTATTTTTCTCTTTGACATCTGGTGGGAGGGCGTTCCACAGGCCAGGCGCCACTAGCGAGAAGGCCCTCTGCCTGGTTCCCTGTAACTTGGCTTCTTGCAGTGAGGGAACCACCAGAAGGCCCTTGGCGCTGGACCTCAGTGTCTGGGCAGAATGATGGAGGTGGAGACGCTCCTTCAGGTATACTGGACCGAGGCCGTTTAGGGCTTTAAAGGTCAGCACCAACACTTTAAATTGTGCTCGGAAACGTACTGGGAGCCAGTGTAGGTCTTTCAAGACCGGTGTTATATGGTCTTGGCGGCCGCTCCCAGTCACCAGTCTAGCTGCTGCATTCTGGATTAACTGCGGGAGGCAGTGGAAGACAGGAGTGCCGGGCGTGCTCTGGTCCATGGGGTCACGAAGAGTGGGACATGACTAAATGACTAAGCAACAACAACAACAGAACCACAGATGTTGAGAGAGTAGAGTTTTCCTCTCTCTCTCTCTCTCTCTCTCTCTCTCTCTCTCTCTCTGTGTGTGTGTGTGTCTGTGTCTGTGTGTGTATTATGAATTGCTGTGAGATTTTGTAAGCATAAAATGTGACGACGTCTCATTTACCTTACTCTAGCTGATTGAGGAAATTGCACAATGTACACAGGGGGCTTAATTATCTCCTTCTAAACTGCAGCATCAACAGGAATCGCTCGTTGAAGTCCAGCAGAAACAGAAAAAGGGAGTCGAAGGCTGTTCCCCAGAGGTGGTGGAAAAGGTGGAAGGAATCTTTTTGGATTGAGTTTTGGCAATTGCCTTTTTTTAAAAAAAACGACAACAAGGGTCTCCATACAGTTGGGACTGGTCCATCTCCTTCCTCCCACAGACGTACATATTTCCCAAGAACAAATCCTCACTGGAAACATAACCACCACCAGAGCTCAGTCATAAAGCAGTGTTTTATGCGCTGGAAAAAGTAAATTGCAGTGATTGATTTTATGGCTGAACATCTGATGTGGCACAAAAGAGGCAGTTTTAAATGCTGGCTTATGATTTTGGGACAGGGAGGGGAATGGCACTCTGAAGACAAGCCAGGGATGCGTTATTGCCCACTTCCCAGTCTTGATGACGGCTGCCATCTTGTCCAGCCTTTTCCCCTCTTGGCTCCTCTCACCTTGATGCCAGACAGGTGAAGGGAGCTGAAACGAAAGTGCTTTCAAACATGCGCATCAGATTAGAATATTTGATTACCTGGGTGAATCCTTGAATGTGAATGAGCAACCCTTTGGGAGCTGTGGAACACGAATGCAAATTAATTCAAATTGTGTTTATTCACATTCAAATTGGGCTAATTCAGCCTTCATTAATTAGATTGGAAAACTGAACTGTTATTTATTTCTTCTTTCTGATTTTTAGGTACTCGGTTCTGAGGAAGACCTGGGACATGATTTCCTCACGTCAACAGGGCACAAAGGAAGATGGTAAAAGGAAATTGGCTTACTCTAAATTATACCCTATGGACCATCAGTCAAAAATAGCACTAGGGCAGATGGCATTTGTTGTCCAAATCATTTGGAGGGCACCGGCTTGGCAAAGGTTGGTCTACAACGCTGCAAGATATTTCACAACATCAGAGGTGGTTGAAGCCATCCTGACATGCTGTGGTTTTTGGGTGTAAAAATGGTGCCAGGGGGGAATCCACACAGTCCCAAAAACAAATTAACCCCCAAAGCCTCAAAAACAAAAATGCAAAATAAATAGCAAAAAACAGAAGCGCCAAATGCAGTGGTACCTTGGTTCTCAAACTTAATCCATTCCGGAAGTCCGTTTGACTTCTGAAATGTTCGAAAACCAAGGCGCAGCTTCTGATTGGTGCAGGCGTCCCGGAAACAATAGCCGACAGCCGCATTGGATGTTCGGCTTCTGAAAAAACTTCGAAAATCAGAACACTTACTTCCAGGTTTTTGGCATTTGAGAACCAAGGTACCACTGTATAACAACAACAATTGATGGATAAGTCTATTAGTGGCAATCAGCCATGATGACTATTGCTGGAGGCAGCAATGCTTTTAAAAACCAGTTGCTGGAAACCCCAAGAGGGAGAGGAATCTTGTCCTCCAAGCAGGTTTCCCACAGGCATCTGGTTGGCCACTGTGAGACCTGAACGCTGGGCTAAATGGACCACTGGCCTGATTCAGCATGTTAGGATTCTTGCTTCGTGTTTGCAGTCATGGGATTGTTGTCTATCACATGACGGTGTATGTTTTCGTTCCACAGTGTGGGAAGTGACGGAGACAGGATGTTTTGGTATTACTGTGTTCCGTGAAGTGGGACTATTGTCCTTTGTTCTTTCTCTTTGCTGTCTGATGAGAAAGAGGAAGGAGCTAAGTCAGAATGCTCCGAGTGTATTATATGTAAATAAAGTAGGATTAGCCAAAGTGCTGAGTTATTGAGTCTGTTACTCGAACCGCCAATACTCTGTGGGATCCCTAAGCGTGCTAATGCCTTTTGGCATCAGTTGCTGTTGTACTGGTCCCGGGGGGGGGGGGGTTTACCATGCGGCGTGGTCCGAGTCCAGTCTGAGGTCGAGGGTGAGGTATGGAGGCTGTCCGTCAAGGCTGGAGTGGGGTCCAAGGCAGGGAGTCGGGCATGGTCAGGAACTCTGGCAGAAAGCAAGACAGGGTGCCGGCAGGAACAGGTAACCAACAATGTTGCTCCCACAACCTGGGACTGGGCTGACTGGCCTTTATCTCCTCTGAGGCATAGGGCGGTCCTGGCCCACAGGTGACTCGCCTCTCCTGGCCTTAAGGCAAGCACTCCTCCTGAGAGAACTTAGTTCCCTTCGTCTCTCTGCCCTGAGCCTCTGCAGCTCAGGAGAGGCTGGAGGGTTACTGGACCCAGAGGCAACCTCACCTTCCCCTGACAGGGCTGGGAGAGGAGCACCTGCAGGCAATGGGTCCTCCATCACCTTAGGAGCCAGAACAGACTCAGCTGATGCCCGCACCTGAGGATCCAGCACAGGTGAGAGCCCTTCAGGTTCAAGCCCCTGCCCTGGCTCAGCCGGCCCTGGAGGCGTTGACTCCTGTGCAGGCTGGGATTCCCCAGGTTCAGCCTCTGAATCAGATTTCCAGGCCATCACAGCTGTGATGTTCGGGCTGGAGAAAGCTTTTGAAGACCGACCAGGAGGGAGAGAACATGCCAGTTGGGCATGTATCTCTGCCAGGGTCCTACATGCAAGTAGGATGATCCTAACACAGCAAGCCTGTCTCGTGTTCTTATTACTGAGTTTGGTTAGGCCCTGCCTCATTTGCCCAAATGAACCAGTCTCCACTGCTCGACATTCTCAGGGAAGGTTGAGACTGTTGGTGCGGAGTGAAGAAAATCAATATATTGCCAGAAGTGGCACGTAGATTTTACACAGCGTCTCTTCCCCCCATCGCTTCTCCCTTCTTTGGCAATACATTTCAGAATAACAATGCTTCACTCCCCCAGCCCCGCGAAGGAAGGACAGCAAATTCCAGCCTTATATCTCAGCCTTTATAAGCTGTGACACAGCTGTACATATGTACGCGCTCCATGCCTCAGCTTGCCAATTGCTCCAGGCTACCATGAAACGGCTGGAAGGAGCCGCTGCCAATTAATCTGTTGACAGATTTGTTGTTTAAATATTAACAGGACTGCGATAGCAACTGCTGGCGTTCGTCTCTGGCTTTTTTCTGGGAAACCTGCAAAGCCTCCAAAAGAGAGATCTTATTTGGGCCGGACCAAACATTTCGCCCTCATCTGATGAGACAACCCAACCCAGGTAAACAAACAAATCCAGAGAGCCGAGCTAGGAACACAAGCTTTGATGGGGCTTCAGGCAAAATCAATGACCTTAATTTATATGGAAGAGACTCTTGGCTGGGTAACCTGACAGAAGCAGGTGGAGCGCATCATAGACTAAATTACTTGCTGCATTACATCCAGCTATTAGTTAAGGAACCTCACCTGTGCTACTGGTCTTGGTGATCTTTTTAGAGCAGGGTTCCTCAGCCTCAGCCCTCCACATGTTTTTGGTCTACAACTCCCATGATCCCTAGCTAGCAGGACCAGTGGTCAGGGATGATGGGAATTGTAGTCTCAAAACATCTGGAGGGCCGAGGTTGAGGAAGCCTGTTTTAGAGAGTCAAATCTCTTTCAGTAAATCACACGGGGAGGAAAAACACCCTCTTGTTGTTGGTTTTAAATCAGATGCAGTGGGATTGCCATCTAGAGACCAAAGTCCTCACAGTAACAGGAAGAATGCATAGACCTTACTAGGCTTTAAATCCAATTTGCCTGAAGAAATATCATTGTACCATATTGATTCCAAAGTTGTTGGTCTCCTTGTGCCCTAGGATTAATATTAACTAAAGGGGAGTTCCGGTAAGTAACCTTTGACATCAAAATTCCCTGAGTGTTGGGCTGCCCATTGAAGAGGGTAATGAGAGACTGGTTATGTTTACACAGAGACCATCATTGTACATAAGTGGAATGAAGTTGTTTCTGTATGGACTAAACGAGGTCTGATGCTGTGTTTGAGACCAGTGGTGGGGAACCTGCAGCTGTTCAGATGTTCCATGGACTTCAATCCCCAGCCAGCATTCCAAATGATCAGGAATGGCACAAATGGTAGTCCAACAATATATGGAGTGTAATAAAACTCTGCCCTTATTCCCTTATGGGGGACACAAGAGCCCTTATAGAGTCCTTTGTAGGTTCTTCATCGGTAGGAGAAAATAACAGAGGCCAACCAGAGAATATTGAGAAGCAAAGCAGCTAGTAAGCCTGATCTTTATTGATCTGTTGCAACAGGGTGCTCCCCCACACGCAGGAAAGGAGGAGGACCCAGAACAGAGGTGTGCCTGTCCTTATATAGACATTTTAAATTGCCTTCTCTGGAGCTCAAGGCCATCCCTCCATACATCATACATCACAGAAGGGGTGTAACTCAAGACCACCCCCCACAAACATCATACCTACATCACAGAAAAGGTGGTCTACAACAGAAATCTGAGTGCGTTCTTTATCTCCTGTCTGGCAGGTTACCTGTTAATGGTCACTTGATTGGATACCCTGGGGAGCCTGGCCAGTCTTTTGTCATGACAAATACTTCGTTCCTGAGCCAGGTCACAGGCTCACCCTATTCATACACAGACATACCCTTAAGACAGGATTTGTGAACAAAAAGGCAATGGGGAGGCTTTTCCATTTTCCTTCGTCCTTGCAGAGAAATATTTGAGGTCAATTTGGGAGGGACAAAATGGTTTCAGGACTTTTTCTGTGGGGTTTCAGACATGTGGTTTATATATGCAGTTATGAACACTTAACTTTTATATGTAAGACCTTAATTTTTTTATTTTCAGGAGGACCACAGGTTCACCACCCCTGAGCTAGGAGCATAGAATCGTAGAATTGTAGAGTTGGAAGGGACACTAAAGGCCATCTAGTCCAACCCCCTGCAATGCAGGAATCACAGCTAAAGCATCCATGACAGATGGCCATCCAACCTCTGCTTTAAAACCTCATTCCTTAGCAGAACAAAGACTCTGGTGCAATGGGATGTTGCATGAAATACCAGATAGGTGTGGGATTAACAGCCCTGTTTTTCAGCTTCAGCGTTGCCCTTGAACCGGGTCTTCTGATACCTAAAGAAGAGTATATCTTATACTCTCCCATCTGATGACTGCCTTTTTTAAAAAAGAGGAGCCTTGCAAGGGAAAGGATTCCACATGGCCTGAAAGCTCATCCTTTTAGTGCACACAAGACTCATTCAATCCTTTCTCCCACCTCAATTTCCCAGTGTCTATATAGGATCAAAAGCCCCCAGTCTCCTGCTCTCAGCAAGAAGGGCAGATAAATCAGCCAACAAACCACTCGCCACAAACCACAGCCGCCATCGTTCTAATAACCCGATCCTTTTTATGCACGCCTAGTCGTCTGAGCGAGTGCGTTTTTGAAGGCAGGAGAACTGGCCGCATCCAATTAGCTGGTTGTTTTCAAGTGCTAAATTGAGACTTAACTAAATCATGGGGCGATTATCAACTGTAACCAGCTGGCGACTTTTCATAAATGGAGTAATGCATCATGCAAAGATCCACTTGTCTTCTTCAATCAAATGAATAACATTAAGTCCCCTTGGCTGGTATCGGGCTTTAGACGCCTCTCCCTCCCAATTCTTCTCCACTGAACACAGAAACTTGAAAAGTCTCAAGGTTATTTCAACAAAGGCCAGGAATGAATTTTGCATTATCTACAAACACTGCCAGCCCATATCTGGACGTTGCGGGATGATGTTTAAAACATGCAAGGAAGCTGCAGCTCCCCAGAAAAGGCAGAGGCCCGTCGGCCATTATTTCCATGAAGTTTCTGCCGGTGATAGAAGAGATTAAGTTTTGCGAACAGGCTTCAAATGCAGAATGAGATCAGAACCTATTAGGGTGGGTTCTCGGGAGAAGGTCTGAGTTACTTCCTAGTAGAACTAAGCTAAATAAAACCCACCTTTCCATTTTGTGTGTGCATGCGGAAATGTCTCCCTGAAACATGTGAATTGTGTGAATATCCAACTTCTTAAAAGAGTAAAGGTAAAGGCAAAGGGACCCCTGACCATTAGGTCCAGTCGTGGCCGACTCTGGGGTTGCGGAGCTCATCTCGCTTTACTGGCCGAGGGAGCCGGTGTACAGCTTCCGGGTCATGTGGCCAGCATGACTAATCCACTTCTGGTGAACCAGAGCAGTGCACGGAAACAGTGTTTACCTTCCTGCCGGAGTGGTACCTATTTATCTACTTGCACTTTGATGTGCTTTCGAACTGCAAGGTTGGCAGGAGCAGGGACTGAGCAATGAGAGCAGGGATTCGAACCGCCGACCTTCTGATCAGCAAGCCCTAGGCTCTGTGGTTTAGACCATAGTGCCACTCGTGTCCCGCTTAAAAGAGTAGCTGCTACTTTATTGGTGCAGTTTCCACCCTCTCCTCCCCTAACCATAGACTCATAGAAATGTAGAGTTGGAAGGGACCCTGAGGGTCATCCAGTCCAACCCCCTGCAATGCAGAAATCACAATCATACATGACAGATGGCCATTCTATCTTTGCTTAAAAACCTCCAAGGAAGGAGAGTCCACAACCTCTTTTGAGGGTCTGTGGGAACAGCTCCAGGGTGGGAGCAGTGGCAAATGAAGGGGGTGGGGCGGTTTGTCAGGATCCACAGAATGCTGTGTGAGATAGTAAGTCTGCAGGCTTGAATTTGCTAGCTGGTGCAACTGGCTGATGCAATCAGCCTGCAATACTTTCTATGGAAGTGCTGGGTCAGAAAGACTCAGCAGTAATGTGCTGACAGTTGATTGGCTGCCATCGGTTTAAAAGGGAACCTGTCCAGCAGTAAAGGTGGTGGTGTAGAGGAGTGTGGTCAGAGAGAGAGAGTTGGAAGTCTGCCTGTTTGCCTTAAGGTGCAGCCAGGTACTCTGTTTGACTGTATGAACTGGTCGTGTATACCTGTAGATATTTGTATACAGTGGTACCTCAGGTTACATACACTTCAGGTTACATATGCTTCAGGTTACAGATGCCACTAACCCAGAAATACTACCTCGGGCTAAGAACTTTACTTCAGGATAAGAACAGAAATCATGCTCCGGCGGCACGGCAGCAGCAGGAGGCCCTATTAGCTAAAGTGGTGCTTCAGGTTAAGAACAGTTTCAGGTTAAGAACAGACCTCCAGAACGAATTAAGTTCTTAACCCGAGGTACCACTGTATATAGCTCACAATAAATATACTGCACTGAAGATCTGAGCATTTCTGCTAAAGCGCCGTAGAGAATTTGTGACACGGTCTGCCCCGGGTGCCATCTCTGAGGGGGTGATAAGAAGGCACCCCGCGGGAGGCTTGCCCTGCCGCAGCCGCATGCAGAAAATCCCTTTACCGCCGCTGCAGCCGCGAGAGGAGGATCCTGCTGCCGCCCATACAGCGCTCGAGCGACGCTGTCGGTAAACCACCCAGTGGCGCATGTGCTGCCAGGCAGTTTGCCCGGCCCCCAACACCCATTGGGTGCCCGTTAGCCTTCCTTCGCCCCTGGGTGGCAGAGTGCTAGAGTCCTATCTAGCCAAGTTGCATGGGATCAATTCCAATCTGTTACCTTCGAGAATGTGGACAGGCTGCTTGGATGTATACCCGAAGGAGCATCTCCACCCCCATCGTTCTGCCCGGACACTGAGGTCCAGCACCGAGGGCCTTCTGGTGGTTCCCTCATTGTGAATAGTCAGGCTACAGGGAACCGGGCAGAGGGCCTTCTCAGTGGTGGAGCCATACTGTCATAAAGTTCTTCCTGACGTTTAGTTGGAATCTCCTTTCTTGTAACTTGAAGCTATTGGATTGGATCGGGTCCTACCTTCTGGAACAGGAGAAAACAGGCTTGTTCCATCTTCCATATGACAGTCCTTCTGTCAAGGTTGCTTCTCAGCCAAAGGAGTGCACATGACAGATAGTTAAATGTTTATTCTCAGAGATGACACTTACATTTGCTTCTATAGTTCTGGATATCTCTGCATACCAACCTAACAGCTAATCAACTACTCCTGGGTCTGCACTGGAACAGTATGGATGTGACCATAGCTGACCACCTTAGCTGAACTCCGGGATGTTTTATGACTGAGATATGCTGGTAGAGAGCCAAACGGTTCTCCTGCACACCAGTTGTGCTGGTCCTGGGTGTGTGTGTGTGTGTTTACCGTGCGGTGTGGTCTGAGTCCGGTCCTAGGTCGAGGGTATGGAGACTGTCCGTCAAGGGCAAAGCGTTGTCCAAGGCAAGGAGCCAGGCGTGGTCAGGAACTCTGGAAGAGCAGGACAGGATGCTGGCACTAACAGGTTACCAAGGATGTTGCTCCCACAACCTGGGACTGGGCTGACTGGCCTTTATCTCCTCTGAGGCATAGGGCGGTCCTGGCCCACAGGTGACTTGCCTCTCCTGGCCTTAAGGCGAGCACTCCTCCTGTGAGAACTTAGTTCTCTCCACCTCTCTGCCCTGAGCCCCTGCAGCTCCGGAGAGGCTGGAGGGTTACCGGACCCAGAGGCAACCTCACCTTCTCCTGACAGGGCTGGGAGAGGAGCACATGCAGGCAATGGGTCCTCGATCACCTCCGGAGCCAGAGCGGATTCAGCTGGTGTCTGCTCCTGAGGATCCGGCACAGGTGCGGGCCCTTCAGATTCAAGCCCCTGCCCCGGCTCAGCCGGCCCTGGAGGCGGGGACTCCTGTGCAGGCTGGGATTCCTCAGGTTCAGCCTCTGAATCGGATTCCCAGGCCATCACATCAGTCCTCAAATAACTAGACAGTTCTTAATATTTTTTCCCTCCACTCATCTCCAAAAAGTCTTCCAAATGCAAACTAGGGAGCGCCAAACCGAAACCACCGCTCTCATTTATGAACCCAAAATATCCACTGACAGTATCATCTCCGATTAACTGCACCACATTTCCAAACAAACCAGGCATAAACCCTAAGACCACCTTTATGTTCCCTTTCAAATTTTGCATTTTCTAAGCTGCTTCTGCTGCAGCTCAGCTAAGAAGGATATTATAGTCGGCACGGATTGCTTAACTTGGAGCTTTCCTCGGGGACCGCATAACCTTCTTTTCAAGAGCCAACTCACCCTTTGTAAGAAAACAAGCTCCTTGCCTCAACAGAGGAAATTATCGTAGCTGTCACCTTGATGCCTTGAATATATTCACTCCCTTTTCTAAGCAACCTGTTGTGGGTAGGGAGACAAAGGAAGACCCCTGAAGGAATAAACAAAGAGGGAGATGTTAGGATGATCACAAGGTAGCTCAGGAAATAGTCAGGGCAGTTCATGGGCAGATAAGAACGTGATAACTGTTATGTACTGAGCTGAATCCTACAACAATAGGATCCAGAATGCAGCAGTCTGATTGGCATAGCTGTCAACTTTTCCCTTTTCTTGTGAGGAATCCTATTCGGAATAATGGAATTTCCCTTCTTAAAAAAAGGGAAACGTTGACAGCTATGCTTGATTGGTCCACAGGAGCAGCCAATCAGGCTCCTGGATGAAGTGAATCAGCGACCTGATTGGCCTACAGGAGCAGCCCGGAATTAGCCAATCACGTGGGGCCCATTGTGTAAATAATGTATGTATAGCTGGACGTTTTGGGGAAAGTTTCATTCATTGCTACTATGAGCTGAATAAAGAGCTTGAAATTCACACTTGACTCTGAGTATATTTCAATAAGATAAGAAGTGTCTGCTGGATGAAGCCAATGGCCCATCAAGTCCAGCGTCCCGTTCTTACAGTGGCCAACCTCATTTCAGTAGAAACTCAAATCAAAAACTTTTGGGGGATGAAAACGTCAAATCTTCACCAAGGCCAACTATCCAGACTGGTCCTACGTGGGCCAGAAAAAAGCCAGGGAAGTCCCCAAATAGGAGTTCCATCACAGAAGGAGAAAGGAAAAAGGAAAGAGGGGGAGGGAATCAAATTGGTTCCAAGCCAAAGGCCAGGCGGAACAACTTTGTCTTACAGGCCCTGCGGAAAGAAATCAGATCCTGCAGGGCCCTGATCTCATGAGACAGAATGTTCCACCAGACCGGGGCCAGTGTTGAAAAGGCCCTGGCTGTGGTTGAGGCTAATTTGACTTCCTTAGGGCCCGGGATCTCTAGGGTGTTGCTATTTATGGACCTTAAGGTCCTCCGTGGGGCATATCGGGAGAGGTGGTCCCGTAGGTAAGAGGGTCCTAGGCTGCTAGTTTGACTATGTGGTGCTCGAATATGTACTTTATTTTAACTTTCCTGAATCTTCCAACATTCAGCATTGCCGGTTGTCTCTTTTCTCCATCCAATTTCTCCATGCCATGACTAATTGGATAAATGTCCATCATGCTGGTGTTACTCCTGGCAGGATCACGGCAGTGATGCATGGAGCACTGGAGTAGATCCATAGAAGGGTGGCTCCAGAAGCAAACTCACAAGGGAGTTGTTGTTGTTGTTGTTGTTGTTGTTGTTGTTGTAGTTGTCATTACATTGGAAATTAAACTGTGATCATCTGAATGCTCCCAGAGAAACATAAGCAGCACACAGGTACATCTCTTCTCCTATTGTTCCCCTCATCAGGAGAGCCAGTGTGGTGTAGTGGTTAAGAGCTGTAGACTCGTAATCTGGTGAACCAGGTTCGCTTCCCCGCTCCTCCACATGCAGCTGCTGGGTGACCTTGGGCCAGTCACACTTCTCTGAAGTCTCTCAGCCTCATTCACCTCACAGAGTGTTTGTTGTGGGGGAGGAAGGGAAAGGAGAATGTTAGCCGCTTTGAGACTCCTTCGGGTAGTGATAAAGCGGGTTATCAAATCCAAACTACTACTACTACTACTACTACTACTACTACTCTCCTTCTTCTTCTTCTTCTTCTTCTTCTTCTTCTTCTTCTTCTTCTTCTTCTTCTTCTTCTTCTTCTCCTCCTCCTCCTCCTCCTCCTCCTCCTCCTCCTCCTCCTCCTCCTTCTTCTTCAGCATCTGCCTCTAAACCTGGAAGTTCTACCTACCAGAAGGCATACAGTGGTACCTCGGGTTACATACGCTTCCGGTTACATACGCTTCAGGTTACAGACGCTTCAGGTTACAGTCTCCGCTAACCCAGAAATAGTACCTCGGGTTAAGAACTTTGCTTCAGGATGAGAACAGAAATCGTGCTCCCGCGGTGTGGCGGCAACGGGAGACCCCATTAGCTAAAGTGGTGCTTCAGGTTAAGAACAGTTTCAGGTTAAGAACGGACCTCCAGAACGAATTAAGTACATAACCCGAGGTACCACTGTATTTCCCAAATGCAGAATGTGTTTTGTCAGAGCAATAGGAGCAAGCATTGCTCAGCTTAAACAACTCAGAGCGAGGCTGGCCACGTTCTGCGCACGATTAGACTCTGTTTTCCCCAAAGACGGCTGTTCACACGGCATCAGCAAGCAACACAAAAGGAAAAGCAAGATGTGAATTGCTCCCAAGTGATGATTCTTCATCACCTCCTCCTCCTCCTCTTCCTCTTCTTCTTCTTCTTCATATTTGCTTTGTCGCAAGCAAATGAATAATGCAGCAATGCAGCAGGCAAGCGGCATCTCCTGTGGCTGCCTTGGAGAGCCTCAAGGGAGATGGCGGTCTTCTCCCCCAGGCAGTTCCCAGGGCCAGCTCAGAGTTTCTTTGGCTTCTCACACAAGTCCTCTCAGCGCTTTTGTGATCCTTGATTCAGAAGGAACAAAAGGGACCCAACGGCGGGGGTGGGGAAGAGAGACTCTAGAGGAATACAGCAACAACATTTGAGCAGTAATGCCAGCCGTGTACAGACAAAAAGTTTGTTGTGTATATTCCCAAAACAAGTTTGAAGCCAAGAGAGGAACAGATCACTTCAGTAAGATCTGATCCACTACCTCAGTGTTTCCCAAACTTGGGTCTGCAGCTGTTTTTGGACTACAACTCACATCATACCTAGCTAGCAGGACCAGCAGTCAGGGATGATGGGAATTGTAGTCCTAAAACAGTTGAAGGACCAAGTCTGAGAAACCCTGCATGAACCTCCTCAATATCAGGAAAGATAAAGCTGTCAAGAACAACTAGTGTAGGACACCAAGAACACCCATTCTTGATTGAAATCGTTCCAATATCAGGTTTAGTTAAAGTTGAATTCCAGCTAAACATTTAGAAGAACTTTCTGATAGTAGGAGCTGTTTGGCAGTGGAACGCTCTCCTTTGGAAGATTGTGGACTCTCTCCTTCATTTTAGGTTTTTAAGCAGAGATTGGATGGCCATCTGTCATGGGTGTTTTAGCTAAGATTCCTGCAATGCAGGGGGTTGGACTAGATGACTACTGGGTTACCTCCCAACCCTACAATTTTGTGAATTAAATATTGGTACTCTTTCATTGTATGGTGCCCTGTGTGAGGTCAACCCCCCCCCCCGAATCTTCACATTTATGGCTTTTCTCCATTTTGTGCCCCCTTGGCTCCACTACCCTAAACCCAGCACTGACAAGGAGCTCAGGGATACAAACATTGCTCATTGCTGAAGGCACCTAGATGGAGACAGTGTGGTGTAGTTGTTAGAAGGATACAGGGCATTTATAAAGCCAGTGTGTGGAGTCTCCCTCCTGGTTGCATAGCAACCCCCTCAACATCATCTATCTCCTCCCCTCCCTCTGCCTGTGAGCTCTCCAAGTCTGGGAACTCTTGATGAAGGGGGGCAAAACTAGCCCACTCTTGCTCTGTCTGTGGCTGCAATCCCTCATCTCCAGAATCAGGCTCTGCCTCCCTCTGTACTGGCATTCCTTCATCTCCAGACTCTTTCCAGGCGTTTGATTCAGCCACATCCCTGACACACAAGGACCTCCCTCCCTCAGCCTTAGAGGTGGCCCCCTTGCATGGCATGGCTATTGGGTCATGTCTTCTGGAGGGAAGTGCTAGCATGACACTGATCCTCCAATCTTCCAACGCTATCGTGGTTTGAAAAAGCTGCTTTGTTCCACCACAAAGGACTTTTCACTTTGTTGAACTTTCCACTTTGTCCTTTCGTTCGGGCTGCTTTCTGAAATCTTCCATGCTGCCCTCCTGCCCTCTCTGAGTTCCATCTGTCAAATCCTAGCGGGCAATTTCACCCTGTTCCATCCTTTCCCAATTCTGCCCATGACCTGCTCTCTCTCCCACAAGCTTTTGCTAACCCAACCAACTCTATTCCCCTCTTCACATATGTTTGCCTTTGATAAAGTCTTTGGTAATTTTTTTTTTTAAATTTACTACCAGGCATTTTAATTAAAAAGGAGAGAGAGAGAGAGAGAGAGAGAGAGAGAGAGAGAGAGAGAGAAGAAAACCCTGTTCAAACTTTTAATCCATTAAATCCATTTCGATTGTCTCAAATTGGGACAAAGACCAAAGACGGCTTTGACAGACGCTGTTGAGTGTGAAAGGGCAGAACGAGAGAGAGTGAATAAAAAGAGAGAAAAGGAGATTGTCTTATGGAAAATTAAAGACGACCAAGTGGATTATGGCATCTGCTTTTGTGGATTAGAGCTCACTTTGTCAGATGTATGCAGAGTCTGGTATACATATGTATGTATGTATGTATATGTGTGTGAGAGAGAAAGAGAATAGTGTTTTAAACAACAGGGTCGAAAAACAAAGGGATGGATGCAGACTAACAGTGCAACGCCAGTCATGCCTAGGTAAAGGTAAAGGGACCCCTGACCATTAGGTCCAGTCGTGACCGACTCTGTGGTTGCGGCACTCATCTCGCTTTATTGGCTGAGGGAGCCGGCGTACAGCTTCCGAGTCATGTGGCCAGCATGACTAAGCCGCTTCTGGCGAACCAGAGCAGCACATGGAAACGTCCATTTATCTTCCCGCCGGAGCGGTACCTATTTATCTACTTGCACTTTGACGTACTTTCGAACTGCTAGGTTGGCAGGAGCAGGGACCGAGCAACGGGAGCTCACCCCGTCACGGGGATTCGAACCTCTGACCTTCTGATCGTCAAGTCCTAGGCTCTGTGGTTTAACTCACAGCACCACCCGCGTCCCTCAGTCATGCCTACTCAGTAGTAAATCCTATTAATTCAATCAGTCTTACTCCCAGGTAAACGAGGTTAGGATTGCATCCTTAGTCGCCATAGAAATCCAGCGTGATTTTAGCTAGTCACGAACCGTGCAATCCTCAGCATGTCTACTCAGGGAAATTGAATTCAGTCGGTCTTGCTCCCAGGTAATAGGGTTTAGGACTGAATCCCCATCGATTTCTAAACATGGCTGCATCTGGACACAGCTGAAAGAAAACAGGAGTGAGGAACATCTCTTATAAGGAGCTCCCCATACGCTCAGGTCAGTGTCTACGGATCTGCTTCTTCTTCTTCTTCTTCTTTTTAAAAATAATATTTATTACTTTTATAGATTACAGAAAGAGAAAAAGAACAAAAAAGAAAAAACAGAAAAAAAACAAAAGAGAAAAGCAAAAAGAAAAAAACAATACAATACAATATATAGACAATACAAAGCACACCCTAAACTCAAAACTAAACCCATTAAACTAAACTAAACAAACCCCACTCCCTAGCCTTAACCCTAAATGAAATAAAACAAAAACAATTTAAAAACATACATCATCTCTTTTCCATACTCTATCTTTCATTCCCTTTTTTCCTCGACCTCCTCTCACCTCCCTTTTTGTATTCCACTTCTATTAATTGTTTCAGCAAATCCTTTCCATCTTTCTCCATTTTCTGTAATATTGTAAATAACGTATTTTTAAACCTTATTTTCCATTAAAACTAAAATACTTATATATGCTTAACTCCTTATAACATTTCTACTAAGCCCATAAAAAATAAAAAATACAAAAAATCATTCCACCATTTTTCTATCACTCATTAGTTTTACCACAAGTCTATATATAAACTTTAAATTTTCCAATCTTCTTCCACCATCTCCTCTCCCTGGTTTCGGATTCTGCCAATCCTTTCCGTCAACTCCATAAAGTCCATCAACCTGGTGATCTTATGTCCGAGGCTCTTAACTCTTTTCCAAGTCCCTTCTGCAGATCTTCTTCATTTTCTTTAATGCTAAAGAGCAAATCTCGGGGAAACTCCAACCTGTCAATCCTTTTCTTCCTTCTGAACAGATCAGCTAAATTTCCATAGTTAAAGCTACAGTCCATAAAGTATTTCAGGGCATATTTCAGGATTCCTCCAAGTCCAAAGGCCTCCAAAACTTCAATCTCCTCCAGGCCCAAGTCCATGTCCCAAAAGTCAGTTAATCCCTGCATAGAGGGCTCTTTCCAACTTTCCTTCTTTAATCCAAACCGGGATCCATTCCTCAGAGTCTGACTTTTCCTAGATTCAATCATAAAAGGCCTCAACTTATAGTCCTCAATTTGCTTCTGTAAAGCCACAGATCTCACTTGTATTATTTTATGTTCAACAACAGCAGCATTCTCCTTCTCCTCCTTCTCCTCCACCATTTGTCCTGCCAAAATGGATTCCTGTACCAAGTCCTGAATTATTTCTGTGTTAGTGTTCGCTTTTTGACTCAAATTGGTCACTTTCTGTTCCAAATTATCAACTTTAAAAGTCATGTCATCCATCTTCTTGTGAAGTTGTCCCAGCGAACAGCTTATCTTACATAAAACAGTCACAATGGCCTCTCCTGTCAACATTTTTAAATGGTCCAAGGTCGCTCTCTGGTTCTCAGAATCCTTATCTGCAGCAGGGAATCCCCCAGTTACACTCCTGTTACAGTTTCAAAAGCTCCCTCTAGAGGGAAACAGTCTCCACTTGTATCAGTTCTTTCAGCATTAAAGATAAATTTTCAGTTACTTTTCCTCTTTTTTAAGCGCAGAAAAGGACAATGGAAACAGTATCTTACTCTTATTTAGCTAGCTGTCAAATCCGTTCTGTCAAATGCACTCTCTCCAAACGTCATCTGGCAGCCCGTTCCCAGGTTCAGAGCAGTGGTAATTTGATTTTTCACTCTCTCCTGCAGGCTCACTAGATCCAAAATTTCCCCCTCTTCTCCTGCTTCCAAGGGGGGTTTTGTATTTTAAACCAGTGGAAATTTAATCCTTTGCCAAAAACTTTCAAAGGCTTCAGCTTGTAACGTCTTTGCTTCAGTCTATTTACAAAAACGGGAGGCGGACTTCCTGTTTACAACCTTCCCGTTTCAATGCCAGTGTCTACGGATCTGCTTCTTGCCTGTGGCTTTTTGGCTGTGACTCCCCTGCTGTAAAATTCCCTCTGCCACGGCTCACATTTCGCCATTTAAGTAACACAGCAAGCCTTACACAGAGCCAGACCAGAAAAATAAGATAAAATTCTTCAAACAATTTTGTTGGTGGGGCCAGCCCAAGGCATTTTGGCACCTGAGGCGTACCACAAAATGGCACCCCCTGCCAGGGAATAAGTGGTGAGTGAAGCTCTACCTCAGGAACAAGGGGAGGGAGAAAAGAAGATCAACTTTGGGATTTGCTGCCCCTGGGAATCCTGCCGCCTGAGGCGGTTGCCTCACCTTGCCTCACGGGTGTGCCGGCCCTGGTCATCCCTTATGTGACCTTGTTGCTGTTATTTGCATTGATTATAATTTAGTCATGATTTCTGTTGTAATTGTTGAGAGTGAATTGAATCACCTCAGTGAGGCTGAGAGGGGGGTCTTGTCGACTGGGCAGCCCAGGACTTGAGAGGTCACTTTGTTGCTGCTAATGCAGCAAAAACAACGCAGGAGGCAGCAGTTATGAGTCGCTGGTCTCTGCGGCCACAGCAGGCGCTGTGATTCTCCAGTGGTTTGACTTCATTCCCGGAGGTGCACTCCATTGTCTCTCGACAATTGCCAACATCAATAAATAATAACAACTGCAGTCATGCCTTGGATCCCAAACGCCTTGTGAGTCGAACGTTTTGGCTCCCGAATGCCGCAAACCCGGAAGTGAGTGTTCCGGTTTGCAAACGTTCTTTGGAACCAGAACGTCCAACGAAACTTCCGTGGCTTCTGATTGGCTGCAGGAGCTTCCTGCAGCCAATCAGAAGCCGTGCCTTGGTTTCTTAACGTTTTGGAAGCCGAATACCCATTAAGTAAAGTGTCCTCAGTGCTGCCTCCTCCTTTTTGAGCAATGTCCTGGGCACTAAAGAGTTAACAGATGATGGTCGTTTCACAGGAAGACGAATGCATATGACATACTTAATGGGACAATTTGCATAATGCTTGCATTAATTTGTTGCTTTCATTACAGCAACAGAACGAATGCGACAGATTATTCCAATAAAAAGTTCTGCGACCGCACGAATCCCCAGTACTGTCGCACTGCTAAGCTAAATTTCTATATATGTGAGGCCATCAGTTTTATTTATGAAGTTCTTGCAAAAATCTTAAAGCAACATCGTATGGGGGAAAAGAACAAGATGAGTGAATGGTTAGAGCAGTTGACTACTCTGCTGTCGTTTGATCTTCTACCTTCCCTTGTGATGTTTGGGCACCTCACAATGTGAGCGTAGTGAGAGTAAAGAATGCCCAATTTTCTGCCAAGAGTCCTGCATTCACCCCCTGCTTCTTAACAGGAAGCACATGGGCAGTGATGGTCATCAACTGAGGGATAAATCAGTGTCATACAGCCAACATGCTTAACTCAAATTAAGGCATGAAGGACTTAAGACCATAGAGTGAGCTGTTCTGCCAGGCTTAGGTAGGTCACACCCCTGCGGAAAGATGTCAAATCCCGCAGGGCCCTAGTCTCTTGTGGCAGAGCATTCCACCAGATCGGGGCCACAGCCAAAAAAGCCCTGGGTCTAGTTGAGGCCAGCCTAACCTCCCTGTGGCCTGGGACCTCCAAGATGTTTTTGTTTGAAGACTGTAAGGTCCTCCATGGGACATACCAGGAGAACTGGCTGACCATCTGCCATGGATGCTTTAGCTGAGATCCGTGCATTGCAGGGGGCTGGACTAGATGACCCTGGTGGTCCCTTCCAACTTTTCAATACTACAATTCTATGATTCTATCACCATTTCTGGATACTTTCCAGCCAGGAAATTAATGGAGGAGGAAGCTATCAGTGGGTACTAGCCATGATGGTTAGGTTCTACCTTAACTGCTGGAGGCAGCAGTGGTGTAGTGTGTGTGGGCACAGAGGCAGTTGCGCCAGGCACAAAATTGTGAGGGGCACAAAACTTCAACACCCGGTGCTGCCTCAATGCAACTGTGCACGTCCATCGCTGGGCTCCGTTGAAAATGGCTTCTCCATGTGACCCAGGAAGTGACCTCTCCAGACACAATGGAACGGCTCTTCTTTTCTTATCTCTGTGGCTGTGATCTCCTGGGTGGCCTGGACGCTGTTAGGCAGTTGAATGCACATGTATACTCCATCTGTTTCTCAGCCGTCCTCTAAGTGGCCCCGGGCACTGGCAACCCACGCTAGGCCACTGGGAGGCAGTGTGCTTCTGAATAGCAATTGCAGGGAGAGCACTGCATCTTGACTGGCAACTTGACTAGCCTCTGTGAAAACGGGATGCTTGATTCAATGGGCCTTTCAGCCTCATCCTGCAGGGTTATTCTTACATTCTTACAATGCAGATGGACTTGCAGCGAAATTGAAGACTGTAGAGGGGTGACCAAAGGGGGGAGGGCAGCTTTTGTCCCTGAAAAACAAAGAGAAACATTTTGATGGGAACATTTCCCCACAATCCCATGTTCTGCTTGATTTAAAGAGTGAAAGGTGGACAATGAATCTTCCTGAGCACTTCGCAGCATCTGTAGCCAAGAGGAAAAAAGACATTTTTGTCAGCTTAATTGTCTTTTTTGTTCTCGTATTATTTTAAAAAAATGGGATTAGGGAAGGAGGAACAACAGAATCAGCTTTCTGTTTTAATTTCATTTGAAGGTTGAGGAAGGTCCATAATAGGGGGACATCAAAGGCCTTTCCCCCCTCTCAATCCACTCTGTTCCGCTTTGCAGATTCTGTCTCTGAAGATGCTTTCTCCCCATCCACTCCCTTTGCTTCTGGTATTTGCTGTGCTGCGAGGTTTTCAGAGGCAGGCAGCAGTTTCAATGAATACTTTTAGGGCCCCATCTCCAATATACATCCTAAAGCAGTATTATGTCTCTTTAAACAGCCAGGGGTTCCCTCAAAGGATCCTGGGAACTATAGTTGGCTATGGATCTGCAGTTCGAAGGCAGATGATTGGCAGGAGATTTATGGAAGAATAAGTCAAGGGACGCGGGTGGCGCTGTGGGTAAAACCTCAGTGCCTAGGACTTGCCGATCGTATGGTCGGCGGTTCAAATCCCCGCGGCGGGGTGAGCTCCCATCTTTCGGTCCCAGCTCCTGCCCACCTAGCAGTTCAAAAGCACCCCTAAGTGCAAGTAGATAAATAGGTACCGCTTTATAGCGGGAAGGTAAACGGCGTTTCCGTGTGCTGCGCTGGTGCTGGCTCGCCAGAGCAGCTTCGTCACGCTGGCCACGTGACCCGGAAGTGTCTCCGGACAGCGCTGGCTCCCGGCCTCTTAAGTGAGATGAGTGCACAACCCCAGAGTCAGACACGACTGGCCCGTATGGGCAGGGGTACCTTTACTTTACCTTTAAGTCAAGCATAGGCAAACTCAGGCATAGGCTCCAAGACTTTGGCCACCTCCTGAGAAGAGAAGACTCCCTGGAAAAGACCCTGATGTTGGGAAAGATGGAGGGCACAAGGAGAAGGGGACGACGAGATGGTGGGACAGTGTTCTTGAAGCTACCAGCATGATTTTGATCAAACTGCGGAAGGCAGTGGAAGACAGGAGTGCCTGGCGTGCACTGTTCCATGGGGTCACGAAGAGTCGGACACGACTAAATGACTAAACAACAAGGCAAACTCGGCCCTCCATATATTTTGGGACTACAACTCCCATCACCCCTAGCTAACAGGGCCAGTGGTCAGGGATGATGGGAATTGTAGTCTCAAAACATTTGGAGGACCGAGTTTGCCTATGCCTGGAATAAGTGACCCCCCCCGCCCCGTGACATGATACATGATTAACTTACAGGACGCCGCTAGGGGAGGTGACTTCTGAAAGACTTCATTCCTAACTCAAGTAAGACCCACTGAATTAACTTGGACTTATTTTTGAGCAGACATGGGACTCAGCTACATTGGCAAAGAAAAAGGAAAAGAATGCTTTATATATGTTGTTTATGCATTCTAACACTGCAACACTGGATGGCGCTGTGGAGTTCCGTTTTTGCCAACTCGATTTCTCATACAAAGTGCGTTTAACTGAAGCGCTCCTTTGATGTGTCTAGATCCAGCCGTGGTTAAGATTGCATTGTAAGTCTATCAGAAGAAATGAACAAGGATAGCTAAATGGAACACCCACATACCGGGGCAATGCACCTCTAAATATCTGATAAAGCTGGAATAATCCACAAAGGAAGTATATTGCTGTTGTAAGCCAAAAATGGCTTATCTCCTGAGTTTACGCCAATAATAAAACTCTTAGGAGTCCAACGTTTATTGCAAAGCAATAGGTTACAGTTGGATTGTTCCACAAAACTGCAACCCCGTCTGATGGTCCAGGCAGGGGTATTTATAAAGCTTCAAACAAAGGATTTCAATTTTCACCAATTGTTATACAACATTACCTAATTTCATGTTTAATAAAGGTAAAGGGACCCCTGACCATTAGGTCCAGTTGTGGCCGACTCTGGGGTTGCAGCGCTCATCTCGCTTTATTGGCCGAGGGAGCCGGCGTACAGCTTCCGGGTCATGTGGCCAGCATGACTATGCCGCTTCTGGCGAACCAGAGCAACGCCGTTTACCTTCCCGCCAGAGTGGTACGTATTTATCTACTTGCACTTTCATGTGCTTTCGAACTGCTAGGTTGGCAGGAGCAGGGACCGAGCAATGGGAGCTCACCCCGTCGCCGGGATTCGAACTGCCTACCTTCTGATCGGCAAGCCCTAGGCTATGTGGTTTAACCCACAGGGCCACCCTTAATACACATGCGCAATAAGCAGTGGCAATTTTGCTGATCCAGCGTTGATTCTCACCGTGATCTGTTACATTGTGTTAGTGTGTATGTTGGGAACCTGTAGCCATTTGCACCATGTAGCAACTTTTGTTCTAGCTTTGAGCTGCAGCTTTGTGATTCACATATTGGCTGTATTCCTGCCCTAGTGAAGGGGTGGCAATTTGCAAAATCTTCAGTTTCATAAAGCAACAGGTTACCATAACTTCTCCAGTAGAAACACACTCAAGGATTTCCAGGGGTATACAATATCACATTTATTGTAGCCCTTTAGGCCACCACCACATTGCTGTCATGCAGTCTTAATGAGTGTCCCAGAGTTACCGTATTTTTGTCCCATGAGACGCACCTGACTATAAGACGCACCTAGTTTTTAGTGGAAGAAAGGGGGAAACGCCCCGTTTTTGGGGGGATCAGCTCACAGTTGTGCAGCTTCTTTTGCAAAGGGGAAAAGCCCCCTTTTTTGAGGTTCAGCTCAAAGTTGTTGAGATTACTTTGCAAAGGGGAAAAAATCCTGTTTTTATGGGGTTCAACTCACAGTTCTGCAGATTCTTTAGGAAAGGAAAGGGAGCCGTTTCTACAGTTTCCAGACAGATCACTGGTCAACAACAAATTTGTTGTCTGCGTTTTTTTCAGTTGATTTAGGACGAATCTGATGCGCTGAATCCAAAAATCACATTGGTTTTGCTCAATCAGGTCAAGTTTTTGAGCTACGGCCACATGTCTTTTTTTACGTTTTTGTTCACATGTACGCTTGTGTGGAGCATTTTAGAAGAAGTTGGTGGGGGTAAAATGCCATGTCGAATAATTGTTTTTATTGGAAATGATTATTTTAATGACAAGAAGAATTCAGGTCCGATAGTTCTGGGTGATTATGTCGAAAAGGGATCAGTTTGAAGTCATAAAACCTCGAAATCTTCCATAAATTGGTGCGGCAAAGCATAAAGTTGCTTACCATGCTTATTTGGGTATTAAACTTGGTGACCAGGATAAAGCTTGGGTGCCACACATGGTGTGAAAGGCATGCACCGAGACTCTATGTGGGTGGACCAATGGCAAGAGGAGTCTGAACTTTGGAATTCCCATGGTTTGGAAGGAGCCGACAAACCATGTCACTGACTGCTACTTCTGCGCTGTTGATGTGACTGGGATCAACAGAAAGAACTGGAGCAGCCTCAAGTATCCTGATCTTCAATCAGCACGTCGTCCTGTAGCTCATTGTGATGAAATTCCAGTGCCTATCTTCGGAGAACTTCCTGACATTAGTGACGAAGATGCCTCCAGTGTTGAAAGACATGAAGAAGAAGAAGTGGTTCTTGAAGATGATGCTCCACATCCATTTTCCCAAAAGGAGTTGAATGCTCCAGTTCGCGACCTCAGCTTGTCAAAGGACTCTGCCGAACTGTTGGCATCCAGATTGAAGGAAAAAAACCTCCTCTCTGACAGTGCTCGCATCAGCTTCTTCCGCAACAGGCATCAAGAGTACCTCCGTTTTTTCTCGGAAGAGAAGGACTTGGTGTACTGTGCAGCTATTGCGCAGCTTCTGCTCAAGCTTGGAGTGCCACAGTACGAACCCAAAGATTTGAGACTGTTCTTTGACAGCAGCAAGCGATCGCTGAAATGTGTTCTGCTACACAACAGCAACCAGTTTGCCTCTATACCCCTGGCTCCCTCGACTACACTGAAGGAGAACTATGAAGCGGTGAAGTATGTGCTGGAGAAAATTGGTTATGATCAGCATAAGTGGTTTATTTGTGTTGACCTGAAGAAGGTGAACTTTTTTTTTGGTACAACAGTTTGGCTTCACCAAGTACCCATGTTTTCTGTGCATGTGGGATAGTAGGGACCGTGCTCAGCATTACACGAAGAGGGACTGGCCTGTGTGGGAGGAATTGGTGCCTTGCAAAGAAAGGAACGTCATCAACGACCCTCTGGTGGACGGAGACAGTATACTCTTCCCACCGCTGCACATCAAGCTCAGCTTAATCAAGCAGTTCACCAAGGCTCTGGACAAGGATGGTGACTGCTTCACTTACTTGTGCCAGGCTTTTCCAGGATTGACCATGGAGAAGTTGAAAGCTGGCATATTTGACGGTCCTCAGATCCGTCAGCTCATCAGAGATCCAGAGTTCGGAAACTCAATGAACGAAGTGGAACTGGAAGCGTGGAAGGCATTTGTTCTGGTAGTGAAGAACTTTCTTGGCAACAATAAGGCCAGAAACTACGCAGAACTTGTCAACAACATGCTGACTGCTTTCAGAAACCTGGGCTGCAACCTGAGCGTCAAGATGCACTACCTATTTTCACATATGGACCGGTTTCCTGAGAACCTGGGTTCAATGAGTGACGAGCAGGGGGAGAGATTCCATCAGGACATGAAAGAGATGGAGACCAGGTATCAGGGTCGCTGGGACGCAGTCATGATGGCTGACTACTGTTGGACTCTGAAGAGAGACCTCCCTGCCGCTGAGCATTCCAGGAGTTCAAAGAAACAGAAGTTCAAGCCCTGAAGTTTGAAAAATGGTGAAGCAACATGCAATTTACTTGTACTTACCTTTATCAATGCCCACCATTCAGTTTACAGTAATCGATGTTTCTATCAGGTAATCAATATATGTTGTTGGAAAAACATGTTTTTTCTCTTAAAAACATATTTAGGATGATATGTGTTGACAAAAATCAGCTGATAATGCCACAAAAATGTAATCGATTTTGTCACAAGATCAGATTTTTTTCAAATCTACATAGCACAAAACCTGACCTGATGGAGAGAAACGGATGTCATTTCCTGATTCAGCAGTGCAAAAAATTTTGTTTAGTCGTTTAGTTGTGTCCGACTCTTTGTGACCCCATGGACCAGAGCACGCCAGGCACTTCTGCCTTCCACTGCCTCCCGCAGTTTGGTCAGACTCATGTTTGTGGCTTCGAGAACACTGTCCAACCATCTCGTCCTCTGTCGTCCCCTTCTCCTTGTGCCCTCCATCTTTCCCAACATCAGGGTCTTTTCCAGGGAGTCTTCTCTTCTCATGAGGTGGCCAAAGTACTGGAACCTCAGCTTCACAATCTGTCCTTCCAGTGAGCACTCAGGGCTAATTTCCTTAAGAATGGATGCGTTTGATCTTCTTGCAGTCCATGGGACTCTCAAGAGTGCAAAAATACCCTAAATCAATTGTAGAAATCTAGACAACATTCAAAAAGTAAAAAATTGTTGCCCAGTGAATCAACCAGTCACATGTCGTTGGGGAAACAAAAAGCCTCCATCTGCAGAACATTCAACAATGGAGGCCTGGGCAAGGGGCTGGGGCCGGAAAGGGAGCCAGCGATCAACCACACATTTGCTCCATAAGACACACAGACATTTCCCCTTACTTTTTAGGAGGAAAAAAGTGTGTCTTATGGAGCGAAAAATATGGTATATGGCTGACTCCTGTTCAAAACAGAGCTGTGGCCTGGATGGCGGTTTTGTCAGATCCAACTCTTCTTGTAAAATGCTGTAGTTGGTATGTTGCCCTGGTTGCCTTATCCTTTTTTTCTAACAACCACAGCCAGGGATTACCTGGGATAGGGAGCTCGATAAGAAGTCAAGTGCTATTTGTTGTTCAAACTCCCCCAGATCCCCGCTGCATGAAATATTCACTAAACAAAGCAGCACCTGACACCCGACAGCACCATCGCTTCCTGTAACAAACTGGTTGAAATGTTGAGGTCTGCTCCCCGCCCCCCCCCGCCCCCAAGCAAGGCTTTTACACAACCGGATTTAAAATTCAAAATATCCTACAGAGAATGCCTACGGTGATCTACTAAACCATGGTAGGAAAGTCAATAGACGGGAAACGTGAAGATGCTGTCAAAATAATAACCCTCTATAACACCTTGTGGAACTCGCCGTGACCCTGATGCTAACCTTTCCTGAATTTTCTCCTTCACTGCCCCATCAGTTTCAGGCCAGTGGGACTGGGAGGAAGCAAAATATGATGAAGTCAGGGAGGGGCAAGTTCATTTGGTGTTTGGGCAGGGTGAGGGACCTGTGGCCCTGTAGATGCTGCTAAACCTCACCTTCCGTCATCCCTGAACATTGGCCCTGCCGGAAGATTGCCGATTCCCCAGTTCTGAGTTATAAAGTGGGAGGGAACATGCCATAGCTGCCATTTTTAAAGTCAGCTGCAGATAGGGATAGATAATAATAATAATAATAATAATAATAATAATAATAATAATAAAGTTTTAATTAAACCCCGCCCTTCCCGGTTCAGAAAACCAGGCTCAGGGTGGCTAACAACAAATTTAAAACACTTAATTGATGCAACAAAAACAGCATAAAATACAGTATAAGACACGAATAACAATAAATTCAGAATTCAAAAATCAATTTAGGGGGAAAATCCATCCAATAAACTTTAGATGATCACTAGGGCTAGCTGGCTAAATTAGTCCTATTTGGTCCGGCAAGGAGACCAGGGGAAAATTAGCTGTGGGATCCCAGAGCGGGTAATCTTCATAAAAAGGGGAGGGGAGGGAAGGAAGGAAGGGGAATAAAAGATCAGGCTAAGTTCAAATTGAAAGCCAGGCGGAAATAGCTCTGTCTTACAGGCCCTGCGGCAGGAAGTTAAATCCTGCAGGGCCCTGGTCTCCTGGGACAGAGCATTCCACCAGGTCGGAGCCATCACCGAGAAGGCCCTGGCCCTGGTGGGGGATAATCGGACTTCCTTAGGGCACGGTTTCCCTCAGATCCACATTTTGATGATCTTAAATTCAGCTCTCCATTCTTTTATATAAGTTTGTGTTGTTGTTTTTCCTAAAAAAAATTAAAATGTTCTCATGAAAACTCTTCAGTGAATTTCTCCTAATATATACACATTTGTATGCAATTTTGCCCAATATGCATATTTTGGCACAGCAATTTTCAATGATCTGATACATTTTAATGTCCCCCCCCCCCAATATATGCATGCACACATTACTCCAACACATGCATATTTCTACATATTGCTTGGTTGGAGAACTGCGTTGCAAAATTCAGATAATTTCCGTTCATGTATTGTTTTGGGAAGTGAGGATCGGGTAGGTTTGGATTTAAATCTGAACAGCATTGGATGTCTGCCCCATCCTCACCTGCACATTTAATAGTTCTTCCAACTTGGCTCTTAGTCAACTCTGATGTAGAACATTCTAAAATTGTAAAAGCTGCTACCTCAGCTCACACTAAGGGTAACCTCCTTGAACAAAGGCTTACCCAATGCTTAACCTGACAAAGTTGTGACGATTGCTGCAAGGTAGGCAAAAACCAAATGGCAGGTGCCAATTTGCCAAATGGAAAAAAATTGCTATCCTGCCCAACCAATATGAGCTAACAGATTGAGGTTGAATCCTGACAAGACAGAAGTACTGTTTTTGGGGGACAGGAGGCGGGCAGGTGTGGAGGATTCCCTGGTCCTGAATGGGGTAACTGTGCCCCTGAAGGACCAGGTGCACAGCCTGGGAGTCATTTTGGACTCACAGGGCAGCTGTTTACCAGCTCCATCTGCTACATAGGCTGAGATACTATCTGCCTGTGGACTGCCTCGCCAGAGTGGTGCATGCTCTGGTTATCTCCCACTTGGACTACTGCAATAAGCTCTACGTGGGGCTACCTTTGAAGGTGACCTGGAAACTACAACTAATCCATAATGCGGCAGCTAGACTGGTGACTGGGAGCGGCTGCCAAGACCATATAACACCGGTCTTGAAAGACCTACATTGGTTCCCAGTACATTTCCGAGCACAATTCAAAGTGTTGGTGCTGACATTTAAAGCCCTAAACGGCCTCGGTCCAGTATACCTGAAGGAGCGTCTCCACCCCCACCGTTCTACCCGGACACTGAGGTCCAGTGCCAAGGGCCTTCTGGCGGTTCCCTCACTGCGAGAAACCAAGTTACAGGGAACCAGACAGAGGGCCTTCTCGGTAGTGGCACCCGCCCTCTGGAACGCCCTCCCATCAGATGTCAAAGAGATAAACAACTACCAGACTTTTAGAAGACATCTGAAGGCAGCCCTGTTTAGGGAAGCTTTTAATGTTTGATGTATTGCAGTATTTTAATATTTTGTTGGAAGCCGCCCAGAGTGGCTAGGGAAGCCCAGCCAGATGGGCGGGGTATAAATAATAATTTATTATTGTTATTATTATATGGAGGCCGACAATTGTCTATAGCAGGGGTCGGCAACCTAAGGCCCATGGACCAGAAGTGGCCCACAGAGGCCGTTTAACCGGCTCACGAGCCGCCCCTGAACCGAGCTGCCTGCTTGGCGAGTCTCCGCGCACTGCACTAAACCGGTGTGGTGCAGCGCGGCGGGGGACTCTCTTCCACGGCTCTGGAAATCACTTCTGCACATGCCCAGACCCCCGAAATCGTCTCTGCGCAGGCACAATTTTCGGTGTCTGGGCATGCACAGACGTGATTTCTGCCATCGCGCTGTGCCGGCCTGGCCCACGGACAATGTCTGAGGGAATGATTCCGCCCATGCCTGGTATGCCTTGCCAACCCCTGGTCTATAGTAAGGTTGCTCTTATATCGACGCATGAAAAGAGAGCGGGTGGACTGGGAGATCTGGTGAGGAGGCAAAAGGAGAATGCCTCCGGCTGCACCATGGTTTAAATGGCTCGCGGCCATGCCCCCGGCTGTGCCAATTGGGCAGCAGGGGGTGTGATGCAGCCGGGAGCCAGTATGACACAGGCAGCATCCCTCTGCCCCACAGCCGGGTCACTGAAGGTCCCGAATGCCAAGCCGCAACACCACCCACCGCTGGAGAAGAGGGGATTTCTCATCACAAGAAACCTAAATTTCGCTTTCTGTACCAGCTGTGGCCTCCAGATCAACTCCAAGGGTAGCCCTGCAAAGAGCAAGTATTGTAATTTTGAGTTCATTATTTCAGTTTTTTCTGGAAAAGGGGGATGACTTGAACTTTATCACGGGCATATCCTGCCAATACTGTTTAACACAAATGCCTTATGAGGCATCGACTCCAAACCACCCTTTACATTTCACACTGCACGCCTTGGAACGATTTTCACAGAATCAAAAGGTGTCGCAGGTGGGTTCAGAAAGGGATGGCGTGTCACGGGCCCAGATTGCAGAGGGTGACAAACTGTTCTCAAATGGCTCTCTAAAATCAACATAATTCATTTAAACTGAAAAGCCTTAAAACCCACTGGGGATTGGTAATTGTTCCCCTACAAGGCTGCCAAAAAAAATGTAAATTTCTAATTAAAATATAAATTAATCCTTGCAAATGAGTACCTCTGCTGTCTCCTGAATGATGAGCAAAAAGAGAAAGTTTTATGCTGCTAATTAATGTTATCGCCTATTAGCTTTATTTACATAAGGTGATATAATTCATGCGGCTCAGCTTGTGTAGCTATGTAACTTTTTTAATTTAAGCGGAAAAAGAAATAATGACACTGATTTTGCTTTGTGTATTCCCTATCGCAGGTTTGTGTTGGGCTCTCTGCAAGGGTTCCCTTAATCCCACCAAATGTAATTTTTCCTCTGTGGATAGAAATCCCTGCTATAAAACTAACAGGGGAAGAGTCAAAAATGGCTTTTAAGCATCTCTGAATAACTGAAACAATTGTGTTTAAGTCCTGATGGACTAGATAATTATTTACCAGTCTCCAGATCTGAATGTTTGTTTGGGAGCTTGTTAAAACAGACAATAAATGGAGCACTAAAAAGTGTAAAAATCCTTCTGGTTTAATAAATCATTTTAAATACTTCAGCAGAGCTCCAACATCATCTATGAATATGCATAATGACTGCTTCGCACAGTCTCTCCCCCCGCCCCGAGTAATTTTGCCACAGGAGCAATATTAGCTTTCTAGAACCCTGAAAACACACCACCTCAAATCACTACTTCAAATCAATATGTTAAGGGACTCCTCACTCATTATCTAGCGAAGCTTCTCTCCACAACCTGCTCCTCAGAACCACTTCTGTCCCCATGGCCGCCATGCAGATTTATTTCCAGCCAAACTGACAATCTCCCCTTCCCTCATAGAAGCTGGATTGGCTCCTATGTGGTTTTCTAAAAAGTTAAAATAACCATGGACTGAAAACAGATTAACGCTCGCATCAACTTTCTAAACATCTGGCTAAGCTTGTTTAAGCAAAAATGTTCTTAGCAGGCACCAAAGAGGGTATAGTGAAGGTGCCTGCCTTATATCAATAGGCAGTGAGTTCCGAAGGTGCTGCCACATTAAAAGATCCAAGTTGCTACCCATGCAAAATGGGTATTATGTGGCATCTGCAATAGAGTCAATAATTTTGGAATCAACATTAGTTTGCATTGACCTGCATTCATTCTTTACTGAACTGTTCATTGATGCTTTACTTATATGCTATTGTATTTATTGACATGATGATAATGGTGTATGGGTCGAAATTAATTAAAAAATTGTCCAGTAGCACCTTTGAAACCAACTAAGTTTGTTCTGGGTATGAGCTTTCGTGTGCATGCACACTTCTTCAGATACACTGAAACAGAAGTCCCCAGACCCTTATATATAGTGGGAGGGTGGGGTGGGGTTTTTCTCAGGAGGGTAGTAGGAGATGTACTACCCTCCTGAGAAAAACCCCACCCCACCCTCCCACTATATATAAGGGTCTGGGGACTTCTGTTTCAGTGTATCTGGACCAGGTGCGCAGACTGGGAGTCATTTTAGACTCACAGCTGTCCATGGAGATGCAGGTCAATTCTGTATCCAGGGCAGCTGTCTACCAGCTCCACCTGGTACGCAGGCTGAGACCCAACCTGCCCACAGACTGTCTCGCTAGAGTGGTGCATGCTCTAGTTATCTCCAGCTTGGACTACTGCAATTCGCTCTATTTGGGGCTACCTTTGAAGGTGACTCGGAAACTACAACTAATCCAGAATGCGGCAGCTAGACTGGTGACTGGGAGCGGCCACCAAGACCATATAACACCGGTCTTGAAAGACCTACATTTGCTCCTTCTGCCTGGCTCCCTGTAACCTCGCTTCTTGGAGGAGAACCTCAGTGTCTGGGCTGAACAATGGGGGTGGAGATGCTCCTTCAGATATACAGGACCAAGGCCATTTAGGGCTTTAAAGGTCAGCACCAACACTTTGAATTGTGCTCAGAAACGTACTGGGAGCCAAGCTGAAAAGGTAGCCCATCTAAGAGGAGGACACTCTGATCCTAAACCTCTCCTGCCTTGTGGCATATCCTCAGGAGAAGAAAAGAGGTAAACACTACCCAAATCTGGAGTGGAGCCCCTAAGGCAGTGGGATGGTGCCTTGCACACCTCCTTTCAGCAACTCCTGCAGCCAAGCTGGTGCCAAATGTATAGCTCTGCTCTGCTTTCCTTCGGACAGCATCAGTGAGGCTGAGAGAGGAGTCTTTTCATCTGGGCAGCCCAGGACCTCCAGACACTCTGCCCAGGCTTGCGCCTGGGCAATAATTTTAATAATAATTTTATTAAATTTCAACATAACAAATTATCAAAACATGCCGTCTTCATTTCCCCCCATTTCCCCCTCCCCAAGAAACACCCTTGCTCCTTTCCCCCAAGGCTTCCCTCAGCTCCTCTCTCTGATTTTTCAACACACGTTATTCTCTGCATCTTGTAAAATTGTAAAGATCCTTAAATAATCTATCTATTACGTTAACAATCAATAAATTTGTGTATGTTTATTCAAAACCTGCCAAGGAGTCCAATTCATTTTGTTGTCTTTTTAAGTAGTTTGTAAAAAGTTCCCATTCTTCTGTAAAGTCACAGTTGTCCTTGTCTTGCAGTTTGTGTGTCAGTATCGCCAATTCTGCACATCCATCAATTTCTCTTTCCACTGTTCTTTTGTCAGGATTTCCTCATTCTTCCATCCTTGTGCTATTAAGACTCTTGTTGCCATTGTCACATATATAAATAAATTCTTTATTTTCCTTGGAAAGTCTTTTCCTACAATCCCTAACAAAAATGCTTCTTCTTCTTTTTTTTTTTACAAACGTTAATTTAAACATTTTCTTCAACTCATTATATATCATTTCAGTGCTTTGACTTCTAGGCACGCTCCATTGTCTCTCGAGACAGACAGATGACAACAACAACAATGACAATTCTTTGCTGGTTTTTAATAATTTGTTATTGTGAGAGCTGATTTGAGCTCAGCATATTAATTGGAAAAAATGCACGTTGAATCAAATCAAATCCATGGCATACCCAGGTGGGACCAGGAATGGCCTCTGCCTGAAATTCTAGAGAGCATAGCTGTCAAGCGTCCCTTATTTGGAGGGACAGTCCCTTATCCCAGTGCCATGCCCTGCTGCTGTCCCTTATTGATGGATGTCCCTTAAATTTCCTGGGTTTCAAAGGAAGCAGCTCCTCTCCCTCCCTCCTTGCTGGCCAGGGAGGAGGGAGGCTCAAACTGTGTTGCTTGGCTGCCTGGCCCGCCCCCTTCCGGCCTCCTCTCACCAGCCTCGGCCCCTGGGAGCCCCTCCCCGCCGGGACTGGTGGGAGCCTTGGGCCCTTCTGCCACCATCCTCCTCGCGGCCGCCGAACTGAGTGTCTCTGCCTGGGGCGTCCCCTCTGCCCGTCGCCTCTGCTCCTGCTCCCGTTGGTACTGCGGCTATGCCGCCGAAGGACCCAGATGAGATGGGCAGCCTGGCATGACCTATGAATTGCTGAGGAGCCTTGAAAGGAGAGTGAGGGCAACCATAGAGAAAGCCGTTCAGAGAGAGGAGGAGGCGGAGGCGGAGGCGCGGGCAGGTGTTACAAGGGCTACAAGGGAAGGACCGCAAGCACTTCTCCCATAGATCTGTAGTGGTAGACTAGCATAGATGGTCTGATCTGCGGGTTTACTTTGGACGCTATTTCCCCCCCTCTTCCTCCTGCCCCACCTGATGGAACTGAGAGCTGCAGATGGAGCACGAGAGAAAAGATACAGAACTGCAGCAGCATCTTCGTAGCTTGGACTTCGTTTTGCACAAAAAGTGGTTGCTGCTTGTAGTTATTTAATTGCAGTGTTTCATCGGCTGGTGTCTGGAGCAGCAACCTCTGGAAATGAAGGGCTAAAAACCGGTGCTGCTCTCCAAAATTATCTGGTCCTTTTTAACTTCGTATTTTGGCTGGTAGACTAAAATGCCTTATTTTGGCTGCTGGTCCCTTATTTTCAAGGCTGCTGGTTCCTTATTTTCAAATCTGTAAGTTGACAGCTATGCTAGAGAGTTGCTGCCAGCCAGTGCAGACAATATTGGGCTATATGAATCAATGGTCTGATTCGGTACAAGGCAATTTCCTACATTCGCAGGGAGAACAGCTCTTTCAGCTGGTCATGGAAAAGGAACTTGCGGCGTTCAATACCGTGAACGTCCACAGTCTCGCACAAGAAAAATAGCAACCATCAAATACCACACCTGGTTTTTTTTTTTTCCTCCTGCAGACAACACAATTCAATCTAACTTTGGTCCAAACAGCAAAACTTAATTAGGCCTAAGTTCAGGGAGAGGAAGGAAAAGGAGAGGCACCTCTGCAATGATGTGATCTATATTTGTGTGCCTGTCAGCGGAGATTTATAACACCTTCTGCAGAATTCGAAACCTTTTTGTTTCCCGATAAGCCGGTAAACTTCTGTGTGTGATGTTTGAAAAGAACAAGAAATGGAGGCACCCCAAAACTAAGATGCCTTAAGGTGGGTGGTATGGGATGGGCAGATAAGGAGAAGAGCAGTGCCAAGTCTTTGCCCACCCCCGCATACACCCTCCGAAAAATTTTACACATCACTTGGGAAGACAGGCGAACTAATATCAGTGTACCAGAAGAAGCAAAGATCACCAGTGTTGAAGCAATGATTCTTCAACATCAACTTCTTTGGACTGGTCATGTTGTGCGGATGCCTGATTATCATATTCCAAAGCAACTGCTCTATTCCCAACTTAAAAATGGAAAGTGTAATGCTGGTGGTCAACAAAAGAGGTTTAAAGACTGTCTCAAGGCAAATCTAAAAAAAAAAAGTAGTATAAACACTGACAACTGGGAAACACTGGCCTGCGAGCGCTCCAGTTGGAGAACAGCCTTTACCAAAGGTGTCATGGGATTTGAAGACACTCGAACTCAGGACGCAAGGGAGAGACGTGCTAAGAGGAAGGCATGCTTGGCAAATCTACACCGTGGTCAACTCCCGCCCAGAAACCAATGTCCCCACTGTGGAAGGACGTGTGGATCCAGAATTGGGCTCTTCAGTCACTTATGGATTCATTGTTAAAACTGTGTTTATGGAAGACAATCTTACTCGGTTTCTGGACAAACTTATAAAAAGTTTGTTATCTCTATTTCTTATTCTTCTGGTAAGTTTCACCATTTCTGCGTATTCCATAAGTTTTTGTATCCATTCTTCCTTTGCTGGGACTTCTGCTTCTTTCCATTTTGGGGCGTGTAACATTCTTGCTGCTGTAGTCGCATACATGAATAAATTTCTGTACAGTTTAGGTAGTTCTGTGCCTATAATTCCCAAAAGAAAAGCTTCTGGTTTTGGGGGTTTATTTTTTATTTTTTTACAAATGTTATTTTAAACATCCTTTTCATTTCATTATATATTATTTCCCTGTAAGTTCTAACCTTACTACAAGACCACCATGTATGATAAAAAGAACCTTCTTTCTCTTTACAGTTCCAACACTTATTTGATTTAGATTTATACATTTTTGCCATTTTAAAAAGGTAAAAGACCCCTGACAATTAAGTCCAGTTGTGACCGACTCTGGGGTTGCAGCGCTCATCTTGCTTTACTGGCCGAGGGAGCCAACATTTGTCCACAGACAGTTTTTCCAGGTCATGTGGCCAGCATGACTAAGCCGCTTCTGGTGCAATGGAACACCGAAACCAGAGCAGCGCACGGAAACGCCCCTTTTGCCAACTTACTCAGTGTTAGATACTATCAAGCCAGTTATTTCTTCCAAACAGGATATTCTGTTCTTCCCCCTGCTAAGACCCCCCCCAAAAAAATACTTCTGAGGATGCACATAGGAAGTCCTGCTGCATCAGACCAGCCAAACCAGTCTAGCATCTTAGATTTTTTAGAACAGCTGGAAGGAATTTACTCCTTATGAAGTAAAAAGGACCCTTGGGTGGTTAAGCACAGTCAAAGATTATGGGGTGCGGTGTTCATCTCGCTTTCAGGCCAAGGGAGCCAGCTTTTGTCCACAGCCGGCTTTCCGGGTCATGTGGCCAGCAGGACTAAACCACTTCTGGCGCAACCGAGCACCATGATGGAAGCCAGAGTGCACGGAAATGCCATTTACCTTCCCGCTGCAGTGGTACCTATTTATCTACTTGCACTGGCGTGCTTTTGAACTGCTAGGTTGGCAAGAGCTGGGACAGAGCAACAGGAGCTCACTCCATCGCACAGATTCGAATCGTCAACCTTCTGATTGGCAAGCCCAAGAGG
Source organism: Podarcis pityusensis (assembly GCF_964106645.2). NCBI lineage: Eukaryota > Metazoa > Chordata > Lepidosauria > Squamata > Lacertidae > Podarcis > Podarcis pityusensis. Next base: position 6,045,983 of record NC_138031.1, on the reverse strand, counting down.
CTCAGTGGTTTAGACCGCAGCGCTACCTGCATCCTTATGAACTTTACATGGTCCAAACTCCTACATGAACTGAAAAAACAGGAGCAAGGGGAAGCGTATGTCTGAAAAGAACTATCTACCATCCACACCCTAATAGTTGCAGGAAAGATCCAGGATTAGAGCCCTAATCCTCATAGTTTAACCTTTTCTTTCATCCTGCCAGAATAAATTACGTTATGCGATAGGATTTCTTTATCCTCATTCCCTGGACATGTGCTTTCTTTCTTTTCTTTTTTTGGGGGGGATAAGTAATCGATATATGTTGAAAGATGGATGCGCTGAGCCCCCAAGTAAACAAAGTTACAACGTATTGGCAAAAAAAAGGAAGAAAAAAAAGTTTTCTGTATTGGATTCTTCATTGGGTGAAAGTTGGCAGTTCCAATCTATCAGCGAGCCAAACTATGGCTTCCTGCATCACTCCTGACAGCAGCTACTCAGCGTCATGTTCTAAACTGTAATGAAACATGTCGTTGATCAAGGCTGCTCCCAACCTGTGATGGAATCCATCATCCCAATGGAACATCCGACAGACTGATGTATGGACAATGGGGATGTCTCACCTGATAGATGTCCCTGTCTGGTCTCCCTCTCTCCATCTCTGACAACGGTCCTTTCAATAGGATGATGAGGTGGTTGAAGAAGTTCCATTACTTTCTGTGGAGCTCATAGCCGATGCTCTTCTGTGATGAGGGAAACAGGTGAGGGAACCTCTCTGCTCCTCTTGAAGAGGGAAAAAGGAAACTAAAAAGGACAAGCCAGATTGAATTGCGTATTGTCTTAAGAAACTCACACGAGTTTGCAACAAGTTTTCTGCCGTGTAAAGGGGAATGCAAACTTTCGTAAGTAAAGGATCGTGCTAGGGCAGGTTACTAAGGATTAATAATAAATATATGAAGTGAAGGCCCAAGACAGGTGTTGATCATAATGTGAGCTGCGCACAGGTGGGCTGAAGCGAGCTGCTGCCATTCCTGTGGAGCCTCCTTTTCTTGTGACAAATATGCAAGCTAGGCAGGTACATTTTTGGGCTGTGACCTTTACACATCTTCCGTACCGAGATTGTGGGGTAGTACAAAGCTATTTTGGCACCTGTTCCACAGCATCATTTTCCCCCTGCACAGTGTATGACGAATGGAGACAAAAGGTCTCAAAGGAAAAGTTTACAGACAGGACACTGCTGACTGCTGAGACCGCAAAAGGTCAGACACAGGGGACGATGTTCCGGCAGCCGTGGCTTGCCTGAGGGGGGGGGTTTCCCTGCACCCCAGGGTCACGCGTGCAGGCAGATTATGGCTGCCTGCTGGTGGGGAATCATAGAATCATAGAGTTGGAATAGACCACAAGGGCCATCGAGTCCAACCCCCTGCCAAGCAGGAAACACCATCAGAGCACTCCTGACATATGGTTGTCAAGCCTCTGCTTAAAGACCTCCAAAGAAGGAGACTCTACCACACTCCTTGGCAGCAAATTCCACTGTTGAACAGCTCTTACTGTCAGGAAGTTCTTCCTAATGTTTAGGTGGAATCTTCTTTCTTGTAGTTTGAATCCATTGCTCCGTGTCTGCTTCTCCGGAGCAGCAGAAAACAACCTTTCTCCCTCCTCTATGTGACATCCTTTTATATATTTGAACATGGCTATCATATCACCCCTTAACCTCCTCTCCTCCAGGCTAAACATGCCCAGCTCCCTTAGCCGTTCCTCATAAGGCATCGTTTCCAGGCCTTTGACCATTTTGGTTGCCCTCCTCTGGACACGTTCCAGTTTGTCAGTGTCCTTCTTGAATTGTGGTGCCCAGAACTGGACACAGTACTCCAGGTGAGGTCTGACCAGAGCAGAATACAGTGGCACTATTACTTCCCTTGATCTAGATGCTATACTCCTATTGATGCAGCCCAGAATTGCATTGGCTTTTTTAGCTGCCGCGTCACACTGTTGGCTCATGTCAAGTTTGTGGTCAACCAAGACTCCTAGATCCTTTTCACATGTACTGCTCTCAAGCCAGGTGTCCCCCATCTTGTATTTGTGTCTCTCATTTTTTTTGCCCAAGTGCAATACTTTACATTTCTCCCTGTTAAAATTCATCTTGTTTGTTTTTGCCCAGTTCTCTAATCTGTCAAGGTCATTTTGAAGTGTGATCCTGTCCTCTGGGGTGTTAGCCACCCCTCCCAGTTTGGTGTCATCTGCAAATTTGATCAGGATGCCCTTGAGTCCATCATCCAAGTCGTTGATAAAGATGTTGAATAAGACCGGGCCCAAGACAGAACCCTGTGGCACCCCACTAGTCACTCTTCTCCAGGATGAAGAGGAACCATTGATGAGCACCCTTTGGGTTCGGTCAGTCAGCCAGTTACAAATCCACTGAGTGGTAGCATAGTCAAGACCGCATTTTACCAGCTTCTTTACAAGAATATCATGGGGCACCTTGTCAAATGCCTTGCTGAAATCAAGGTAGGCTACATCCACTGCGTTCCCTTCATCTACCAGGCTTGTAATTCTGTCAAAAAACGAGATCAGGTTAGTCTGACATGACTTATTTTTCAGAAATCCATGCTGACTATTGGTGATCACAGCATTCCTTTCTAGGTGCTCACAGACTGTTTGCTTAATGATCTGCTCCAGAATCTTCCCTGGTATTGATGTCAGACTGACTGGGCGGTAATTATTTGGGTCCTCTCTTTTCCCCTTTTTGAAAATAGGGACATTTGCCCTCCTCCAGTCTGCCGGGACTTCGCCTGTTCTCCAGGAATTCTCAAAGATGACTGCCAGTGGTTCTGAGATCACATCTGCCAGTTCTTTTAATACTCTTGGGTGCAGTTCATCTGGCCCTGGAGACTTGAATACATCTAAACTAGCCAAGTATTCTTGTACTGTCTCCTTAGTTATTCTGGGCTGTGTTTCCTTTGCTGAATCATTTGCTCCAAATTCTTCAGGTCGGGGATTGTTTTCTTTATCGGAGAAGACTGAGGCAAAGAAGGCATTGAGGAGTTCAGCCCTTTCTGTGTCCCCTGTTTGCATTTCACCATCTTCTCCTCTGAGTGACCCCACTGTTTCTTTGTTCTTCTTTTTGCTACGAACATACCCATAAAAGCCTTTTTTGTTGCTTTTAACCTCTCTAGCAAGCTTGAGTTCATTCTGTGCTTTAGCTTTTCTGACTTTGTGTCTACACGTGCTGGCTATTTGTTTGAATTCCTCTTTGGTGGTTTCCCCCCTTTTCCATTTTTTGTACACATCCTTTTTTAATCTTAACTCAGTTAAAAGTTCTTTAGATAGCCACCCTGGCTTCTTTAGGCACCTTCCATGTTTCCGTCTCATTGGTATTGCCAGAAGTTGTGCTTTTACTATCTCCCTCTTAACAAACTCCCAGCCATCATGAACTCCCTTTCCTTTTAGTATTACTGTCCATGGGATCTCACCCAGCACTTCCCTAAGTTTTATGAAGTCGGCTTTCTTAAAGTCAAGAAATTGAGTCCTAGTATGCTTGGCTGCTCCTTTCCGCTGTATAGTAAACTTCAGAAGAGCATGATCACTCGCACCTAATGATCCTTCCACTTCTACCCCACTAACCAGGTCATCAACATTGGTTAGGACCAGATCTAAAATGGCTGTTCCTCTTGTTGCTTCTCCCACTTTCTGGACAATGAAGTTGTCTGCAAGGCCAGTGAGGAATCTGTTTGACCTTATGCTCTTGGCTGAGTTTGACATCCAACAAATATCCGGGTAATTGAAGTCCCCCATTACTACTATCTCCCTTCCTTTTGCCATCTGTTCTTGGCCATCTGTTCCAGGAAGGCATCATCTATGTCCTCCGTTTGGCTTGGGGATCTATAGTAAACTCCCACAATGAGGTCTCTGTTATTCTTCTCTCCCTTAATTTTGACCCAAATGCTCTCACTTTGGCTTTGAGGTTCTAAATCTTGGATCTCTTCACAGGTATACACATCCCTGACATATAACGCCACTCCTCCTCCTTTCTTGTCTGGTCTGTTTCTCTGAAATAGATTGTATCTCCCCATTATTACATTCCAATCGTGGGACTTATCTGTTAGGGTGTGAAACCTAAGACGCTGGCAAGTTAGCAATGTCATGTGACTTTAAGTAGTCAAGCTCGTTAAGTTGTTAAGTTGCTCAGTATATAAAGAGTGTTTGTTTTCTCTGCCTGTGGGGCGTGAAGCAAAAATGTCTGAAAGCTCCGGAGGTATTTCTGTTATCTTTCTGCAATAAACCTGTCTTTGGAAAGACAGGCTTCCCTGTGTCGTTATTTCTTTGCTGCTGAGACTCTGAAGCTTGTACTGCAACAAGAATCTCTGCACTGGACTTAATTAATACTCTGCAAAGAGAGCTGTTGCTGGTGGCGCAGCGGAAGCGTTTACTGGACCAGTACACAAACTCTCTTAGGTTATGGATCCTTCTACGTTTCTACAGCTGTATTGTGTGCAGAGAAAGTGAAAGCAGCTTTCGGATGAGAGAAGACCGGCTTGGTCGTAAATCCAGCTCTTAAAGGCTTCAGAGGAGGCTGGAGGCGTCTGAAAAGTGAGTAAAACAAATCCCAAGGGGAAAAAGAAGAAAGGGCACACAGAGGGAGTAGCAGCAGACCCCAAGAATGGCAGTGGAAAATTTCCAGGTTCCATTTACAAAGTTGAACTCTGCTAATTACGTGCAGTGGTCTAAGAGGGCTCAAGTCTGGTTGGAAGCCAAAGAAGTGTGGGCTGACTATGTCCAGAGGCGAAAGCCGTTTGTGGCTGTTGCAGCAGATGCCACAGCAGAGCAACAGGCTGCTGCACATGCTCAGAATAGGGAACATGATAAAATGGACACTAAAGCTAGATGCATGTTGATGGTATCGATAGACGATTCCCAATTACCTCATGTGGAAAATTTAAGGTCTGCATTTGAAATTTGGGAAGCTCTTAGGCGAATTCACCATAGAGCCACGCCTGGAGAGAAGGTGAACATTATACGTGCTTTGTATGAGTTGAAACTGAAGCCAGGGGATAGTGTGGTTGAACACACGTCACAGATGACTGAGTATTTCAACCGACTGTCATCTTTAGGTGTGAATTTTCCTGAAAATATTAAAGTTTATACTCTGCTTAGCAGCCTGCATGCAGGGTTTGAAAACTTAGTACTAACTTTACAGGTTTTGCCAGAGGACCAGCTGAATATGAATTATGTGACTGGTAGATTGTGTGAGCAAGAATATCAACATCATCGAAAACGTATTGATAATTCAAATACCCCAAGGGTTGGATGTTCAGATAATTCCCAGCGTGGGGAAACTAGCAGGCAGAGCTGTAAGGAAGCCTCACAAGTGTCTGCTATGGCCAGCAAGTCATGTTTTCGATGTGGCAGCAGGTTTCATTTGATAGCAAAGTGTCCAGAAAAGCAACAGGAATTTCAACAGTCCAGGGCCAGTTTCCGGAGCTACAGGGGAAGACGACGTGAGAACTACAAGAATCAACGATCCAGAGGGGGAGCAGGTGCTGATAAGGGACTATCTGCAATGGCAGCACAAAAGAGTCCTAAAAGGAGCCAACAAACCTTGAAGTGGATAATTGACAGTGGAGCAAGTCACAGTTTAGTTCCAGCGACATCTAGTGGCCGCTTGATGAACTGCAAGACATTGCCAGTTGCAAAAACCGTGACTATAGCAGACAATAGTAAACGAGAAATGAACCTTAAAGGCACAATTTATGTTAACTGTTTGCAAACTAACCTTCCTGTTTTTGTTCTTCCAGGAATGAAGAATGGACTTTTGAGTGTGTCATGCCTGGTAAAAAGTGGTTTTAAGGTTGAGTTTGAAAATGATGTGTGCACCATTTCGAAACAGGGGAAGGAGCTAGTTAAAATTCCCTGTGAGGATGGGCTTTTTGTTTTGGATGAAGAGCAGTTAGCAGCAGGTAGATGTTCAACAGGTGAAGCGCAAGCTAAGTGTGTAAATAAGGCTCCTCATACAGGTTGTGCACATCTACTACACAGAAGGTTAGCTCATATATGCTTTAAGTATGTAAGCAAGATGCCAGATTTAGCTGAGGAGTGTAACATTAAACCCTGTCCAAATTTTCTGGATTGTTGTGCTTGTAAACATGCTAAGGTTAAGACATGTAACTATCCTAGATCTGATAGAGTAAGCAAGAAACCCTTTGAACTTGTGCACACAGACGTGTGTGGCCCTATGCCAGTCAAATCGCTTGGAGGTGCGAGATTTATGCAAATTTTGGTGGATGATTTTTCAAGGGCTAGTTGGGTTTTCTTTCTGAAAGAAAAATCACAAGCAGCTTCCATCCTGATGGATTGGATTGAAGAAGTCGAATGTAAATTTGACACCAGGGTACGTAAAATACAATCAGATTGTGGTGGGGAATATGTGAACCACACGCTGGAGACGTGGTTAAAAAGGAAAGGTATAGTTCATAGACTTACCAATCCCTATTCACCACAGGAGAATGCAGTTGCTGAAAGAAAATTTCGAACATTACAGGAAGCCATTGCTGCTTTGCTGTTTGATTCTGGACTTCCACAGCGTTTTTGGGCTGAGGCTGCACTGTATGCGAATTATACTTTTAACAGAGTGTACAATAGCACAGTAGGCAACACTCCTTACTTCATGCTATTTGGGAAAAAACCAAAAATTGATCATCTAAGAGTTTTTGGATGTCGTGCTTATGTGCTGGTGCCTAGGACACAACGTAGGAAAGGCGATCCTAGGTCTAAAGAAATGTTTTTCTGTGGTTATCAAGCAAACACAAAAGGTTGGAGATTTGTGAATGTAGAAGGCAATCAAACGAAAATCACAATCAGCAGAAGTGCAGAATTTTGTGAACAGGATGGTTGGAATAAAATTCATGGAAATCCTGACATACTATTTGATGTGGTGAACAGCAATGAAACTCAGGCCCCAGGGCAGGTATTAGTTCCAGAACAGACTGAGGAATTTGAGTCTGAGGATAAGGGTGAGAAATCGCCTAGTTCACCCAAGTCTGTAAAGTCAGAATCTTCTAGTTCTAAAAGTTCACCTGTACAGCAAGAGAGACGTGTAAAGTCAGAATCAGAAAGTTCTACAACTACTAGTGACAAACAGGTGACGACTAGTGATTCTGGGTCAGAGGGGGAAACTGAAGGAACATCGCAGGAACTGTTAAGGCATTCTAAGCGTACCAACAAAGGTAAACCTCCTGAAAGGTACCAAGCTATTAGTGTTTGGACTGGTTTGGCAAATTGCGAACCTGAAAGTTTTGAGGAGGTTGAACAATTACCCCAGGAGGAGGCCAGTAGGTGGCGTGAGGCCATGCAAAAGGAGTTGAATTCTATGAAAGAACTGGGTGTGTTTTCCATCACCAAACTGCCAGAAGGTACCAAAGCAGTAAGTTGTAGGTGGGTGTATAGGATAAAGACAACAGCGATGGGGAAACCAGAGTACAAAGCAAGGCTTGTAGCTCGAGGTTTTACGCAAAGAAAGGGGTTACATTATTCCGAAGTCTATGCACCCACTTCAAGGAGTGAAACCCTACGGGCACTATTAGCAGTTGCTGCTCAGAAAGGGTTCAAAGTGAATCAATTTGATGTCTCTACAGCTTATCTTCATTCAGACTTGGCTGAAGAGCTCTATATGGAGCTACCGCCAGGATTGAAAGTTGGTAAATCAAATCAGGTATGGAAACTACATAAATCTATTTATGGACTCAAGCAATCTGCTCATAATTGGAATGAATGTTTGAATGACGTTTTGGTAGGCATTGGTTTTAGCAGGAGCAAGGCTGACAATTGCTTATATTTCAGAAGTTCAGGAGATGCTCAAGAATCTTTGCTTGTTTATGTAGATGACCTGATTTATACTTCAAAGACACAAGAACAAGTAAAAAAACTAGCCAAAGAGTTAAATAAACACTTCAAAGTTAAGAATCTTGGTGATGTGAAGGTCTATCTTGGTGTTCAGATAGATAGGACCAAAAATGGCAGTTTTCTACTGAATCAAAAAGGCAAGATATTGCAAATGTTGAAAAAGTTTAACATGACGGAGTGTGCAGGTGTTAGAACACCAATGGAAATGGGTTTTGTAAAAGACAATGAGTTCAAGGATAGTGCTGAATTCAAGCGTGCTGAAATCTTTCAGTCAGCACTGGGAAGCTTACTTCATCTTTCGCAATGGAGTAGACCAGATATTGCTTACGCTGTTAACTTACTCAGCAGAGAAGCTTCGAAACCTAGTGTAAATGCATGGAAAGGAATTCAAAGAGTGTTAAGATATTTACAATACACCAACGATTTTTGCCTTGAATTGTTTTCGGAAGGACAAGCACAGATTACTTGTTGGGCAGATAGTGATTGGGCAAATTTAAAGGATAGAAAATCAGTGTCTGGCTGTGTAATAAAATTTGGTAACTCTCTGATTGGGTGGAGATCCAAGAAACAGAACCTAATTGCTTTGTCGTCAACAGAAGCTGAGTTCTGTGCCTTATCTGAGTTATGTAGAGATCTAGAATTTTACAAATGCTTGGCACAAGAGATGTATGAAAAGGCCATCACTCCAATCACTGTATGGGGTGATAATCAACCGTGTCTTAAGTTAGCACAAAATGGGCAGTTTAAAGGTCGTACAAAACATTTGGATATCCGCTTTCAAAATGTTTGTCAAACGGTAAAAGCAGGAATTGTTAAATTAAATTACTGTCCCAGTCATGAAAATCAAGCTGATGGTTTTACAAAACCACTTGGGTTTCAGCGGCATGAAAACTTTTGTGAAGAAATGGGTCTGAAGTAATTTTGTTTTTTGTATTGCCAGCGAGAGGGGGTGTTAGGGTGTGAAACCTAAGACGCTGGCAAGTTAGCAATGTCATGTGACTTTAAGTAGTCAAGCTCGTTAAGTTGTTAAGTTGCTCAGTATATAATAATAATAATAATAAAATTTTTTATTTATATCCCGCCCTCCCCAGCCGAAGCCGGGCTCAGGGCGGCTAACAACAATAAAACAGTACAAAAGTACAGCATAAACAACAGTCTAAAATCATTCGTTATAAAATTAATTAATTCAAGCCACTGGCAACTATTGGGCCAGAGCTCCGCGAAGATTGCCGAGGGAGGGAGTCAGGCTGTGCCCTGGCCAAAGGCCTGGTGGAACAACTCTGTCTTGCAGGCCCTGCGGAAAGATGTCAAGTCCCGCAGGGCCCTGGTCTCTTGTGACAGAGTGTTCCACCAGATCGGAGCCACAGCCGAAAAAGCCCTGGCTCTAGTTGAGGCCAGCCTAACTTCTCTGTGGCCTGGGACCTTCAAGATGTTTTTATTCGAAGACTGTAAGTTTCTCTGTGGGGCATACCAGGAGAGGCGGTCCCGTAGGTACGAGGGTCCTAGGCCGTATAGGGCTTTAAAGGTTAAAACCAGCACCTTAAACCTGATCCTGTACTCCACCGGGAGCCAGTGCAGCTGGTATAGCACCGGATGAATGTGGTCTCGCAGCGAAGACCCCGTAAGGAGTCTCGCTGCAGCATTCTGCACCCGCTGGAGTTTCTGGGTCAGTCTCAAGGGCAGCCCCACGTAGAGCGAGTTACAATAATCCAGTCTGGAGGTGACCGTCGCATGGATCACAGTGGCTAGGTCAGGGCGAGAGAGGTAAGGAGCCAACTGCTTAGCTTGGCGGAGATGGAAAAATGCCGCCTTTGTTATAGCTGCAATCTGCGCCTCCATGGAAAGGGAGGTGTCGAAGATTACACCCAAACTCTTAACAGACGGTGCTGGCACTAATTGCGCCCCCGCAAGAGATGGGAGTTGCCCCCCCAATCCCATATTGCCCCGTCCCAGCCACAGGACCTCTGTCTTCGAAGGATTTAGCTTCAACCGGCTCCCACGTAACCATCCAGCCACAGCTTCCAAACATCTGGTCAGTGTGTCTGGGGCCGAGTCAGGATGGCCATCCATCAACAGATAGAGTTGGGTGTCATCAGCATACTGATGGCAACCCAGCCCAAAACTCCGAACAAGCTGGGCGAGGGGGCGCATAAAGATGTTGAAAAGCATCGGGGAGAGTATCGCACCCTGAGGTACTCCACACACCAAGGAGTGGCGCGATGACAATTCCCCTCCAAGCGCCACCCTCTGTCCCCGACCAGAGAGAAACGAGCGCAGCCATTGAAGGACTGTGCCCTGGATCCCCACGTCGGCAAGGCGGTGGTCCAGAAGTTCATGATCGACCATGTCGAAAGCTGCTGACAGATCTAGAAGAATCAGCAGCCCCGACCCGCCTCGATCCAGCTGTCTACGAAGATCATCTGTTAGGGCAACCAGAGCCGTCTCGGTCCCATGACCAGCGCGGAAGCCGGACTGGAATGGATCCAGAGCCGATGTTTCATCCAGAAAACCACCAAGCTGTTCAGCAACCGCTCTCTCAATCACCTTACCCAGGAATGGAAGATTCGAAACCGGGCGGTAATTGGATAGATCTAAAGGATCTAATGATGTTTTCTTTAAGAGCGGGCGCACCACTGCCTCCTTCAGTTCCCCTGGGAATGTCCCCGTGCCAAGGGACAAATTGATGATATCCCCCAGGAGGGCCCGCACCTCGTCTGGACATGCTCTAATCAGCCAAGACGGGCACGGGTCGAGAGGACAGGTGGTGGGCTTTCCAGCTCGGAGGAGTCTGTCCACATCGGCTGGGGATATCCGGTCAAAGTGGTCCAATACTGGACCCGAGGACAGTCGAGGGGCCTCCAGTTCCTTTATTGTATCCAAATTGGCCGGGAGGTCATGGCGGAGCAACAAGACTTTCTCCGCAAAAAAGCTCGCAAATGCCTCACAGCTGTGTGTCAAATTGTTATTTAAATTTGGCTGTCCCTCAAGGGACGTTAAAGACCTGATTATACTAAATAATTGTGCTGGGCGAGAGCTAGCGGATGCAATGGAGGCCGAGAAGTATGACTTCTTAGCAGCCTTCACTGCCATCTCGTAGGTTTTCATAAAAGCCCTATAAGATGTTCTTGAGGCTCCGTCACGGGCACCCCGCCATACTCGCTCTAGCCGTCTGAGGTCCCGCTTCATTTTCCGGAGCTCCTCGGTAAACCAGGGAGCCCGGTTTCTGCGGGGTCGCAGAGGGCGCTTAGGTGCGATCTCATCAATGGCTGCCAGGAGCTGGGTATTCCAGCCCTCAACAAGCTCAGTCAATGAGTCGCCAGGGGGAGCAAGGTCCCGCAAGGCTTGGCGGAATCTATCAGGGTCCATCAGCCTCTGCGGGCGAGCCCAAATCGGCTCGCCACCTAAGCAGGGTGGGGGTGGAAAGTCAATCCTGGCTTCCAGAGCATAGTGATCAGACCATGGCACCTTCATCGAAGGAGACATGATCACATCTATACCTACGCCAAAGATCAAATCCAGCGTGTGGCCTGCTTGATGTGTGGGGCCCGAAACAAACTGGGAGAGCCCTAGTGTCGCCATGGAAGAGTGTTTGTTTTCTCTGCCTGTGGGGCGTGAAGCAAAAATGTCTGAAAGCTCCGGAGGTATTTCTGTTATCTTTCTGCAATAAACCTGTCTTTGGAAAGACAGGCTTCCCTGTGTCGTTATTTCTTTGCTGCTGAGACTCTGAAGCTTGTACTGCAACAAGAATCTCTGCACTGGACTTAATTAATACTCTGCAAAGAGAGCTGTTGCTGGTGGCGCAGCAGAAGCGTTTACTGGACCAGTACACAAACTCTCTTATTATCCCACCAGGTTTCAGTGATGCCTATTATGTCATATTTAGTTTGCTGTACCAAGATCTCCAGCTCATCTTGTTTATTTCCCATGCTTTGCGCATTAGTGTACAGACATTGAAGTCCATTAATCATTCCCCTGTGTCTCTTATTTAAGGATTTTTTCCTCCCACCACTAGGTCTGCGTGCTGTTTGCTCCATTTGGTCTATGACATTTGGATGATCATCTTCATCAATTGATAGACTCCTACCTTCAGGAGCACTGTCTCCCTCCCCCACATTAGTCAGTTTAAAGCCCTCCTGATGAGGTTTCTGAGATTTTTGGCAAAAACATTTCTCCCAACCGTTGTGAGGTGCAGCCCATCGCTTGCCAGAAGTCCATCTTCAAGAAACTGCAGTCCGTGATCTAAGAATCCAAACTGTTCCTGTTTACACCATTTGCGAAGCCAGCTGTTCACTTCCACTATTTTTCCCTCTCTCCCTGGGCCACAACGTTCAACTGGGAGGACAGATGAGATGACAATTTGTGCATTTAGTTGCTTCAATTTCCTGCCGAGAGCCTCGTTGCCTCTTTTGATCTTCTGGAGGCTATTGCTTGCAGTGTCATTGGTTCCCACATGAACCAAGAGGAAGGGGTATTTGTCAGTGGGTTTTATGATTCCTTGCAGTCGTTCAGTTACATCTTGGATCTTAGCCCCAGGGAGACAGCACACTTCCCGAGACATCTTGTCAGGCCCACAGATCACTGCTTCTGTTCCCCTCAGTAGGGAATCCCCTATCACCACTACACGCCTCCTCTTAGGTTTGGTCGGGGTTCTTCCGTGAGCTGTCCGTTCCAAGGTCGCCTGCACATTCCCTGAGGACTGACTTTGCTGCTCGTCTTCATATACCTATACCTTCATATACCCTCCGGACCCCACTGCCCCACTCTGCGATATCCCTACAAATATATCCTCTTCTGCCACCCCCAACATTCCCACAAATACTGACAATGCCTAATACATTCTTGCATAAATAAAGTTCTGCAGCCTACATACCTACTAAGGGAGAGTTGTCCTTGTTAGCTAGCATGGCTGGTTCACTTCCTAATTCACTCCCAACTGACCACTCTTATCTTTGGTGTCTCCAGCAACTAAGCAGCAACTGGGCTGTTTGTGTCTTTTATGAACAACAGGGAGCTTTTGTGAGCCAAGGGGTTTTTTGTGAGCAAAGGGGTTTTTAACCTAACCCCAGTGTCTCATTCAAAAGGGGTTTTTACAGACACCCAGATCCCCCCAGTGCCTCAAGTGTAGGAATGTTCAGGGATGCATGAGAGGATATATTGTTTGATTATATTCTTTCCAACTTGTGTTAACAAGTTCTACAATTTAGCAGAGTAACATCCCCCTTTTTAAACTTGCACAGCGGATGCATTTGCTCAGGCTCGCTAAAGCCTCTAAAATAAGTTACCTGGTAATTTCCCCTTTAGTTCCTCATAAAAGAAATAGACACGACACCGTCTTCTATAAAAGTATAAAAAGAGTTTACTCACTCACGTTCTGTTCACAGATGGATCCCAGAAGGCAGACTTAAGTTACAAAAGTAATATACCTGGAGACTATCCCATAAGGAGACAGCTTCTTTGTCCTCTCTTGACTGGAAGCCAAGGGAGCATCTTAGGCTAAACAGATGTTGCTTCTTCGACGAATGTGGTCAGAGGGAGAGAGAGATGGCGACCAGTCCTATGCTTTTGTTACCTGCACAGGTGAGACCACGCCCACCTCTGGTCACATGTAGAGGAAGTCTGTCTCAGCCTAGGAGGAATAAACAAACCAACCCCTGTGCTGCAAAATATGAGTCAGCAATATCAAAAGCAACACAATGGCCAGAAACAATAACAATGTGAACAACTTTGGAGAAATTCAAAACATCAAAACTAACAAACTGAAGTCTCTGAAAGTCCTTAAATGAATCACGGTGTCAGACTTTACCCGGCGGAGAGCAAGATGTGAAGCTTTGTATAATCAGCAAATGTCCAATTTTGATGTCCAACTCTGAACTCTGCTGAACAGTGTTTCCAGAAAACAACTACTGTTTCGTTGAATTCTTCATCAGCCAATTAGTTCAACAGGAAGGTCCGACTGGGTGGTCCAGACATCCCCTTTTTATGTCCACTCTAGGGACGTTGTACTTGACTGCTCTGTGTTTCACACGCCACATCAAGTAGAGAGCTGTTGCACTCATGTCCTGCTTGCAAGCTTCCTACAAACATCTGGTTTGCTACTGTGAGAAGAGGATGCTGGAACCAGATGGGTCATTGTGGTCTGATCCAGCTTCAGGGCTCATCTTATGCTCTTAGGTTAGGAAACAGACACACTAACTCGTCTTTCTGAACAGACTCATCAAGCTTTCGAGGTCACGGCGTGCTTGAGCAAGAAAGCCGAGATTAACAGCGAGCGTTGTCTTTTCAATCAAGAAATAAAGAGCTGGAATAGAATCAAAGTGAATAGGAGAAACTATTTTGGGGCTGTCATTTGACAAAGAGAGAACTAAAACAAAATTGTCTTTTCTGCTTGTACTTTTCATGTTCATGACACACTTCCTGCCGTTGCAATTCTGAGACTGACAAGGGAACTGTGAAGAAAGCCTATTTTTAAAATTTCCAAAATTTCAAAAGCTTCTCAGAGAAGAAAGGCGCCAATTCCTGTTCCCCAAGTGGTTCCAAGAGGCCGCGTGACACTCATAGTTCTAGTTACTAGTACTGAGACAAAAGTTCTCAAGTCAGAACTTTAAGCTTAAATTGGGGGTGATTGGGATGCCCACCCCTGGCCTGCCAGCTTTAAGACATCTGCCCAGTGGAACTAGTACAGTGGCACCTCGGGTTAAGTACTTAATTTGTTCCGGAGGTGCATACTTAACCTGAAACTGTTCTTAACCTGAAGCCCCACTTTAGCTAATGGGGCCTCCTGCTGCTGCCGTGCCACCAGAGCATGAATGGTGTTCTCATCCTGAAGCAAAGTTCTTAACCTGAGGTACTATTTCTGGGTTAGCGGAGTCTGTAACCTGAAGCGCATGTAACTTGAAACGTATGTAACCCGAGGTACCACTGTATACCGTACTTTCCGCTCTATAAGACACACTTTTCCCCCTCCAAAAATTAAGGGGAAATGTGTGTGCGTCTTATGGGACAAGTGCAGGCTCCATGGCTTCAGCGAAAGCAACGCAAAGCCTCCGAAGCGTAGCGGGAGCACTTCTGCTGCGCTCTGGAGGCTTCGCATTGCTTTCGCTGAAGCCTGGAGAGTGAGAGGGGTAGGTGCACACCGATCCCTCTTCTCTCCTGGCTTCGCTTCGCTGGAGAGGCACTGTACAGCTTTCCCTCTCTGCGCAGCGCCCCTGCAGTGAAGCAGGAGGAGAAATGGAAAGTGCTCCGTTTCTCCTGCCGCTTCATTGAAGGGACGTTGCGCAGAGAGGGAGATAATTTTTTTTTCTTGTTCTCCCCCTCTAAAACTAGGTGCGTCCTATGGTCGGGTGCGTCCTATAGTGCAAAAAATATGGTAGTTTGAGAAGCAGCAAAAAGACTAGACATTAGCAAGTGACTTGCATGCCAGCAGGGATCTGGAAAAGACCAAGATGGAAGGAGCTCTTATGGCATTTCCATAATCACTTGTCAGCTTCAAGCTCCTTTTCTTGCTTATTTATTCTATAATTATCTCCCAGTGACATGAGTGATGAAGCAAAAATGTGATAAGTTCTTCTGCTGTTGAATTCTGATAGCCCAGGCTATCCTTGAGAGGCAGCCACCTTTGGAAAGCAAGTAAGAGGGAGCCAGGAAGGAAATACAGTATATACAATTTAATTTAAGAGCTATTTGTTAAAAATAATAATTCTTATACTCTTCCATTGGAAGCCCAGGGTGGCTGATAATAAAAATATGGCAACAGCAATAAAAATAGGATGACAATGCAAGCTACAAACATGCAATAATAATCAAAATTGGGAGATCCATTTTTTAATGTTTTATTTAAGCATATTTACAAACAAACAAACAAACAAACAAACAAACAAACAAACAAACAATAAGGTACACACACTTAACCCCCAAAACCAAAGATTAAGTACCACACCCATTTGACTCCCCTCCACCAGCACTTGTCATCTTTGAGTCCTTTAAGTTCTTATTTACATTGCATATCATTTATCACTGTAATTACTTCTTTTACAGTACTGTTATGGTATAACATCAAGTCACCTTACAAGCTTAGTCTAAACATATCAGCATGTTATCTTTACAGCAGTGCTTGCTCATATATTCTTCGAACCATAACCATTGTGCCCTTAATTTCTGGTGTGTTCGATATCTTATTACTGCAGTTAATTTTGCCAGTTCTATCAACTCTGTTAATTTAATTAACCAATCCTCTTTTTAAGGTATGTGATTTCCTTTCCAGTTCTTTGCAAGGAGTATTCCGGCTGCTGCGATTGCATCTAGAAATAGTTTTCTCCTATCTTGTGGCACCTCCTTTCCAACTATGCTCAGAAAGAATGTCTCGGGTTTCCCCCCTATAGATATTCTCAGCATCTTTTTTAATTCCTCATGGATGCAGCTCCAGTTTTTTTAAACTTTTTCACGAAAAAGAAAAAGAAAAAAACAAAATTGGGAGACCCATTTAATCTAATCTCCCAATTGTTCCTTTGTAACTGTAGGCTTACCTGACGCACACCTGATGTTGTGAGTGTTGAGCAAGCAGGCAAGGTTTGCAGGAAGCAGCCTTGCAAGTTAAATCGGGGTGAATCGGGGCCTAATCCTTCATCCCTGCTGCACTCTGTAACTCTCAGTCACTTATTTAACCATCTCAGCCACAATCCATTAATATTCCTGGCCTGTTCCCACAACTATTATTGACTCCCAAGTTAGCAAGGGCATACCAAGTCCAAAACTGGCAAAAAGAAATCATCATCTCTGTAGCAACATGGAGGAAATACAGAATGGTGTTCCTAACAGAACGGCAAGCCAAAGGGGAAGAGGAAGAAAAATACTGTCTTCGGTGTAATGATTATGCTGCGGTTGCTTGTGGCATCAAAAACGTCATATCTTTATGCACTCTAATAAAATCAGAGCAATAATTCTCTCCCGGTCCCTGTGTGTGCACAAACCTTTGCTACAGGTCTGTCCTCGCAATCACCTTTGAGAGGGGGGAAAATATATATAGCTGTCTTTCATACATCCTTGGAGAGGCATAAAGTCGAGGCATAAAGTGCCTCGAGGCTTTTTGTAATAGCAGATGTAAAGATATGCAAGGGACAGCCTCTGCGGTGGTTGCAGTTGTTAGGGAAAGGCTTGCTTGAGGGGAGTAGGAAGAGAGACGCTGATCTAATGGTGGCCTTGACTTCAATGGATGTGTAGAATAAGAAGAGTGCACCCTTCCCACAAAATAGATTTAATTTGCGTCCTGCGTACCCTCCAATATCTCTCTGATGAAAGTAGGGACATCCTATCCATACACTTCAACTTTTCTCCGATGAAAATGTTAAAATTCTGAAGCCTGTGAGCACTTTCTGAAGTCCTTTAGCATGCTACTAGGACCAGTCTCTTCACCTCTGAACTTCTTCAATGATGGACAACTTAGCAGAGTAGTACAGCTTTTCCTAGGCAACGATCGAGACTGCTCAGTCAGCATGACGATCAGGAGCAAATCTAACGACTAGTAACTTGATTTTGTAGTTTATTATATACGGCAGTTGATGGGATGCGGGTGGCGCTGTGGGTTAAACCACGGAGCCTAAGACTTGCCGATCAGAAGGTCGGCGGTTCAAATCCCCACGACGGGGTGAGCTTCTGTTGCTCGGTCCCAGCTCCTGCCAACCTAGCAGTTCGAAAGCACGTCAAAGTGCAAGTAGATAAATAGGTACCGCTCCGGTGGGAAGATAAACAGCGTTTCCATGCACTGCTCTGGTTCGCCAGAATCATGCTGGCCACATGACCAGGAAGCTGTATGCCGGCTCCCTCAGCCAATAAACGAGATGAACGCCACAACCCCAGAGTCAGTCAGAACTGGACCTAATGGTCAGGGGTCCCTTTACCTTTATATACGGCAGTAAACTCACAAGCTATATACAAGTTACTGTATACAGATACAAACTTCAACACTCTCCAAACGCTCCAAAACACTCCTACTGTAACTAGCCAAACAATGTCATAGGTCATGCTGCCTATATGAGAGACCTCAGCCAATCACCAAGCTGTTACTAGGTCCCCTTATCTCCAGGCAAATTTCTCCTGTGCTCTGTCTCCCTAGCCTGTAGTCAAAACACTAATTGCTCACTTGCCAAGCTACATGTAGACTATGAACTCCAACAGGAAATAGGGATGCCCTAAGGCAGCCTTTCTCAATCTAGCAAGGCCAGAGCTCAGGGATGATGAGAGTTGTAGTCCAACAACATCTGGGGACCCACAGGTTGAGAACGGCTGGACATTCTGGGATCAAATCAGAAACTGGGACGGCTTCTGTATGCTGTGGGGAGCATCCAGTTCTCTTTCTGAGGTGAAGGGACCAGAACTGCCCACAGCCACACTGTAGATTTGTATAACGACATTATGATAGCCATCTACAAATCATGATAGCCATCTTCAGATACCTGAAAGGCTGTCCCATGAACAATGGATCAAGCTTGTTTTCTGCTGTCCTGAAGGCTACGACCCAAACCAATGGATTTCAAGTTACAAGAAAGGACACTCTGGCTTTACATCAGGAATAGCTTTCTGGCAGTAAGAGCTGTTTGACGGTGGAATGAATTTTGTGGGAATGTGGTGGACCCTCCACTTTATGAAGGTTTTCATTTATTTTTTTTATAAATATTTATTAAAGTTTTCACAGTATTACATAATGAAAAAGAAAAAAGAAAAAATACAAAATAAAAAACAGTTAAAAATAATTCCATCTTTTCGTCACTTATCTTTCATTTACTTGTTTCCCAGACCTCCTCATACCTCCCTTTTTTGTATTCCAGTTCAATTTATTAGTTCAGCAATTCCTTTCCCTCCTTATTATCCTGATCTTTAATCTTAATATAATTGTAGCATTAAATTTTTACCTATTAAAAATCCAATTTTTCCATATTCTTTTATACCATTACAGCTAGAAACCACTTAACTTCAATCAAACATCATTCTAACATTCATTAATTTTGCAATATTTCTGTAAATAGTCTTTAATTTTCTTCCAATCTTCTTCCACCGACTCTTCTCCCTGGTCTCGGATTCTGCCAGTCATTTCCGCCAATTCCATGTAGTCCATCATTTTCATCTGCCATTCTTCCAGAGTGGGTAAGTCTTGTGTCTTCCAATACTTTGCAATAAGTATTCTTGCTGCTGTTGTAGCATACATAAAGAAAGTTCTGTCCTTCTTTAACACCGATTGGCCGACTATGCCCAGGAAAAAGGCCTCTGGTTTCTTCAAGAAGGTATATTTAAATACCTTTTTCAATTCATTATATATCATCTCCCAGAAAGCCTTAATCCTTGGGCACGTCCACCAAAGGTGAAAGAATGTACCTTCAGTTTCTTTACATTTCCAACATTTGTTATCGGGCAAATGGTAGATTTTTGCAAGCTTGACTGGAGTTATGTACCACCTGTATATCATTTTCATAATATTCTCTCTTAAGGCATTGCATGCCGTAAACTTCATACCTGTGGTCCATAACTGTTCCCAGTCAGCCATCATTATGTTATGTCCAACGTCTTGTGCCCATTTAATCATCGCAGATTTCACCGTTTCATCCTGAGTTTTCCATTTCAACAGCAAGTTATACATCTTTGACAAAGTCTTAGTTTTGGGTTCTAACAATTCTGTTTCTAATTTTGATTTTTCCACCTGGAAGCCGATTTTCTTATCCAAATTGTATGCCTCCATTATCTGATAATAATGAAGCCAAACACACACTTTGTTTTTTAGTTTTTCAAAACTCTGCAATTTCAATCTATCTCCATCTTGTTCCAAAATTTCCCAATATTTCGGCCATTTGACCTCCATATTGAGCTTTTTCAGAGCTTTCGGTTCGATCGGTGACAGCCACCTTGGGGTTTTATTTTCCAATAAGTCCTTGTATCTTATCCAAACATTAAACAATGCTTTCCTGACAATATGGTTTTTAAATGCTTTATGCGCTTTAACCTTATCATACCACAAATACGTATGCCATCCAAATACATTGTTAAAACCTTCTAAATCCAAAATGTCTGCGTTTTCAAGAAGCAGCCATTCTTTCAACTAGCAAAAAGCTGCTGATTCATAGTAAAGTTTCAAGTCTGGCAGGGCAAATCCACCTCACTTTATGAAGGTTTTCAAACATAGGTTGAATGGCCATCTGCCAGGGGTTTCAGCATTGCAAAGGTTTGGGTCCCTTCAAACTCAACAATTCTATGATTTGTTGATCCCCATCATGGCGATACCTAAAAGAGTGGGCAAAAAGTATGGAAATATATTTGGACGGATGGTAAGCGGCGGTTCTGTTTTTGCGATGGTGAACACCTGAGAGACCCAGAGGGTAGGTTCTTGGCCTTTGAGCAACGCAGAGTGATCATCCCTTCAGGCAAAGGTTCTCCTCCAGCTGTGTGTAATTTGCAACCTTCTCATGTCTGTTGAACAAGCAAGTAACTCTCAGGTCCTGCTGTGCAGAGCCAGAAGGGAAAGCAATGTTTAAAAAGAGAGACCCGTTAGGGAAAAGGCCTCTGAACCTATTGATTTTGAGCAGAAAGCCAGCCAGACTTTCACTACTCGAGCCAGTGTGGTTGAAGGTCAGGAGCATTAGAATAATCATTAAGTGGAGGGAGAAAGACTCCATGAAACTGGCTGTTGATCCCTTTGAAAGGAAAGGGAAATTGGAGAGCAGCCAGGCTGGCTGAGCTCCAGGCTTTGGCTGGCGTTTGTTTTGTTTTTATGTCACTCTTGTTGAGAAATTAGATTGTTATCAAAAAATGAAAAATGGACTCAACTCAAGGGAAAAAATAATAAATAAAAACAACACATCCATCTTTCCCTTTGCGCTGGGGAAGAAAAAAACAAACAGCAGCCACATTTCCTGTTATCACCTTCCATTGTCACTTAAAAAGAACAATCAAATAATGGACTGGGCCAACTTTCTGCAACCTTCTCCCCAGCGGCAGAGTATGATGATCGGGCCCCTGGGGCAGCGTGCGTGCCCTGCACCCAGGGGTGGGGCCAGCCGCCCGCAGGGTGGGGCAAGCCAAGGCAGGACGCTCCGTGGGGCCACCAAGGAGTCTGCCTGTCTCCTCCCACTCAGCCGCCCCACAGCTGAGGCAGAAGCAGCGGGAGGACCGTTTGGGGCAGCACAGAGGCGGCGGGCACCCAAGCCACCACGTCACTCCCAGGAGAGACACGTGGCTTTGGTGCACTGTAGGCCCTGCAGTGAGTTCCGCCCAGCATTTTGTCACCCCCCTCAGGGGTGACACCCGGGGCAGACTGCCCCCACTGTTCCCCCTTTCCTCTGCCCCTGCTTCTCCCCCCTCCGGATGTTTTGAACTACAGCTCCCATCACCAGTTCCCATATTCTCCAGTTCAGGGATGGATAACTTTATCGTCATTGTTCTTAAAATATATTTATAATTTTCATTACAATTTTCACACTTACAGTGGTATGTCTGGTTAAGAACTTAATTCGTTCTGGAGGTCCGTTCTTAACCTGAAACTGTTCTTAACCTGAGGTACCACTTTAGCTAATGGGGTTCCCCGCTGCTGCCACACAATTCCTGTTCTCATCCTGAAGCAAAGTTCTTAACCTGAAGCGCTATTTCTGGGTTAGCGGAGTCTGTAACCTGAAGCGTCTGTAACCTGAAGCGCCTGTAAACCGAGGTACCACTGTAATTGAATATAACCACACATTCCATCATTGACTTCGCTCCCCCTTCCATGGTTCCATTTCCTTATCCATTTAGACTGCATAGTCTCATTTCCCCATATATTCACCTTTCTCCCTTTCCCCTGTATCTTTAATACTTTATACTGCTGTATTTACGCTAGCACTGCTAGTTTTTAACCTCTTTAACATGATTCTTCAGATATTCTGCAAACATTTCCCACTGTTCCCTGAATACTCCATCTTTGCGATCTCTTATTCTATTAGATACATTTGCTAATTCTACATATTCCATCAGTTTCATCCACCATTCCTCCTTTGTTGGTATTGTTCTCTCTCTCCATACCAGGGGTGCAGAACTTTAGGTCTGGTGGCCAAATGAGGTCCTCTAAGCCTCTCTACCTGGTCCTTCGGATTCACCCATCACCAGCCCTGCTTGTGTGGTCTTGCCTGCCTAGAATGTGCCCTCGGGTGAGGTTCCAGCGAAGGAAGAACGGCTTATTAAAATGATGGAGTACGCAGAACTGGCAAAGCTAACCGCAAAAATTAGAGATCAAAATGATGAAACGTTCTTTGAGAGTTGGACGTCTTTTGTAGAATATTTAAAGAACCATTATAATTGTGCAAAAATGCCTGCGGGATTTGAAATCTGAGCAGCAGCAGAAGAAAGACATTAAGGCTAATAACTCAGGATGTACCTATGAAGTGTCATAAGTTAAAATATGCAGCGTTAAATGATAAACATAGAACACCATGGGGAGGATGGGAAGTCAGTGGATAAATTAAAGGTATTGTTGATGGGAAAGTATGTAAACTTTGGAAAGCTAAATGAAATTCTTTCTTTGTTTAAAGAATGTGCCCTTGGCAATGCTTCTCGCTTGTCTGGATGCGGGATAGACAGGGATCTATGAATCTATGTAGATACTAGCCTATGAGTCAAAGGTAAAACTCTATACCCACTTTGGCCCCTAGAATGTTGCCCGAAAGGAAACATGGACCTTGGGCTGAAAAAGGGCCCCAACTCTACTCGCGTTCCCGAGCTAGAGCCTGGTCCATTGGATCATGGTGGATCAGAAGGACTGCAAAAAGTTGTAGACCAAACCAGGATTTTGTTTGACAGTGACCATCTCCATTGTCCCTTCAGGATCCAGCAAGGATCTCATGGTTGAATTGGCTACCATGACCCTAAGTGTGGGTCATTAAGGTAACAAAGGAAGTGGCCTTGTGCCAGAGGCCAGTGGGTGGGTCTTCCTCCCTTGCCTGGCTGTTGGTGAGAAGGACAAGGGCCAGAGTTGTGTGTGAGCTTGAAGATAGGAGCAGGTGGCAGCTGGTAGAAGCCTGTGAGGGAGAGACATGCTTGATTTCTTAAGGACAGCTTAGTCAGGAGAGCATGAGACTCTTAGTCTCAGCGTTGTGGTTTGCAGTGGCAGACGAACCTTCTCTGGCACTCAGGGCCGGACGCTGAGGGGTGGGGCGAACCGCCCAGTGGCGCACTCGCGGCGTCCATACAGACTGCGCATGCACGCCATCCCATACAGAGTGCGCATGTGTGGCATCCCATATGGAGTGTGCACGTGTGGCAGCCCGCTGCTTGCACACTCCGTACGGGATGCCGCACATGTGCACTCCGTATTGGCTGCCACTTGCATGGCATTCGTACGGGCTGCTGCTCGTGCATGCCGTCCATACAGGTGCCCCTACAGCAACCGTACAGGCTGCCACGCGAGTGGCATGCCGTACAGACTGCGCATGTGCAGCATCCCGTACAAACTGCACATGTTTGGCATCCCATACGGACTGCACATGTGCAGACGGCATCCCGTACGGACAGCATGCGAGAGCAGCAGCCTGTACGGATGCCGTGTGAGCAGCGCCCATACTGACTGCGCGTGCCTCTGGCCGCTCTACAGCTGCGGGGAGGCAGGGGCCATCTTGTCACCCCTCTGCCCCGCACTTCGTGCACCCCTGTGGGTTTGAGCCCCAGACTGAGCAAAAAGGTTGCAGCGGGGTTGGAATAGATGACCCTCGCGGTCCCTTCCATCTCTACAATTCTCTGTTTCTGCTGGAATCCAAGGCTATGGGAGAAGCAAGACCTTCTTGGGGTGTGGATGCTATGAGCAGGCTCAGGTCGTACATATGTGTAAATAAACCATATACACAGTGGTACCTTGGGTTAAGTACTTAATTCGTTTGGGAGGTCTGTTCTTAACCTGAAACTCTTCTTAACCTGAAGCACCACTTTAGCTAATGGGGCCTCCTGCTGCTGCTGCGCCACTGCTGCGCGATTTCTGTTTTCATCCCGAAGCAAAGTTCTTAACCTGAGGTACTATTTCTGGGTTAGCGGAGTCTGTAACCTGAAGCGTCTGTAACCTGAAGCATATGTAACCTGAGGTACCACTGTACTAAAGACATCACAGTCTTCTCTGTCTCACATCCAGAGGAAACCAAACCCTGGGCACTCCTGGAATCTTGCACTGTTCAGAGATTGTGGCGGCATGCAACATTGCCTAAGGCCCAGCAGTTCCTTGGGTTTGTGCAACCACTGTGTCTCTGTTCCCTTCCCTCCAGCCTTCGGATAAAAGGAAGGCGGATTAGGCAACAGGCGCAAGCAAGAGGCGCCTCACTGAGCCACAGCCCATTCCTTCCTGCTCAGAACTAGCAGTCAGACTTCGACTCCTCATGCTTTGCTTAGCCAGCCACGTTCAAGTACGCTTCTCAAGTCTGCCGCTATAGAAATCATTCCTGAAAGTATTGCCAAGACCCAGCAGTGATGCACAGGCAGCTCGGTTTAGCTGGAAGGTCAAGATGCAAGAAGACCTCTGGATCTCGTTCAGCATCGAAGGCTGAATCAATTCCAGCCCTTTATTTCTTAAATCTAGGGGTGTCTGCTCTTGAGTTTAGAAAACTCTATGCCATGGCAAAATGGTTTGTTTTTAAGGTGCTACTTGATTGCCAGCGACTGAGTACACATTACTGGCAATAAGGTCCTTCTTCTCTCTCACTGTCTCTATCTCTCTTTCAATGTTTTATTTTTCCATTTTCTAATTTTGCATCATCCAAACATCTTTTTGCGCAACAAATTTCATATACCCAATATTAATATCAACCACCTCTCCCCTTTCTTCGGTTACTTAAGTTATATCTTTTCCTCTGCATATCCAAGTTAAACCTAATTTTTTTTTGTCCAAAACAATCATATTTGAAATATTTCACTGCACGTTTTTATGTCAACCCTGCTAATGGTTTAAGTTGTTTACAATACTTCTATAAATATTCAACAAATGATCTTGAGTCTAAATTTAAAACTTTTTCTTCCTGATTTCTTATTCTTCCAGTAAGTTTCACCTTTCTCCATACTCCAATAATTTCTGCTGCCAATCTTCCTTGGCTGGGACTGCCTCTTCCTTCTATCTCTGGGAATATATCATTCTGCCAGGTCTGGTCACATACATAAATAATCTCTTCTGTTCATTAGGTATCTCTGAACCTATTATCCCCAAAAGGAAATCTTCTGGTTTCTTAATAAAAGTTATCTTGGACATTTTTTCAACTCTTTATATATCATTTCCCAGTAAACTTTAGGCTTTTTACAAACCCGTCACATATGAAAAAAGGTACCTTCTTTTTCATTGCACTTCCAACAATTATTGGATTCTGATTTATACATTTTTGCTAGTTTACTAAGTGTTAAATACTACCTGTACATCATTTTCATTCTCTTTTATCCCATAGGTAAAGGTTAAGGGACCCCTGACCATTAGGTCCAGTCGTGGATGACTCTGGGGTTGCAGCGCTCATCTCGCTTTATTGGCCGAGGGAGCCGGCGTACAGCTTCCAGGTCATGTGGCCAGCATGACTAAGCTGCTTCTGGCAAATCAGAGCAGCGCACAGAAATGCCGTTTACCTTCCCACCAGAGCGGTACCTATTTATCTACTTGCACTCTGACGTGCTTTTGAACTGCTAGGTTGGCAGGAGCAGGGACCGAGCAATGGGAGCTCACCCCATCAGAGGGATTCGAACCACTGACCTTCTGATCGACAAGTCCTAGGCTCTGTGGTTTAACCCACAGCGCCACCTGCGTCCCATAGCATGCTGTAAATTTCAAATCTACAATCCACAATTCTTCCCATGCTTCCATTTCAACATTATATCCTATATCCATTGCCCAAGGTCATTCTTTTCATCAATTAGGATCAAAGCTGGTTTGGGGCAAAATATATCAAAATGCAATGTTTTATAAGAAGCAGTAGGATAGATACGGGAAAGACAGGCTAGCATTCTGTATACACCTGCTCCCCAAACCAACGGTAGTTGTACATCAGATATACATTGGATGTGCAAAGTAAATGCGAGTGTGTACACAGTCTTTAAATGCACACGTACCTGGAATTAAGTCCTGTTGAACTCAGTAGGGCTTCCTTTTGAGCAGGCACACATAGAACTGAACTATAAGGATCTCAGCATGGCTGCAGCAGCAGGCAAGGTGAATTAACTTGGTAATAAAACAGTCATTTTAGAGCTACGGTTTCCATTTTTTATAGGCGCATGACTTCTCCTAGTCTGCTACACACAGCTGATGACTGGAATAATCTCCAACCATTAAAGAGTTAGTAAAGTTTAATATGTTGAAAATGAGTTTTAAATTGATTAAAGTTTATGAACAATGCATGCCACATAATAATTATACCACTTGAGGTTGGCTTTTTTTAAACCCCCCTCCCTAACTTATCCTTGGTGAAAATTAATCTGGCTCCTCACGTTCTCATCTTTCCTTGTTGTTCTAGTACCTTTTATGCGTCGCCTTGATTGCTGTCAATTTGTTTCTTTAATGTAAGCAATTAAATGGCTGATAGTTTCTGCTGGCTTTCAATTATCTCCTTGCCTGACAATAGCACCAGCTGCAACCAATTTTCACAAACCAAATTGCACAGAAAGGTTTGGTCTTGAAGACTTTGGTGCTCTGGGGAGTGGAGTTGTGTGGGGTGAAGAAACCAGCAAAGATTTTTCTCTTCTCTTCTCTTCTCTTCTCTTCTCTTCTCTTCTCTTCTCTTCTCTTCTCTTCTCTTCTCTTTTCTCTTCTCTTCTCTTGTTTTTATTTACATTCATTTTTACTTTCTTACTTTTTATTTCCACTAGTGTGTTTTTTAATAAAAATATATTTGATATTAACCTTGTATAATTTCTTTCAAACTTTAATAAAATTTATTGGGGGGGGGAGAGAAGTAGCTAGAAGTTCTTCCAACAACAACAACAACAACAACAACAACAACAATGCCACTCTGGGCGGCTTCCAAAAGAATATTAAAATACTATAATACTATAAGAAAGTCCTTCAAAGAGTAGTCAGTCATCTTGGCTGTATCATCATCACTGAGAGCCAGTGTGGTGTAGTGGTTCAGAGCGGTGGACTCGTAATCTGGTGAACAGGGTTCGTGTCTCCGCTCCTCCACATGCAGCTGCTGGGAGACCTTCTTTGAAGTCTCTCAGCCCCACTCACTTCACAGAGTGTTTGTTGTGGGGGAGGAAGGGAAAGGAGAATGTTAGCCGCTTTGAGACTCCTTAGGGTAGTGATAAAGCGGGATATCAAATCCAAACTCCTCCTCCTCCTCCTCCTCCTCCTCCTCCTCCTCCTTCTTCTTCTTCTTCTTCTTCTTCTTCTTCTTCTTCTTCTTCTTTCCACAGTTAAAACAATGCTCAAGGAGGCTTACAATAGGAAAGAATTTACATAATTGCAAACATAGCAAAGTAGTCATAAAAATAAACAAAACAGTTTTAAAACTACATAACCAAACTGAACAATTCCCACATAAAAATAAAGATACAGAAAGTTAATACCAGGTAATATCAGCAACAACAGCAAAAACTCCCAACAAAACTTCCCTCAAAATACAGTGGTACCTCAGGTTATGTTACCTTCGGGAAACGTAATTTTGAGTTACGAAGTCTGGACGTTGTCTTCCGGACAATGAAGGAAAACGGCAAGATTGCTAGAACTTGTGCTTATTGTTATAAGCAGTAATAAACACATAGCTTACACACCATCGAACCACCACCGCAGCCACAGCCTTCCTATCCCAGAAGGTAGGCATATATCTATATATAGCTGCTCTGTTACAGCATGACACTGATTGGCTGACCTAAACCAATCCTTAACTTACACCTACTGTTGACCAACCAATCAGGCTGTCTCTAGGCGGACTTCTGTCTCTGGGCAGACTGCCAAATACATCTCACCGTGTATACTTCCGGGTTTCGCCTTGTGCGCATGCGCAGAAGCCCTCTATCGTGCTGTGTGCATGCACAGAAGTACTGCCTCCGGATATGGACTTTTCGGGGGTACGTTTGGACCCCCAGGATGAATTAAGTTCGTATCTGGAGGGTCCACTGTATCCCAGTCCTTTCTGGGCAGCAGCAGCGGCGGCAGCAGTCCTTATGAGGCCTGTCAGGCCCTGCCCTGGGCCAGGTGGGGAGTGGCAGGAGCAGGGCTCTTAGGCACTCAAGCAGGGAAGTAGCTCATGCCCCAGATGAGGTGCAGGAAGCTTCTTTCTTCCGCCTTGTGTGACCGGGGAGTCCTGGGTGTGCTTTCTGGTGGGTGGGCAATGAAGTCGAGGAGGCAGCAGCATGGTGCAGTGTGTGTGTGTCTGTCCCAGATTTTTGTCAGAAAAAGTTCTTCAAGGGAATCTGATTCTCCTCCCTCACCAGGGAATGGGGAATGGGAAAGACAGAAATGGGAAAGCAAGAAGTTCCTAAAGGTAAAGGTAAATGTACCCCGACCGTTGGGTTCAGTCACGGACGACTGTGGGGTTGTGGCGCTCATCTTGCTCTATAGGCCGAGGGAGCCGGCATTTATCCGCAGACAGCTTCCGGGTTATGTGGCCAGATCAGCGCACAGAAACGCCGTTTACCTTCCCGCCAGAGAGGTACCTATTTATCTACTTGCACTTTGATGTGCTTTCAAACTGCTAGGTTGGCAGGTGCAGAGACTGAGCAACGGGAGCTCACCCCGTCGCAGGAATTCGAACCGCTGACCTTCCGATTGGCAAGCCCTAGGTTCTGTGGTTTAGACCACAGCGCCACCCGCGTCCCTAAGAAGTTCTACCATGGTATTTTATTCAATATTCACACACAGAGAGAGATGGATGCCGCCTCCTCTCAGAGTTGTTCCGTGTTGCTCTGAGTAAAGTCCAACCCCTTCGTCTCTCCTATCATACATCATCCCTGCGCCGGCTGATCTGGGCTTTCTTCCTCTGAGCTTTCTGTTCTATTACTCTCAATGCTCGCCTGGTCCTGGGAGAGGGGTGGGCAGTAATGCTTTCTAAAGACCCTGAGTCTGTCAGCTGTCTCTCCCCTGCTGCTCCCCTCCCAATATTTCCCAGCTTCTCCCCTCTGCAGCCTCTGAACTGTGCCCTTCTGCAAGCCACTGTTCTAAATCTATATTGTCCTGTTTCCGGGAAGGTTCAGGAGGAGGCAGGAGCAGTCCCCACCATTCCTCCTCAGTCCAGCCCCTGACAGAGGATATATTAGAAGCATCTTTGCCCTCCCACCTGACTCCTCCTCATCCATCTTCCTGCTGGGAAAGGAGTCTGCTTGCCCAGGGCTTCACCTGTAACTGAAGCAGAACAGCAGGCAGGCTAACCATCCCTTGTAACTAATAATCGACATGAGCACGCAAGAAAAGGAGCTTCCTAATTGATGACAGCAACCCCCGCCGCAGAGAGGGATAAACTGGCAGGGCTACGTTCTAATTTAATTTGGGCTGAGGAATATCCCATCAAATAAAACAGAAGCCGGTATTGGCTGGAGACAAATTCAGCTCTCAGTCGTTTTGTCTTGTAAATATCTTCTCCTCTGCTGTACCTGTCAGGGGACCTCTCGGTTTGCTCATTTTGCACAATAACAGCCGGTTGGGCTGCAGGTTTGTAGGGAGGGAAGCAATATAAGTCTTGGGTAGGGGCAGTGCTTTTTTTCTGGGGGGACACATACCCCTAAACATTTTGTGAATCTAAGTTTGGCCTCATTGAGGGGCAGAATTTCAATATGAGTAGGGAAATGAGAGTACTCCTAATTTTTTTTTAGAAAATAAAACCACTGGGTAGGGGAAAGCGTTTGTCAAACCTGGAAGTACAAATGATTCTTTTTTCTCTTTTTACTCTGCAATACAATAGATCAGATGTAATATTAAGGAGAGGCAGTCAAATACGGTTTAAGTGACTCATGGTCTGCCAGGAGGTGCCAGGATCAAGTGTTTGCAGGCAATCCCTGCCGCTCTCTACATGGGCAGCCAGGTTTTCCCACCCATCCTTGATGTCTGTTGATTTGTGACCATCACACTCCCCGACCATCACCTCAAGCTGCTTCATAAAACACTCCCCCCAAAGGCAAAGCAAAACCCCTAAACTTCAGCTAGTTTATTTATCATCACACTCCATGTTGTTGTTTAGTCGTTTAGTCGTGTCCGACTCTTTGTGACCCCATGGACCAGTGCATGCCACTCCATATGCAACCTTAAAGAAGAGATGCTGTTGATTGATGCTTTTCTTTCAAAAAGTGGGACCCCCCCAAAAAAGGAAATAAATGATACTTTTGGATTCAGGTTTTGGACCTTTCTAAACAGCTGAAATCCCAAACAGAATTGAGTACATAGTTCATAGTTAAACTATGGAACTCTCCTCTGCAGAAGGCAGTGACGGCCACCAACTTCTATGGCTTTAAGAGAGGATTAGACAAACTCATGCAGGTGAAGAAGTCTATCAATGAGTGCTAGGCATGATGGCTGAAGTGTAGGTGGTTTCCCCTGAGGCAAGACACAGTGATAACAACAGGAACCTGTATTGAACTACCAGAACTGGGCAACAGGGGCAAAGCAACTGCTTATATACATTTCTGAAGGCCTGGGCCACTCCCACTCCCAAGGTGATTGGCTGTCTAAACTTCCAAGCTGCGAATCGTAACTCAGAGTTTAAGGGCCAATGGCAGAGGCCCAAATCCTGAAATGTTCTGTGATTGGATATCATGTATTGAATCAGAACACGGGCTCAGAATCCTTAGTTCAGACTCAAGCTCAGGCAAACACAGACCACTGAATACACAACAATGGCTACCTTCTGCTGCAGTATTTCTGAATACTAGTTGCTGGATGCCACAGGAAGTGGAGAGTGCTCTTGTTGTCATGGTCCGGTCTACGGGCGATCAAAGTCCCAGCTGAGGACGTTGGGACCAGGGGCAAGATGGCGGGGTGGGAGCAGGAACGAGAGTCCAGAAGCCAGGGGTCCAAGGGTCAGGAAGCAGGGAGTCATGAAGTCAAGGGTCCGAGGGTCGGAGGGTTGAGAAGCAAGGAGTCACGAAGTTGAGGGTCGAGAAGCAAGGAGTCACGAAGTCAAGGGTCTGAAGGTCGAGAAGCAAGGAGTCACGAAGTCAAGGGTCGAGAAGCAAGGAGTCATGAAGTCAAGGGTCCGAGGGTTGAGAAGCAAGGAGTCACAAAGTCAAGGGTCCGAGGGTCGAGAAGCAAGGAGTCACAAAGTCAAGGGTCTGAAGGTCGAGAAGCAAGGAGTCACAAAGTCAAGGGTCGAGAAGCAAGGAGTCACAAAGTCAAGCGTCGAGAAGCAAGGAGTCAAGGAGCCGAGGTCAGAGGATCAGGAAGCAAGGAGCTAAACACAGCACAGCAGGAAACGTGTTGCTGTGGCAAAGAGCCAAAGGGAAATGCTGACCTTATATCCCTTCCTGGCTCTTGCCACCAGGTGCTGTGAGTTACCAAGTGGCCTCACCTGTGCGGCTGTGCCTTGCCTCTCCAGAACAAACTTAGGAAGGCCCCAGTCCTGCAAAGCCCTACTGGTCACAGGGCCTGGCTCCTGCACACACTCCTGACACTTGTGTTCCAATCCTGCTTGCAGGCTTCTTACGGACGTCTGGACTTGGTGTTTAATTGGCCTGACTCAAGAGACATTTCCCACATCCTTAAAATCTATACCCATCTGTGGAGTTAAATTATGCTTAACTCAGTGCAACAGGAGTGAAGAACCTCAGGGCTGGACCCCAAATGTGGTATGCTAAGCCTCTGTTTGGTCCTTGGGTCACACCCCATCTCCCAGGCCACACAACCCTGGGGCACATTCTCCTTTAGTGTTGTTTTTCTTCCTGGCTTGAATGTGCTCTTGAACTGTGATGATGTTTCTTGCTTGCTTGGATGGAGTGCAGAGAGAGATGTGGGCGAGCGTGTGTCTCTAGAAACCAACCTACTATACAAAAGGAAAATTCGGCATTGCTTGCTTTTGATTTTGGTCTAGCCTACATCTAGCTTGCTGAAGAAATGAACCTATGCTGCCAATTCTCATAGTAGACGAGTATAAAGTAAGCAGCACATACGCGACACACACATGCTTAAGTCAAGAAAGAAGTTAGCATATGAAGTTGAATGTATGTAAACACACCAAAATCTTGAGGGAGAATTTCCTGAAGAAAGAAATTAAATATTGTAACTTAATCTAAGAAGAAATGTAACATATGTGTTTTTTTAAAAAAAATGATATTTATTAAAGTTTCAAAGAAAAAACATTACATAGATAAAAAAGAAAGGAAAAATACAAAAATACAAAATACAGAAAAAAGATAAAAAACACTTAAAAGAAAAACACATCGATCTTTCCATAACTTACATTTCATTTCCTTACTTCCCTGACTTCCTCACACCTCCCTTTTTTGTATTCCAGTTCTATTAGTTAATTCAGCAATTCCTTTCCCTCTTTGTTTTTATCTTAATCCTTTAATTTAACATATTATAACTTTAAATTCTCATCTGTTAACAATCCATTTGTACATATACCTTTATAACATTGTTGCTAAGACCACTTAATTTCATTCTGACATCATTCTAACATTCATTAATTTTGCAGTATTTCTGTAAATAGTCTTTAAATTTCTTCCAGTCTTCTTCCACCGACTCTTCTCCCTGGTCTCAAATTCTGCCAGTCATTTCCGCCAGTTCCATATAGTCCATCATTTTCATCTGCCATTCTTCCAGAGTGGGTAAATCTTGTGTCTTCCAATACTTTGCAATAAGTATTCTTGCTGCTGTTGTGGCATACATAAAGAAAGTTCTGTCCTTCTTTGGCATGTAACAAATGGACTTGAATGTTTATAAATATATCAAAACCGTGAGAGAGATTTTACTGAAGAAGCCCAAGACTCTTCATGGGCGAAACAGGTGACAAACGCCGGCACCCTGTCTAACTCTTCTGCGTAACATCACTGACACTTTGTTTGATCAAACTTACCTTTGTTGATATCTACAGGAGCCTGGCTAAAGGTAAAGGGACCCCTGACCATTAGGTCCAGTCATGGCCGACTCTGGGGTTGCGGTGCTCATCTGGCTTTATTGGCCGAGGGAGCCGGCGTACAGCTTCTGGGTCATGTGGCCATGACTAAGCTGCTTCTGGCGAACCAGAGCAGCGCACGGAAACAGCGCCGGAGCGGTACCTATTTATCTACTTGCACTTCATGCTTTTGAACTGCTAGGTTGGCAGGAGCAGGGACCGAGCAATGGGAGCTCACCCTGTTGCGGGGATTCGAACCACCGACCTTCTGATCAGCAAGTCCTAGGCTCTGTGGTTTAACCCACAGCACCACCCGCGTTCCTACAGGAGCCTGGCTAAAGGAACTTTAAAGACTGAATTTTCCTTTTGGACACAATTTGAATGAGTTTTCTGTTTCTGGCTTCTGTAGTAGATCTTGTACATAGCTCTCTCAATTTTTGGATTATTAATATAAGATTTAGAACGTAGAATGGTTTGGTAGCGTTATACGTGCCGCTTATGTGCTGCTTACTTTAAACTGGTCTACCTCTAGCATGCGGCTCCTGGAAAGTTGTGTGGAAAGGAATGTGGACCTTGGGCTGAAAAAGGTTTCCCCAATCCCTGTTGTGAAATATTGTTTTATTTTTATTTTTTACTATTTACATATTTGTAAACTGCTTTGCAGCTCGTAAGTATTACAAGGTATTAATAGGATATATAGAATTGGCAAGAGTGACAAATAGAATAAGATCAGGATGAACAAAGTATTTGAGAAGATTGGAAATGTTTTGTAGATTATTTGGAAACGTATTGTGAACATATTAAAAAGTTAACAGAAGTATAAATTTAGCAGTCGGGAATATTGAGATATAAAGTTGAGAAGAATAAGATATGGGGGGAAATTAAAGTATGTAGTGGAAAAGAAAGAAAGAAAATGAACCACGGAAAGGGTGAAAGGCAAGTCAATATCAATAGTGGTTGTTTTTTAAAAAATGGTTTCAAGCTCAAAAACTGAAAATGATAAATAAAAATGGAAAAAATACAACAAAAGGGTATTAAACTAAAAAAAGAAAGAAGACAGTTTCACAAGGTAAAAATGAGATGAAATGCAACCCTCTCCACACAATAACAATAAAACCATCCCTGCAAACTCTAAAAATAACCATTTTAATAATAATAATAATAATAATAATAATAATAATAATAATAATAATTTATTATTTGTACCCCGCCCATCTGGCTGGGTTTGCCCAGCCACTCTGGGCGGATTCCAACAAAGATGTAAGATACACTAAAATGTCACATATTAAAAACTTCCCTGAACAGGGCTGCCTTCAGATGTCTTCTGAATGTCAGGTAGATGTTTATTGCTTTGACATCTGATGGCAGGGCGTTCCACAGGGCGGATTCCATTTACACGTATTCCATTAATTTGAGCCTTCTGAGGGCTGACTGTGGGCATTGCAGGGGTTTGGACTAGATAAACGCTGGGGTCCCTTCTAAGTCTGAAGTTCTATGACTGCATCACCGCATTGACCACTTAATAATGAAGGACATGATCCGGCGAAAGCCAAGTGCTTTTGAAAGCCCATTGATTTTAGTGGGAGAGCAAAGCCTGCAGTTAAATCTCTTCCGATTGAAATCGATGCAGCTTCAAAGTCCTTAAATTTAGATGCAGCATGTCCAATGAGAGTAGTAATAAACGGTAACCATCTGAGCAGAGTTCAAAAGTAATTGTGATACAGACAGTCCCTATGCACTCACCCGTGATCAGACAAGAGACACGCAGAAGATTTTTTTGGGCGGGGAGGAGGGAGAAAGAATGAAACAAGTTCTTAGCTTAGTACTCTGTAGCAGCACTCCATCAGCTACTGTATTTCAAACAGCTCTATTGATTTCCCCCCTTTCCATTGTTAGTTGCAAATAAGATTATAAATAAGAACCTAACGGACAACTTAGAAGGTTTAAATCCAGAACATCTTTCTCAGTTAGTTGGTTTCTGTTTCTTGAATTTGTTTTGTGACAGTAGGGAGAAGTCCTCTCCCTACAGCTTTATCATCTGTTATGGACTGGTATTGTTATGTTATGTACTGAAGTTCTCACCCTGGGCCAGCAGGGGGATACTGCAAATAAGGGATCGAAAGTGACGTTCAGTGATTGGATAGTTTTAGAAAATTGTTACAGTTACGTTGTACTGGAGCTCTATATAAGCAGGCTGACTGAACCCTTCAGTTCAGTTCTGTTCTGGCCTGTGAATAAACAAGAGCTGTTTGAAGAATTGCTGTGTCGTCTGATATGTTCACCCACAACTTAACAGGCGTTATACTTAAACACTTTAGATTAAAAAAATATATAAATTGCCTCATATGGTCTTCCAGATCTCTGCCTTTACATCTTGCCTTCTTTGCCCTCTGGTTGCTCCAGTTTTTCCTGCTTCTGAGCATCAACAAATAGGACCAAGCAAGTTCACAATCAAGATTTGTTACTGATTTGTTTGCTACTATGCTGTGGGTTAAACCACAGAGGGCTTGCCGATCAGAAGGTTGGCGGTTTGAACCTCTGCAATGGGGTGAGCTCCCGTTGCTCGGTCCCTGCTCCTGCCAACCTAGCAGTTTGAAAGCACGTCAAAGTGCAAGTAGATAAATAGGTACCGCTCTGGCAGGAAGGTAAACGGCGTTTCCATGCGCAGCTCTGGTTTGCCAGAAGCAGCTTAGTCATGCTGACCACATGACCCAGAAGCTGTACGCCGGCTCCCTCAGCCAATAAAGCGAGATGAGCGCCGCAACCCCATAGTCGTCCACAACTGGACCTAATGGTCAGGGGTCCCTTTACCTTTACGCAATGCTCTTTTGAGAAAATTTCAGTGGAAGTCAGTTTTAAAAACAAACGCTCGCTTCTCTCTTCTCTTTCTCTCTCTTATTTCCTTTTCGGTTCCTTTTTCTTTATCTCTTCCTCTTCCTTTTCCCTCTTCTCTGCCTCTGGATTAATATTTTGGTTTCGACCAAAAAATAAAGAAAGAAATTTGACAACAATCTTTGTATTTTTCTTTACAAACTTTTATCTCTATATATAGACGCGGGTGGCGCTGTGGGTAAAACCTCAGTGCCTAGGACTTGCCGATCGTATGGTCGGCGGTTCGAATCCCCGTGACAGGGTGAGCTCCTGTCATTCGGTCCCAGCTCCTGCCCACCTAGCAGTTTGAAAGCATGTCAAAGTGCAAGTAGATAAATAGGTACCGCTTTATAGCAGGAAGGTAAACGGCGTTTCCGTGCGCTGCGCTGGTGCTGGCTCGCCAGAGCAGCTTTGTCACGCTGGCCATGTGACCCAGAAGTGTCTTCGGACAGCACTGGCTCCCGGCCTCTTAAGCGAGATGAGCGCACAACCCTAGAGTCGGACACGACTGGCCCGTACGGGCAGGGGTACCTTTACCTTTACACACACATATATATATATATATATATATATATATATATATGTGTGTGTGTGTGTGTGTGTAATGAAGAAAATAAATAGATAAATAAATAAGTATCAAAATACAGCAAGTTTCCTGAGTTCCAGAGGGGCACTCATAATGATAATAATAAAATAATAATAAAATTTTATTTATATCCCGTCCTCCCCAGCTGAACCTGGGCTCAGAGCGGCTAACAAAAATATTGCTTCCATGAGCTACCTGCTACATTGGTTGCCCCAGTTCTTTGGTTATATGGTAAAGTCACACATGATCTGAATAGTGTGAATCAGGCATGTTGTTCATTACAGATGAACAGTGATGCCTAGCTCTCAAATAGCTTTTGGCACTGTCCTCTGCAGAGATCAGGAAACAATAAATGTATCCCTCAACCAGCCCTGGCGAAAGCTCGTACAGTTGTACCTTGGTTCTCAAACGTAATCCGTTCCAGAAGTCTGTTCCAAAACCAAAGCGTTTCAAAACCAAGGCGGGCTTTCCCATAGAAAGTAATGCAAAATGGATTAATCCATAATGTAACATGAATTTTACTATCTAATGGGAGCATTGATCCATAGAATGAAAGCAATAAACAATGTACTGCAGTCTCACAATCAATCAATCAATCAATCAATCAGTAGCTGAACTGGGTTCCACACAGTCACAAAAAGAAAACAAAAAGAGCCGCACTAACAAAAACGCAAAATAAATAGCAAAAACAGACAGACCTCAGCGTAACACTCAAAATGGAAGTGTGGCACTCAAATCGGAAGCATAACACTCAAAACGGAGCATGTTCAGCGTCCAAAAAATGTTCTCAAACCAGAACACTTACTCAGTGGCGTAGCGTGGGGGGTGCAGGGGGGGCCGGCCGCACCGGGCGCAACATCTGGGGGTTAGGGTTAGGGGGCGCAAATCCACGGGTTAGGGGGCGCAAATTACTTGCCTTGCCCCGGGTGCTGACAACCCACGCTACGCCACTGCACTTACTTCCTGGTTTGCAGTGTTTGGGTTCCAAGTTGTTTGAGTACCAAGGCGTTTGTGAACCAAGGTACCCCTGTACATCTTTATGAATGCAAAATTCCCATTAGAAACTGACAATTTAAAGATCCCGCTGAGACTAACGAAGTGCGGCAAGATCGTGCTGGCATGCAGGTTTCTGCAGATGTGTGCAGAAAATAAGTTGCCCCATAGTGAGCCTTTTCAAAGATGACTGCACTTTGTAAAATTAACCATGTGGCAGCTCGCCTCTGACAGTTACAAGCTAAACTAAGAGAAGCAACAGGAATTATGATTCTTGAGTGCTTTCCCCCCAGGTTGGCCTAGACTTCATCAGTAATTAACTGCTGCCCAGTATGACTGACTAGCAGATGGCCATTTTGACAATAGCTGGGATGTGGTTGGAGGGAGAGTTTGTCTATTGCAAAGGACCCTAGCTGGGTGCATTGTGAATCTATGGGCTCTGCAGAGATATATTGCACTCCTGCTAGCAGATATCGATCACTGATGGCTGGAGCGCTCAAGGTCAGGTCTGCCTTCACTGCAGTGGTGTACTTGAGAGCAACAGTCCCCGTTGTCAGAGCAAATGTCACTTGTCAGTTACACTAGGAGTGGAAATAGAGGATATGGCAGTCTTCTAATATGAATTAATTCTACTCACAGTGATCCTGTATGTTTCTAAGCACAATTCAAAGTGTTGGTGCTGACCTTTAAAGCCCTAAACAGCCCCAACCCAGTATACCTGAAGGAGCGTCTCCAGCCCCATCGTTCAGCCCGGACACTGAGGTCCAGTGCCGAGGGCCTTCTGGCGGTTCCCTTTCTGAGGTTACAGGCAACCAGGCAGAGGGCCTTCTTGGTGGTGGCGTCCACCCTATGGAATGCCCTCCTATAAGATGTCAAAGAAATAAACAACTATCTGACTTTTAGAAGACATCTGAAGGCAGCCCTGTTTAGAGAAGTTTTTAATGTTTGATGTTTTATCATGTTTTTAATATTCTGTTGGGAACTGCCCAGAGTGGCTGGGGAAACCCAGCCAGATGGGCGGGGTATAAACAAACAAACAAACAAACAAACAAACAATTATATCCCATGATCTGCACACAGTGATCCCAGGCCAGAAACCAAAGTCTAAAGGTAAAAGGTAAGGGGCCCCTGACCATTAGGTCCAGTAGTGACCGACTCTGGGGTTGTGGCGCTCATCTCGCTTTATTGGCCGATGGAGCATGTGGCCAGCATGACTAAGCTGCTTCTGGCGAACTGGAGCATTGCATGGAAACACCATTTACCTTCCCGCCATAGTGGTACCTATTTCTCTACTTGCACTTTGACGTGCTTTCGAACTGCTAGGTTGGCAGGAGCAGGGACCGAGCAACGGGAGCTCACCCCATCGCTGGGATTCGAACCGCTGACCTTCTGCTCGGCCAGCCCAAGACTCAGTGGTTTAACCCACAATGCCACCAGTGTCCCTTATTTTTTTACAAACATATGCATTTTTGTGTGGACACTTTACTACAATATATACAGTTTATCTCATTGCAAAATTCATTGCCTTGCAAAATTCGGAGAGTAAATTTCAAAGGATGGCTGTGTCTTGTTTTGACAAGTGCGCATTAGGGATGTTCTCCTTTAAATGTGAACTGAATTGAATTCCTCCACCATCCCCACTCAGGTCATGATCTACCTGGATCAAATCAGGTGGGGTGCTTTGAAACCTGACTTCTGTGGATTCCTGCTCTCACCCTAGTTATGAAATTATTTTCTGCAGAGACAGGCTGAGCCTGGACCCCTTATCAGACACGGCTTGTCAGCATCTAGCAAAGCAAGGAAAACAACAGTGTAAAGCTGCTCCTTTTCCTCCCAGAGATCTTGCACATTTGGTAGATGACAAGAGGCAGCGGCAGATGTTTGACATATACAAACATGACAGGAAGGAAAAGGTGGTGAGTTATACAGGTTTCTCCTGCATGATAAGCAGTCAGGCTCCCCGCTCATCCCTTGCGATGCTGCGCCGAGAGAGTGAATCAAAGGAATTTTATAAGATGGTTTATGATTGCCGTCATGTGGATTTGGCAGCAACTCATGAAATAATAGCCACACAATAGCAAGTTGACATTCAGCAAGGAAGAGCTCAACATCTAAGCCTGTACTTGATTTACAGGTGTCTTCTCTACCTTGTTTCTGGTAGCTGAGAGCTACTGTTGTTGGTTGGATTGCACAATGATGAGGATCACACCACAGGTCTTACCGAGTTCAATGTTCTGTTTATCGCAGCAACCAGGTATATAGCTGCTGCATGGAATAGTGGTTAGAATGGTGGTCTAAGACCTGAGATAAAAGGTAAAGGTAAAGGTAAAGGGACCCCTGACCATTAGGTCCAGTCGTGACTGACTCTGGGGTTGCGGTGCTCATCTCTTTATTGGCCGAGGGAGCTGGCGTACAGCTTCCGGGTCATGTGGCGAACCAGAGGAGCAGCGCATGGAAACACCGTTTACCTTCCCGCTAGAGTGGTACCTATTTATCTACTTGCACATTGATGTGCAATATCATAATGCTGTTATGGTGTGACCACATTTGAAATATTGTACACAGTTCTGGTTGCTTCACTTTGAAAAGGGCATTGTAGAGTTGGGAAAGTTGCAGGAAAGGGCAATCAAAATGATTGCTACGAAGAAAGGTTGCAGCATTTGGGACTTCTTAGTTTGGAGAAAAGGCAAGTAAGAGGCGACATTATAGAAGTTTATAAAATTATGCATAGCATAGATGAAGTGGATCATAGAATCATAGAATGTCAGGTTCCCACTTGATAACACAGCAAGCGTAGTTATTAAAAAGGATGATTTATTGTCAAAACAAACAGATAGCTCCAAACGGCTCTAACACAGCCTCCAACATCATCAATCAAGATGACCCTTCTGAAGACTACTTCCGGATTCTACAGAAGATAGAGAACTTTCGTGTCTCACATCTCTTGCTTTGTTTCCGGTCCAACAGCCAACTCTGAGGAGGGATTGGATCAGCTCCCCCTTCCTCCCTTTCTGACAAATGACTTCCATCTCTGTTCGCTCCTGTTTGAACTCCCTGAGAGCTTTGGCTGGGTTCCAGCCCGCTCTCAGCCATTCCCTTATCACCTGGCATTCCAAGGGGCAGGGGAGTTGGCACTAGCTGCTGCATGAAAGTTAACTTTTTCTGTTCCTGGCTGCTTTCTTCCGTAGGCTGCAAACCTCCACTGAGAGCTGGCTGCAAACCTTCACTGGGAGCTGGCTCATTCCTGACATAGAATCTTAGAGTTGGAAGGGACTCAAGGGTCATCTAGTCCAACCCTCTGCAAGGGAGGGGGTACAGAAAAGTTTTCCCCACTCAAATTTCTAGAACTCATGGACATCCAATGAAGCTGAATGTTGGAAGATTCAGGGCAGTTTTTTTTAAAAAGGACCATCTCTGTGCTGTGCATAATGTACGGAACTCGCTCGCTTGAAAGGCAGTGATGGCTATCAAGTTAGATGGCTTTAAAAGAGGTTTAGACAAATTCATGGAGAAGGCTGTGAGCTGCCCTGAGACCTCTGGGTATAGGGCGGAATATAAATTCAATAAATAATAAATAACAAGGCTATCAATAGCTACCAACCATGATGGTCAGAGGCAGTAATGCTTCTGAATATCTGTGATGGCCTGGGACTCGGCCTCAGACTCGGAGCTGGAGGAGTCTCAGTTTGCACTGGATTCTTTGCCTCAGGCGGCATCTGAACCAAGTCTGGGGCCTGATCCTGAAGAGCCCCAGTCTGCACAGGTTCCCCTGCAACAAGCACCAGCTGGGCCAAGTCAGGGCCTGAGCCTGCCCTGGCTCCAGAAGCTGGGATTACCTCGTTGCTTCAGCTGGGCAATCATATATAG
This sequence comes from Podarcis pityusensis, assembly GCF_964106645.2. Taxonomy (NCBI): domain Eukaryota; kingdom Metazoa; phylum Chordata; class Lepidosauria; order Squamata; family Lacertidae; genus Podarcis; species Podarcis pityusensis. The sequence goes on along the minus strand of NC_138031.1, from coordinate 6,004,793 downwards.
CTGCTCCACTACCAGTTGGGTCAGGGGAGGCTGAGGCGGCCCCTGGGTCTAGTAACCCACCGACGTTTCCCTAGCTGCAGAGACTCAGGTCTGAGAGAAGGAGAGACCTGAGTACTTGCAGGAGGAGTGCTCACTTTTGGGCGAGACAGGGAGGTGAGTCACTGGGGGATCAGGACCAGCCGTTAGCCCGACAGAGATAAAAGGCTGCTGGACCCCGCCCCAGGTTGCGGGAGCAACATTGCTGCTTGCCGGAACCTGCCTGTTACCCTGTGCCTGACCTTGCCTGGTTTCCTGCCTTGGCCCTGTTGAACTGACTCCTCACGGAATCCTTGGATTCGGGACCGGACCGGGACCGCGTTGCTTGGGTTACCCCCGGGCCCAGCACAATAGCTATTGCTGGAAACCACAGAAGGAGAGAATGCTCTTGCACTCAGGGCCTGCTTGCATCTGCTCAGCTACTATGAGAACAGGAATGTGGACTAGACTAGCAGCTAGACTGGTGACTGGGGGCGGCCACCGAGACCACATAACACCGGTCTTGAAAGACCTACATTGGCTCCCAGTATGTTTCCGAGCACAATTCAAAGTGTTAGTGTTGACCTTTAAAGCCCTAAACGGCCTCAGCCCAGTATACCTGAAGGAGTGTCTTCACCCCCATCATTCAGCCTGGACACCGAGGTCCAACGCCAAGGGCCTTCTGGCAGTTCCCTCCCTGCAAGGTTACAGGGAACCAGGCAGAGGGCCTTCTCGGTGGTGGCACCTGCCCTGTGGAACACCCTCCCATCAGATGTCAAAGAGATAAACAACTACCTAACATTCAGAAGACATCTGAAGGCAGCCCTATTCAGGGAAGTTTTTAATGTGTGACATCTTAGTGTATTTTTGGTCATTGTGGAAGCCGCCCAGAGTGGCTGGGGAAACCCAGCCAGATGGGTGGGGTACAAATAAATTATTATTATTATTATTATTATTATTATTATTATTATTATCCTTTGGCCTGAACCTGAAGACTTTTTTAATGTTCCTCCAGTGGCCCCACTGAAGTTTTTGCTCCTGGTCCTCCTGGCCACCACTGGCAACCGCAGGAGGGAATTGTGACCTTCAAGCTGAAAAGGTTCCCCATCCATTCTAAGCTAATGGCCATTACTTCATCTTGCTGATGCAAACTCCGTCAATTAATTGTGCAGATCTTTCTCAACAACTGATGGCCTTCCACTGGTTTTGATTGACATCGCCATTATTATTATTTATTGCTTCCCTACCATATTGGCACTCAAGGCCTGGGCCCCGCCATTGCAATACTCCCTATCCTTCTCCACTTCCCTCTGCAGAAGCTTGGAATGTAATAAGATCTCCCTAATTTACATTGAGTGAATTACGTCGGACGCAAATGCCTCTCTCCAGCATGCTTTTCAAAATCACAATGCAAACAAAATCAAGGGCAGTACAGGAAGACGATAATCACCTCATTGAACAGTCAGCTGGATGGAAAGTTATCTCTAAAATATACATCAGCATCAGATAGCTTTAACCAGAATCTTGTAAATTGAAACTAATAGAATTGGGAATCTGTCCTGGGTTCCAGCCAGGATTGGTAGCTGCACAGATTAAACGATATAAGTGATGCACACACTATTAGAGTCATTTTTAATAGTGTGCGTAAATGAATGCTGGTCTCTGATGTGTAATGCTTTAATGATGAGAACTTTATTTTCCCATTGTTAGTGGTTTCTGCCAGATTACATTTTCAGCAGACAAAGAAAACAGAAGGCTTTGCCTGTTAATTGAAGTGAACAGAGCAAAAGTTATCCTCAGAATGACCACAGTGGAGAGTGACTGATAACAACCGGGCTGAGTTAAGAATGATTGTGGATGTGTATTACTTTATCACTTACACTATTTCCGTTACAGTGACACGGAGTGCGTGTGTGTGAACTTGTGTCCCTTCAGATGTTGGTGTAGCATGGGTTGCCAGAACCCAGGGCTGCGTGGATGGGGTAGGTGGGTGGGAATGCGGGAAACGGATGGCATACGCATGCACATTGAACTGCCTTATGGCATCCACATCACCCAGGAGATTGCAGCCGCAGCGATAAGAAAATAAGAGTCGTTCCATTGTCTGGAGAAGTCACTTCCTGGTTCACATGGAGAAGTCGCTTTCAGTGGAGTCCAGCCACGGAAGCACACAGTTATATTGAGGGTGTTGAAATTTTGCACCCCCTAACAATTTTGCACCTGAGGCAACTGCCCCAGTGCCCCCCATGCTACACTACTATGGTAGAGTCCGCCTTCCATTAATCCCAGCTAGCATGGTCAGGGAAGATGAGAGCGTAGTCCAACAACATTTGGAAGGCCACAAGCTAGCCTGATGGTAGTGCTGTAGTAAAGGTAAAGGTAAAGGTAAAGGGACCCCTGACCATTAGGTCCAGTCGTGACCGACTCTGGGGTTGCGGCGCTCATCTTGCTTTATTGGCCGAGGGAGCTGGTGTACAGCTTCCGGGTCAATTTGCCATCAATTTGATTTAATTAATTTTTATAATGAAATATTTTTAGATTGTGTGATTAATTGATTTTTTGATTATTTGATTGTTGTTAGCCGCCCTGAGCCCGGCTTTGGCTGGGGAGGGCGGGATATAAATAAAATTTATTATTATTATTATTATTATTATTATTATTATTATTATTATGTGGCCAGCATGACTAAGCCGCTTCTGGCGAACCAGAGCAGCGCACGGAAACGCCGTTTACCTTCCTGCCGGAGTAGTACCTATCTATCTACTTGCACTTTGACGTGCTTTGAACTGCTAGTTTGGCAGGAGCAGGGACCGAGCAATGGGAGCTCACCCTGTTGCAGGGATTCGAACCACCAACCTTCTGATTGGCAAGTCCTAGGCTCTGTGGTTTAACCCACAGCGCCATTCGTGTTCCTAGTGCTGTAGTACTTCTCTGATAATATTCCATTTGGTGGGATATAATTGCCTTGCCTACTGCCTCCACAAGTATCTGAACATGCTGGTATATAGCTTTCATCTGCCACTATTTTTTTGGGGGGTGGGGTGGGGTAGAGCAACAATAGCATATAACCAAGGAGCTCAAGGTGGCGTTGATGGTTCTTCCTGTCCTTGTTTAATCCACACATCAACCCTGTGAGGTAGATTGGGTTGAGAGACAGTGCCTGGCTCCTAGGTCAGTCGCTGAGCTTTGTGGCTGAGCAGGGACACTCTAACTTACACCACGCTGGCGTAGTTCTCACCCAAATGAACAGAGACACCTTGTAATTTATTGTTATTTTAGATGTTGTCAATGTAGCGCATAATGTTTGGTCTGCACTTTACACTTCTGTCCAGGCTACTGTTGGGGCAAGTGCTCCTTTTGGCCCACCCATCCTGCACTCTCTCTCTCTCTCTCTCTCTCTCTCTCTCTCTCTCTCTCTCACACACACACACACACACAGAGCTATTATTTAGCCAGATCAAATCCCCATGCTCAGAAGCAGTATACCTCTGATTTCCAGTTGCTGCAAAGTGATAATTGTTAAGTTGTGGGCGAACATATCAGACAACACAGTGATTCTTCCAAAGCAGCTCTTTATTTGTAAGCTGGAACAGAACTGAACTGAGGAGCTCAGTCAGCCTGCTTATATAGAGCTCCACTAGAATGCAACAGTAACCATTTTCTGTAACTAGCCAATCACTGAATGTCACTTTCGATCCTTCATTTGCATACAAACTATCCAATCACTGAACGTCACTTTCGATCCTTCATTTGCATAACTATCTACAGTATCCCCCTGCTGGCCTAGGGTGAGAACTTCAGTACATAACAATAATGCATGAGGTCTATTGCCTCCAGGTTTTCTAGAGGTTGCAATTGTGGAAGGGCCATAGCTCTGTGGCTCCAGGTTCAATCTCCATCATCTCCAGGTAGGACAGGGAGATATTTCCTTCCTGGAACCTTGAGGAGGCTCTGCCAATCAGTGAAGATGCTACTGAGCTAGATGGAGCAAGCAAGAAGGAGCTTCCTATGATCTGTGGCCACCTGGTCGAATCCAGCCAGGCAGTTTTCTTCTTGTGCTCTTGCTCGCAGAACTCTCTTTCTCTCAAAGCTACTTATTAAGGGTGGCATTAAGCTGCAAGGTGGAAAAGGAAGGCAAAGGAAGCTATTTGTGGAAGAGAAAAGAGAAAACTCCCCTGGAATGATTTGACAAGCTGTCAGGCTGAATGATCGGATAAAAATGTCCAACTGCACTACCGTGCTTTGGAAGATCTGACATGCAGATGCCTTGAACATCAGCAAGCTCAAGCCATCTCTGTGCTCCCTCTGCGCTTTTAAAAAGAAAGTTAGCCTGCATCAATTTGGAAGCTGACCTGCCTTTGAGCAAATAAATAGAACTCTTAAAGGGAGTTAAAAAGAAAAAGGGTGCAGCGTTTGGAAGAATAGCCTAGCGGTGGAATAGTGGAATATGTCTTTCTGAAAGGTCATGCGATGCCATTCAAACAATCTGGATTTCTGATTTATTTATTTCGCAAAATTAATACACTGCTGATTGTTAAAAAACCCCCAAACCCTTCAAAGTGGTGAAACCTCCCTGTGGTCGTCGGATGAAGGATGGTATAGACATTTAATAAATAATAACAACAATCGTAAATGATAATGTTCTTATTGCTCTGTATCTGTGTTGGATGTGATTTTTATATAACAGGGCTGGAGAACCAGTGACTCTCCAAATCTTTCTGGACTCCTAACGTCCCACCAGATGTTTCTGACAACGGTGCAGAGGACAGGATGGGAATAAGGGTCTCTGAGGATTCTGTGGGGGAAGCCAGGACTGTTTAAATACCACTTTGAATGTGTAGTGCAAATGGGGCCTGACCATATGTCTACCTGTCTTATGAGGGTATTTATACACCAGCAATAGGGACGCTGGTGGCGCTGTGGTCTAAACCACTGAGCCTCTTGGGCTTGCTAATCATAAGGTTGGCGGTTCGAATCCCCGCGACGGGGTGAACTCCCATTACTCAGTCCCAGCTTCTGCCAACCTAGCAGTTCGAAAGCACACCAGTGCAAGTATATAAATAGGTACTGCTTCGGTGGGAAGGTAAACAGTGTTTCCGTGTGCTGCTCTGGTTTCTCCAGAAGCGGCTTAGTCATGCTGGCCACATGACCTGGAAAAACTGTCTGCGGACAAACACTGACTCCCTCGGCCTGTAAAGCGAGATGAGCGCCACAACCCCAGAGTCGTCTGCGACTGGACTTAACTGCCCGGGGTCCTTGTACCTTTTATACACCAGCAACTCATTAAGGATATTAATGTGGTTTAAGATGAAATTATTAAAACGTAGCATTGTAAAATAATAAACTGCAGAATAAATGATCAACCCTAGATCAAATTAATTCTCCGAAAACACTTGGCGAAACGAAACCTATTACAGCTGGTGACAAAATGTCAGAAATGTAGTTGCCTGTCTGAGTCTTACAAGAACAGCCTTCCAAATTACTGACGCCGCTTTGCCAAAAAGCTTTGGTTCACACAGAAGCACAAACAGAGAGAAATTCCCCTAAGTGCATTATTCACTTCCAGTTGTACAATGTGGCTTTTCTTGGGTTAGAATGTTTTGGATTTTTATATATATACAGTGGTACCTCGGGTTACATACGCTTAAGGTTACAGACTCCGCTAACCCAGAAATAGTACCTCAGGTAGTTTTATGTAGTTTTCGGGTAGTTTTATGTAGTTTTCAATTTCATTGTTCCGCAAGGGACAATGACAATAAAGATATAGTATCAAACTTTGCTTCAGGATGAGAACAGAAATCGTGCTCCAGTGGTGCAGCAGCAGGAGGAGGCCCAATTAGCTAAAGTGGTGCTTCAGGCTAAGAACAGTTTCAGGTTAAGAACGGACCTCCGGAATAAATTAAGTACTTAAGTACCACTGTATATATAAAAAGAAAGCAAAGGTTTTTTTAGATTCAGGTAGGTAGCCGTGTTGGTCTGACGTAGTCAAAATAAATAAATTAAATTAAATTGTCCAGTAGTACCTTAGAGAGCAACTATGTGTGTTCTGGGTATAAGCTTTCGTATGCATGCACACTTCTTCAGTGTATCTGAAGATATACTGGACAAACTTTTTGTTTTTTGTTTTTAAACGAAAGGGCACTAGGAGTTTGCAACCTCCCGCATGCAATCTGAAGTCCCGGAAAAGTTTTACCACCTGACCTGCTGTTTGTGTCAACCAGGCTTTAACTTAAATAAGGAATTGGTGGCTGATGAAATAACATTGCGAGCTGTGGTCTGGAAGTTGGCCCATAGGCTTGCGGCGAATGTGGATGAATAAAATCGCCCGGCAGAGAGGTGTAAGACACCTTTCTCTATATCCTTGCTGGTGGATTATAACCATCACTCAAGCATACTTCCCCTCCCCCGCCCTCTCCTTTGACCTTTGCAATAGATGTAATGTCACCACCTTTTGCAAACCCATCTTCTGGTTTATTTTGTAGCCTTGATAACACACTGGGGTTATTTTTCCCTCTCTCAATGAAAGGTCTGAAAAGGTCTTGGAAGAAAAAGGCAACATTTTTCTTCAGTGACAGATCTAATCCTTGGGTAGGCGGCAATCGGTGCTTCGCTGGGATTACAGTTTAATTAGTGATGGTCTTGTTTCCAGTTCCTTGCTTTGATGTTAATAGCAGGGAGACGGATGCACAGAAAGACTCTCATCAGTCTTCACGCACATCCTCCCCTTACGGGACCTTTTGCAGGTGAGCAATTGACAGAAAAGATGAAGTACACCATTGGAATTTGAAAGATAGCCGTAGCACAGCATGGACACTGTTTAACTTCAGTGTCACTCTTCCACATTTGAGCGGGAACATGTTTGCTCTACCCACTGGAGAGGAAGGAAGCTGTATTTGTCCCATCCACCTAGGAGGCAGGAAACCGTGTGTCTTGCCTCCCATTCAACGCTCACAGAGAGAGGCTCTTGAATAAAGAAATCTTTATTCAGGCTATCACCAACACAGGTTTGGCAGCAGACACGGATTGCAGGAGTCAGGATTCAAGAGTTCAGGAATCAGGCAAGGTTTCCAGAACCGAAGCAATGAAGATGTCCCAACAGTTCCCACACCCTACCTACCAAGCTTTTAAAGGCGAGGCATGATATACCGTGCTTTTCCGTGTATGTTTTTTTCTTTAAAAATCATGCTAAAAAGTGGAGGTTGTCTTATAAATGGGTAGTGCATAGGGTGGACGTTTGATTGGTTGCTGCTGAGGTTGTGAGAGGCTATTGTGCGTGTTATTGGTTGCTGCGTCAATGGGTGGTGTTGATTGGCTGACGCTCCAGCAGTTGGGCGGGCGATTGGCAGCTTCTGCCTGTGTAGGGACAGATCTCAACAACCCTGGGTAATCTCCCCCCAAAAAGCTCAACAACCCTGGGCAATCTCCCCCGATTCTCTTAAATTTGAGTCCCCCAAAATAGGGGGTGTCTTATACATGGGGGCATCTTCTAGACGAAAAAGTACGGTACTCATGGCTCAAATGTTGGGATTGCAGATGCAGGTTCTTCTGGTGTGGATGGGTGTTCTCCCATCTTTGGAGGTGGTGCCTGATACTAGGTGATAATATCGCACCCTCCCATTCTGGTTCCTGATCGGTCACTGCTGCTGAGTCGGTGCGCCTCTGAAGCAGGGTGAAGCAACTGCCTCAGATGCTGGAAGCTCCCAAGGCAGCATCCCTGTGGACACCCCACCTGCGCTGCCACCTCTCTGGTATCAACACCAATTTATGAGTGTGAGAGATCTCATAAGGTTTCTGGCTGATTCCTATGACCCAGATTCAACCTTCACTGACTGCCAGCATAAGAGCTGTTACACTAGCATAAGGGTGAGAATAATGGTTTTGCAATATGTTGCACCAGTGAAAGCTTGCTTTGCAGCAGGTCTATTCTGCCTTGGCCAGACTCCACCTGGAGTCCTATGTCCATTTCTGGTCACCAGAGTTTAAGAAGGACATTGACAAGCTGGAACGTGTGCAGAGGAGAGTGACCAAGATGATAAGGGTCTGGAAACCAAGTCTTATGAAGAACAGCTGTGCGACTTGGGTTTGTTTAGTCTGGAAAAGAGGAGATTGAGATAGTATAGCCATCTTCGAACATCTAAAGGTCTGTTACGTGGAAAATGAGCTTGTCTTCTCCTGCTCTGTAGGATAGGAGCTGAGCCAATGGCTTCAAGTTAAACATCAGGACCTCAGGATAGCAGGTTCCTTGATGGGGAGAAGTTATCTTCTCCCCCACAGTCTTTTCTGGGGACTCATGTTCTCTCAAACCCCCCCCCCCCATTATTATGGATGCTTTAGCTGAGATTCCTGCATTGCTGGGGGGATGGGACACTAGATGACCCTCAGGGTCCATTCCAGCTTTAAGATTCTATTATTGTATTAGCTTCTGGATGGCTCAGTTGGTAGAGCATAAGACTCTTGATCTTGTGGGTTCGAGCCTTGGCAAAAGATTCCTGCCTTGCAGGGGTTGGACTAGATGACCCTCATGGTCCCTTCCAACTGTACAGTTTTATGATTGGCATTGTACCCCCGCAAGTGATAAAATGCTCTTCCTGCACAACTGAAGGCAGCAGCGCTTCTACATAATAGTTGCTGGAAACCACAGGAGCAGAGAGTGTTCTTTTGTGCTCGAATCCTGCTTGCCAGTTTCCCACAGAAGAAGAAGAAGAGTTTGGATTTGATATCCTGCCTTTCACTCCCCTTCAGGAGTCTCAAAGTGGCTAACATTCTCCTTTCCCTTCCTCCCCCACAACAAACACTCTGTGAGGTGAGTGAGGCTGAGAGACTTCAAAGAAGTGTGACTGGCCCAAGGTCACTCAGCAGTTGCATGTGGAGGAGCGGAGACGCGAACCCGGTTCCCCAGATTACGAGACTACCGCTCTTAACCACTACACCACACAGGCATCTGGTTGGCCACTGTGAGAACAGGGAGCTGGACTAGATGGGCCATTGGCCTCATCCAGCAAGGTTTTCTTAGGTTCTTAGGAACCACAGCCATTCCGTAGACCCTACGCGGATGCTGTCCATATCTCCATATGAAAGCTGAACGACTCTTTCTTCTACCAGCATTGGCCACCATTGCTCCTGGCCTTTTGCTTGCCATAACCATTTGTCTGCTTTAACTGGGAGCAGAAGGCACTGTTTGACTTTCAAAACAACCCGGTCACCTGTGATTGTGCCACAGAGATCTTACGAGCGCATCTCCAGCTTTGTGCCTGTTTCCCGACCTGACAGAAACAACCTTGTTTGTTTGTTTTTACGGCCCAGTTCCATTTCAAAGAAGCTGAATGCGTTTTGAAAAGTCCCCGTTGTATTTTTGTTGTCCAGATGGCTGAAGGGGTATTACGGCTCTCTTCCCCATAAACTCTATGTTTTCCTACAATATCTGCTCCCCCTCCCCTTTCAAAGGAGAGTCATTAAACAGTAGACAGAAGCAGGTATCACTGCTGCAGGCCTGAAGATGCTCTTAAAGTGCTTTGCTTTGTCCTTAAAATGTATGCTGGAGCGAGGTTGCCTCGAGAAATAAATTACAATAAAAAAATATCCCTTGATGCCTGGGGTTTGCTGGCAACCCCGAGATTCACTTTAGTTAGAAATGGAGTCTTTTCAGCTGTGAAATGCCCTTTAACGTTCCGTGTGATGTGTAGGGCCGGATAATAACGAATTGCCTGACTCCGTGCTAGTTGGATCTCACATCCCTGGGGGGCAGTGCTCCCCAATCTAGTTCAAATATTGCAGCAAAGCAAGCTATTGAGGTCAAGCAACATGATTAGTAGAGCAAAGGGCTAGAAGGAAGCTGGAACCTTTCAGGGTGACTGAGATGCAGAGACCAACTAAATATGGCTTCTGCTATTGGAGGAACAATGGTTCATTGGCACATGTCAGGAACGAACCATATAGGAATAGAGGGAGCTGCCTTACACTGAATCAGACCCCTGATCGGTTTAGTATGATTTTTTATTTCACAGTGAAATTGAGAATGTCTGTGTGTATTGCTTTAAGGGTTTAACTGGAAGATTCCACTGAAGCTAAAAAAAGAGCAAAAAGAGTTCGCTAAACACCTAGATGGGTTAGTAATTAACTATTCTTGTTCTCTGCTAGCTAACACGTGAGTGTTTAACTTTAGATCACATGAAAGGTCTTGAATTGCAAATTGCCATCTTGGGGAGTAGGTCTTTGGTCTTTTGTTCCCAGCCGGAGTAGGAATAAGATGTGAATTACTCACTCCAGGAGCACAGAGTTTTTATCTCAGTCCTATTCAAAGTTATTTTTAAGATGCTGAGCCTGTGCTGGATGTGCACACGATCTTATGGAATTGTTTGAATGTGTCATTTACTTTTTTTTTGTTCTGTTTTGCAGAAAGTTCTGCAAGTAAAGCTTTGAATCAAACTTTTGAGCCTGGACAATGTTTTATTCCAAAAGGAGTCAGTTTTTATGCATCAAGTTGCATCATGCTGTGCCATATCAATATCTACAATATGTTCTGCTTACCTCAGTATAGTCTATATTGACTGGAAGTGGCTACCACCACTGTCACAAGACAATACACCCCTGAATGCCAGCTGGAATCACAACTGGGAAGATTGTGGTTACATTCAGGTACTACTTTTGGGCTTTCCATAGACAACTGGCTGGTCACTGTGAGAATAGGATGCTGGACTTACATGGGCGATTGGCCTGATCCAGCAGGTTCTTCTTATGTTCTAATTGTCTTCCAGACCCATCTGGAGATGCCAGATGGGACCTTCTGCATGTGAAATGAATGCTCCACCACTGAACCATGGCACTTCCCAGGGGTGAGTCAGCAGCCAATCCCTAATCAGAGCTAGAGAACCAGTCCAAGAGGCAGAGCTGGGGAACAAGGCCAGGAAGTAGAAACGAAGAGCACACATGGATGCTTTAGCTGAGATTTCTGCACTGAAAGGGGGTTGGACTAGATGACCCTGAGGTCCCTTCCAACTCTTAAGATTCTATGATTCTACAGAAACACACTGGAGGCAGGATAACCCAGTTGCTCAGGGAGGGTACCATTCCAAACAGGATGCCTTTATAGCCCTCCCTGCCTGGGATGGTCTAATGACCATCTGACTTTCCCACAGTGGCCAACAAATGGAAAAACCCCACAAGCCAGATCTTCCAAATAATAAAGTTGTTGTATAAATAATAAAGTTGTTGTTGCTGTTGTTGTTGTTGGGCTCTGCCTTTCCAGTTGGAGCCACAGGAGGTGAGTATGCTCTTGTGCTCGGAACTAGGAACCCTCCCCCCCCCCCCCGGGAAAACAGGAGTAAAAACAGGTGCAGCTGTGAAATAGTACAAGCAGTAACAATAACAATAACAATAACAATAATTTATTATTTATACCCCACCCATCTGGCCGTATTTCCCTAGCCACTCTGGGCAGCTCCCAACAGAATTAAAAGCACAATAAAACATCAAATATTAAGAGCTTCCCTAAACAGGGCTGCCTTCAGATGTCTTCTAAAAATCAGATACAGTGGTACCTCTGGTTACGTACTTAATTGGTTCTGGAGGTCCGTTCTTAACCTGAAACTGCTCTTAACCTGAAGCACCACTTTAGTAAATGGAGTCTCCTGCTGCCACCGCGCGATTTCTGTTCTCATCCTGAAGCAAAGTTCTTAACCCGAGGTACTATTTCTGGGTTAGCGGAGTCTGTAACCTGAAGCGTATGTAACCTGAGGTACCACTGTAGTTGCTTATTTCCTTGACATCTGATGGGAGGGCATTCCACAGGGCGGGCGCCACTACCAAAAAGGCCCTCTGCCTGGTTCCCTGTAACCTCACTTCTTTCAGGGAGGGAACCACCAGAAGGCCCTCGGAGCTGGACCTCAGTTTCCAGGCTGAACGATGGGGGTGGAGACGCTCCTTCAGATATACTGGACCGAGGCGATATTCAGAATTCAGAAGCATTGCTGTCCCCATGTATGCAGGCAAAGCCAAGCCATCATGGCTGGTAGCCACCGATAGCCCTCTCCTCCACAAATCTGTCCAATCCTCTTTCAAAGCAAAGAGGTTGCTCTCCATTTGCGATGCAAGGCAATGCCCAGAAGGGACCATGTGATAGAGGACAAGCACACAGAGACGGCTCTGCTGCACAGAGCATGTGGCAGAGAAAGTGCACCCAGGAGGAGAATCGTTTCTAAGAGAGAGACAGTTAAAGAATTTCCATTTTTTTTTATTGATTGAAATTAACATAGCAGGATCTTCCTGATTTACCATGACAGTGTAATTTGTCTGAGGAGCAGGTGAAAAACATGGGGAGATAGTAAAAGCACAACGTCAGGCAATACCAATGAGACGGAAACATGGAAGGTGCCTAAACATGGAAGGAAGCCAGGGTGGCTATCTAAAGAACTTTTAACTGAGTTAAGATTAAAAAAGGATGTGTACAAAAAATGGAAAAGGGGGGAAACCACCAAAGAGGAATTCAAACAAATAGCCAGCACATGTAGACACAAAGTCAGAAAAGCTAAAGCACAGAATGAACTCAGACTTGCTAGAGAGGTTAAAAGCAACAAAAAAGGCTTTTATGGGTATGTTCGTAGCAAAAGGAAGAACAAAGAAACAGTGGGGTCACTCAGAGGAGAAGATGGTGAAATGCAAACAGGGGACACAGAAAGGGCTGAACTCCTCAGTGCCTTCTTTGCCTCAGTCTTCTCCGATAAAGAAAACAATGCCCGACCTGAAGAATTTGGAGCAAATGATTCAGCAGAGGAAACACAGCCCAGAATAACTAAGGAGATAGTACAAGAATACTTGGCTAGTTTAGATGTATTCAAGTCTCCAGGGCCAGATGAACTGCATCCAAGAGTATTAAAAGAACTGGCAGATGTGATCTCAGAACCACTGGCAGTCATCTTTGAGAATTCCTGGAGAACAGGCGAAGTCCCGGCAGACTGGAGGAGGGGAAATGTTGTCCCTATTTTCAAAAAGGGGAAAAGAGAGGACCCAAATAATTACCGCCCAGTCAGTCTGACATCAATACCAGGGAAGATTCTGGAGCAGATCATTAAGCAAACAGTCTGTGAGCACCTAGAAAGGAATGCTGTGATCACCAATAGTCAGTATGGATTTCTGAAAAATAAGTCATGTCAGACTAACCTGATCTCGTTTTTTGACAGAATTACAAGTCTGGTAGATGAAGGGAACGCAGTGGATGTAGCCTACCTTGATTTCAGCAAGGCATTTGACAAGGTGCCCCATGATATTCTTGTAAAGAAGCTGGTAAAATGCGGTCTTGACTATGCTACCACTCAGTGGATTTGTAACTGGCTGACTGACCGTACCCAAAGGGTGCTCATCAATGGTTCCTCTTCATCCTGGAGAAGAGTGACTAGTGGGGTGCCACAGGGTTCTGTCTTGGGCCCGGTCTTATTCAACATCTTTATCAACGACTTGGATGAGGGACTCAATCATGTGACGCGGCAATGATGTGACGCGGCCGCTAAAAAAGCCAATGCAATTCTGGGCTGCATCAATAGGAGTATAGCATCTAGATCAAGGGAAGTAATAGTGCCACTGTATTCTGCTCTGGTCAGACCTCACCTGGAGTACTGTGTCCAGTTCTGGGCACCACAGTTCAAGAAGGACACTGACAAACTGGAACGTGTCCAGAGGAGGGCAACCAAAATGGTCAAAGGCCTGGAAATGATGCCTTATGAGGAACGGCTAAGGGAGCTGGGCATGTTTAGCCTGGAGAAGAGGAGGTTAAGGGGTGATATGATAGCCATGTTCAAATATATAAAAGGATGTCACATAGAGGAGGGAGAAAGGTTGTTTTCTGCTGCTCCAGAGAAGCGGACACGGAGCAATGGATCCAAACTACCAGAAAGAAGATTCCACCTAAACATTAGGAAGAACTTCCTGACAGTAAGAGCTGTTTGACAGTGGAATTTGCTGCCAAGGAGTGTGGTGGAGTCTCCTTCTTTGGAGGTCTTTAAGCAGAGGCTTGACAACCATATGTCAGGAGTGCTCTGATGGTGTTTCCTGCTTGGCAGGGGGTTGGACTCGATGGCCCTTGTGGTCTCTTCCAACTCTATGATTCTATGATTCTATGATTCTATGGGGTGGTGCTCTGGGGATGAGGATGATTTACTAGCTCATTTTAGGTTCCAGGGGAGCTTCTGGGTGTTCCTGGAGCGGAAATGTCCAACTCTTATTGAAGCTTTTCCGTCCCTGATGTTGTGTAGTAGATAAGTGTTTCACCACAGTACCAAATAAGCAATCAGTTCTTCTGTTGTTGTTGTTTAGTCGTTTAGTTGTGTCCGACTCTTCATGACCCCATTGACCAGAGCACGCCAGGCTCTCCTGTCTTCCACTGCCTCCTACAGTTTGCTCAAACTCATGCTGGTAGCTTCGAGAACACTGTCCAACCATCTTGTCCTCTGTCGTTCCCTTCTCCTTGTGCCCTCCATCTTTCCCAACATCAGGGTCTTTTCCAGGGTCTTCTCTTCTCATGAGGTGGCCAAAGTATTGGAGCCTCAGCTTCACGATCTGTCCTTCCAGGGAGCACTCAGGGCTGATTTCCTTCAGAATGAAGAGGTTTGATCTTCTTGCAGTCTATGGGACTCTCAAGAGTCTCCTCCAGCACCAGAATTCAAAAGCATCCATTCTTTGGCGATCAGCCTTCTTTATGGTCCAGCTCTCACTTCCATACATCACTACTGGGAAAACCATAGCTTTTACTATATGGACCTTTGTTGGCAAGGTGATGTCTCTACTTTTTCAGATGCTGTCTAGGTTTGTCATTGCTTTTCTCCCAAGAAGCAGGTGTCTTTTAATTTCGTGACTGCTGTCACCACCTGCAGTGATCATGGAGCCCAAGAAAGTAAAATCTCTCACTGCCTCCATTTCTTCCCCTTCTATTTGCCAGGAGGTGATGGGACCAGTGGCCATGATCTTCGTTTTTTTGATGTTCAGCTTCATACCATATTTTGCGCTCTCCTCTTTCACCCTCAATAAAAGGTTCTTTAATTCCTCCTCAGTTCTTCTGAGGCAGGAGCAAAATAGCAACCTAACCCAGGTTCTGCCCCAAGAAGGGTTGGATTCTGCATCCTGGGTTGATTGTTCAAATGGATGCCTTTCCATTGATTATGCAGAATTCATTCTCCCTCTCACAATTGACTAGTGTAGGGTAATGACATTATTTAGACACTGTCTCCTCCTTATGCTTAAAGTGCTTACACTTCTGGTAGGGACCTGGGGGAATGAATGTGGCCCTCCAAGTCTTTCTGTCTGGCCCCTGGGACTCCTCTCAAGCCACACCCCCCTCTCCCCAGACTACATCCCTTACTGGGCCTCTTTAATGACTCCTGAGGGGTTTGGCAGGGCTGGGGTGCACCCTTGAACCCCGGTAATACCCCCTAGTGCTACGGTGGGACCGCTGACAAATATTCTAATTCTGGATAACAGTTTTCTAAGCAATGATCGCAATGCTCAAACATCCCATTCCAACTTCATTGCAGCTTTCAACGGGATGATCAGCTGAAAGGTTTAGCTCTCAGGATCTCTTGGCATTGGAGCTGGTGGCCTCAACAGTCCGCAAATGGAAAATCTCATAGGATGTGTGACTTTCACTTTGGCATAAAAATCTGCGGAGTTTAGCATTAGCTGGGAAAAGCAACAACTTATAAATTGCATGTTGCCAAAGGCTTGGAGGACCCTGCAAAAATTCAATGCCGTTTGGTGGTGTTTTATCATATATACAACAAATACAGACGCACAGGATGTTCACTCTGCGGCACAATGTGAAATTCAGATTTCCTAATGCTCCTAAATACTCTGCTTACCAGGTGTTAAGTCTTTGTGTGTGTATGTATTCCATAAAATCAAAGGATTGCAGAATTGCAGTGTTGGACGACACCCCAAGGCTGCAAAAACCCTGTAGTGTAATTTGTACTTGTATTATTTTTGATTTGTTTGCTTTGCTTCGATGGAAATTTCAAAAAAGAAAATGAAACGAGACTAAAACTCTAAGAAGTGGACCCGTAACGATGACAGTTCTCCTTAAAGAAATAAATATATAAATGCAAACATGGGCTTGACGTGAGTTTAGCTTCCCCTCCCCCGCCAGTAAATGACCTCCCCAGGCACCTCGAGGGTGGGTGGGTGGGCAGGCAATCGAATGAAGGGGTCCACGCATTCCCACAGCTTCCTTCCAAGCAAAGAGCCTTTGCCTCGGCTGTCTGCTGTGACAAACGAGGGAGCCATCAGCCGTGATTATGAGCTGCAGTCTAACTTCGTGAGCTTCTGCTTTTGTGTCCTCCCCACCCCTTCGTCTTCCTTTGGAGGGGTCCTTCTGTGCAAGGTTAAGCTTCCCAGACCCCACTTAATCGCCTGGAGAGGCACTCGCATCCAATCTCGTCTATCCAAATGAGCCTCCGTAGACAGGTGTTGCTTATCTGGAAAGCTTTCAGACAAGGAAGGAAGGAGGAGGAGGAGGAAGAAGAAGCGGAAGAAGAAGAAGGGGGAAGGGGGAGGGAAGAGAGAGAACTTTTAAATTCAGAAGAGAACAACATGTCAACATTCCTTAAACCATGATAAATGTAGCAAAAGCATCCCGCTTGTTCCAAGCAGTGGTGAGTGATGGTGATTTATGAGCGTGGAGATTTTTCTAAAGCAAGTGGTTTTCAGGGAAGAAAGAAAGGTCACCGTAAGTTAGGCCTTACATAGCTTATCTTGTTCCCCCGGCAGCCTGCAATTCCCTCTGAAGTAGTCGGTGTCAGATTACCTTGTCTTCCTCGGGAGAACCACCATTAATAACAATCATCATTGTGATAACTAAGAAAAGATACACACACCCCATTTCCCCCAAAACGTATTGTTCTTGGGGCCTTCTGACACCCACACATAGATAAAAGCAATGCATCATGGAGTGGGAACACAGAAGCGGCATACTGACCCCAAAAGATGATGAAGAGCAAATCAAGGAACCCAAAGGCAGGGAATAAAATCTTCTGAGAAGGAGGACGTTCAGGCTATGGCAAGTTCATGGGCTGGGGAGGAAACATCTGGCACATTCTCAGTTCCTGTCTAGTCACAGGATCAGTCTCTGGGGTCTGTAGCCTGAGGAGATGGGGCCTTCAAAATTCCAGGTTGGCTTTTTCAACTTCTCACAACTCTTTAACTTTGTCGTGCTCCACTGTGTGGCCTCAGGGGATGAGGTCCCAGTTGGTAACATCAGAGATCAGGGATGAAGCTGCTGCAGTCCAAACAAACTAGGGTCAAGCACGGAGAATCTGTTCAGGAAAAAAACAGGGGCAAGCTCAAGCAGCAGCCCAAGATCAACACCAGAAGGCACAGGTTGATCAAGAGGAGAGATGAGAACAAGGAGATGGATATCTGAGCTGTTTCCAGATACTAGAAGTCTCAAGAGGAAGACCTTACATATTTTGGCCTCTCAGACCATACCCTAACTACAGCTGTTGGTGAAGGAGTTTCAGGTATGACAAGCTCACAAGGAGGTTCCAGACTCATGAGGTTTATGTTGACTCTGGGTCCGGAGATGCACGTTAATTCCTCGTTCTTCGGCTTGGACTTTTTAGTGCCAGTGTTCTTCAGGACTGACATATCCCAGGGCCTTTTGCTGGATCTTCCTCTAGACATCCCCTCAAAGGGATCCTCAGTTCCAGAGGACTAAATTCCAGAAGATAGCAATCTCAAATTATGTCCACCCTTTCAAGAGGGTCTGTGTAAATATGGAATTCACATCTATGTGTCAGGAGCTAGGCCTACACTCGAGTAGGACCCTGGCAGAGACACATGCCTGACTGGCATGTTCTCTCCCTCCTGGTCTTTCGTTCGGGAGCTTCAAAAGCTTTCCTCAGCCCGAACACTGATGCCAACCGACACCGGCACACTTAGGGATCTGCAGAGTTTGCGCATCTCGCGTGACAGAACTCAGCATTTTGGCTAATCTACTTTATTTACATATAAACACACGCGGAGCACTGCAACATGACTCCCTCTCTCTCTAGCATCAGACAGCAGAGAGAGAAAGAACAAAGGACAATAGTCCCACTTCACGGAACACAGTAACACAAACATCCTGTCTCCGTCACTTCCCACTCTGTGGAGTCAAAACATATGCCATCATGTGATAGACAAAAATCCCATGACTGCAATCATGGAGCAGGAATTCTAACATCTATGTGCCTTCAGGGTCTCCCCCACCCCTTCAAGCTGGCTGTTTTTGATGTTCTTTTTGCAGGGGGAAGCAGATCAGTCCTCTGAGTGGAGGATTAGCTTTGAATCTCACAAAAGAACTTCATGCTATTTACCATCAGCTGACAATTGTCCACATTTAGCCTTTGGCCCAGTCAGCTCTGTCTGCCATTAAAACTGCCATCACTTCCTGTCCTGGGCAATTGCTTCCCAGGAAAGAGGGGAATAAAAATAAATAAATCAGGAGTGCAGCCATTAGTACTTACAAAACAGAGAGGCTGCATAAATGGGAATCCGTCAGTCTCGGTTTAAATAGTTAATTACCAGCATTATAGTGTCTCCTTAGCAGCGTAAGTGTTATAATAAATGTAACGTATCTTCCTGCCAGAAGGCTGGACCCATAATGGATTGCTTTGTTGATGGTCTTGAATAGCTTGCTAATATTGATTGGAAAGAGAGAGAGAAAGAAAACTGGCAGCCTCCTCAATTGACTCTAAAAATAGCAAAACACAGGCATTGCAACAATGCAAAAATTGGACTCCTAGGCTCAGTGATAAGCATGGGAACAAATTTGCCTCCCCTTAATTTACAGCTGAAAGGGATCTTTCTTTTGAAAGGAGGCAGAAATCACGGCAAAAAACCCCCACTCAGCCCTCTTTTAAGTTTGGGGAGGAGGAGTTCAGCATTTGGTATGTCCTGAATTTTGAGATCCAACCCAATCTGTGTATATTTTTATGGGGGCTTGCTTTGTTTGCATGTTGTTGTTTGTGTGCATGCTGTTGAACACATGCAGGATGGGAGAATTAATCCCAGTCTTGCCCTGACAGACGGGAGCCCTGCAGTAATGTAAAAACAAAAAAATAAATAAGCAATACTGCTTTAGAAAAGGCAAGCAGGCAATTATCTGACTCTTGGAGAAGGTCTGCCAGCATCGCAGCCATAACCATAGCAACCAGACCAGGGTCTCCTACCTCCCATATCTGACATAGCATGGCATTTTGAGGGGGTAACACTCACTTCTCGACATTGAGTTGCTAGTCTCCCCTCCTCCCGCCCCCAATGAACACAAAGGCCAGATTGCCTGGACTCAAAGAGTTAGCACATAATAGTCTATTTTATCCTGCTTACATCTCAGAAACCTGTGAGGCTGAAGCTACACCCCAATGAAGAGTTTTCCCAGTGTGTTTTCAGGACTCTTTCAAGAGAAGGGTGTGGGGGTAGAGAGACTGGCAGCAACACAGCCCACAAAATGTGTAAATTGGTCCCTGAGAGCCTGTTTGGTGAGAATCCCTGATGCATCTCAGTGGCAAAGGAGCCAAAGACGATTAATAGGAGGTGTTGCCTTGCAGTTATTGCAGTTCTCTGTTGTAATCCTGACTGGAACGCGAGACCAGAGGCTGCAGCTTCAAGCATTCAGCCTTCCAAGGAATAGGCCATTTCAAGTTTCCCAGGACATTCTGCCGATGACCTTACAGTCTCCATGCCTTAGCGAAAAAAGAGGAAACAATATAAGTGAGATGGAGTCATTTGCAAATGTGCCACTGTGGACTCAACAGAAACAGGGAGCGGCTAGCTAGCGATACAAAATAAATGTCCACCTGCAGGGTGTTTTAGATTATCTTTCCCATCTTTGCTGTGCTGATTTATCACAAATAGTTAAAGTCCGCAATGGGTCACACTCATTCTGATTGGAACCTCATAATGCCATTCTACAAATCTATGCCGGTGGGCACTATTTCGTCTTCTTCTTTGTGTCTTTGTGCACTTGTAAGTCTGTACTTTTTATTTTTCAATAAAGAATATAAAATTTAAAAAATAGGAATGCCAACCAAGGAGCCACCAAAATTGCTGGCAATGCAGCTGTGGCTGGCACTAGACTGGTGACTGAGAGTGGCTGCAGAGACCATAAAACACCGGTCCAGAAAGACCTACATTGGCTCCCAGTACTTTTCCAAGCACAGTTCAAAGTGTTGGTGCTGACCTTTAAAGCCCTAAATGGCCTCAGCCCAGTATACCTGAAGGAGCGTCTCCACCCCCATCATTTAGCCTGGACACTGAGGTCCATTGCTGAGGGCCTTCTGATGGTTCCCTCCCTGCAAGGTTACAGGGAATCAGGCAGAGGGCCTTCTCAGTGGTGGCACCCTCCCATCAGATGTCAAAGAAATAAGCAACTACCTGACTTTTAGAAGACATCTGAAGGCAGCCCTGTTTAGGGAAGTTCTTTATGTTTGATGTTTTATTGTGCTTTTAATTCTGTTGGGAGCTGCCCAGAGTGGCTGGGGAAACTCAGCAAGATGGGCGGGGTATACAAAATAAATTATTGTTAATGTTATTGTTATTATTACCGCTTGCACTTTTTCACAGCTGCACCTGTTATTACTCCCTTTTTCCAGAAGGAAAAGGGTTCCTAGTTCTGAGCACAAGAGCATACTCACCTCCTGTGGCTCCAACTGGAAAGGCAGAGCCCAACAACAACAACAACAACAACAACAACAACAACTTTATTATTTATACCCTGCCCATCTGGCTAGGTTGCCCCAGCCACTTTGGGCAGCTTCCAGGACCAAGAAAACCATCAAATCAAATCAGGTATCAAATCAGTAGGCTGTCCCTCTGTGGGCAGCTCTCTCGTTGTCTTTTCACTAGTGCATGTTTCCCTGTTGGTTTAGGAAACTTAAGCAGAAACAGTTTCCAGGGCCGAGGACTCTAGAGATGACATGCCCAAAGTCACAAAGGTGCCTGCAGAGCCTGCACAAAGCTGCCTCTCTTGGCCTCACATGCACATGGGAGCTGATTTGGCAGGGAAACCACAAATCTCAAGAAGTGAATCCGAGAGAGCTTGTTAACGGAAGGACCGATACATCTTCCGGAGCCACCCATTCTTGCTGGAAAGGGCTGCCTGGATGTGTTCATAACTGGGCAGCTCCTCCAAGTTCACCAGAGAGGTGACGGCCAGCTTGTTCCTCAGCATCTTTGTCACCCCTCTTGAGGTTGCTGGCATTCACTTTGCCAATTAGGACACAGAGCTCATGGGGCAGCTTACTCATGACAGCTGCCAACACCTGCCTTTCAACTAATAGCCTCCCCTCCAGAATTCTCCAAGTTGGTGGCCATTTCTTCTTCTTCTTCTTCTTCTTCTTCTTCTTCTTCTTCTTCTTCTTCTTCTCCTCCTCCTCCTCCTCCTCCTCCTCCTCCTCCTCCTCCTCCTTCCTTTGGTGATTCCTCGTAGCCGAGTAAGATTGTCTTCCATGAACACATTTTCAATAATGAGTCCATAAGTGACTTTGGAGGTCAATTCTGGATCCTGGGGACATTGGTTTCCGGGCAGGAGTTGATCACGGTGTGGATTTGCCAATTGTGCCTTCCTCTTAGTGTGTTTCTTCCTTTCATCCTGAGTTCGAGTGTCTTCAAAGCCCGTGACACCTTTGGTAAAGGATGTTCTCCAACTGGAGCGCTCGCAGGCAAGTTATTTCCGATTGTTGGTGTTTATACAGTGGTACCTCGGGTTAAGAATTAATTCGTTCCGGAGGTCCGTTCTTAATCTGAAACTGTTCTTAACCTGAAGACCACTTTAGCTAATGGGGCCTCCCGCTGCAGCTGTGCCACTGCTGCGAGATTTCTGTTCTCATCCTGAAGCAAAGTTCTTAACCCGAGGTACTAATTCTGGGTTAGCAGAGTCTGTAACCTGAAGCATCTGTAACCTGAAGCGTCTGTAACCCAAGGTACCACTGTACTACATTTTTAAAGATTTGCCTTGAGACAGTCTTTAAATCTCTTTTGTTGACCACCAGCATTACGCTTTCCATTTTTAAGTTGGGAAAAGAGTAGTTGCTCTGGAAGACGATCATCAGACATCTGCACAACATGACCAGTCCAACGAAGTTGATGTTGAAGAATCATTGCTTCAACACTGGTGATCTTTGCTTCTTCTGGCCATTACTGCCTCCTCTGGAAAACAAATTCCATCGTTTAACTATGCACTTCATGAAGAAGTGTCCAAGTGTCCCTGTTTTTTAGGAACCTCCCTGATTTAGAGAAGCTGTCCCAGTTTCTGATTTGATCCTGGAATGCCCCACTTTTCCTTAGGGAATGGTAGGATGTCCATATTTTCATTGGAGAAATGTTGGAGGGTTTGGAGTTATCCAACCCCGGAGCTGTCAGAAGTCAATCCTGTATAGGGAAGCTTTTATTATGTTTTAATATCTGTTGGAAGCTTCCCAGAATGGCCTGGAAAACCCAGTAAGATGTGTGGGGTATAAATAGTAAAATGATAATTATGGAATGGGACGTTCCTGTTTTCAATGGATAAATGTGGAGGGTATGGACTTCATGTGTCCTTGTCAGGCTGCCAGAACCAACATTTGCCAGAACCATTTACCTCTTCCTTTAGCAGCCCTGGCCAGGCCTGGAGCCGATCTGCTTGCTTTTTTAATAGTCCTTGAGAACTTGTAGTGCTCTGGCAGGCAAATAAGTATGTGTTCAATCACCAGGCAGCACTTATCTTTTGCAATACAACACACCCAACAAATTCAGCCACCAGAGGTTTGTTTGTGTGTTTTTTTAAAGGAAGATTGCCACTTGTACTATTGGTTTGAGATAAGGAAATGGAAATCTATAGGCCCTGTTAACATTTTTATTCTGCACGGTGTCATGTGTGTTAACAAATACTTATTCTTTTCCCATTTTTTCCCTTTTGTACTCTGCTGCAGCAGGCATAAATGATATATGGATATTAACTTTTTCCAACAAGAGGTACTTACTGATCAAGCCAAAGGGGGCTGCTTTTTTGCACTCTCTCCACGAATGCTGTGGTTTTAGCTTAAACGTTTCCTTCTGCACTAACGTCTCTTTCCGTGCTTGCAATATATTCCTCCTGAATTTATTATGGCGCTCCTCGAACAACAGTGTCAAAGCGCCTCACCGGGTTATGCCTTTTTGGCAGAGATTTATGGGTGGTAATTATGTGCGGCGTGCATAACGGAAAATCTAAAATCAATTGCGCACTTTACGTTTTTACTGTGTGCTTATTAATTTCAATTCCCCCCCTCCCTTGGAGGGGGCATGTAATTGATGTGCTGTGCATTGCAAAAGTGGGATGCATGACAAATCTTTTGGGAGCAGATATGGGTGCCCTATAAAGGATAGGGGCATATTGACCACCCCGAAAACAGCAAGGAAATGTGGAATGACCGATGATACAAGCAGCGGTTTTCTCCTTGGAGAGGTAACCCTGTACCCCAGATTTGTTAGTTCCATCTAGTCTTTGAATCCCTCATTTTCAAAATGCATACGGAATAACGATGGAACTGCCTTTCAGGATTCATACATGGGTGTTTGCCTTGCCTCCTAATGATAAATGATTATGAAATGCACAACTAATCAACCACTGTGGGTATCCCATGGCTATTTTCACCTTGTGCGTCATGGGATCCTCTGTTCTATCGGGATCTGGCATGGTTTGGCAGACCCAGGAGGTGGTGAAGGAGGAAGCGGTAAAAGCAGAGGGGTGTCGGGCTTGAAATTTGGTCCTCAGGGATGGAGCTGCTCCCCTCCAGATGTTGCAGAAGGTGAACAATGATTACAAATTATCATATGTGGTGGGAATGTATTCATATGCGGTTATCATATGTGGTGGGAATGTAAGAAAGTAAACAACTTCAGGGAAATGATATATAATGAGATGATAAAGATGTTGAAATATACATTTTTAAAGAAACCAGAAGCATTTTTACTTGGCATTATAGGTGAGGATATTAATAGACAAGATGTTACTTTTTTAAAAAAATGCAACAACAGCGGCAAGAGTATTGTTAGCCCAGAAATGGAAGCAAGAAGAAATTCCGACGAAAGAAGAATGGCAGATAAAATTAATGGACTATGCAGAATTAGATAAAATGACAGGAAGGATTTGAAACTTGCAGGACCAGAGATTCACAGAGGATTGGAAGAAATATATGAACTATTTGAAGAGCAACTATAATCAACAAATTACGCTAGTAGGACTACAAGACGTTTTGTAAGGAGCAATGTATGAAGCATTGCAAAGTAGAAAAAGAATAGAGATATTAGTTTTGAGAGTTACATGTAATAGTGGAAGTAAGAAATGTATATTAAGTGAAAAGATTGGAAAATTTTCAGATGTGATTGATGGAAGTAAAAAAAAATTGGTGTAAGAAATGAAAGTATGTTTAATCACTGCTGAAAATGATATGTTGAAAAATTAATAAAAAATTATATTTTAAAAAAAGATGTTGCAGAAGGTGAAGCACACCTGCCGGCTCTCTCCATTGCCCATCCTGCAGAGTCTCACTGGGGAGGGTGGATGACCTTTGACCAGCCCGTGGTAGGGGATGAGAAGGAAGAGGTGGAGCTGGAGTATATGCTGTATCACTGAATACTTCTACTGAACATTGCTGGGGAGGAGGAATGGCCTGCTTGCAGCAATAACCCCCCACCCCAGCAGCAGTTTTCAATGGCTGAATTGCTTCACTAAATATAGACAGAATAGGTTGGCACTGCCTGACCTGCTGCTACCACTAAGCCTCTGAGCAAATTGGACACCTGACTTTTCACCTAGCATCTACCATCTGGAATTATTCATTTATCGATTCATTTTCTGCTGTGCATTGTTTCTACAAACCTGTATCTTAATTCTGGATTTTAATTTATTTTTTATGTCTCTCTCTCTCTCTTTTTTTAAAAAAAACAACAAGCCCAAGATCTTCAGTTTTTTAAAATAATGAATGTTGGTGCAGCTAAAAGTTTGCAATAAATATGTACATAATTTTAAATTTTCAATGGAAAATAAAACTCTGCAGTTAAAAACCCCCAACATAAATGGAAACTATAGCATTACAGAGTGTACTATTATACAAATGATTATCAATGATCCTTTTTTATGGGAGAGGGATATCCTTCTCCAGGTTTCAGCAGGGAAAAGTGTTTCTTTTACTGCACAACTGAGACAACTGTCTGGATGTTATGATATATATGTCCAGGAGGTAATGGACGATGCTTAGAGAATTTCTCATATGATAACACATCAAGGGGATTCAGTGTTTTGCATAAAGATAAAATTTCCCTATAAACTGTAGCATGCGATGGTTGCTTTCCTGCATCTGCAAACAGCAGGGTATCACTGGAGCAATTGCTCAGATAATGTGCTGGCATTTCAGGGCTCTCAGATTCTGTTTCCCCCCCATGTTTCCTACCTCCCTGTTTCATGTATGCTTCCCCACACTTCAAGCACCTGGACTCAATTAACAAGATGCAAGAAGGACTGTTGCCACACACTTCTACTGCTCTGCTTTCCCTTGGAAAGGAAAAAAATACGATCATGTGCATAGTGCTCAGCAATCCTTGATTGAAGATAGTAAACTCGCATATCACTCAACCACTTGTTAACCAACGCTTTCTACTTCTGAGTCAGATGAATTGTAAAATAATTAGCTGAGTGGTTTCTTGTAGTATAAACTCCAACAACTGGGAAACACTGGCCTGCGAGCGCTCCAGTTGGAGAACAGCCTTTACCAAAGGTGTCATGGGCTTTGAAGGCACTTGAACTCAGGACGCAAGGGAGAAACGTGCTAGGAGGATAGCACGCTTGGCAAATCCACACTGTGATCAACTCCCACCCGGCAACCTATGTCCCCACTGTGGAAGGACGTGTGGGTCCAGAATTGGCCTCCACAGTCACTTACGGACTCATTGTTAAAACTGTGTTTATGGAAGACAATCACGGCTACGAGTGATTGCCAAAGAAGAAGAAGAAGTAGTAGTAGTAGAAGAAGAAGATGATGTTGGGAATCTAAATACGTGCAGCTGCTCACACAGAGTCAATTAGGGTTTGGCAGACAGCCAAGGCAATGTGAAGGAGTAAGTCTGCCTGGTGATACAGAGGCATGGAGATAGTTCCATGATTGGTCAAGCTCTCTCACGGGAATAATGATTAATGGCCTACTAACTGGTACGAGTTTGAATTGAGTGTAGGAGTTGGAGGTTGAGAGTTGTGAGTCGTGTATGAGAGAGCTAGCTAAAGATCCGTGTTCTGTTCTGTTCCTGTAAATAGTCCACTGTATATAATAAACACCTAACTACAAGTTCCTGGTTCCTGCTTTGTCCATCCTGTCTGCAGCCAAGTTGCCAATTGCTTTCGTGAACTCTGCGTTTACTCTGCTAGGTCTGGCTAAGGTCCTGCAACTAGTCAGGAAGTTGCAAAACACCAACAGGTTTTGCCAATAGAAGAAGCCTAAGATATCTAGTGGACACCCATCTTGGTGTCCACCAGATATTTTGGACAACAATGCCCATCATCCATGACCACTGCCCAAGCTGGCTTGGGCTGATGGGAATTGTAGTCCCAAGCACTAGCTTGAGAGTTGAGCATTTAGGGCAGGCATAGGCAAACTCGGCCCTCCAGATGTTTTGAGACTACAATTCCCACCATCCCTGACCACTGGTCCTGTTAGCTTGGGATGATGGGAGTTGTAGTCCCAAAACATCTGGAGGGCCGAGTTTGCCTATGCCTGATTTAGGGTTTCAGCATCACTTGGTGTGCTCTGAGTCTATCTGTGGATGCGGAGACACTGCCCTGCTCTTCGGTGCTGCAGGCTTGGGGGAAAGAATGGCTTTTGGAAATGCTATAGTTAATCAGTTTTGCAAAGGGTTATAGCCAGGTGCGAAGGCAGCAATGCTTCTGAATACCAGTTGCTAGAAACCACAGGAGGATTGAGGGCTCTTGTGCTCAGATCCTGCTTATAGGTTTCCCATAATGGACAGTTGGTTGGCCATTGTGAGAACAGCATGATGTGCTAGATGAGCCTTTGGCCCGATCCATAAGCCTCTTCTTCTGTCCTTATATTCAAATACCTCTATATCGCACAAACACACAGACATACACACACAGCTCAGTCAGGTGGTTTTTGCTTGAACATTCATCCTGATTTGTTTGCTCAAAGCTTTCATGGAGGTCAGGCAATATCCAGTCTTTAATGAGCAATTATTCGGATGTGTGTGTGTGTGTTATGCAACTTTCATCTTGAATCCATCCCATTTTGCCTGCATGGTGGTAATGCACCTTCTCATTAGTCATTTGTTCATCACACCTTTTCTACTGCGTTTTGCTGCTACTTTCTGAAACACAGGAATGTATTACACACACACACACACACACACACACACACACGGCAACAAAGTGCTCTAATCCACTTTAAATGTGAAAACCCAAAGTTTGGGTGTGTGTCAGACCCTTTCAAGTTTCTCTATTTTCCAGGGGCAGTCCTGGATTTACAGAAGCCATCCTGGTTTCTGATTTGATCCCTGAATGTCCCGCTTTCCTTTAGGACGTCCCTATTTTCATCAGGGGATGCAGGTGGCGCTGTGGGTCATACCACAGAGCCTAGGACTTGCCAATCAGAAGGTCGACGGTTTGAATCCCCATGAAGGGGTGAGCTCCCATTGCTTGGTCCCTGCTCCTGCCAACCTAGCAGTTCAAAAGCATGTCAAAGGGCAAGTAGATAAATAGGTACCACTCTGGCGGGAAGGTAAACAGTGTTTCCGTGCGCTGCTGTGGTTCGCCAGAAGCGGCTTAGTCATGCTGGCCACATGACCCGGAAGCTGTACGCTGGCTCCCTCAGCCAGTAAAGCGAGATGAGTGCCGCAACCCCAGAGTCGGCCACGACTGGACCTAATGGTCAGGGGTCCCTTTACTTTATTTTCATCAGAGAAATGTTGGACAGAATGGAATTACGTGACAGCTTAGCCCAGGAGAAAAATAACTCTATAACCTTTAGAAGACATCTGAAGGCAGTCCTGTAAAGAAAATGTTTCTTTTTTAATGTTTAATGTTTTATTATATTTTAATTTATGTTGGAAATCACCCAGAGTGGCTGCGGCAACCCAGTCAGATGAGTCAGTAAAATTGTTGTTGTGGTTGTTGAATGGGACGTCCCTATTTTCATTGGAGAATTGTTGGCAGGTGTGCTTGTTTCCCTCCCACAAAATATTGACAGTCTGGAGGCATCCACAAACACCCCACCACCAGCAAGAACAGCAAGATTTGCTTCGAATGCCACACTTGTAATTTCCTGATGCAAAAATTTGGGTTCCCTTCGTGCCTGCTTTAGATTCCTTTATGCAGTCTCTGACCTGCTTTTTTGTACATTTCCTCCATGGACTTCTCAGCTGCCCTATTAGAGGGAAAATACTGAACGAGATGGACTACCAAACTGATGCTGGCTGGCACTTCTTATTTTCTTAAGCGCGGCTCTCTGTGACTAAGGGCACGGCAATGTTTTTGGAGCCTTTTTGTTGTTGTTGCCTTGCTATTTTCCTCCCGACAGTCTCAGCAGGCCCCTGAAAGTATGACAAATGCTATTGTTACTTAGCCAGCCAGACCTGCATTTGTTTCAATCTGCCACTCAGTGAGCGAGGAGGAGTAGACACTGTTCAATTTCATTTGCCACCAACAGAACTTCCTCTTCCTCCCATTTAGAAGCAATTGCATTAAGATTATCCATAGAGATCTTCCAATGGGCTTTGTTTTTAATCCTAATTAGGAGCCGCGGATGGCAGGTTCTTAACACATCCCTGGCTTGGCGGTGAGAGGAGTAGTTTATGTCCTTGTGGCTGCGTCTGGGGAGAGAGGGAGGGACGAGTGCAGTGAATATAAATGTATGGCTAATGCATTCCACGCACACCCTTTCCCAAAGCATGGGCTGTGGCTTTTAAATACTCCGGAAACACTCCGTTTCAATTGCTTTCGCTAATTGAGCTCATGGAATCAGCACCACGTAAGTGCCAAGCAGCAATGAGCGAGCTCTCCTTGGCTCATCTCAGAGTCCATCAAGCTTTCATGAAGAATGCATTAAAACACACACCCCAAAGTCCTCCAACCACTCATTCCCCCCCTCATGCTTCCATCTCCAATGATAATAGTAATAATAATAGTAATAGTAATAGTAATAATAATAATAATAATAATAATAATAATAATAATAATAATTTATTTATAGCCTGCCCATCTGGGTGAACAACATTTAAAGGTGAACATCCCTAATTTGCACTTGCCAAAACACGACACAGCCATCCTTTGAAATTCATACTTCTCCGAATTTTGTAATGCAGTGAATTTTACAATGAGATAAACTGTATATATTGCAGTGTCCACAGGAAAAAATAAATGCATTTGTTTATAAAAGCATACAGAAACGCATTATATTACACTTTGATTTCTGGCCTGGGATCACTGTGTGCAGATCATGGGGAATAATAATAATAATAATAATAATAATAATAATAATAATAATAAAATAAATAAATAATATTTATACCCCTCCCATCTGGACGGCTCCACACAGAATATTAAAAACATGATAAAACATCAAATATTAAGAACTCCCCCAAAACAGGGTTGCCTTCAGATGTCTTCTAAAAGTCAGTTAGTTGTTTATTTCCTTGACATCTGGTGGGAGGGCGTTCCACAAGGCAGGCACCACTACTGAGAAGGCCCTCTATCTGGTTCCCTGTAACCTCGCTTCTGGCAGTGAGGGAACCGCCAGAAGGCCCTCGGCACCGGACCTCAGTGTCCGGGTAGAACGATGGGGGTGGAGATGCTCCTTCAGGTATACTGAGCCGAGGCCATTTAGGGCTTTAAAGGTCAGCACCAACACTTTGACTTGTGCTCGGAAACGTACTGGGAGCTAATGTAGGTCTTTCAGGATCAGTGTTACATGGTCTCGGTCGCACCTCCCAGTCCCCAGTATAGCTACCGCATTCTGGATTAACTTGTAGTTTCTGGGTCACCTTCAAAGGTAGCCACACATAGAGCGCATTGCAGTAGTCCAAGCGGGAGATAACTAGAGCATGCACCACTCTGGTGAGACAGCCTGCGGGCAGGTAGGGTCTCAGCCTGTGTACCAGGTGGAGCTGGTAGAGAGCGGCCCTGCTAGTTCCCCTCTTCCCTAACCACAACAAAAGCCCACAAAGCTTGGCTGTGCACACACCCAACACCTAAAACACATATAATCCTGGGAATGTTAGTTTGACCTCCCTGAGCTACAACCCCAAGCACCTAGAATCATAGAATCATAGAATCATAGAGTTGGAAGAGACCACAAGGGCCATCGAGTCCAACCCCCTGCCAAGAAGGAAACACCATCAGAGCACTCCTGACATATGGTTGTCAAGCCTCTGCTTAAAGACCTCCAAAGAAGGAGACTCCACCACACTCCTTGGCAGCAAATTCCACTGTCAAACAGCTCTTACTGTCAGGAAGTTCTTCCTAATGTTTAGGTGGAATCTTCTTTCTTGTAGTTTGGATCCATTGCTCCGTGTCCGCTTCTCTGGAGCAGCAGAAAACAACCTTTCTCCCTCCTCTATGTGACATCCTTTTATATATTGGAACATGGCTATCATATCACCCCTTAACCTCCTCTTCTCCAGGCTAAACATGCCCAGCTCCCTTAGCCGTTCCTCATAAGGCATCGTTTCCAGGCCTTTGACCATTTTGGTTGCCCTCCTCTGGACACGTTCCAGTTTGTCAGTGTCCTTCTTGAACTGTGGTGCCCAGAACTGGACACAGTACTCCAGGTGAGGTCTGACCAGAGCAGAATACAGTGGCACTATTACTTCCCTTGATCTAGATGCTATACTCCTATTGATGCAGCCCAGAATTGCATTGGCTTTTTTAGCTGCCGCGTCACATTGTTGGCTCATGTCAAGTTTGTGGTCAACCAAGACTCCTAGATCCTTTTCACATGTACTGCTCCCAAGCCAGGTGTCACCCATCTTGTATTTGTGCCTCTCTCTTTTTTTGCCCAAGTGCAATACTTTACATTTCTCCCTGTTAAAATTCATCTTGTTTGTTTTGGCTCAGTTCTCTAATCTGTCAAGGTTGTTTTGAAGTGTGATCCTGTCCTCTGGGGTGTTAGCCACCCCTCCCAGTTTGGTGTCATCTGCAAATTTGATCAGGATGCCCTTGAGTCCATCATCCAAGTCATTGATAAAGATGTTGAATAAGACTGGGCCCAAGTCACTCTTCTCCAGGATGAAGAGGAACCATTGATGAGCACCCTTTGGGTTCGGTCAGTCAGCCAGTTACAAATCCTCTGAGTGGTAGCATAGTCAAGACCGCATTTTACCAGCTTCTTTACAAGAATATCATGGGGCACCTTGTCAAATGCCTTGCTGAAATCAAGGTAGGCTACATCCACTGTGTTCCCTTCATCTACCAGGCTTGTAATTCTGTCAAAAAACCTGCAACAAACCGCAGTTCCCAGTATGCTTTGAGGGGAAGTCATGTGTTTTAAATGCATGGAGTGCATGCAGCTCTTATCTGCAACGAATGGGAGGGTGTTAACCTGCAGCAGGAATGCCATCTTGGCTCCATTACCTAGGGCTGTGGGGAGCATGCAGTATGCATGACCCTAGCACTGAAATTTGTGGGTGCCCGGCCCCTTCATGGGGAATATTGTGGGTGCTGGGCACCCAGGGGCCCAGGGAGTTGGCACCTATGACCTCCAGCAAGGAAGGGCTTGTTGGAGGCAGGATCAATTCCTGGCATGCAACAATGCCAAGAGGTTTGTGTGCCGTGCTGTTTTTACAATCTGTATTTTAATAATTTGGTTTTTTAAATATTGTTTCAGTTCTGTTAGGGTTTTTAACTATGATCTTTTATACATTTTTAGCTTTTTGAATTTTATCTGTGTTGTTTTAATTTGTGTAAGCTGCCTTGAGTCCTGGTCAGGGTAAAAAGTTGAATCATCATTATCATCAGTCTGGGTACGCATACAGCTAAACATTTTGTGAATCTTTGTACTTTTGTCTATTTGCTGTATTTATTTTTCCCAATTTGAACTATAAAATGGTGATTTTGGTGAGTCAAAATGACAGTACCCCTAAATATTTTTTAATCAAAAAAAGCACTGATTATCATCATCACCATTTGTTGTTGTTGTTTAGTCGTTTAGTTGTGTCCGACTCTTCATGACCCCATGGACCAGAGCACGCCAGGCACTCCTGTCTTCCACTGCCTCCCGCAGTTTGGTCAAACTCATGTTGGTAGCTTTGAGAACACTGTCCAACCATCTTGTCCTTTGTCGTCCCCTTCTCCTTGCGCCCTCCATCTTTCCCAACATCAGGGTCTTTTCCAGGGAGTCTTCTCTTCTCATGAGGTGGACAAAGTATTGGAGCCTCAGTTTCAGGATCTGTCCTTCCAGTGAGCACTCAGGGCTGATTTCCTTCAGAATGGAGAGGTTTGATTTTCTTGCAGACCATGGGACTCTCAAGAGTCTCCTCCAGCACCAGAATTCAAAAGCATCCATTCTTCGGTGATCAGCCTTCTTTATGGTCCAGCTCTCACTTCCATACATCATGACAGGGAAAACCATAGCTTTAACTATATCATCACCATTAGGATGAAAATAAAATAGTTTTTGTTGGAAGGCGAACTGCAGCAGAGGAGAAACAGTGCTGCATGCAATGAATAAGGGAGTGGAGCAGGAACAGATGCCTTCTTGTGTCTCTAGTTGCCAGTTCCCCACCCATTTCTCTTGCACTCTGCTTGCTTCAGATGGCTGCCTTGTGAGGCTTCTGCAGACTTGCTCAACAGCTGAGCCAGTGACTCATCTCCTCTCCCAGCTTGGGATTTCATCATTTGAGGCTTCCAACAGACAGACTAATATTGCAACATATTTTTCAAAAAAATGCTATTTATATCACATTATGATTTGTAGCTTTCTGGTTTATAATGGGAACAATTAGGAAGATGAAACAGTTCTCCACAAGGCATATATTCTGCATGGAAAATAAACCAGAGGATGGGGGGGGGGGAGACAAGAGAGAGCCCCTGCCTGCCTGTGGGTGCTGTCATGTTTCCGCAAAGGCATTTATCTGCTGGGCTGTTGCAATGGCTGAGGACTAAAATAGCATTGCAGGGACACCTGCGCCACGTAGATTGCAAGCAGAGGCACTCCATGCACCATAATTCCAGAGCTGACAGGTGTTATTGTGGCTGATTCCTCCGGCTCTTACTGTGTTGATGTACACGCAGACTATGCTTCATCAGTCCTAAAATGTTTCGTGCACATCTCCAGGGTGGAAGCTGAGATATGTACCTGCGACAGGTGGATCCCAGTTGACAGAGGGGAGTTGGATGTGATGGATACTGGAAGGGACACACTATCTTCTACAGAGCAGTATTTCCCATTAAAACCCTTCAGGCTTTGCCTGTCGCTGTCTACACAGGTTTATCAACCTTCAGCCTTCCTTGTTTCTTTCCACCCATGCCAACAAGATCTTCCAGGCCCAGTGCCCTATGTGTGGATTGGGCCCTCTGGCCCACCCGCAAAAGAGGACATCGATTTGCATAAAGATTGAGATATATGCAAATTTGTCTCTGCTTTTGCAGGAGGCATGGAGGGTCTGAAAATAAATAAGTGGCCAGGCACGGAATAAAATCCCGGCAGGCAGAATGTGAACAGGCGAAGCTTTCCCCACAATGGTATCTCCATACAAAAAAAGTGTTTGACATGTTGAATTTTTGTCTGCCACACAGACAAGGCACAAGAACGCTCCTTCCCTCCAATGCCAGCCCTAAGCAAAAGTCTAGGCTTCAGTCATGTACCCAACTTACCTAGGAGTAAGCCCCATTAAACACACAGAGGCATACATCTGAGTAGACATGCATACCATTGCACTATAAGTTTTATACATACCTCTCGGCAGTCCTTCATGACTTCCACTGGCTCATATTTGTACGCCAAAGGTGTTAGCAGGAAATAGCACCTTCATTATTATTTATTAAATTTGTATGCCGCCCTTCATCTGTAGATCTCATGGCTGTTCACACCTTTGAAGGCAAATTGCATCTGGAGGGGGATTTGTTGGGTTGGGGGGAGGGGTGCTGGCATGGAACCCCAATATGGATCTAGAATGCAGCACCGGCTGGGGATTCTGGGACTGCTTTTTCTTCAAAATAGACTTTGCCTCTAAGCCCTTCCACAGAGTCATAGGGGAGAAACCCCGCACCCCAAATCTATTCCCTCTGCCCGCATCAAAATAACGTACATGTGTTTTGCCCGCAGTGTGATTTATAATTGTTTGTTCCTTGGACCAAGATTAGTCTGCTCCCTAATTAATCTTCATTGCTGCATCTTGGCTTGTGTTTGCTGGCAGACTAATTTATTTGCTCTATTGTTTTGTGCCTTATAGAGTGTTCTCATTTTATTATTGCTATTATTAATAATAATGATAGTTAGTTGTTCAGCATTAATCCCATTAACTACGAAAGTAGTTATGAAATGTCAGAAGCTAAAAATACGAAGTCCATCCATTTCAATGACAAACTATTGGGGAAAGGGCCCAGTTCTCGTGGAGGCATTAAGCCTGTTTCTGGACCGTAACGTTTCAAATTGCAGTTACAGATAGGTAGCCGTGTTGGTCTGCCATAGTCAAAATAAAAAAATCCTTCCAGTAGCACCTTTAAGCTCATACCAAGAACTAACTTAGTTGGTCTTAAAGGTGCTACTGGAAGGATTTTTTTTTTTTGTTTCAAATTGCAGTTATTGCAGGTGGGGAAGGGCATTCATGATGAAATACTGATCCATATTAAAATAATCTCTCCACGAAGATTGTGGTGTCTGTGAGGTTTCCTGCAGGTCCACCCCCACTCTGATGTCCACCAAGACACATCATGGCTTCTGAATACCAGCTGCCCTACCCAGGATGTGAAGACAGGCTCTGCTGGATTGAGTGGATGAGACCAGGAGTGGATCCAAAGGTCAATAAGGTGGTTTCTGAACGTGCTGCAGAGGGAAGTGAGGGGCAGATGGGGCTCGTCAACCTGGAAAGGTAGGCCATCTAGAAGAACTCTGATCCTAAACCTCCACTGCCTTGCAGGATATCTTTAGGAGAAGAACAAGTCCAAGGAGCAAACCCTACACAAATCGGGAGCAGAGTCCCAAGACGGTTGGATGGTGCCTTGCTTGCTTCCTTCAGCCAACTCCTGCAGCCAAGGTGGTGCCAAGTGTCTTGGTCTGCTTTCCTTTGGACCACATCAGCAAGACCGAGAGATGGGTATTGTCATCTGGGCTGTCCAGGACCTCCATACACACTCCCCTGCTCAGCGCCTGATGGCCCCAGTCCTTCCACTCACCACCTGGCCCAGGGCGGGGCCTGATGGGCTCCATAAAGGACTGCTGCTGCTGCTGCTGCTGCTGCTGGGTAGAGAGAGCTCTGTTTTGTTTTGTTTTTGTTTTTTGTTTAAATTGCTGTTATTTTTTACCTATGTCATTTTAAACTGTGATATTAATGCTGTATACTTAGTTTTAGATTTTGATTTATGTGGAAATTGTTTCCCATTTGGTTGTGTATTTTTTTGATGTGGTTTATTTATTGTTTATGACTTTGTAATTATGTAAATCTTGTTATGCTGTAAGCCGCCTTGAGCATTGTTTTTTAACTGTGGAAAGGAGGCATATAAATAAAAAATGATGATGATGATGATGATGTTCAAACTTGTATCTCAAGAAGGTCATGTTGGGCTGCTAACGCAGTGGTTCAACATCACCCCCAGAGGTGCACTCCACTGGCTCTTGAGGCAGATGTGTCATGGAAATTCTACTCAGTATTGATCCAGGGCAGATTCCAATGTGTAATTAGCAGAGTAAAACTTAAACGTTGCAGGATTCCCCCAAAATAGACCAGAAGCAATTGTATTTCATCCAGCAGAGCTTTCCTGCTACTGAAGGCAAATGAGCATAATGGTCACAAATCCAATACATTCAGGATTGGCACTGTCCATAAAAAATCCAGTTGCAGCAAACTTAACTTAAACTTACAATAACTTATAATAAGTCTAAACCGTAACACTATATACAAAACACCACACCAGTTGGAAAAGAGATAGAAAGGAAGAGTGAAACGCAGGCTCCTTCTGGCCTCACTATTATAGTCAGCATGACCTTGACAGAAAGAGATAAGAGAACCAGTTTACGCCATCTGCACTCAGTTTCTCAGAAGGAATAACCCAAACATCAGGAACCTCCTGCTTGTTTCTTTCACACAAAGGAGCTTCCAGAACCCTCTTGAATGAATTAGAATAGGAAAGATCTCTGCACATCAGATCAATACTTTCTGCACTCAGAAATGCAAACTGACAAGATGGATGCCACCAACAACGAAGGAAGGTAGAGAGCTCTTGTGAACATGTCCTGCTTGCAGGTATCTCACAGGCGTTTGGTTGAACGCTGTGACCACAGGGATGCTGCACTGGATGGGTCATCACCCTGATCCAGCAGGCTTTTCTTACATCCTTATGTTCAAGTGATAGAGGCTCCAATCGGTATAGCCAGCTTCTCTTTTTTTAAAAAAAAATAATATTTATTACTTTTCCAAAAATTTAAACACTAAAAAGACAATACAATGCAATACATTACAGTGCAATGCATTAAAACAAAAACAATAAAATAAATCAAACAATTTCATTATCCCATCTTTCATTCACTTATTTCAGTGACCTCCTCACACCTCCCTTTTTGTATTCCACTTCTGTTAATTATTTCAGCAATTCCTTTCCATCTTCCTCTGTATTCTATCCTATAATTATCTTAACTCATTCTAACCTTATTTTTTCCTTTAATACTCTATTAATCTATTTATACTTAATTCCTTATAACGTTTCTACTAAAGCCATGTATCTTCATTCCAACATTTTTCTAACATTCATTAATTTTACAGTATTTCTGTAAATAATCTTTAAATTTTTTCCAATCTTCTTCCACCGACTCTTCTCCCTGGTCACGGATTCTGCCAGTCATTTCCGCCAGTTCCATATAGTCCATCAACTTCATCTGCCATTTTTCCCGGGTGGGTAAATCTTGTGTCTTCCAATTTTTGCGATGAGTATCCTTGCTGCTGTTGTAGCATACATAAAGGAAGTTCTATCCTTCTTTGACACCAATTGGCCGACCATGCTCCTCGGTATAGCCAGCTTCTCTGCATTGATAAAAACTGTGATAGGTGGTGACTGGTCTCTGCATCTTCAGGATAGCAGTTAGGGAGCCAGTAAGGGGTGGAAATCTCTATGCTGAGCCCCAAACCAAAGCTTACCTTTTTTTCAATGGCCCACAATTACCATGTAGCAGTTAGAAGCAACACATTTTCTATACCGTATTTAAGCGGAAGTGAATTATTATTTGGGCTGCTCAACTGAAGGATGTTTAGTTAATTCACAATTTCCCTTTTAATCAGTTCAATCTACTGTTTAATCATCAGATAATAAATGTGCACGTCAACAAAATCTCAGCGCCGGTCCCTTTGTCATGCGGGTACCATGTCGTAAACAAACAGGCCATGAAACCTGTTTGGCATTCCAGTCCTCGCTTCTCTTCCACCCACCACCCTTCCATGTTTTGGAGGGCAAAGGTCTTTAATGATAGATTCCCTGAACAAAGTCTCCCTGCATGATTTGCAGCCCTGGTCACACAAGAGCCAATGTCGGGTGGGGGTCCTGCTTCAGACCTTTGCCCCTGATTACATGGAGGGTGGCAGGCACAGATGAGAGGTAAATGATGGCAGAGGTGGAGATAAAGACTGTATCCTTGCTCTTCAGATCACACGAGGGCTAGAAGATCTAAGCAAGGCGATGGATGGAAAGGAAAGCCATGCTTACCATCTGCGTTTACACTTCCCTACTGCAGGAGGACGCGGGTGGCGCTGTGGGTTAAACCACAGAGCCTAGGGCTTGCCGATCAGAAGGTCGGTGGTTCGAATCCCCGCGATGGGGTGAGCTCCCATTGCTCGGTCCCAGCTCCTGCCAACCTAGCAGTTCGAAAGCACATCAAAGTGCAAGTAGATAAATAGGTACCGCTCCAGCAGGAAGGTAAACGGCGTTTCCGTGCACTGCTGCAGTTCGCCAGAAGCAGCTTAGTCATGCTGGCCACATGACCCAGAAGCTGTACACTGGCTCCCTCAGCCAATAAAGCGAGATGAGCGCCGCAAGCCCAGAGTCGTCCACGACTGGATCTAATGGTCAGGGGTCCCTTAACCTTTACCTTTACTGCAGGAGCAGAAAATTGAAGAAAGATAGCTGCAGAAATAAAACATGCCCTCAAATCTCAGTCCTTGGCTGGTTGAAAGCTCCTCCCATGGTTTAACCAGCTACAGAATTCGGAGATTCGGGTGAATTTCTGGAAATAGTAGTGGCAGTTCTTATTTTACACTACAGAATGTGCTGGACCATTGTCTTGTCTTGGTAATGGACTGGATGAGAGCCAATAAACTGAAGTTCAATCCAGATAAGTCAGAGGCACTGCTAGTAGGTAGTTCCCTAGACCAAATGGCTGGGAGCTGGTCTGCCCTTGATGGAGTTATGCTCCATCTGAAGCAGCAGGTATGTAGCTTGGGGTATTCCTGGATCTTTTGCTTGAGGCTCAGGTGGCCTTAGTGGTGTGGAGTGTCTTCCATCAGCTTCAGCTAGAGATCAAGTGCACCTCGTCTGATTGCTCACACTAGACACTACAATCAGGGGTCAGCAAACTTTTCCAGCAGGGGGCCGATCCACTGTCCCTCAGACCTTGTGGGGGCCCTGGACTATATTTTGAAAAATAATAATGAATGAATTCCTATGCCCCACAAATAACCCAGAGATGCATTTTAAATAACACATTCTACTCATGTAAAAACACGCTGATTCCCAGACTATCCGTGGGCTGGATTGAGAAGGTGATTGGGTCGGATCCAGCCCCTGGGCCTTAGTTTGCCTACCCAAGCACTACATCCTGGCTTTCTATCTAACTCAGAGACTCCTTTCTCTAGCTGTAGATATTTTCCTGAGTAGATGTTACACACAGATCAGAACCAGCTCTCTCACTCTCCCAACTCCTCAAAACCACCTCAGACTATGAATCCTCTCTCAGAAACTGCTCCTTTTATTTTCCCTCCCAAAGTGCTGGCTCCACCCCCTATGATTAGCTGTCTTCGTAGCCACTCAGAGAGAGGCTCCAGCCCTCTGATGGAATTCCAAGTCACTGCTTCACTAGACAATGGTCTAGCTCATGGGTAGGCCTTCCAAATCCAGCCCGTGGACGGTCCGGGAATCAGCGTGTTTTTGCATGAGTAGAATGCGTGCTTTTATTTAAAATGCATCTCTGGGTTATTTGTGGGGCATAGGAATTTGTTCACCCCCCCCACAAAAAATATAGTCCGGCCCCCCACAAGGTCTGAGGGACAGTGGACCGGCCCCCACTGAAAAAGTTTGCTGACCCCTGGTAGCTCAACTGTTGGTCACACCCAGCCTGCAAGTGGCCATTGCTAAAAAATTATTATTATAATTATTTAAATTTATACACCATCTATACCCACAGGTCTCAGGGAGATTCTCAAGATAAAATCAAAATAAAAACACAAAATACATAATCAAAATAAAAACAAGAACCGCTCAATAAGTCCCCGCAAATAATCAGAGAGGGAAAATAGAATTTAAAACACACCTACACAATATTTGTAATAAAACGTATAAAATTAAGCACCCATCAGGTATTGTCAAGGAGTAGATTAAAAGACCAATTTAACTGTCTTTCAAAATCGAAACATTTTAGCCATTGGTTTTCCAGTTGCAATCATTCATAGGAGCTCTTTGATCCAGAGAGTCTATGTCAGTCAAGTGGACCAAAAACCAGAGGGAATGGTGTATAGTCTTGCAGATGTGTAGAGCAGCAAACAGTGGGACCAAAGAAAAGAAGGCAATGAAAGACAGACACAAGGCTGTCTACTGCTCCATGTGGTGGACCATGTAACTGCAACTTCTCAGAGAAGACCCTTCTAGACCTGACACACTGGGGCAGACTATTGGTTCCTCCTGGGCAGAAAAGAGTATAAAGGACATCCTTTTCCAGCTGAGTCTTGCTCAAGCAACAAAGGCTATTTGAGCTGTATGATGTCTGGCATTTTGGCCCTAACTCTTGACTTGTTCTCCAGTTCTTCCCCCTGGCTTGCCCATCAGAGTTTGGTTGGTTCTTGGGTTTGTTCTTCAACTTGGCCTTCTGGTTGCCCACACATCCTGGCTGCCCTTGGGCCTGATTGTCTCCACTGCTGTCTTCATTCCAACCTGACTCATTGCTCAGGCTGAGAAACCAAACCTGAGCCAACAAAACTATAAGACGAGAAGGTCCCTATTGCCCTAAACCAGGCATGGCCAAACTTGGTCCTCCAGCTGTTTTGGGGCTACAGTTCCAATCCCCCCCTACCACTGGTCCTGTTAGCTAGGGATGATGGGAACTGTAGTCCCAAAACAGCTGGAGGACCAAGTTTGGCCATGCTTGAATTAAACGGACCACCTAGCTAGGCTGGTGAGCTGCAATACCTTTCTCTAACCATTCTTGAGGTGGCACTGTACAGCTGCACAAACCAGGCCACCAACTCCCACTCTCCCTCTTTCTGACTTGAGCCCTCAGCCATCTACACACACACACACACACACACACACACACGAGAGGCGATTGGAGAAGACATTCATCTTCCTCACTCTGTGCATTCCAGAGTTTTCTCAAACTCCCTTCACACCCTGGGATTTGCACTTCAAATATTACTTTCATCACTGACAGAAAGTTATATATTCTGTCCCCTTCTTTCCCCGCCAGAGTATAGTTTCTTTTAAATGCCCAATTAGTCAAATATTCACATAATCAATATACGTTTATCACCAGAGGTGTCCACTCTGCCAGCCCTCAGCTAATGCAAGGACGCTAATTGCCTAAAAGTACCATTTTCCACTGCAGCCGGGCTCATCTGCAAAGCAAGTTTAGCAAAGTTAATAGATAAATTGGTTAATTAAAACATAATTCCCAGATACAAGGAAATGGGGAGTCGGTAATTGTTGGACTTATAAATCAGTGGAAGTGATATAATCGTATTTCTCAGCATGTACGCAGATTGAATCATTTTTGCAGAAAAAAAGCAGATTTATGGAGAATTATTATAGCAGGTATAAAAGAAAAGTTGATAACGTGGAGAAATCATCTATATTACCTGCATTTCCGCAAAACGTTGAGCAAAAGAGCTGTGAAGTTTAATCTGGATGTACAGGCTGCAATCTATATTATTGTAGTGGCTTGTGGGAGTGTAGATTTTGACACTCATTGGCTGTGCTGGGCAGGGGTGATGGAATTTGTAGTCTGAAACATCTGGGGGGCACCAGGTTGGAGAAGGCTGTTACAAGTCTATGCATGTATGGCTCCATATAAAGATGGCACACCACCTCAGATCTCCAAATTGATGAGAACAGAAGAAGAACCTGCTGGATGAGGCCCATCTAGTCCAGCATCTTGTTCTTGCAGTGGCCAACCAGATGCTGGTGGTGAACCTGCAAGCAGGACATGAACACAGGAACCCTTCCTCCTCCTATGGCTTCCAGCTAGTGGTCTCTGGAAGCATTACTGCCTCCAAATGAGGAGGTAGAGTATACCCTTCATGGCTAGTAGCCATTGATAGCCCTCTTCTCCAACGTCTCCCAATGTTTTCCTGTAGATGTTGAATAGCTTGGGGGACAAGATGGACTCTCTTTGGCACACCAGAGGCTATGGGGTAGCAAAGGCAGTAGTGCCCCAGAGGCAGAAGTGTTAGGATATTCCGTTCCACCTTAAGTACAGGCATGACTGTTATGTGTCACATGCCTGTTTACACTCCAGCATGGCTTGCTGGGAACTTCCGTTTATGTATAGCTATTGGTTATGCTCCTCATCTGTCTCCTGAGAAATCTCTATGTGCAACAAGAAGCTACAGTTAGAACTGGATATGGAACAACTGATTGGTTCAAAATTGGGAAAGGAGTACGACAAGGCTGTATATTGTCTCCCTGCTTTTTTAACTTATATGCACAATTCATCATAAGAAAGGCTGGGCTGGATGAATCCCAAGCCGGAATCAAGATTGCCGAAAGAAATATCAACAACCTCAGATATGCAGATGACACAACCTTGATGGTAGAAAGTGAGGAGGAATTAAAGAACCTTTTAATGAGGGTGAAAGAGGAGAGTGCAAATATGGTCTGAAGCTCAACATCAAAAAAACGAAGATCATGGCCACTGGGCCCATCACCTCCTGTCAAATAGAAGGGGAAGAAATGGAGGCAGTGAGAGATTTTACTTTCTTGGGGTCCATGATCACTGCAGATGGTGACAGCAGTCACAATATTAAAAGACGCCTGCTTCTTGGGAGAAAAGCAATGACAAACCTAGACAGCATCTTAAAAAGCAGAGACATCACCTTGTCAACAAAGGTCCGTATAGTTAAAGCTATGGTTTTCCCAGTAGTGATGTATGAAAGTGAGGGCTGGACCATAAAGAAGGCTGATCACCGAAGAATGGATGCTTTTGAATTCTGGTGCTGGAGGAGACTCTTGAGAGTCCCATGGACTGCAAGAAGATCAAACCTATCCATTCTTAAGGAAATCAGCCCTGAGTGCTCCCTCGAAGGACAGATCCTGAAGCTGAGGCTCCAATACTTTGGCCACCTCATGAGAAGAGAAGACTCCCTGGAAAAGATCCTGATGTTGGGAAAGATGGAGGGCACAAGGAGAAGGGGACGACAGGGGATGAGATGGTTGGACAGGTTGGACATATGAGATGACTTCATATGATTTTTCAAGAGCTGATTTGGATGGAGAAACAAAAGCAATATATAACTTCGTTAAATGGAAGAGGAAAAGCTTAAAAGGTGTGTACCAAAACTGCAAACAACATCTCTCCCCATCCATCAGAGAAAGACTTCAGTCCAGGTTCCTGGTTTTTAACAGCTGAGAACATTTTCCACAAAATTTAACCTAAATCTACTTTGGTAGTGATGTAATTTAATTTGATGGATGCTTGAACAACTGAGTTAGGGTCTTTCATGGTCATAGGCATGTGAGCAGCAATTGTATTCACATTGATTCCTTCAAGCTAGGAAAATGGCTTTTCAACTAGCAACCTCCCGTTTCTATCTTTTTGTAGAGCACAAGCAACAGGGGGAACTAATGAATTCCAGTCGCAGTTACCTGTGCTCTGGTAGCCTCAATTTTGGATTATTTTATTGCACACTCTACGTGGGCCTGGCCTTGAAGACAGTTCAGAAGTTGCAACTAGCACAGAAGATAACCTGCTTGGATGCTAACTGACTTTCCAAGCTGCTCCCACCTAACACCAGTGCCGAGTGAATTGTACTGGCTGCCAATATGGTGCACAGCTCAGTTCAAGTTATTCTTGTTAATGAAACTGATTTGTAAAAATGTTACATGGAAAAAAAATACGAGAGAGAGACATTGCACACAGTTTT
This sequence comes from Podarcis pityusensis, assembly GCF_964106645.2. NCBI lineage: Eukaryota > Metazoa > Chordata > Lepidosauria > Squamata > Lacertidae > Podarcis > Podarcis pityusensis. The sequence continues at coordinate 5,961,254 of NC_138031.1, read as the reverse complement.
GTAAATCAAGAAAATCTTTAATAAAAATACATTAAAACAATATTCCTTTCCCCTGGCTTTTAACTCCTGAGTTGTATATTTTAGGACCCACCTTGTTTCTGTGACTGTAAGTTGCTTAAACTGTTTTTAACATTGTTTTCCCCATAACAGCATCAGCTTCACAGACTGAAGCAGTCTACCCCCTGAGCAGCAGTCCCTAGAGAACAAGCGTCGGAGAAGATTATTCCTTCACGTTTTGCTTGAGGCATCCAGCTGGTCTCTCTAGGAAGAAGGAAGGTGGATTAAATTGATCTTTGGTCTGGTCCCTCAGGGCTGCTTTTATGTTCCTCTGCAGCATGAACAGAGAATCGTAGAACATAAGTTTAGTTAATCCAGAGAGCATATAAAAGAATGCAGGATGAACCTGGCCACAGTCTTCTGGTTATCTTTTATACACATGCATTGACTCCTCCTCTTCAGGACTTTGATCTCATTAGATCACCAGCTCCAAAGTGTCATGTTGTCTAGAACATTAGCTACTGTATTAAAAGTGACAGGAGGGGCAATTTAGCAACACATGCTTAATTGGGCAATAAATTATATCTGTTTGCAACACTGGTGTCCACGGCATCTGATCACCCTTGGACATAAATCATATTGTTGTTCCAATCCCTATAAAGTTCAAAACATATTATTGTAATGGTGACACTAAAGATTCATGGGGAAAGCCTACAATTTTGCATAGCTATGTGTGACTCATACAATCAGCCTTTTACTGTGGATGGTGCTCTAACTACTTCCAAGGACTTGGTGCTCCTCGCATGCAAAAGTGGGCCTATTTATTTTTCTTTATGTATAAAATTTATCTGTTGAATGATCCTGGTTGTTGCTGGTTTAAAAAATGTGTTCAGTACATTGCAACTTTTCCCCTAATAGGGAGATGGGGAACTTGTGAACTTTTAATTATTATCATCATTTATTAAATTTCTATACTGTCTGATACCTGTTGATCTCAGGGCAGTTCACAACAGAAAATCACAATATGAAAAACACAGAATACATAATATAAACAAAAACAAAGACAACTCAAGAATCTCCCCTTCCACAACACATTTTAAAAGGGCACAAGGAGAAGGGGATGGCAGAAGATGAGATGGTTGGACAGTGTCCTTGAAGCTACCAACATGAGTTTGACCAAACTGTGGGAGGCAGTGGAAGACAAGAGTGCCTGGCGCGCTCTGGTCCATTTGGTCACAAAGAGTCGCACATGACAAAACGACTAAACAACAAGGTAAACAGAACCTACATGTTCAAGAGCACTGTCTCCTTCTCCCCCGTCCCCTCTGAACCACATGTTTCTTATCCCCAATCACTTCTCTTTGACAGCTCCAGATTGTTCTTGATGGGCTGGTTCAGGACTGTCTTAACCAGGCTTCCTCAACCTCGGCCCTCCAGATGTTTTTGGCCTACAACTCCCATGATCCCTAGCTAGCAAGACCAGTGGCTAGGGATGCTGGGAATTGTAGTCTCAAAACATCTGGAGGGCCGAGGTTGAGGAAGCCTGGTCTTAACCCACCCTGCACCAATCCTAGATTGGCCCTGATCGACCAGACTCAGTTGCAGACCTGAAATTTGTCCAGATCTGTTGACCAGCCATGGGCTTTATGGCAAGTCTCAGAATGTATATGTTAGGACCATGGGGGCCTTTGTCAACCTCATGCCCTATCATAAAATCACAGAATTGTAGACTTGACTCCGAGTGTCATCTAGTTCAAAACTCCGTGCAATGCAGACATCCATGGCAGGTGGCCAGCAAAACCCTGCTTGAAAAACTTCAAGAGGGAGTCTGTTCCACTTACTGTCACAAAGTTCTTCCTGATATTTAGCTAGAATCCCCTTTCTTGTAACTTGAAGCCATTGGTTCGGTTCCTACCCTCCATGGCAAGAGTAAACAAGCTTGCTCCATCTTCCACGTCACAGCCCTTGAGATAATTAAGGATGACTATTATATCTCCTCTCAGTCTTCTCTTTTCCAAGCTAAACATCCCAAGCTCGTTCAACCACTCCTCATAAGGCTTGGCTTCCAGACCTTTGATCATCCTGCTTGCCCTCTTCTGCACACGTTCCAGCTTGTCAACATCCTTCTTAAATCGTGGTGCCCAGAACTGGACACAGTGCAACCCTCTGCAACGCAGGAGTCTCCAGTAATGCATCCATGGCAGATGGCCATCCAACCTATGTTTAAAAACCTCCAAGGAAGGAGAGTCCACAACTTCTTGAAGGAGTCCACTCCACTGTCCAACAACTCTCACAGTCAGAGCTGCAGATGTTTTTTATTACCACTGCCAATGACTGAGGCTGATGGGAGTTGTAGTCTAAAACATATGCAGGATACCTGGTTGGCAAAGTATGCTCTATAGTCTCCCTAGGTGTGCAATAGAACTGACACTAAATTCTGGGCTCAGTGTCTAAAGCCTCCAGGCAATCACTTTAAATATATATATATATATATCCTAAGTTTATTTTTTTTAAGTGAAACTGTTTTTGCCTGTTATTGTGATTCTCTGTGTTTCTTTGTATTTTTTGTTTTGTTCTTTGGCACAGTAATTTTTCTTTTTAATATTATGCTGTGTTTGTTTAAATGGAAGGTTGGTGTATATATAGCACATTTTTAAAAAATAAAAGGGCATTCGTCACTAGAGCATAATTAAAATACATGCCACGCTGCGTGTCTGGCTATAAATACAGGCGAGGCAGCCAGAAGCTTCAGAAGAAGAAAGTTAAAGGAGATGGGAGAGAAACCTCCAATTTTTCAAAATGGACAAGCCTCTTTTTTGCAGAGCAGGGGAGGGGAAAGTGGGCACATTTTGCAAGTTTGTACCAGGCTCAGAGAAATGGTATTTCTTCATAAGCCTTGTAGGGAACATGAACTGGTGATTTAGATTTCACAGCCGATTTGGTTGCAGATGTTTATATGAGTACAGTTGTACCTTGGTTTTCTAAAAGAATCCGTTCCGGAAGTCCGTTTGACTTCTGAAAATGTTCAAAAACCAAGGCGTGGCTTCTGATCGGCTGCAGGAGCTTCCTGCACTCAATCGGAAGCTGCGGGAGCCGTGTCGGATGTTCGGCTTCCGAAAAACGTTTGCAAACAGGAACACTCATTTCTGGGTTTGTGGCATTCGGAAGCCAAATCGTTTGAGTCACAAAGCATTCAAGAACCAAGGTACGACTGTACTTGAGCCACGTCCACTGAACCTATACATGGAACAAAGAGGTCACTAAACTAACTTGGGTCAGAACTTTCTGACTAAACATTAGAAGAACGTTTGGGTGGTAAGAGCTGTTATGAATGTGTTGTAAACAAAAATCTGCCTTTTTCCCTTAGGGGTATCCAAGAGCCCATATAGAGTCCTTATGCAGGTTCCCTAATGGTAGGAGAAAATAACAGAGGCCAACCAGAGAATATTGAGAAGCAAAGCAGCTAGTAAGCCTGATCTTTATCGAACTGTTGCAAAAGGGTGCTCCCCTCACATGCAGGAAAGGAGGAGAATCCAGAACAAAGGCGTGCCAGCCCTTATATAGACATTTTAAATTGCCTGCCCTGGAGCTCAAGACCACCCCTCCATACATCATACATACATCACAGAAGGGGTGTAACCCAAGACCACCCCCCCACAAACATCATACCTACATCACAGAAAATGTGGTCTACAACAGAAATTTGAATGTTGTTGTTTTTCCTGTTTGCCAGGTTATCAGATAATGCCTTATCTGATTGCCTTTCCTGGTAGTCTGGCCATTTCTTTGAGATGGCGATTACCCAATTCCTGAGACAATGGGAAGGTTCCATCACCCCCTCCCTCCTTGCAGAGAAAACATTTGGTCAGTTTGGGAGTCAAAATGGTTTCAGGTCAGTCTTCCTGTGCTGCTACAGACATGTAGTCCACATATCTATGTACGTGCTTGGTTGGTACATTTTATGAACATTTATTATATATATAAGACCTTAATTTTTTTTATTTCACAATCCACTACTGGGCTGAGTTTAAGGTGTTGGTACTAACACACAGGTTCCTAAACAACACAGGTTCCTTGAGAGACTGCTTTCTCCCTTACTTACCAAGCAGATTGCTGTGGTCTGCAACAGAGCTTTTCCTGCAAGTTCCAAAAATCTCAGAAGCCTGCTCAGCATGTAACTTTTGTTAAATATAATTGGTTTAATTGACACTGAAATGGGGATGTCTCTATAAGGTTTAACATGGGAAGATTCTACAGAAGCTTTAGAAAATCAAGAAGAGCACTCTGAGCCTTAGCTGAGTTGATAATTAACTAACTGTTGCTTTCTTTTCTGCTACTCTAGCTAACACGTGAGTGCTGTAACCTCAGATCAGGTATTTGGTTGCAAATCTCCATTTTGAAGGGTGCTGCCTTTGAATCTTTTGTCTCACAAAACTCTGTGGAGTGAAGATGTAAATGAAGCTTTCAAGGAAAACAGCTACAGGTGATATGGATGGAAGAGAGAGAGAGATACCTTTGATTATAGGTCTGCTTGGATCATTTCATGTTTTGTAAGATGCTGAGCCTGTGCCCAAGATCCGTATGGATATTTTTGATGTACTTTTGATGTTTTAATTCAATTATGAAGAAATGAATTATATTTTTATGGGTCTGGACAATGTTTTATTTCCAAAAGGAGTCAGTTCTTATGCTTCCAGTCACTTCACACTGTGAAATATTAACATCTACCTCTGTTCTCTGGGATCACATTCCTGTTTAGGCATTTGCATTTTCTAGGGTGAAAAAGAAGATGTGCAAGAAGATCAAACGTATCCATTCTTAGGGAGGTCAGCCCTGGGTGCTCACTGGAAGGACAGATCGTGAAGCTGAGGCTCCAATACTTTGGCCACCTCATGAGAAGAGAAGACTCCCTAGAAAAGACCCTGATGTTGGGAAAGATGGAGGGCACAAGGAGAAGGGGACGACAGAGGACGAGATGGTTGGACAGTGTTCTCGAAGCTACCAGCATGAGTTTGACCAAACTGCGGGAGGCAGTGGAAGACAGGAGTGCCTGGCGTGCTCTGGTCCATGGGGTCACGAAGAGTCGGACACGACTAAACGACTAAACAAAAAAAGGGGGGAAATTGAAAGTGTTTGTTGTTGTTCCAGCAGGCTTTCCCAGCTTGATAAATGGGTCTTCACCATGAGTGTGTAGAGTTTTAGTCTTGTTTTAAATGTCTTAGCTGTTTTGGTGGCTTTAATTGTTTTTAATTATGTTTAATGTAAGGTAAAGGTAAAGGACCCCTGGACAGCTAAGTCCAGTCAAATTTGACTATGGGGTTGCAGCGCTCATTTCGCTTTCAGGCCGAGGGAGCTGGCGTTTGTCCACAGACAGGTTTCTGGGTCATGTGGCCAGCATGATTAAACCACTTCTGGTGCAGCGGAACACCGTGACGGAAACCAGAGTGCACGGAAATGCCGTTTACCTTCCCTCCACAGTGGTACCTATTTACCTACTCGCACTGGTATGCTTTCAAAGTGATAGGTTGGCAGGAGCTAGGACAGAACAACGGGAGCTCACCCCGCCATGCGGATTCGAACTGCTGACTTTACAATTGGGAAGCCCAAGCGGCTCAGTGTTTAAGACCACAGCGCCACCCACGTCCCATTTTGTTTAGTCTAAATCACGCTGAGATAGTTCCTTGGAAGACGATAAATAAATCAGTAATGATGATAATAATATAAACATATAATATTATATGTGTACTTCCTTACACAACCCTCTTGTTATGTAAGCAAACCCAAGATAAACAATGGAGAGTATAGTGAACCTCTCACATCTCAGATACCTTAAAATCCACCAAGGAATGTGTCAAGAAACAGAGACCTCCTTACCTGTAAGGCAAACAAGATTTCGCCATCAGACTGTCAACCTTCAGAGATAAGCCTCCATCTTTTCTTTTCCTGATGTCATCTAGCAGACAAGTGTACAGCAATGAAAAGATTAGAGCTATTAGTTTAATTTAGCTTTGTCTTAATTGTCTAGAGGAGGTTCTTTTGAGCTGACAGATTAATGTACTGTCATTCAGGGCCAGTTATGATAATTCCCGTAAGCTCTCGTATTAAAACATGGCAGCTTTGAATAAGCTAATCAAATCTATTCGGAGCAGGGGAAGAAGGCACAACAATGCAAGGATGAAAACAATGAAAGGGAAATGAAGACCTGTCCTCTACATTCTCTAAGGTTTCCTTCTTCCGTGAAAGAGGCTCCAATTTTCCTGCATCATTCATAGAATCATCTTGGGGGCACTTGGTAGGTGCAGGACTTCTGGCTGACCTTATCACTGTGAGATGACTCTAGGTTGTGTGTTTCCTTCCCAGTAAACATTCCAAAAGGACCCAAACCAATGGACGGCCGTACTTTTCTGTCTATAAGACGCCCCCATGTATAAGATGCCCCCTATTTTGGGGGACTCAAAACTCAAATTGAAGAAAATGGGGGGAGATGGCACAGAGTTGGGGGGGGGATTGTCCAGGGTTGCAGCCAATAACACGCACAATAGCCATTGACAGCCGTGGCAGAAACCAGTCGAACGTCCACCCTATGCACTGCCCATGTATAAGACGACCCCCGCTTTTTAGCATGATTTCCAAATGAAAAAAAATAGTCTTATACACAGAAAAGTACGGTAAATTTATGGGAAAGAAGATTCAGCCTACATATTTGGAAGAACATTCTGATGTTGGGTGGTGGAACAGCTGTTTGATGGTGGAACAGGCTACTTCAGAAGGCAGAATCATAGAACTATAGAGTTGGCAGCCACCACCAAGTTTCCTCTAGTCCAGGCATAGGCAAACTCGGTCCTTCAGATGTTGTGGGACTTTGAACTGTAGAGTCACCCAGCCCAGTGTTCGAAATTAGCCCGGAGGGTTTTGCAACTGGCACGGGTCCAGTTGCAACCACGTGGAGATCTCTGGATGCCAGGTTCGCAGCTGACTTCTCCATCTGGCTGGCCCTTCCAGCTTTCTTAAGCAGGTCAGCAGAAGAGCTTATTGACTGCATATCCCACCTTCTCTTCCAAGGAGTCCATGATTCTACACCCCCCCAGTTAATCCTTACAACAACCTTACGAGGTAGCTTAAGGAGTTGCGATTGGCCTAAGGTCACCTAGTGAGCCTCAGGACTGAGTGGGGATTTCAACCCTGATCTCCCAGGTCCTGGTCCAACACTCTAACGCAGGAATAGGCAACCTTAGCCCTCCGGATGTTTTGGGACTACAATTCCCATCATCCCTGACCACTGGTCCTGTTAGCTAGGGATGATGGGAGTTGTAGTCCCAAAACATAGGGAGGGCCGAGTTTGCCTATGCCTGCTCTAGTCCACACCCTTGCAATGCAAGAGTCTCAACTAAAGCATCCATGATAGATGGCCATCCAACCTCTACTTACAAACCTCCGAGGAAGGAGAGTCCACCACCTCCTGAGGGAGACCGTTCTATTGTTGGAACTGGTCCCACCATCAGAAAGTTCTTCCTGATGTTTAGTCAGAATCTCTTTTATTGCACAGTGGTACCTCGGGTTAAGTACTTAATTCGTTCCGGAGGTCCGTTCTTAACATGAAACTGTTCTTAACCTGAAGCACCACTTTAGCTAATGGGGACTCCTGCTGCTGCTGCGCTGCCGGAGCAAGATTTCTGTTCTCATCCTGAAGCAAAGTTCTTAACCCGAGGTACTATTTCTGGGTTAGCAGAGTCTGTAACCTGAAGCATATGTAACCTGAGGTACCACTGTAATTTGAATCATTGGTTTGGATCCTAGTCTATAGCAGGAGAAAACAAGCTTGCTCCATTTCGCATATGACAGGTCTTTATATATTTGAAGATGGCTCTCATATCTTCCATCAGTCTCCTCTTTTCCAGGAGGAAAACACGCCCAACTCCCTCAACCGTTCCCGAAATATAATTTTATTTACTTATGAATTAAGTTTCCTATACCACCCTTCATGTGAAGTTCACAGGGTGGTTTACAATATAAAAACACAAAAATAAATAGGCATTTGATGTGTGGATGGGATTGTTGAAGATTGATCATTGCTTCATGCATAAATAAATGAAAACAATAAAAAATGGGGGACAAAATAACGTAAACACCACTTGCAAACAATAAAGATTCCACAAGAACAAACAATTGAAGCAAAAAGATGGCATTTTAATTAGGAAGAGAAATCAGTTGGTTATGAAGACCTTCTGAAACAGGAAGGCTTCCAGTGCATATCAGAATGAACTGCAGCAGAGGCATCTTGGAATATAGCCCTGGTAGAAGAAATTGTACCGGCAAGGTTGTTTTTATTTTTACACGCTAACACATCCAGAAGATGTGCTTGTGAACAAAGTCTTGTTCCTGTGCCTCCACCTGACGACGCTTCCCATGTAACGGAAAAGGCGCTGATTCACCAGCAGGCTGCTGTTCCGAGAAAAGGTGTCTTGGACGGAGTTGACAAAAGTCTTGCTAACACAAAGTTGTTTATTAATCCATCACCCTTTTGCACCCCCTTTCCAATTCCCTTTCATCTTTATCAGCTGAGGCCACAGCAGCCGCTGCCGTCTCTAAGCCCGGCTGCCTCCGAAGAGTTAAGTGCCTCCGAGGAAACAAGATGTTCAATTCAACACAGTGGGAGGCGATAACTGGAACCAGCTCCAGCTCATTAGGGATTGTAACAAAGCGGCTCAGCTGCCAATCAATTGGGAGTCGGGCCTGACTGAGTGTTGGAGGCAGCCAACCGTCCTCTTAGCCTGCCAGGGATGAAGGAAATGTTGCTGATGCTATAGCTGCATTCCTTGGCCCACTACTGAGCTCCTTGGAATCACAGCTCTGGAACAGGATTTCCTGGAGGCAGATGCCTTTGGCGACTGAAGCGGGGATCTCTGTGGAAGTGGTGCTCAGCGGTGTGCAGAGAGTTGACTCCCCGCTCACCACAACCCCACCAGCAGAGTGGATCAGAGGTCTGACTTGTTCTGCTGCATACTGCTAGGATTGATCAAGCATTGACTCCATTGGGAGCCGCAAACAGAACTGTTTTCTACACGATACGATAATCTTTATTGTCATTGTCCCATACAGAACAACAAAATTGAAAAATCTACGCAAGACCTTCAAAAACCAACAAGCCTGCTATCCCAGCTATCCCAACCTGGTTAGCTCCCTAAAAACTCTGATACCCCATTTTAGAATACAATATACTCCCATACAAACTCCTTACAATGCGTTTAAAACCAAAATCGCATTTGGGTAGAAACTGTTTCTCAGGCGGTTAGTTCTAGTCTTTATAACCCTGTACCTTCTTCCAGAAGGCAGAAGCTGAAAGAGATCATTTCCGGCGTGCGCACTATCCTGCGCTATCTCTGCAGCTTTCTTACGGCACCTGGAAGCATAGATTTGATCCAAGGTGGGAAGAGTGCACCCAATTATTCTCTCCGCAGTCTTTACAACCCTGGACAGCATTGTTTTTTCCCTGACCGATCAGCTCCCAAACCACACACACAGACCATAAGTTAATACACTCTCAACAGTACAATGGTAAAATGCCATTAAGCCTGCTGGCCCATCTAGTTCAGCAACATGTTTTCACAGTGACCAATCAGATCACAGAACCGTAGAGCTGGAAGGAACCCCAAGCCTCATCTAGTCCAACCCCTTGCAATGCATCTATGAGAGGTGGCTGCCCAACCTCTGCTTAAAATCTCCAAGGAAGGAGAGTCCACCACCTCCTGAGGGAGACGTTCCACCATTAAACAGCTCTTACTGTCAGAAAGTTCTTCCTGACATTTTGCCGGAATCTCCACCAGTGTGGTGTAGTGGTTAAGAGTGGTGGACTCGTAATCTGGTGAACCAGGTTCGATTCCCCGCTCCTCCACATGCAGCTGCTGGGTGACCTTGGGCCAGTCACACTTCTCTGAAGTCTCTCAGCCCCACTCACCTCACAGAGTGTTTGTTGTGGGAGAGGAAGGGAAAGGAGATTGTTGGCTGCTTTAAGACACCTTCGGGTAGTGATAAAGGGGGATATCAAATCCAAACTCCTCCTCCTCCTCCTCCTCTTCTTCTTCTTCTTGCAACTTGAAGCCATTGGTTTGAGTCCATTGGAGAAAACAAGCTTTTGTAGGGAACAAGATGACAGACCTTGGGGTCTCAAATTTCAAGGGCACCCTGTGCAACAGCAAAATTCAGCAACCCTTCCTCTCAGGCTCCATTCCAAATCATAGTTGTGGTGCCCCTCGAAGTGCCCCTGAGGCTCAATGCCCAGTGTGACTGAACCAGTCAACCAGCCCAGGGCGGCTAACAACCAATAATAAAAACGAGTTGAATGAATACAACTTAAAAACAAGATTAAAATACAACATTAAAAGATTAAAACAATTAAAATGCAGCCTCATCACAAGAGGAGAAAGGAAAAAGAAAGAGGGGGAGGGAATCAAATTGACTCCAAGCCAAAGGCCAGGTGGAACAACTCTGTCTTACAGGCCCTGTGGAAAGAAATCAGAACCTGCAGGGCCCTGGTCTCACGAGACAGCGTGTTCCACCAGGCAGGAGCCAGTGTTGAAAAAGCCCTGGCTCTGGTTGAGGCTAATCTAACTTCCTTAGGGCCCGGGACCTCTAGGGCGTTGTTATTTATGGACCTTAAGGTCCTCTGTGGGACATACCGAGAGAGGGGGTCCCATAGGTACGAGGGTCCTAGGCCGTGAAGGGCTTTAAAGGGCGAAACCAGCACCTTAAATCTGACCCTGTACTTCACCGTGAGCCAGTGCAGCTGGAAAAGCACTGGGTAAATATGCTCCCATGGCAGAGACCCCGTGAGGAGCCTCGCTGCAGCATTCTGCACCTGCTGGAGTTTCTGAAACAGCTTCAAGGGCAGCCCCGCATAGAGCGAATTACAGTAGTCAAGCCTGGAGGTGACCGTCGCATTGTTCACTGTGGCCAGGTCGGGGCGGGAAAGGTAAGGGAAATCTGAATAAGCTCCCATGGAAACCTACAATTACCCGGGGGAAGCTGTGACTGCTAAAGTGGTATAAGAGTGTTTCACATGCAGGTGTCACCCCAGTTTAGTGATCGTGTTGGATTCAGTTTTCTCACACATCCACTGACAAAACAAGCCTAGCCCATCTGCATCCCACCAGCTTCTAACGCTAAACTGTAGAGTTTTTGAACACTGTCACTTTTTATGCTGTGTTAGCAGGTGTTCCTTGGCTTGTGATCACAGCTGTTCTTTGAAGCTGGGCTCTTGCCTAGGTGTCCCCCGCCTTCTCTGGCAGCTGTGATAAATGAGCCCAAGAATGGAGGGTTGCCCAAGGAGCATCCGAAACAGCACAGAAGATGTTCCCTGAATTACGTCCACTGGCCTCGTGCCTCCAGGCTTGCGTTTGCATGCCTGGATGTCTCCCATGGAGAACACGGTAGCTTATCGAAACACCTGATGGGGAAACACATTCATTCTGGTGCTGTCCCACAGAGAAGGCTTGGAGTTGGTCTCTGTCCAGCCTCGGGCCTAATTGTCTCAGCAGGTGGAGACGTCAAGATGCCGACAGTTCCTCCAGCTGCAGGATTTGATGAAAGATGGAGGAGAGAAAGAAGACTAGGCCACAATCCCGATGCACCTGGTTGCTTGGAAGTAAGCACATACTCAAGCTAATGGGCCTTAAAAAATGACTAAGCATGACTAAGCCGCTTCTGGCACAACGGAACACTGAAACCAGAGCAGTGCACGGAAATGCTGTTTACCTTCTCGCTGGAGTGGTACCTATTTATCTACTTGCTAGGTTGGCAGGAGCTGGGACTGAGCAACGGGAGCTCACACCGTCGTGGGGGTTCGAACCGCTGACCTTCTAATTGGCAAGACCAAGAGTCTCAGTGGTTTAGACCACAGCACCACCTGCGTCCCTAATGGGCCTTAAAGGTAAAGAGACCCCTGACCATTAGGTCCAGTCGTGGGCGACTCTGGGGTTGCAGTACTCATCTCGCTTTATTGGCCGAGGAAGCCGGCATACAGCTTCCGGGTCATGTGGCCAGCATGACTAAGCCTCTTCTGGCGAACCAGAGCAGCGCATGGAATCGCCATTTACCTTCATGCCGGAGCGGTACCTATTTATCTACTTGCACTTTGACGTGCTTTCGAACTGCTAGATTGGCAGGAGCAGGGACCTTACACTGAGGTAAATGAGAATAGGATTGGGTTGCTTTTCTTTTCTTTGTAGACTGCAGCACCTTTGTTTCCCATTAACTGGACCACATAGGAATCTTGCTGTGTGTGTTTGTCTTTTGCTAAAAGGACCATAACCCTGTTGGAAGACACATGCTTTACATGCAGAAGGTACCAGGCTCCGTCCCGGGCAGGGAGAAGTCAGGTGGCAGGTGGAGGGAAATGCCACTCTCTGCTTGTGACTTTGGAGCAGGCGTAGCCAAGGTGTTGCATTCCAGGATGCAGCAACCAGGAACGAAACTTAAATGCCAGTACCAATGCACAATTCCCATTAGCTAGGAGACTGCCTGCTGTGTATAGATCATGGAGATCTTTGGGGGAGTTTCTGGTAGTGGCACCCCATATTAAGGACATATGAAGATCAGGTCAAAAGACCATCTAGTTCAGTGTCCTGTTCTCACAGTGGCCAATGAGATGCCCACAGGAAGCCTACAAGCCGAATCTGCAAACAACAGCGGTTTCCCTTCTTGCAAAGGCAAGGAACTGGTATTGTGCTGCCCCTGACAGCAGAAAGAGAATATAGCCATTGTAGCTAGTAGCCACTGATTCTTTTTTCAAATAAATAAAATAAAAAATATTAGCAATAAAAAGAAATTTAATATATGCAACAGAAATAATATAAGACCAATCCTGTTGGATCAGGCCAGAGGACCATCTAATCCATCATCTTGTTCTGACAGCGGCCACACAGATGTCTGTGGGAAGCTTGCAAGCAGGATTTATGCTCAAGAACCCTCTCCTGTCAGGCTTCAGAGAATCAGATCCCGCCCCCGGTGGCAGGAATAAGCAGATCAAACAAAAGGAGCGTTCTTACCATTGGTTTCTTTTTTCTTTCTTTTTAAAAAACTTTTTTAAATTCAAAATTAAAACAAAACATATTATCCAAAAACATATCATCCTTATTCCCCCCCCATTTTTCCTCCCTCTCCACACCCTTCCACACAAAACCCACCCACCCCCACCCCCCGGTTCCAGTCTTCGATTTCTCTAAGAATGCTGTTTTCTGCATGTTACACAGTTGTATAGATCCTCAAACTATTTAGCTGACTATTATCAATAAAAAAGTTTGTGAATGTTTATTCAAAGCCAGCCAAGGAGTCCAGTTTGCTTTGTGGCGTCTTCAAATACTTTGTAAAGGGTTCCCATTCATCTTTAAAGTCACAGTTATCCTTGTCCCGTAGCTTATATGTCAATTTTGCCAGTTCTGCATAGTCCATCAATTTTTCTTGCCATGATTCTTTAGTTGGGGTTTCTTCAGTCTTCCATCCTTGTGCTATTAGAACTTTTGCGGCTGTTGTCACATACATGAAGATGTTTTTCAGTTTTTTTGGCAGATCTTTCCCTACAAACCATTTGTTTCTTTAATAATCACAGTGAGAGACAAAAACATGCATATCTTTCTAGAAATGGCGTTGCTCCCAGTAAAGGTTTACCCCTTCTGTCCCCACTAATCTACGCCACTCCTACGACGGGTAATCTGAGCTGGTTGCCACTGTGCTCTTTGCTCCATCAGTCAAAGCCCATCTAGTCTTAGGCGAAGGGGGGTCAGGAATGGTGTCCAAGGACACTGAATCTGCCAGCTGTCTCTCTCTCTCCTTGTGTTTCCTCTTCTAGTTGTTCCTCACCCAGTATTTATAATAATAATAATAATTTATTATTTATACCCCGCCCATCTGGCTGGGTTTCCCCAGCCACTCTGGGCGGCTTCCAACTGAATATTAAAAACAGTACAGCATCAGACATCAAAAACTTCCCTAAAGAGGGCTGCCTTCAGTTGTCTTTTAAAAGTAAAATAGTTGTTTATTGCTTTGACATCTGCTGGGAGGGCGTTCCACAGGGCAGGCGCCACTACCGAGAAGGCCCTCTGCCTGGTTCCCTGTAACCTTACTTCTCGCAATGAGGGAACCACCAGAAGGCCCTCGGCGCTGGATCTCAGTGTCCGGGCTGAACGATGGGGGTGGAGACGCTCCTTCAGGTATACAGGACCGAGGCCGTTTAGGGCTTTAAAGGTCAGCACCAACACTTTGAATTGTGCTCGGAAACGTACTGGGAGCCAATGCAGATCTCTCAGAACCGGTGTTATGTGGTCCCGGAGGCCACTCCCAGTCACCAGTCTAGCTGCCGCATTCTGGATTAATTGCAGTTTCCGGGTCACCTTCAAAGGTAGCCCCATGTAGAGCGCGTTGCAGTAGTCCAAGCGGGAGATAACTAGAGCATGCACCACTCTGGCAAGACAGTCCGCGGGCAGGTAGGGTCTTAGCCTGCGTACCAGGTGGAGCTGGTAGAAAGCTGCCCTGGACACAGAATTAACCTGTGCCTCCATGGACAGCTGTGAGTCCAAAATGACTCCCAGGCTGCGCACCTGGTCCTTCAGGGGCACAGTTACCCCTTCAGGGGAATCTCCCCCTGTCCCCCAAAAACAGTGCTTCTGTCTTGTCAGGATTCAACCTCAATCTGTTAGCCACCATCCATCCTCCAACAGCCTCCAGGCACTCACACAGGACCTTCACCGCCTTCACTGGTTCTGATTTAAAGGAGAGGTAGAGCTGGGTGTCATCTGCATACTGATGAACACCCAGCCCAAACCCCCTGATGATCTCTCCCAGTGGCTCCATATAGATATTAAAAAGCATGGGGGAGAGGACGGAACCCTGAGGCACCCCACAAGTGAGAGCCCAGGGATCTGAACACTCACCCCCCCCACCACTTTCTGGACACGGCCCAGGAGAAAGGAGTGGAACCACCGTATAACAGTGCCCCCAGCTCCCAGCCCCTCTAGACGGTCCAGAAGGATGTTATGGTTGATGGTGTCAAAGGCTGCTGAGAGATCCAGCAGAACTAGGAAACAGCTCTCACCTTTGTCCCTAGCCCGCCGGAGATCATCAACCAGCGTGACCAAGGCAGTTTCAGTCCCATGGTGAGGCCTGAATCCCGATTGGAAGGGATCCAAATGGTCCGCATCCTCCAGGCGTGCTTGGAGTTGTTTGGCAACCACCCGCTCAATCACCTTGCCCAAGAATGGTAAATTTGAGACTGGGCGATAGTTGGCCAAATTGGCTGGGTCTAAAGATGTTTTTTTAAGAAGCGGTTTAATGACCGCCTCTTTCAGCAGGTCTGGGAAGGCTCCCTCACAGAGGGAAGCATTCACCACCCCGCAGAGCCCATCGCCCAGCCCTTCCCGGCTCACTTTTATCAGCCAGGATGGGCAAGGATCAAGGAGACAGGTGGTCGGTTTCACTTGTCCAAGCAGCCTGTCCACATCCTCGGAGGTAACAGATTGGAATTGATCCCGTGCAACAGGACTAGACAGAACTCTAGCACTCTCCCACCCTGGCCCTGCTCCCACGGTGGAGTCTACCTCCTTCTGAATCTGAGCGACTTTATCTGCAAAAAACTTTGCAAAAGCATTGCAGGAGATCTTGGGGTCCCTACCAGGCCCCGGTGGTGCAGGTGGTTCTGATAGATTGCGAACCACCTGAAAAAGTCTCCTGCTGCTGCTTTCTGCAGAGGCAA
Source organism: Podarcis pityusensis (assembly GCF_964106645.2). Lineage (NCBI taxonomy): Eukaryota > Metazoa > Chordata > Lepidosauria > Squamata > Lacertidae > Podarcis > Podarcis pityusensis. The sequence goes on along the minus strand of NC_138031.1, from coordinate 5,945,515 downwards.
TGGAGGCGGTGAAGAAGGCCCTCTTCGCCGTTGCCATTGCCACTTGGTAGGCTTGACGTTGAGCTCTAGCCCGTGTCTGGTCTGATTCAGAATGAGTTTTCCACCACAGGCGCTCTAGCCGTCTCAACGATTCTTCCATCACCCTCAGCTCCGGGGAAAACCACGGGGCTGTCCGGGCTCCATGCAATCGGAGAGGGCACTTCGGAGCCAGACAGTCAATAGCCCTGGTTAACTCCGCATTCCAGCGGGCCACCAGGGAATCAGCTGAAAGGCCATCAACTTGGGATAAAACATCCCCTACCACTCTCTGGAAGCCAACTGGATCCATTAAGTGGTGGGGGCGGACCATCCGAATCGGTCCCACCTCCCTGCAGAGGGGAAGGGTCGCGGAGAAGTCCAGTTGCACCAGGAAGTGATATTTCCCAGCTTTTCCCTTCCGGACTATGCCCCTCTACAAACCACTTTTCTAAATCAATACTATCCTCACCTGCCCTTGGGAAGGTTCAAGAAAGGGTGTGTGTGTGGCTCCCACTATTCCTCCTCAGTCCAGCTCCTGACATCTCCCCTCCTGGGGTTTACAGAAACCGGTTTTCAGAAGCTGCCTCCAACTGTGGATGAGAAGCACAGCCATCATATATAACCCCAACATGGGATTGGAATGAGATCAAGAGCTATTGTGGGGTTGGACCCCCCAGAAGAAAATTATTGGGGGCCCAATGGACCCCAGAACCCTAGAGTTGCCACCAATGGTAGACAGCCCTTCCCCAAACATCCTGCCAAATATATTGATATGCATAGCTAAGATTTATGCTCAGAGACACCCCATTCTTACCCCAGGAAGCTCATGGCACCATGGGAGAAGGATATCCTTGTTCAAACCCTGTGAGGTAGGTTAGCGATTTGCCCAAGGTTGGCCAATGAGAATTATGACTAACTGGGGATTCGAACCAGGTTCCTTACTCCAAGTTCAACCCCCTAGCCTTGTTCAAATAACATGGGGTGGGGAGCAAGGCATGGCAAGGGATGGGTGAGTTGGTCCCTAGCTACATGTTCACTCTCAGCTCTGAGCAAAGCTAAAGCATGTATTTTGCTTCCTGGCCTCACATTGGACCCAAGATCAGGAAACCCAATATGCCTCTGCGCCTTCAAATTATTCTGTTACTCTATGCTTTGTAATGAAGCATCTGCACTCAGTATGATAAGGCAAGGCCCATTAAGCCAAACGTACGGGGGTAAACAGGTACAGGGAAATATGCATTGATAAATAAGAGGGACGTCTTCAGCATTGCTCTTTCCATATTCCGAGCCTATCAAATCCCTCCGCAATTATCAGCTTCCATATCCATTTCTTCCCGCGGTTTTGCTTGTCGAGGTAAGTGCCAGGGAGCTCAGCGTTCAGCAGCAGCCCCCATCGAAAGGAGAGAGTGTGACCTACCAGTTTCTGGGATGAACAGCAACCCCAGGAATCAGAGGATCAGGGATGTTTGACTGCTTCTCCTTCCACCAGTCCCTTCAAATATCTTCAAATTCAAAGTGTTGGTGCTGACCTTTAAAGCCCTAAACGGCCTCGGTCCAGTATACCTGAAGGAGCATCTCCACCCCCATCATTCAGCCCGGACACTGAGGTCAAGCTCCGAGGGCCTTCTGGCGGTTCCCTTGCTGCGAGAAGCCAAATTACAGGGAACCAGGCAGAGGGCCTTCTCAGTAGTGGCACCCACCTTGTGGAACGCCCTCCTATCAGATGTCAAAGAGATAAACAACTACCTGACATTTGGAAGACATCTGAAGGCCTGTTCAGGGAAGTTTTTAACGTGTGACATTTTAATGTATTTTTAATCTTTGTTGGAAGCCGCCCAGAGTGGCTGGGGAAACCCAGCCAGATGGGCGGGGTACAAATAATAAATTACTACTACTACTATTGCTACTACTACTACTACTACTACTATTATTATCTGAAAGGCTACCACATGGAAGATGGAGGAAGCTTGTTTTCTGCTGCTCTGGAGGGCAGATCCTGAACCAATGAATTCAAGTTAAGAGAAAGGGGATTCAGACTAACACCAGGAAGAATTTTCTGATGGTGAGAGCCATTCAACAGTGGCTCTCCTTCATTGGAGGTTTTTAAGCAGAGCTTGGATGTCCATCTGTCAGGGATTCTTTAGTTGTGATAGCTTCACTGCAGGGGGTTGGACTAGGTGTCCTTTGGTGTCCTTTCCAACTCTACATTTCTGTGGTGGGCCTGGGGGTAACCGGAGTAACACAGTCCAGGTCCGGTCCCAAATCCAAAGGTTCCATGAGGAGTCAGTCTGACAGGGCCAAGGCAGGACACGAGGCAGGAAACCAGGCAAGGCCAGGCACAGGATCACAGGCAGGTTCTGGCAAACAGCAACATTGCTCCTGCAACCTGGATTGGGGTCCGATAGCCTTTTATCTTTGTCAGGGTAATGGCCGGTCCTGATTCCCCGGTGACTCACCTCCCTGTTTCACCCGAAGGCGAGAACTCCTTTTGCGAGTACTCAGGTCTCTCCTTCTCTCAGACCTCAGTCTCTGCAGCTTGGGAGATGTCAGTGGGTTACCAGACCCAGAGGCCGCCTCAGCCTCTCCTGACCCAACTGGTAGTGGAACAGCTGTAAGTGATGGCCCAGCTGAAGGCAATGAGGTCATCCCCGCATCTGGAGCCAGGGCAGGCTGAGGCCCCTGACTCGGCCCAGCTGGTGTTTGTTGCAGGGGAACCTGTGCAGACTGGGACTCGTCAGGATCAGGCCCCAGACTAGGTTCAGCTGCCGCCTGAGGCAAAGGATCCAGTGCGGACTGAGACTCCTCTGGCTCCGAGTCTGAGCCCGAGTCCCAGGCCATCACAATATCTATGATTCTTTCTTCAGCAGGTGGACTGCACAGAAATGATCCTGAATGTAGACAGAGCTGCAACAGAACCTATGCTGATAGGCCACAGAAGGGACTTCCATTTACCTCTTGCAGAAGTGAATAACATTGGTATAATTTTCTGGGAAGCCAGGAAATGGGAAGTCTCAACCTCTCGAAAGCACAGGCTTCAGGCTGCAGCTGTTTCTGCAGAAGCTTAACAAATTTTGGGGCAAGTTGCTCAGAGGTGCTTAGAGCACTTTGAATCCAAAGCAAAGAAGTCTTTTCAGTGCACAAATACTTAGCAAGATAAGGGTCCATCTCTCATATTGCTCGAATGCGGGGAGATCCAATGAAGCTGAATGTTGGAAGATTCAAGGTAGATAGGGGGGGAAAAAGGAACTTCTTGACTCTGCACGTAACTGCAGTATGAAATTTGCTCCTACAGCAAATCATGGTGGCAACCAACATGGATGGCTTAAAAAGAGGATAAGATAAATTCACTGAGGATAAAGCTATCAATGAAGGCAGCCCTGTTTAGGGAAGATTTTAATGACTGATGTTTTAACGTATTTTTAATCTTTTGTTGGAAGCTGCCGAGAGGGGCTGGGGAAACCCAGCCAGATGGGTGTGGTAATAATAATAATAATAATAATAATAATAATAATAATAATAACAACAACAACAACAACAACCACCAATGGCAGCCAGCCATGATGGCTGTGTTCTTTGTCCATTGTTTGTGACAGTATACCCCCAAATGCCAAGTGCCTGGGGAGAATGCCATTGCACTAAGGTCTTGCTTGTGAGCTTTCCAGAAGCCTGACTATTGTGAGAACTGGATATTGACCTGATCCAACAGACCTCTTCTAGTTATTTTGGACGGTGACTGCCACCAGCCCTGGCATGGGGCTGATAGCATCTGAGAGCCAGTGTGGTGTAGTGGTTAAGAGCGGTAGTCTCGTCATCTGGGGAACTGGGCTTGCGTCTCCGCTCCTCCACATACAGCTGCTGGGTGACCTTGGGCCAGTCACACTTCTCTGATGTCTCTCAGCCCCACTCACCTCACAGAGTGTTTGTTGTGGGAGAGGAAGGGAAAGGAGAATGTTAGCCGCTTTGAGACTCCTTAAAGGGAGTGAAAGGCGGGATATCAAATCCAAACTCTTCTACTGCAAAGCATCTGAAGGACACTTGGTTGGTGATGGTTGCCTTGGAAGCTAATTTCAGGGAGCGGTCCCAGTCTGTGGAAAGGTCCATGGTTGCAGGACAGCCGCCCCCATGGAGTGTCCAGAGAACAGAGTCAGGTGAGGTCAAGGTTGCAACCCAGAAAGGCAGATCTATGGATGATCTAGCTGAGATTCCTGCATTGCAGGGGCTTAGAATAGAAGACCCTCGAGGTCCCAGCCAACTTTACAATCCTATGATTCTATGAAGATGGGAGGCTTGCAAAGAGAGGAGTCAGGTTCTGATGCACACTGACAGTCCATGGGGTCACGAAGAGTCGGACACGACTAAACGACTAAACAACAACAACAGGTGAAGTATTGGGAGCTTATGAACGTGCCACCATTTTGGAAGAAGGTTTTCCACCTATATAGCAGAGGTTTTCAACCTTTTTGAGTCCACAGCTCCCTTGGCCAACTACATTCTTTCTGCGGCACCGCATGGGGGCTCAGGAGCCCAGTTACGACACCCCTTGCCTGTAGAGCTGGCAGTTGCTCACCCTTTTTCAAACATGTCCCCTTGTGGAATGTTCCCTCAGCCTCCTTTCCCCTCTCCTCTCCTTGGGAGTCCTCTGGGCAGCCACAGTCCCTCCCTGCCCCAAAGAGACATGCCTCCTCACATGACCCCACAGTGGCCTGGGAAGCACCCCCTGGCCAGCCCCAGAGGCACAACTCGCCTGGGGTCCTTGTAGCCAGGGCTGCTGCAACAAACAGTTGTGCAAGCCTTTGGGAGGCAGAGACACAAGAGGGCATCAGAGGAGAGAGGGAAGGAAAGAGGGACAGAGGGCAGTGCTGACTATCATTCAAGGTAGCCCAGGGTGCCAAAACACACTGGTTGAAAACCACTGCCATATATAATTGCTGAACTGTCAAGTTGTAGGGGTCCCCGAGAGAGAGCCATCCTTGGGTAGGCTCAAACCACCAGTCTTCTGGTTAACAGCCAGTTTCAATGACCAATTGTGCCACTGGATTAAACAAGAAGAGGCCTGGCAGGTGAGGTCCTTGTTGTTGTTCCTCATTCCCCTTGGCCCAAAATCGACCAGTGGGTGGGACTGTCCACAAGTGAATCACCTGATGTCATTTGACATCAGAGGATTGACAGGCAGGCTGCCCTTCAAAGTCTTTGCCCAGCCCTTCCCAAGAACATGACAGTGGTGGTGCTGGTTCACATACAATTTAACACAGGAACTTCCCAGGCTCTTTAATGAGGGTGAAAGAGGAGAGCACAAAATATGGTTTGAAGCTCAACATCAAAAAAACGAAGATCATGGCCACTGGGCCCATCACCTCCTGGCAAATAGAAGGGGAAGAAATGGAGGCAGTGAGAGATTTTACTTTCTTGGGCTCCATGATCACTGCAGATGGTGACAGCACTCACAAAATTAAAAGACGCCTGCTTCTTGGGAGAAAAGCAGTGACAAACCTAGACAGCATCTTAAAAAGCAGAGACATCCCTTGCCAACAAAGGCCCGTATAGTTAAAGCTATAGTTTTCCCAGTAGTGATGTATGGAAGTGAGAGCTGGACCATAAAGAAGGTTGACTGTCAAAAAATTGATGCTTTTGAATTATGGTGCTGGAGGAGACTCTTGAGAGTCCCATGGACTGCAAGAAGATCAAACATATCCATTCTTAAGGATATCAGCCCTGAGTGCTCACTGGAAGGACAGATCCTGAAACTGAGACTCCAATACTTAGGCCACCTCATGAGAAGAGAAGACTCCCTGGAAAATACTCTAATGTTGGGAAAGATTGAGGGCACAAGGAGAAGGGGACGACAAAGGACAAGATGGTTGGACAGTGTTCTCGAAGCTACCAGCATGAGTTGACCAAACTGCAGGAGGCAGTGGAAGACAGGAGTGCCTGGCATTCTCTGGTCCATGGGGTCACGAAGAGTCAGACACGACTAAACAACAAGGAGAAAGAATTTCCTGGTCCTCACCTGGTCACCCTACTAAATCACACACCCCTTCGCTACAGAGGCCCCTTCAGCACCAGCACCTCTATAAACTCTAGATATTAACCATGCATCTTTTCTTATCCTCCTTTATCTGGTAAAAGCAGGGGAGCGAGGAACGCACTGCTAAATCAAATACAACTGAAAAGGCGAATCTGTTCTTATTGTCAAGTAATCTCCTTCCTATGCCCTTTCTTTCCTCTTGGTGGCACTGTTAGCACAGCAAACATCTCCAACCCTGTTCTGGTTCCCTCTAACCAGAGGCCATCCATCATTTGCCTTCTCCAGGAAAGCTAAGGTTGGTGTGTGTGTGTTTTGTTTTGTTTTTAAATTAGATACTAAATAGATACAAAGTTTATGGGCACCAAAGAAAGATGTTTAAAGCTTCTGTCACAACTCCAGAGGGGAGGTTTGCCACCACGGCAATTCGCAGGCTGACCTATTTGGGTTCTTGCTCTCTCCTGACGGTATAAGCTGTTTCTTCCTTTGATATTTCTCCCTGTCCGAGGTTTGAATTCCAAGTCGGGAGGGGTGGGGAGAATGTGGGATCACAGGAAAAAGAAAATGGGTACTGTACTTATTTTTGCTTTCTCGGTGGAAAGGAAAACGGAGCGAGCCGTCTGCACCGAAAACGGTGCTGACATTGTCCATTTACAGTTTATGAGTAGCATAATGCACATTCCAATAATCATTCAAAGGTCTCCAAGCTGCGAGCAATTGTTCCCCTGGGGCTGGCCTGCCTCAAGCAAACTGAATATGTTAGCTCGGTCCTGCACAGTTCGCCAAGCCACACACAAGCTGCTAGTCATGGATTGTGACCATCTCGACGATCCTTCCTTTTCTGGAGACCCCAGCAGGTGCCGTAAAGAGGAGGTTTCTCAAGTGCCTAGCTGTGTGTCCTACTTCCCAGTCCTCTCTTCAAAGTCCAAGGCTGCTTTAAAGGGAAAGAGCAGCAACAATTCACTGTTGCAAACAGTATGCTTCTGAATACCAGCCAGTGCTGGATTTATGTATAAGCAAAACAAGCTATGCAGGGGCGCAGGTGGCACTGTGGGTTAAACCACAGAGCCTAGGACTTGCTGATCAGAAGGTCAGCAGTTTGAATCTCCGCGACCGGGTGAGCTCCCATTGCTCGGTCCCTGCTCCTGCCAACCTAGCAGTTCAAAAGCACGTCAAAGTGCAAGTAGATAAATAGGTACCGCTCTGGCGGGAAAGGTAAACGGCTTTTCCGTGCACTGCTCTGGTTCTCCAGAAGTGGCTTAGTCATGCTGGCCACATGACCCGGAAGCTGTACGCCGGCTCCTTCGGCCAATAAAGCGAGATGAGCACCACAACCCCAGAGTCGGCCATGAATGGATGTAATGGTCAGGGGTCCTTTACCTTAAACAAGCTATACTTTAAAGCCCCACTCTCTTGCCCCCCCCCAAAAAAAATTAAAGAAAAAACAAACTGGATGTACATTTCCAAAATACAAGATGAAAAACAAATAAAATAAAACCTACATGCAGCAAGTGTTTTGTGTTGTGTAGGCTGCTATTTGTTATGTGCAAATGGCTTTAGATACCTATTAGGTCCATAAATTACCATATAGCATATATTCAACACAAAAAACAGTGACAATTTGTTGTTGACAAAGGACAGCTGGACATATAAGGAGCCCCATTACCTTCAGTAGCTTAGGGCCTCATCCAACCTAAATCCAGCCCTGAAACCAGCTGCTGTGCTTCACAAATAAGGAGATCGCTATTGCACTCATAACTTGCTGGACCACCGATGGAAAAGGATTCTGGAATAAGATGGGTCTTTGGCCTGATCTAGCACAAAGGCTCATCTTAAAAGGAATTTTTTTTTTTTTTAAAGGAAGCCTCTCTTTTCTGTCTAAAGGCTTAAAGACTGCTTGTGAACCGAAATGCCTCTTTAATTTTTTCCAGCTCTACTTACAGAGCTCACACTTGGGAAGAGTTTGCCCTCTTCTTGCTTGTACTTCCAGAAAAAGAAAAACAAAAGGCGGAAGATGAGGCAGATCGCCAAGTGGAAAGAGAAGAACCTTGCCACAGTTCACATCAGGCAAAATTTTTGGCTGGCACAGATTAAAAAATAAAAAATAAAAATCCCTGAAGGATTTCCTTGGCAGATGGGTAAGTGAGCATCTGGAAGGAAGGGAGAAGAAGCAAAGGAACGAAAAGGATGGTTTGTCTGTGAAGGGAGTCCCATGTTCAGGGCCATCTCTCACCCATGGAGCGCATGTTAGAACCGGGCTGAAGATTAGGGAAATTTCATATCCATATATATTTAGTTCCTGTTTTTGTTGGATACTACCTATCCTTCAGGGACGCGGGTGGCGCTGTGGGTTAAACCACAGAGCCTAGGGCTTGCCAATCAGAAGGTCGGCGGTTCAAATCCCCACGACGGGGTGAGCTCCCGTTGCTCGGTCCCTGCTCCTGCCAACCTAGCTTTTCAAAAGCATGCCACTGCAAGTAGATAAATAGGTACCGCTCTGGTGGGAAGGTAAATGGCGTTTCCGTGCGCTGCTCTGGTTTACCAGAAGCGGCTTAGTCATGCTGGCCACATGACCCAAAAGCTGTACGCCAGCTCCCTCGGTCAATAAAGCGAGATGAGCACTGCAACCCCAGAGTCGGCCACAACTTTGTCAAGAATGTATAACTTGCTGCTGAAATGGAATACTCAGGATGAAACGGTAAAATCGGCTATGATTAAATGGGCACAGGACATTGGACATAACATTATGTTTGCTGACTGGGAACAGTTGTGGACCACAGGTATGAAATTTACGGCATGTAATGCCTTAAGAGAGAATATTATGAAAATGATATACAGGTGGTACATAACCCCAGTCAAGCTTGCAAAAATCTATCACTTGCCCGATAATAAATGTTGGAAATGTAAAGAAACTGAAGGTACATTTTTTCACCTTTGGTGGACGTGCCCAAAGATTAAGGCTTTCTGGGAAATGATATATAATGAATTAAAAAAGGTATTTAAATATACCTTCCCTAAGAAACCAGAGGCCTTTCTCCTGGGCATAGTCGGCCAAATGGTGTTAAAAAAGGATAGAACTTTCTTTATGTATGCAACAACAGCAGCAAGAATACTTATCGCAAAGTATTGGAAGACACAAGAACTTCCCACGCTGGAGGAATGGCAGATGAAACTGATGGACTATATGGAACTGGCGGAAATGACTGGCAGAATCCGTGACCAGGGAGAAGAGTCGGTGGAGGAAGATTGGAAGAAATTCAAAGATTATCTACAGAAACACTGCAAAATTAATGAATGTTAGAGTGATGTTGGATTGAAAATAAGTGGTTTCCAGCTGTACAGGATAAAGTTATAGATAGATCAAGATTAAAGATTAGGATTAAAGAAGTTTAAGGAAATGGAAATTTGGTACTTAAGAGGTAAAATTTTAACGTTATATTACAGTGAGATTAAAGATTAGGATCAAAGAAGTTTAAGGAAATGGAAATTTGACAATTAAGAGGTAAAATTTCAATGTTATATTACATTAAGATCAAAGATTAGGTTTAAAGAAGTTGAAGTTATATATTATATTAAAATTAAAGATTGGGATTAAAAAAAGTGGAAAAGAAATTGCTGGACAAACAATTTGGATTGGAATACAAAAGAGGGAGGTATGAGGAAGTCTAGAAAATAAGTAAATTCAAAAACGGAAATGGAAAAGAGATATTGTTTTTAATTGTTATGTTTCTTTTTATTGTTGATTCTTGCTCTTCATGTTTTTTTTATGTGAGCAATGACAAGAGTGAGTCTCTTTCTCTTTGGCGATCCCCCATAGCCGAGTAAGATTGTCTTCAATAAACATGGTTTTAACAATGAGTCCATAAGTGACTGTGGAGGCCAATTCTGGATCCACACGTTCATCCACGGTGGGAACATAGGTTTCCAGGCGGGAGTTGATCATGGTGTGGATTTGCCAAGCATGCCTTCCTCTTAGCACATCTCTCCCTTGCGTCCTGAGTTTGAGTGTCTTCAAATCCCATGACACCTTTGGTAAAGGCTGTTCTCCAACTGGAGCGCTTGCAGGCAAGTGTTTCCCAATTGTTGGTGTTTATACTACATTTTTAAAGATTTGCCTTGAGACAGTCTTTAAACCTCTTTTGTTGACCACCAGCATTACGCTTTCCATTTTTAAGTTCGGAATAGAGTAGTTGCTTTGGAAGACGATCATCAGGCATCCACACAACATGACCAGTCCAACAAAGTTGATGTTGAAGAATCATCGCTCTGCAACAAGAGTGAGTAGAGAGTCACAGCAGCACCTTCCACTTCTTTTGTGTTCTCTCTCTGAGTGATTGCACGGATTGGACCCAGAGAGAGGGCAGGGGAAAAGCAAGCATCTCCTTGGACAGGACCCAAGCAGTCAGACCTCTTTGATTTAGCTGGTTTTGGCTACGCCTTGCCACTTGCAGCTGTTTGGCCAAGCTGGGGGTGCAACTCAACTCTTCAAACAAAAGGAGGGATGGAAGAGTCTTAGAAGGGTTTTTATCATATGTGCTGGGAATGAAGAGAAGTTAAAAAAAAACTGGGAAGTGATATATGTCAGGGAACTGCCATCAGAGCTAGAGGCGGAGGGAAGGCTCCAGAGGGATGCCGGAGAGGGTCCCAGTAGGGAGAGAGGCAGCCCATCTGCTGGGGAAGCAAATCAGCGTAACACCAGTGGAGAAGGGGGGCAGATGGGGGAATTGGAGAGGAGGCTCCAAGACTCCTTGCCGGAGACCAGCGGAGAGAGTACGGGTACTCCGCCGCCCACACCCTCCCTGCGCAGAAGACTTCCACGCAGGGAGACTAGGAGGAGACTTGGCGTCAAAGAACTTCTTTGCTGGAAGAAGTTCAAGAAACGCCCACTGACGGATTCTGCCAGCGACTGAGACAGCCACGAAGCTAGAGGCTGTCCAGTCAGAAAGGGTTCAACCAGGTAGCCTAGCCAGGAATGGCGGCAACTTACGCACGAGCAACCCCTAAACCCATTACAATATATAATGAATTGAAGAAAATGTTTAAAATGACATTTTTAAAAAAAACCAGAAGCATTTTTGTTAGGGATTGTAGGACAAGACCTGCCAAGGGAAACAAAGAACTTATGTATGTATGCTCTTTATGTATAGCGGCAAGAGTCTTGATAGCACAAGGATGGAAGAATGAGGAAACCCTGACAAAAGAACAGTGGCAAGAGAAATTGATGAGCTATACAGAACTGGCCAAACTGACATACAAACTGCGAGATAAGGACAAGTGTGACTTTAAGGAAGAATGGGAACTTTCACAAGTTACTTTAAAAGACAACAAAATGAATTGGCAGGTTTTGAATGTTGTTGTTGTTTAGTCGTTTAGTCGTGTCCGACTCTTCGTGACCCCATGGACCGGAGCACCCCAGGCCCTCCTGTCTTCCACTGCCTCCCGCAGCTTGGTCAAACTCATGCTGGTAGCTTTGAGAACACTGTCCAACCAGGGCTGACTCAGAGCACTCAGGTTTTGAATAAACATATACAAATTTATTGTTGATAATAGGATGGATAGATATGTAAGGAGGTATACAATTTAATAATATGCAGAGAAAATATGTTCAGCGAAATCAGGGAGAGGAGCTGAGGGAAGTCCTTGGTGGGGGGAAAGGTGGGGAATTATGTAGGTGATTATATGATTTGACAATTTGTTTTGTGGAAATTGAGCAATAATTTTTTTTTTTTTTTTAAAGGAAGAGTCTAACAAGGGCCATAGCCCAGCAGCACATCACTGCCTGCCTTGCATGCAGCAGGCCCAAGCATCTCTGAGTAGAGCTGGGAGAGAATCTGGTCTGAAACCCCCAGAGAGCTGCTACCAGCCAATATAGTTGAGACTGAGATGGATGGACCAATGGTCCAAGTCTAAGGCAGCTTCCTATGTTTCTAGGTCTTATGAAGGTATGTAGTAGAACATCTGCCTCACATGTAGAAGGCCTCAGGTTCAATCCCTGCCATCTCCAAGTAGGGCTGGGAAAAATCCTTGTTTGAAACCCTGGAAAACCTTTGACAGTTAATGCAAGGAAAGGTAAAGGTAAAGGTAAAGGTAAAGGTAAAGGTAAAGGTAAAGGTAAAGGTAAAGGTAAAGGTAAAGGTAAAGGTAAAGGTCCCCCGGATTGTTAAGTCCGGTCAAAGGTGACTATGGGGTTGCGGCGCTCATCTCACTTTCAGGCTGAGGTAGCCGGTGTTGTCCACAGACAACTTTCTGGGTCTTGTGGCCAGCAGGACTAGACCACTTCTGGAGCAATGGGACACCGTGACGGAAACCAGAATAGTGCATGGAAATGCCATTTACCTTCCTGCCGCAGGGGTAGCAATTTATCTACTTGCAGGGCATGGGTGGTGCTGTGGTCTAAACCACAGAGCCTAGGGCTTGCCAATCAGAAGGTCGGCAGATCGAATCCACACGACGGGGTGAACTCCCGTTGCTTGGTCCCAGCTCCTGCCAACCTAGCAGTTCGAAAGCATGCCAGTGCAAGTAGATAAATAGGTACCACTCTGGCGGGAAGGTAAACGGCGTTTCCATGCACTGCTCTGGTTCGCCAGAAGCAGCTTAGTCATGCTGGCCACATGACCCAGAAAAGCTGGCCGCATGACCCAGAAAAGCTCTATAGGCTCCCTTGGCCTATAGAGAGAGATGAGCGCGCAACTCCAGAGTCGTCCGTGACTGGACCTAACAGTCAGGGGTATCTTTACCCTTTACTGGCATGCTATTGAACTGCTAGGTTGGCAGGAGCTGGGACAGAGCAACAGGAGCTCACCCCATCGCAAGGATTCAAACCTCTGACCTTCTGATTTGCAAGCCCAAGAGGCTGAGTGGTTTAGACCACAGCGCCACCCTCGTCCCATACAGCTAATGCAGACTATGCTGGACTTGATAGTATGGCTCAATATAAGGCAGCTCCATATGGATAAAAATCTGAACCTGGGACTCCCTGACCTACAACTGGCATATTATCTCCTAGTGGTTCAGCAATAAAACTGCTAAGCAGGGTCTGGTATGTTTTCAATTTGGATGGGGGACAGCATGTTGAGATTCCTGCATTGCAGGGGGTTGAACTAGATGGCCCTCAGAGGTTCCTTCCAACTCAACAATTCTGTGATACTGATGACATCCGGCCGGCTTTGACAGCAAATGGGTATAAAGCTCAGTGCAGGCCATGCCTGAGAATGGCAGCGGCTTCCTCCTTTGCGGGGCCCTGCGGAACGACGGCCATTAGGCACTTGAAGTGATTCATGAAGGCAGAAATCACGCAAACTGCCCATTATGGGTGACAACGGCTAGAATAACCGAATCAAAATATTGCATCTCAGAAGTCTTCCCATCCCTCACCCAGGAGCTGCCTTGGCTCAGATGGATCCTCACAGCTGACGCAGCAGACATATTTGCCTTTTTTGTGGGTTGTTGCTGTTGCGCCACAGGAGATGCCGTAATGAGCCGTGGAGACTTTTGCCGGGGCTACGAGCGAGCCGGCTTCGTTCCAGCCACGGCTCAGCAGCCACCAAGCGTTTGTCGCATTTGATGCCCGCTTCTTCTCGGATTGTGGGGGGCAAGGAGAAGGAATTGGCTGCCTTGGGTCTCTTCCTAGCAAACATCTGTCCGGCTGTCATGCTCGCTGGGCAGTGGCAAAGATAAGGACTGCATGAGAATTGGCAGTTCTGGTCTCAAAGCCTTCACGGCAAGGCTTGGCAGCCTTGTACTGGAAGGAAAGAAACACCACGGGGTTGTCTCATTTGTGGCTGGGAAGAGCTTAGAATGGCAGGGGAAAGTAGAAGCAATTCTCTCTCCTCTCCTACAAATGATCAAGGGGATGGAGAAAGGCTGAGAAAGGCTGCAGAATTTGGGACTTCCTTCCTATAACCTGAAAAGGGCCACGGGTGGTGCTGTGGGTTAAACCACAGAGCCTAGGACTTGCTGATCAGAAGGTCGGCGGTTCGAATCCCCGAGACGGGGTGAGCTCCCGTTGCTCGGTCCCTGCTCCTGACAACCTAGCAGTTCGAAAGCACGTCAAAAGTGCTAATAGATCAATAGTCACCGCTCCAGCAGGAAGGTAAACGGCATTTCCGTGTGCTGCTCTGGTTCGCCAGAAGTGGCTTAGTCATGCTGGCCACATGACCCGGAAGCTGTAAGCCAGCTCCCTCGGCCAATAAAGTGAGATGAGCGCCGCAACCCCAGAGTCGACCACGACTGGACCTAATGGTCAGGGGTCCCTTTACCTTTACTGCAGCCACAGTGAAAGTTCACAGAAGCTTCGTGCAGCTCTTCCAGAAATTTAACAAGCCTCTGGTTTAACACTCTTTTCACTTAACTTCCCCCCGCAGTTCTCATCATAAAAAGCCACGACACCATAGAAGTATCTGAGCAGAAGGAAGGAAGTCAGCAGAGACTCCGAAGTGTTCCCCCGAGAAAGAGAAAAGTCCACTGACGAGGGACTTTATTTTTAAACTGTTCTCACTGTCAACATGTTCTGTTCTTCCCCACGGAGGGCTGGCCTGGGAGAACCAGCAGAGCTTGATAAGCCAACCTTCAGAGAGTGGAAGAACATATGGCAACCCTCTGTATTGCCAGGCAGGAATGCCCTTAGGCCTCTTGTGGGTGGCTTGCAACCCATAGCTGCTTAGTTTAACTTACACATTCTTTCCCATTGTTCGTTTTCCAAAGCGAATCTTGGCACAGTTAGATTTCCCTCTCTCAATCCAAACTGTTCACAAATGGACTTTGAAGGCAATGTCGATCAGCCCACGTTCACCAAGAGGAATCCCTTTGAAGTCCCTTTGCAAGCACGTTCAATATGAACCACTTGGATAAAATAATTCCTAGTGATGGAAGTGTTGGTTTATGCTGCTGACCTGATCTGATGAGTCAGTTCTTGTGTTTTTAGGGGGCAACTGACTTCAGTGTGAAGCCATATGTGGAACGGTTGAAATTTGCAACAATAATTCAATGGCCTTGGACCATCCTTAGGGAAGCAGAAGGACTTGTTGGACTCAGAACATCAGCCATCCACGCACTATAATCTGAGTTCACTGTCCTGTGAATCCAGTTCACGAAGCTTTGAGGAGTACAATTCAAGCAAAGTGACATCATTTCAGCTGTAGCTAATGACCAGCAACTTCATGGTAGGGTTTTGCTTAATTCAATGGAATGTGGAGATACTTGTTGGGGTGGGTGAGTTTCATACACATAATTAATCTGGATCAATACAATTTAATATCGTAAGTGTGCATTGACTTTCATAAAGAGACGAAGGAAATCAAACTAATCGAGAGGGCTTTGTTTTGGGGAAATCACGGCACAGTCTTTGGACTTCTGACATATCACACCCCCTCTTCATAAGATCAGGGTTGGAACTGTGTGCTTGAAGCTCGTGGATCCAGACATCACCCTGGATAATAAATTCGCTTCGAATCTGCATTTCAGTCCTAGAAGGAAACCAGATAATCTCTCCCCTATTAGGAAGAATATGCCAGCAATATTCAGATGGGTTTCCCCCCCAGCCAAGCCCTGTCTCCTCCTTCTAATAGAACCAGATATTCCCTTTGGAATAACATTTGCATGCCTTCCCCATTGCTTCCTGTGCTATCAGAGGCAGTGAATGCTGAAAGATTTGCAGCAGCTGCAGGCCTGTAAGGCAAAAGCAGCGGGGCTTCCTCCAGATCATTGTTTGGCTGGCATTTCACAAGTAACAAGGTAGAATGTCACTCAGCTTCATCATGTTTTACCGGGGACATTGTGGAAGGACAGACACTCTTTCAGCAGAACACATTTTGGACATGTCTTTCACTCTCCTAGCTGATGGCCCTTGTCGTCTGGACACACACAATATATGAGACGTCTCCTCAATCCCCAACTCGTCCTGTGACATTTCAATCCTCTTTGGCTGGAAGCACGATAAGGTCTCCTCCTCTTGGGTGGAAATTCATGTCGGTTAGAAAAAGCCACTTTGCCGTTCATTATCGTTGCTGTCAAACTCATTTTAGGCACGGAAGAAGGAAAGATTCCTGTTTTCATGGTTGTTTCTTTGAATGTTTGCACAAGATCATCAAATCATAGAGTCAGACGGGACCCCAGGTTCATGTGGTCCAAATTCCTACAACGCAGGAATCTCAACTATACCAAGAAAAAAGCACACCAAGAACTCAGGCCAATGTAAGTTTCAATAGTGGGAGTGGTCCCTACTCACAAGTCAATAGTCAATAGTAACAACAACTAATCCATTCAAAAGTATGTATTCTGACAAGAATTACAAACTCAAATAGAGATTACAAACTCTAACAGAGATTGCAAACTCAAACTCATAAAGATATGTATAACACAATAATTCGTTACAAAGATTTCCTCTTTTTCGCTCGGCAGTAATGTTGATCCTTATAATTTATCAGCTTGCAGATGGAGACTCAGTTTCAATCACAGAGCAGAAGTCAGAAGTCAATTATGGATTAGAAGCCAGGACAGGGCCCTGTTTCAATGTATTCACCTTCATCAGATAATTTTTAAAGGGTTGTGTAAGTCTGAAGACTTTCGGATAAATATATCCTGTTATCTTCTATGTTTCTCAGGGATAACAACTATGTGTGGGTAGATCAACGTGTATCTTGAGCTTTTCTCAACTATAGCATCCCTGACAGATGCCATAGGCCAAAGGCTAATCTAGTTCAGCATCCTGTTCATACAGTAGCCTACCATATTTCATAGAATCAAAGAATTGTGGATTTGGAAGGGACTCCGAGGGTCATCTAGTCCAACCCTCTGCAATGCAGGAATCCCAGCTAAAGCATCCATGACAAATGGCCACCCAACCTCTGCTTAAAAACCTCCAAGGAAGGAGAGTCTACAACCTCCCAAAGGAGACCATTCCACTGTCGAACAGCTCTTGCTGTCGGAAAGTTCTTCCTGATGTTTCAGCGAATCTCCTTTCTTGTAACTTGAAGCCATGGGTTCGAGTTCTACCCTCCTATTCAGATGATGCTGAATAGGAGTGTTCTTGTTCAAGGTGCCAGCCAGCCAGCTATAACCTCCCCCAAGTGAGAACATTCCATCTATCCACCCATTTTTTCGACACTCAACATTCCATGACTAGTGGGCATGCTAAATCTTAAACGGGCTTTTTGTGCCTGTGCACCCCATTGTATATATTTTAAAGTTTATTGTACTTTTGTAACCCTTCAGCTTCCCCTGACAGTGCTGAATCTGCCCTCTTGTTTCTAGGTTCCTACCATCTGGGACCCATTTCTGTTGGCCCTCACCACCTGAGATCAATATTAGGAGTGGTTGCATTCACAGCATGGGGCATCAGTAGGGGTATGGACCTCTGTTTGTTTGGAATCCACCACCACCCCGCTCTATTCAGAGATGTTTTGGATGCACCTTTGCCCTAAATTTGGCACTCCCCCATCTCCAGAAGGATATAGAGAAAAATCCTCAAAATAATATATTAGACATCAGAGCACTTGCTATTTCAATAGTACCAGCTTGTTTCATCTACGTGAGGTCCCACACTCTCCCGCATGCATATTTAATTCTAGGTCCCACTGCGTCATGGGTTTTGTAGTCTTACACCCGCACGGTCACTTTTCTCACATGCAGATGGTTCTGAAGCTTCAACTGGTGCAGAATTCAGCAGCCAGGTAGCTCACTGGGACAAGACGGTTCAAGCATATTACACTGATCTTGGCCCGACTGCACTGGCTGACAATTAGATTCCAGGCCCAATTCAAAGTGCTGTTTTTGACCTATAAAGCCTTAAATGGTTCTGGAGCACAATACCTGAAGGACTACCTGTCCCCATATAAACCATCCTGGACTTTGCATTCATCATCCGAGGCTCTTTTTCATGTGTCTCCTCCATGTCAGGTCCAGAGGGTGGTAACACGAGAATGGGCCTCCTCTGCAGTGGTTCCCCATTTGTGGAATGCTCTCTCCAGGGAAGTTCGGCGATCACCTTCATTATACACCTTTAGGCGCCAGGCGAAAACATTCTTCTTCCATCAGCCCTTTTAAATGTGTCTGTGGGAAGGAGGGTCATTGTTTCGTTTTACTTATTTACCTGTTTTTATCCTGTATTTTATCCTGTATTTATAACTGCCCTGAGATCTTGTGATAAAGGACAGTGTATAAATCTATTAAATCTAATAAATGAATGAATAATAAATGTTTTGCTCTAGGTTTCCCCCTTTAAGCATCTTTGATTATCTTCTATGCAAATTGTCCTGAGATGATTGTTTAGAAGGTAATTAAGAAATCAATGAGGGATGCTGGTGGTGCTGTGGGTTAAACCACAGAGCCTAGGGCTTGCCGATCAGAAGGTCGGCGGTTCGAATCCCCGCAATGGGGTGAGCTCCCGTTGCTCGGTCCCTGCTCCTGCCAACCGAGCAGTTCGAAAGCACGTCAAAGTGCAAGTAGATAAATAGGTACCGCTCTGGCGGGAAGGTAAACGGTGTTTCCGTGCGCTGCTCTGGTTCGCCAGAAGCAGCTTAGTCATGCTGGCCACATGACCTGGAAGCTGTACACCGGCTCCCTCAGCCAATAAAGTGAGATGAGCGCCGCAACCCCAGAGTCGGCCATGACTGGACCTAATGGTCAGGGCTCCCTTTACCTTTACTTTAATAAATCAATGATGGTCGTCATCACCAACTTTCATTGCAGGTTTTGGCAAGATCAAATGCCACAATAAATTAGCATCTGTAGCAGGAAGAGTTAAACATCACAACAGCATAGTTGGGTTGATGTGGAAAGAGAAAAATGTCACATGGGAATACATTGTGCTCATTGCGGTAAGCATGACTGCAGTGACAACATCATGTTTCTGGATGAACCTGTAGTAGTTCCTCTGGGAACGTCAGAAGAATGCCTATGCCCAACTCTTGTCCACACTGCCAGTGTGCATTATTCAGGGACCAGATTGGATGCCAGAGGCAAAGGTCGATGGATCAATGGGCGTGGCTCTGATTTTTCTACAGTAGGTTGTGGGAATGTTGTGGGTAACAGGAGAGGATAAATTGATTAACCTTATCCTTCCTAACTCGCGCTAGCAAGTTTCTTCATACAGCAGAGTGCATTTCCCCTTTAACACAGCAGGAAGCTGGTTGCAGAATCGTTAGAATCTCTTAAGACTATAAGCAATCCAATCTGGCTTGCCCAGACTGGGATATGTTCCTGATAAGACCCTCTTTTGAATCCCTCCTCAAAGAATAAAGACACCACAGTCTTATTCATAAGTTACAAAAAGAAGTTTACAGTGGTACCTCGGGTTAAGTACTTAATTTGTTCCAGAGGTCCGTTCTTAACCTGAAACTGTTCTTAACCTGAAGCACCACTTTAGCTAATGGGGCCTCCTGCTGAGAGCCAGCAGACAGCAAAATTACATTAAGAGAACAAAATGGCTGCAGGAGAGCAGCAAGCAAGAGATCAGAGCAAGAGAGAGAGAGAATGGTTGCGTGACTCAGCTCTTTTATGGAGCCAGCCAGGGCCATGTCCATCTCCCTGGTCACATGCAGGGATACCCCCCTGCCTGTGCCCACTCTAGGGGAATAAGGAATGTTGCATTTGACCTTACCAATGGATTACACCCCACAGGTTCATTCTCAAATCTTGCTTGTGGGTTTCCCACAAGTATCCTAGTTTTCATTTTGTATTTTTATGCTGTCAACTGCCCTGGGATCTTTGGATGAAGGGCAGTATACAAATGTAATAAATAAATTAAAATAAATCTGGCAGGCCACTGTAAGAACAGGATGCTGCGCTAGTTTAACCCCAGGCTCTTCCTATGGTCCTAAACCCAGCCAATTCCAGTTGATGGGGGGTTGGTGGGGATGTGAACGAGAAGAAGCACCGAGTCCTTGATTCATCCATAATTCAAGGCAGAAACATGTTTGACAAAATTGTGCCGACTCCCTTTCCCTCCTCACTTTGCCAAGATTACTTGGCCTCATTGCAATCCCAGTTGCAAATGTGCATCTCTTTAGCCCACTTTGAACATCTTGAGAAGAAAGGACAAAATAGACTCCATTCCTTAAACGGTTACATGTTTTCTTCTCCCTTCCACCAGTGAATGGTCTCAAGACGTTGAGGGGAAAAAAGGAAGCCGGATTAATATTTCATTGTGATGCATTATGAAATGCTTTTATTAAAGAAGCCCGGGGAACATAAGATGAATCTTCCCTTCTCTTTCTCTCTGAAAACTTCAGGGCAGACGTCTTCTAGTTTCATTTATTCCAGATGGTTTTCCCCTACCCATTCTCATCTTGTGCTTCCTCTCTGTCTCACATGCTTTTCCAGACAGGGGGCCAGCAGCTGGAGACCCATGGACCAAGTCTGGCTCATGGAAAATCATCATCATTTGGCCCACCAGCATGGACATAGCCAGAGGGGATGGGGGTGGGGAGCTGCCCCCCTAGATCAAGTAAATAAATAAAAATACTTAACCCAAAGTAGAAACTGTAGAAAGATTTTGACAGATTATTTTCTGAGCACTTAGGGACAAAAGAAAGTGATTTGAAACAACTGTAGTTTTTAAAATAAAGGTAAAGGTAACAGGACCCCTGACCATTAGGTCCAGTCGTGGCTGACTCTGGGGTTGCGGTGCTCATCTCACTTTATTGGCTGAGGGAGCCGGCATACAGCTTCCGGGTCATGTGGCCAGCATGACTAAGCCGCTTCTGGTGAACCAGAGCAGCGCACGGAAACGCCATTTACCTTCCCGCCGGAGCGGTACCTATTTATCTACTTGCACTTTGACGTGCTTTCGAACTGCTAGGTTGGCAGGAGCAGGGACTGAGCAACGGGAGCTCACCCCGTCGCAGGCATTTGAACTGCCAACCTTCTGATCGGCAAGTCCTAGGCTCTGTGGTTTAACCCACAGCATCACCCGCGTCCCTCTTTGATATGTGTAAGCCATCTTGATTCCTGGTCTGGAGAAAAGGCAATATGTTGTTGTTGTTGTGAGAGTAGAATCATGGAGCTGGCTCAAAACAGAAGCAGTCCTGAGCAATTGTCACATGTGGTCAGAAACAAAGGGATAGACAACCTTCCCCACCCCCCTGCCCCCAATTTTAAAGGGTACCAGTACAAAAAGAACTGGATTTCAGTTTCAGCCAGAACAGAGCTGCCTAAACAAAGCATACACTGAAAGCTCTCTTCTCTCTTCCTTTCACAGCTGAGGGCTTCTCCGAAAATGGCAAGACTATATTTTTACGGCTTGTGAAGTCACATCTAAGCATCTTCTTCTGTCAGGTCTGCGGGATCCAACACAGAAGACCCTGCCTGTGAATCACTCCACCTCTCTCTTTGAGATGGAACACGCCACATGCCCTTAAAGATCTCCATATTGCAGGAACGCTGAGAGGATTAATTAAACCAATCAATCAATTTCTTTATTCGACCGATAGTCAGAATTAAAACATTACACAATAATTATAAACTATAACATCATAAGTTACATAAGGTACATAAGTAAGGTAGGGCCACAGTACTAGACCTCTCACAGATAACCCACGTCAAAGCATTCAGATTAATTAAACAAGATTTGTAAACTGCTCCCGACGCTCTTGGCAAAGAAAAAAAAAGTAGTTCACATCCTTGATGAAGCAGTCTGAGCCTGTGGCAAACCTCCCAACTGCTGCCTCAGGTTTCAGATGCACCAGACCAACTGGGCAGTTCAAAATACGCAAGAACGTATACAGAATCACTTCCTCCTTGATACCCTGAGGGAGAAGAAATTGAGATTGCAAATCTTGGCAGTCAGTCTTCCTGATTTGCCTTCCATCTCCTGATCTGTGATTTGATCAGCTTCTGAAGCAGCAGGCAAGCGAATCCTGGAGGAGCCACACACAAGGGGGAGGGGTTAGAATCATAGAATCATAGAGTTGGAAGAGACCACAAGGGTCATCGAGTCCAACCCCCTGCCAAGCAGGAAACACCATCAGAGCACTCCTGACATATGGTTGTCAAGCCTCTGCTTAAAGACCTCCAAAGAAGGAGACTCCACCACACTCCTTGGCAGCAAATTCCACTGTCGAACAGCTCTTACTGTCAAGAAGTTCTTCCTAATGTTTAGGTGGAATCTTCTTTCTTGTAGTTTGGATCCATTGCTCCGTGTCCGCTTCTCTGGAGCAGCAGAAAACAACCTTTCTCCCGCCTCTATGTGACATCCTTTTATATATTTGAACATGGCTATCATATCACCCCTTAACCTCCTCTTCTCCAGGCTAAACATGCCCAGCTCCCTTAGCCGTTCCTCATAAGGCATCGTTTCCAGGCCTTTGACCATTTTGGTTGCCCTCCTCTGGACACGTTCCAGTTTGTCAGTGTCCTTCTTGAACTGTGGTGCCCAGAACTAGACACAGTACTCCAGGTGAGGTCTGACCAGAGCAGAATACAGTGGCACTATTACTTCCCTTGATCTAGATGCTATACTCCTATTGATGCAGCCCAAAATTGCATTGGCTTTTTTAGCTGCCGCGTCACACTGTTGGCTCATGTCAAGTTTGTGGTCAACCAAGACTCCTAGATCCTTTTCACATGTACTGCTCTCAAGCCAGGTGTCACCCATCTTGTATTTGTGCCTCTCATTTTTTTTGCCCAAGTGCAATACTTTACATTTCTCCCTGTTAAAATTCATATTGTTTGTTTTGGCCCAGTTCTCTAATCTGTCAAGGGTGTTTTGAAGTGTGATCCTGTCCTCTGGGGTGTTAGCCACCCCTCCCACCTGTCAGGTTGGAAGTACAATTCTCATGGCATTGGCACTACAAGGGATACCAGATGTCTCTAGAGCAGACAGCAGAACAGAAGCATATCATAATCAATATTTCATCGCCCAGGAAGCCTTCAGTCCCCTTCTTGTTGCAGAAGCGTCGCTTCGCCAAGAAAGCTACATCTTCTCTCAAATGACTATGAGCAACAAGAATCTCTGGAGCCATGGCACTGCCTCAGTTAAGAAGATGCTGCATATGATAGGCATTTTCAGATATCTGAAGGGCTGTCCCATGGAAGATGGAGCAAGCTTGTTTTTTGCTGCTCTGGAGGGTAGGCTCAGAACCCATGGATTCAAATGACAAGCAAGGAAATTGCTACTCGACGTCAGGAAGAGCTTTCTGACATTAAGAGCTGTTCAGCAGTGGAATGGACTCCCTCGGAAGGCAGCGGGTTCCCCTTCATTGGAGGTTTTTAAATAAAGGTTGGCTGACAACCCGTCAGGGGGTTGGACTCAATGACCTTTGGGTGTCCCTTTCAAAACTAAAATTCTATGATTCTACAAAAGTGGAAGCCTTTTTTCAGGCAGGGCTTCCATCTTGGAGGAACCAGTTGTACGATGCAGGTGAACTGAGTATAGCTGCAGAGAATGAAGAAGGGGGGACTGTTCCTCTCGCAAATTGCCTTAAATTTATTTGTAGCTGGATGGGAAATAAATAAATAAGTAAAGTTGCCCATCTGCCAGAAGATGATCTCTCCAAATCTGTCTGCTTCGCTTCCTGCTGTGCGAAAATATGTCCTTTGATTTCTCAAAAGTTCTCTTCCTCGATGACAGAGAATATAAGGAGAGGCTGCTGGATCAGGCCAAGTTTGGTTGGACCTTACGGTCTTCAAACAAAAACGTCTACCAGCTCCATCTGGTATGCAGGCTAAGACCCTACCTGCCCGCAGACTGTCTTGCCAGAGTGTTGCATGCTCTGGTTATTTCCCGCTTGGACTACTGCAATGCGCTCTACATGGGCCTACCTTTGAAGGTGACCTGGAAACTGCAATTAATCCAGAATGCTGCAGCTAGACTGGGGACTGGGAGCGGCCGCCGAGACCACATAACACCAGTCCTGAAAGACCTACACTGGCTCCCAGTACATTTCCGAGCACAATTCAAAGTGTTGGTTTAGGGCTTTAAAGCCCTAAACGGCCTCGGTCCAGTATACCTGAAGGAGCGTCTCCACCTCCATCATTCTGCCCAGACACTGAGGTCCAGTGCCGAGGGTCTTCTGGCGGTACCCTCGCTGCGAGAAGCCAAGTTACAGGGAACCAGGCAGAGGGCCTTCTCGGTAGTGGCACCCGCCCTGTGGAACACCCTCCCACCAGATGGCAAAGAGAAAAATAACTACCAAACTTTTAGAAGACATCTGAAGACAGCCCTGTTTAGGGAAGCTTTTAATGTTTAATAGGTTATTTTGTTTTAGTGTTTCGTTGGAAGCGCCCAGAGTGGCTGGGGGGACCCAGCCAGATGGGCAGGGTATAAATAAATTATTATTATTATTATTATTATTATTATTATTATTATTATTATTACTCTAGGATGTGTACACACAAACCCTTTTTGTTTTAAAAAAGGAATTCCTCTGGAGTAAAAAGAGGCACAGCTGGTTACCAAGGGCAGACATGAGAAAAATGGCACACGAGCATCTCTGCCATGAGACTCTTACGCCTGTCTTCTCCTTGTTGCTAGGACCCAGAGCACTCTTGGCGTAATCTGCCCATTGATCAAAGTCTCAGTGATTGCATATATGCATATTTCAGTGGAGGTCTTTTTCTGTCTCTGCAGCGCCAGTCCTGAGGGCGGGTGACCTTGAAAGTGCATTTGGCTTCTTCTGTAAGATGAATATGAGAATGTTTCCTTACTTCAGAAGAGTGTCGTGACACTGACAGTTTGGTTTACAAGCTGGTTTGATATCCCAGAGCAAAGGCAATATAAATGCAAAGTATGATATTATTTATTACTGACCATCCCTGTCAGAGAGATCCTTTCTTTTCTTCACCTTAGAGAACAGGTTGAGAAATGGACCTGCCAGGCCCCCAAAGGAAAATCTAATCATGATCAATGGACTATCAAAGCAAAGCCAAATGCACAACGGGAAAGGAAGAGGAGCATGATGCAAGACTCACTTGGATCTTAATGAGTTATAATGTTAGCACTATAATACAATGCTGGGAAAGCTGCCTGCTGAATGCTGGTTGACTGACTGTTGAGGCAAGGGGAGGAGAACAGGGATGGGATGATGTTGTGTCTGATCCAGGCCCAAGCCAGGATTGACTCCTCCTCAGGTGAAGATACTATGGGGCTTTCTGATACCAGCACTACTCCATTCACCTCCAGCATTTAAGGAAAAGTGGTGAAGGCCCAGCTGCATTGCATGACCCAGAAGAACCCATGGGCAAGTGGTAACTGCCTTGCCTGAAGAAACAGAGGAACCAGAAGGTTCTGGTGCAGGAAGACACCCATACATGATCCAGAAGACCCAGGCTTCTCAGAGCTAACTGGCCTTCTTGGGATGATGGTGCCTCCTCAGAAGCAGAGAACCCTGAAGAGTGAATGCGAATTGGTTTCTGCCAACCTCTGTCTAAAAACTCCCAGTGAAGGAGAGCCCACCTCCAAGGTAGTCCGTTCTACTGTCGAACAGCTCATAATCAGAAACATCATCTCAGTTGCTAGAAGAAAGGTGCATAACCCTGTATGCCCAAGTGGTTGACGCTGCCCTGTGCTAATGATCCCTGCTAATACTGTGCTCTAGGAATCCTGCCCACCTCTTCACTGCTTGACCTTGTCTTTGCCTTACAATGCAGATATTGGACCATGACCAGTTTTGAACTGTCTCACCATGACTGACCTCAGCTTCTTAATGTCAACAAGTGAAAAGTGATGCGTGTCAGGTTGGGAAAAAACCACATTGCCTCAGTTCTAGCTATCCATTGCATTTAGTGCTGGGCCAAAACCTGTCCACCAATTTTCCCACCCCAAAAACTCCCTTATGGAAGAGTCTTCCATTTTTTATTCCCCCCCCCCCCCGAGCATTTTATAATTTCAGTGGGTGCAATATTTAGTTTACCTTAGCACTGAGAGGGTGTGTGGTTTTTTTCCTTCCCATTAAATATTGCTCTAGCACTCACAGACACTCCAAGTGTCCCTATTTTGCAGGGGCAGTCCTGGATTTACAGAAGTCGTCCTGGTTTCTGATTTGACCCTGGAATGCCCTGTTTTTTGGCCTTTCTCTTGGGCATGGTCGGCCAATTGGTGCGAAGGGAAGATAGAACTTTTTTCATGTATGCGACAGCAGCAGCAAGAATACTCATCGGGAAATACTGGAAGACACAAGAATTGCCTACCCGAGAAGAATGGCAGATGAAAGTGATGGACTATATGGAATTGGCTGAGATGACCGGCAGAATTCGAGACCAGGGAGAAGGGTCGATGGAAGAAGATTGGAAAAAATTTAAAACATATCTTCAAAAATATTGCAACATAAAAGAATGTTAGAAAGAGGTTGGAAAAAGAATATTAGGTCGTTTTGGCAGACAAGACATAATGGATTAAGTAAAAATGAAGTATAGAAATTGATGAAATGGAGGAGGATTAATTATATTATTGAATGTTAAAATAAGTAAATGAAAAGAAGGTTAGAAGGATTTGCTGGAAATACGATTTGAACTAGAATACAAAGCTGGGAGGTGAGAGGAGGTCATGGAAATAAGTAAAAGGAAAAGAGGTTAGGTAAAGGTTTAACCTGTGTTTTGCTTTATCTTAATGTAATGTATTTTTATATTTTTTGTTAAGTTTTTCTTATGGTCTGTTTTTTGTTATATGTTTATTTTATTTTGTATGGCTTTCTTTTCTTTTTTGTAATTTTAAATTTGGAATAAATATCATTTAAAAAAAAATGGAATGCCCTGTTTTTCCTTAGGGCGTCCCTGTTTTCATTGGATAAATGTTGGAGGGTACAGAGTTATCTGACCTCCACGCCATCTGAAGGCAGCCCTGTTTAGGGAAGTTTTTAAAAAAACATTTAATGCTTAATTATGTTTTTATATATGTTGGAAGCCACCCAGAGTTGCTGGGGCAACCCAGTCAGATGGTTTTTTTCATCAGAGAAATATTGGAGGCTATGCACTCAGCAGCGTCTCTGGCTACTTACACTTTCTGATCTGGAAAAGCCCCTGGAAAAGTTACCTCATGACACCTCCCTCTGGGCTTTAACTGAGGTGGGAGAAGTGAAAGAGCCTGACTACTGTTTTTAAAGCCATTCCCTTCCTCCTCCTCCTCCTCCTCCTCCTCCTCTGAAGGAGCGTCTCCACCCCCATCATTCCACCCAGACACTGAGGTCCAGCTCCGAGGGCCTTCTGGCAGTTCCCTCCCTGCGAGAAGCCAAGTTACAGGGAACCAGGCAGAGGGCCTTCTTGGTAGTGGCGCCCGTCCTGTGGGACACCCTCCCATCAGATGTCAAGGAAATAAACAACTACCTGAAGACATCTGAAGGCAGCCCTGTTTAGGGAAGTTTTAAATGACTGATGTTTTAATGTATTTTTCATCTTTTGTTGGAAGCCGCCCAAACGGGGGGAGGGGTTTATAAATAATAAATTCTTCTTCTTCTTCTTCCTCTTCCTCCTCCTCCTCCTCTTCCTCCTCCTCCTCCTCTTCCTCTTCCTCTTCCTCTTCCTCTTCCTCCTCCTCCTCCTCCTCTTCCTCTTCTTGTCTTTCAGCACTGCTTTCTTCAAATGTAAAAACACTTCTCTTTAAAACATCTAGAGAATAGCAAACAGCTTTCAGGAGCAAGGGTTACTGTAGTCCATACTCAAAGGCCAGCTGAGGATTTCATGTTTTTTTCAAGGAAGCCCTGACACCAGAGAAAGCTGCAGGCCACCAGAGGGATGATTTCTAGAGGACAAGAAAGGAAGCTCACAAACACCTTTCAGCCTCCTCAAATTCAGGTAAGTGCAGCAAAACGACCCCATCCCACCCATGAGAATTTCACTGCATTTTTTCCTCCTCCTTGATAATGTTTAAGGCAATTTTTAATATTTGGTGGAGAAGGGTTGGGGTGTGGAAACCCAGAAGAAATTTTCGATGCAGCGCTAATCACACTCTGACTCTCAAGCTCTTGCTTGAGGCAGCACTAGAAATAGCTCCCACCCGGCCCTCCCCCTTTCCCTATCAGTAATTTATTATGATTCTTCGTTATCTCTGACAAGAACAATACAAACGAAAGAGAAGTAACGATAAGCAAAACCAGAATGCAAGCTTATAATTCCTTTCCCCCTTGGATAACACTAAACATTGAGAAAGAAAAGGGAATTCTGACAATTAAATTGTGTTCCTATTGTTACGGTCTTGGGCCTCTTCAGAAGTTACAGGGGAATCCAGTCTTCTGTTTTCAGTTGCTAGCAATAATGGAAGAGATAAAGCAGGAAAGAGAAATGGGAAGACGAGGAAGGGAAAAAGAGAAGCTTTTTTTTTTTTTTTTTTTTTTGCATCAGGCGGGGCAAGGTAAAGTAAAGGTAAAGGTACCCCTGACCGTTAGGTCCAGTCGCGGATGACTCTGAGGCTGCGGCGCTCATCTCGCTTTGCAGGCCGAGGGAGGCGGTGTTTGTTCGCAGACAGCTTCTGGGTCATGTGGCCAGCATGACTAAGCCACTTCTGGCAAACCAGAGCAGCGCACGGAAACACTGTTTACCTTCCCGCTGGAGCGGTACCTATTTATCTGCTTGCACTTGACGTGCTTTTGAACTGCTAGGTTGGCAGGAGCAGGGACTGAGCAACGGGAGCTCATCCTGGCGCGGGGAATCAAACTGCCGACCTTCTGATTGGCAAGCCCTAGTCTCTGTGGTTTAGACCACAGCGCCACCCACATCCTGCAAGTAGATAAATAGGTACCACTGCGGCAGGAAGGTAAACGGCATTTCCGTACGCTCTGGTTTCCGTCACGGTGTCCCATTGCTCCAGTAGTGGTCTAGTCCTGCTGGCCACAAGACCAGGAAAGCTGTCTGTGGACAAACACCGGCTACCTCAGCCTGAAAGCAAAATGAGTGCCGCAGCCCTCATAGTCACCTTTGACTGGACTTAACCATCCGGGGGTCCTTTACCTTTACCTTTCCTTGCATTAACTGTCAAAGGCTCTCCAGGGTTTCAGGCAAGGATTTTTCCCAGCCCTACTTGGAGATGGCAGGGATTGAACCTGAGGCCTTCTACATGTGAGGCAGATGTTCTTCTACAGACCTTCATAAGACTGAGAAACATAGGAAGCTGCCTTATACTCGGCAAGCCCTAGGCTCTGTGGTTTAGACCACAATAGTGGGCACAAAAATTAGGACTGTATTAAGAACATATGAGGAACCCTGCTGAATGAGGTTAATGGCCCATCTAGTTCGGTATCCTGATCTCTCAGCGGCCAAGCAAGATCTGAGCACAAGAGCATTCTTCCCTCATATGGTTTCCAGCAACTAGGAATCATAAGCATTGTTACCTCGAGCTGGGGAGGCAGAGCACAGCCATCATGACTAGCAGCCATCAATAGACTTACATGAATTTATCCATCTAGGTCCTCACTGCCTCTTGTGCGATGTGGAGAAATACTTTCATTTATCTGCCCTGAATTTTCCAGCGTTCAGCTTCATTAGATGTCCCCAATCTGTAGTGTTATGGGAAAAGGAGGAAAACTTCTCCTTACTTGCTTTTATCAATGCAATGCATAATTTCAGAAACTTCCACCATGTTTCCTCTTGCTTGCCTTTTCTCTAATTTGAAATCTCTCAAACGCTGCAGCCTTTCTTCACAGGGCACACCAACCCATCGATAAGTTTGGTTCCCCTTCTCCAACCCTACAGTGTTTGGTTTCCCTTTCCTAAACCTTCTCCAATCCTTGTTGTTGTTTAGTCATTTAGTCGTGTCCGACTCTTCATGAGCCCATGGATCAGAGCACGCCAGGCACCCTTGTCTTCCACTGCCTCCCGCAGTTTGGTCAAACTCATGCTGGTAGCTTCGAGAACACTGTCCAACCATCTCGTCCTCTGTCGTCCCCTTCTCCTTGTGCCCTCAATCTTTCCCAACATCAGGGTCTTTTCCAGGGAGTCTTCTCTTCTCATGAGGTGACCAAAGTCTTGGAGCCTCAGCTTCAGGATCTGTCCTTCCAGTGAGCACTCAGGGCTGATATCCTTCAGAATGGATATGTTTGATCTTATTGCAGTCCATGGAACTCTCAATAGTCTGCTCCACCACCATAATTCAAAAGCATCAATTTTTTGACAGTCAACCTTCTTTATGGTCCAGCTCTCACTTCCATACATCACTACTGGGAAAACCATAACATCCTTTTTGGGCTGAAAAAGCTTGGGTTCTCCTATATTGCAGAAGGTTGTGGTCCTTCCACAAAGGCCACTTCCCTTCTCATAAGTGACTGAGAATATCTGGCACTCCTGGCCACGGCACACTCTGCAAATGTTTGAGTCCCTGCCTGAGGTTCAAAGACACGTCGGTGCAAATTAGCATGTCTGGAGCACTGTGGCGAATGAATAATTCAAGAGCCGAGGAAGCCCACACGGGTGGCTTAATAACATACTTCTGCTGTTAGGAATCCATTAAGCTTTGATTATACATCTGACAAAGTGGTTCCTCCCCTTTTAAACAAGTGATCCCCTCTGATCAAAACACAACGGCAGTCGTTTCATTAAAAGTGGTGATTAGAAGGGCACGTCTTCCTGCTTCCTCCCCAGTTCTTTGTATCGCCTCGAGTCAGAAAGTCAACATAAATACTTGCCACTTTGAAAAGCACCCTTCCTCCTCCACCGCCACCTCTGATGCTCACTCCCCTTTGAAATTGCACCGTATTTCCCCTTGACTTGAATAACTTTGTTGAACATTGACATCAAATATGGCCCAGGGATGCCTGGGGAAATGAGATTCCCTTGCAGCCGTTACTGCCTGGAAGGAACAAATGGCTGGGAATGAATGCATTTGGCTTAGGTATTAGGCTGCAGAGAAGCATCTGTTCTGAAGCTGCTGTGGTGGAGTGCTTTAAATCATTGAATCGCCCTCTGCTCACAAACCTTGGGGCTCAGAGTTTATATCCTGTTATTCTGCAAGCCAGCAGGGACACTCCAGCTTTAGGGTCATGGCTCAGTGGCTTTGCATGACCCCAAAAGGACTTAAGAAGAGCTTTTCTGGACCAGGTCCAAGGCGCCAATTAGTCAAGCATTCTGTTCTCACGGTGCCCAGCCAGATACTTATGCAAAACCCGGAAGCAGGACATCTGCACAACAGCACTCTGCCCACTTGTGAATCCCAGACAATGGTATTCAGAGAAATCATGCTTCTGACCCTCCCAAGTGGTTTTTATCATTATTATTTATTGCATTGACACTGGCTTCTTCAGATCTTCTGTGCTATGTTGTTATTACTATATTTTAATAAATATAAATTTTTCCCATTTTAGCCCTGTGCCTTAGAATAATAGAATCATGGAAATGTAGAGTTGGAAGGGACCCCAAGCAATGCAGGAAACTCCGCTAAAACATCCATGACAGATGGCCATCCAACCTCTGCTTGAAAACCTCCAAGGAAGGAGAGTCCACCACCTCTTGTGGGAGTCTGTTCCACTGTCCAACAGCTCTTGCTCTCAAAATGTTCTTCCTGATGTTGAGTCTGAATCTGTTTTCTGGTAACTTGAAGCCATTGGTTTGAGTCCTACCCTGTGCTGGGCCCGGGGGTTAACCCGAGCAACGCGGTCCCGGTCCGGTCCCGAATCCAAGGATTCCGTGAGGAGTCAGTTCAACAGGGCCAAGGCAGGAAACCAGGCAAGGTCAGGCACAGGGTGACAGGCAGGTTCCAGCAAGCAGCAATGTTGCTCCCACAACCTGGGGCGGGGTGCGGCAGCCTTTTATCTTTGTCTGGGTAACAGCCGGTCCTGATCCCCCGGTGACTCACCTCCCTGTCACGCCCGAAGGTGCGCACTCCTCCTACGAGTACTCATGTCTCTCCTTCTCTCAGACCTGAGTCTCTGCAGCTCGGGAAATGTCGGTGGGTTACTAGACCCAGGGGCCGTCTCAGCCTCCCCTGACCCAACCGGTAGTGGAGCAGCTGTAAGTGATGGCCCAGCTGAAGGCAACGAGGTCATCCCCGCATCTGGAGCCAGGGCAGGCTCAGGCCCCTGACTTGGCTCAGCTGGTGCTTGTTGCAGGGGAACCTGTGCAGACTGGGGCTCTTCAGAATCAGGCCCCAGACTAGGTTCAGATGCCGCCTGAGGCAGAGGATCCGGTGCAGACTGAGACTCCTCCAGTTCTGAGTCTGAGCCCGAGTCCCATGTGACAGCCCTTAAGATATTTGAAGATGGCTATCATAACTCCTCTCAGTCTCCTCTTTTCCAGGCTAAACCTACCTAGCTCCTTCAAGCGCTCCTCGTAAGGCTTAGTTTCCAGACCCTTGATCATCTTGGTTGCCCTCCTCTGCACACATTCCAGTCTTGAGACTTTCTTTAAGGATGTGGTGGTAGTGTGCTGATTAGATAGATAGATAGATGATAGATAGATAGATGATAGATGGATAGATAGATAGATAGATAGATATATGATAGGTAGGTAGATATAGTTATGGGTTTGTGGGTGTTAAAATCTAAACAAGCTATTCTAGTCCCTAAACCCAGCATATGTTCAAATGTAAGCCAGGATATCTCCTTGTGTTCAGGTAATTGCCTGGGTGATGGGCCATTAAGAGAGAACAAGGTGAAGGTGATGGACCATTAAGAGAGCAAACGAAAGAGGGCTCTGTGCCAGACAACAAATGGGTGGGGCCCCTTATCCAGCTTTTAGGACAAAGCCTGTGTGAGAGGGCAGAGTTGGCTGTGATGGGACCTAGAAGAAAAAGTTGTAGGCTGGAAAGCCAGAGAGGCAGAACACAATGTCTGGTTTCTGTTTGAATCCAAGGCTGAAGCTATGGGAGAAAAAAGAGAGACCATTTTGGGGGGTTAATGCTGTGAACCTCTCCATTGTAGCCTCAGGTTGTGTAGCTATGTAAATAAATGATATAAAGACACAACAGACAGTCTCCATTGTGCCTTATTCCAAAAAGGAAACATGGAAGCAGCTAGAACCCCTGAATCTCACACGCCTCAGAGATTGGGGTGGCATGCAACTCATACTATATTACGGTGTGGTACGCTGGTTTGACAGCCATGGACAGAAAGTCCCTACAGAGGGTGGTGAAGACAGCACACGATACCATGGGCTGTCCCCTGAGTCCACTAGATGTTATCACAGGAGACTGTTGCCTCAGAAGAGCGAGGAACATTCTCAGGGATGACTCACACCCTGGCCAGCACCTTTTTAAATCTCTTGCCCTCGGGTAGGAGATATAGAAGCACCATAAGCTGCACCAACAGGTGAAAGAACGGTTTCTACCCGTGGGCCGTGAGGCTGCTGAATGGAAGACAGCAACACTGCAGCTGATGTTCGGGGTTGGTGGTCGTATGACAGCACACAGAGTGTAACAAGGACTGAGAGATTGGGGGGGGGGGCTCATTTAATCTCACTGTAAACAAGTGGTACAGTAACAATAAAGTGTGTGTGTGTACACACACACACACACACACACACACACACACACACACATAGTGGTACCTTGGGTTAAGAACTTAATTTGTTCTGGAGGTCCGTTCTTAACCTGAAACTGTTCTTAACCTGAAGCACCACTTTAGCTAATGGGGCCTCCCACTGTCGCTGCTCTGCTGCTGCGCGATTTCTGTTCTGATCCTGAAGCAAAGTCCTTAACCCGAGGTACTATTTCTGGGTTAGCGGAGTCTGTAACCTGGAGCTTCTGCAACCTGAAGTGTCTGTAACCCAAGGTACCACTGTATATATAATCACACATACACACATACACACGCACACTTCTGCTTTTACCTGGGTCTTTGGGGTGACTATATTTAGCCAAAGTGCTGGCTCGCCATTCAGCGGTTGCCTGACAACTAAGAAAGAAATGCCATCATCTGGCTTTTTTTGCTACGAGACGCTGAACAAAGGAGAAATCTTCCCCTTGTCCATTTCCTCCCGAGAATTGAACAGAAAGGATGCCTGACCGGGGCTTCTATTCTCTCCCGCTTGCGGCAGGAGCCTGAATGAATGGTGTGGGATGGAGTTTGCCGTGTACTTTGGATCTCAAACGGTGTTTCTCAAATGGTGCGATAATGTTTTGAATTGGTTAACTGGAACAAAGTGATTGCAGCTTGAAAAGAGGCCCATGTGGGCCGCTGTGTTCTCTTTTGTTGCTCTCAAGTGTTTTTCTGCTTGTCGGGGTTGTTCCTGGATCCGGCTGAATTGCTTGTTTGCTGAGGTGCTGCCCTGGAAAGAAAGAAGAGCAGGAGGGAAAGCACTGAGGAGTAATCCTATCATTTGAGCTCATAGGGCTTCCTTCCAGGCAGCTTGGATGGGAAACCTCAGGGCATGGAGCCAAATGTGGCCCCCCATATCTCTCTACCTGGCCCTTGTAACTTTCCCAAGGCCTATTGATGGGTATAGGTAAGAGGATATAATAGCTATATTTAATCCTCTACAGACTCATGTGTGTGGGTTGGTAAATGGAAGAGAATTGGCTGGTGCCTGTTTTTAGAAACACAGGTTTTTCACATAAAGAGCCCCAGTAGCAAAGTATAAACCCTACCATTAGGCAGATTTAGTAAAGCACAGCAATAGGCTTTTAAATCTTCTTTTAATCTGTTTCAGCTACTGGAGGCAACTGGCCCCGCTACCTCTCCTGCAAGGAAACACCACACACTGAAGTAAGTTTAAAATATACTTTACTTACAGTCATGCATTGTCCACGCAACAATGATAAAATGCACATAAAGGTTCTTAGTTGACAAATACAACAGACATGCGTCTGACCCTCTCATAAGAAAAAGGGATGTAACATCACTGAGGCTGCTCTAGCAATTTAGAACTCTGTGGTCCTTAATCTCTTCAAATACTAACTAGCATTGTTAGGTCTGACTGAAAAGCTCCCACATCTCTCACCCTCCTTGAATGTTTCTGGCTGGCTGGAATATGTGTCCTCAAACTCTGATAATGCTTCTTATTTGTCTGGGTGGAAAACATAGAGGAGCGGGTGAGTCTGTACTGGAAAAAGCTCACTGTGTAAAGGTAAGATACACATCCGTTGCTCTGCCTGGGTTGTACTCTGACCCTGCTCACATGGGAATGCAGCAATCATGCTGAAAAAAGCTCTCCACCCCTGATGTATAGGATCACACTTTTAGCCTTATTACTACTACTACTGCTACTTATTATTACTTTCTTATTCATATTCTTACTTATGGCCATCTTAGATAAGATGCCAGACACATAGTTAGCAAGGAATGCACCCACCTCCCCATTTTTTCTTTTCATTCTTTTCATATTTAAATACTTTTAATTTCTATCATGACAGAAAAGAACATCCCGTATTACCTGCCCTCCCGCCTCCTTACCCCTCTGTGGTACAGTTAGATTGCAAGTCAGTTAAGAATTCTAGTGCTTGTTGGTTTTCCTTCATTGTGCAACCTGGAGTAATCAGGAGGCGTGCAGGTGCAGTTTTGTTCATCCATTGTACTGGAGATGAAGAAGACCATCAACTTGTCACATCAATGCTATTCAATGTTCCTATAGTCATGTTATGACAGCCATACCTGTCACTGAATGGATGATAATCTGTATTTCCCGGGATTGAAATGAAAGGCCACCAAATCATAAAGAAAGTATCTGTTTTCTCTTTGCTTTGAGAGACATGGAGATTGTGTGTTACCTTTTAGGCAGGTGTTTTTATAACACAGGTCCATATGTAATCCATATGCATGATTTTATTTTTATTTTTTTAGTAAGTAGCAGCCTGGGGTGTGTGATCTTGATTGGAGACCCTGGTTTGGGAGCAGGGGACTTTAACTCTTTGCTCCCTACTGTGGTTCCAATCTAGATCTCTCCATGCTTAAGGTCAAGGTAATTGTGGTTATACTCAAGGAAGATCCAGAGAGCAAAAGGTTCTCCATCCCTGGACTTCAGCAACAGAGGAGAGATCTTACAGGTTAGATTCCTTCCTGGCAA
This sequence comes from Podarcis pityusensis, assembly GCF_964106645.2. Classification (NCBI taxonomy): domain Eukaryota; kingdom Metazoa; phylum Chordata; class Lepidosauria; order Squamata; family Lacertidae; genus Podarcis; species Podarcis pityusensis. Next base: position 5,909,622 of record NC_138031.1, on the reverse strand, counting down.
AGACAGATACATCATATTTATGTAAGCTTCCAGCAGCTTAATACATGCTTTGTTTCCCAATGCCATACATTAACACTTGGTTGGAAAGAATGAGATTATTTTAGCAGAGTTCATGGAATGCATGATTCCCCCCTCCTAATGAATTCCCTCTTTAGCATATATTTATGTCAGTTGCCAAACAATAGGAAGCAATTTCCTTGAATATTAAGCATTCAGCCATGAATTGCATCCTCATGGAAATCTACTTGCTACCCAAACAGAATCCTTTATCTCTTTCGGTTCCATAAAACAAGCAAATAGTTTCTTATCTCCCCCCAACTTTGAAAAGCAAGCAAGTGTTCACTCGGAGCATTCTGAAATGTCAGCTTTTCTCTGAGCATTTTAGTTTTCATGCTCTTAATTTCTCATTTTATTATCTCCTCTCCCTTATCCTCTTGGCATGCCACTGTCTTGGTTTGATGGTCTCCATGTGACGTTCTCTTGATGCAGGGGAAAAGGGATGCAAATGCAGCTTTAAAATGGGTCCTGGGCCTGATTAAAGGATTCCTCCTTTCTCAGCAATTTCTTTAAGCTGAGAATCAGCAAGGAGAGAGAGAGAGAGAGAGAGGGAAAAACCTTATTAAGATGTAAAGCCAAATCTCATGGCCTCGGTTTCATGTTTTGTCTCCTCTTCTGCCTCCGTGCAGCTGGAGTTGCTCTTCTGTGGATTTCAAGTGGGATGTGATAGCCATTCCCATCTCGACCCACAGGACTGGCCCACCCATAAGGCAAGGTAAAGTAACTGCATTGGGTGGCAAAATCCACAGCTACAGCAGATCTGGCCTCCAAGGAATGCATTACCCGCCACTGCTGCTGACATTTCCTCCCTAGAAAGACTCTGGTGGCAGCTGCTTCAGCCTGTCTTGTGGGTGGTCCGGTCCTGATGACAGACCCTCCAAGTGCCCCTATTTTCCGGGAACAGTCCCAGATTTACGTAAGCCATTGCAGTTTCTTGTTTGATCCTGGAATGTCCCTCTTTTCCTTAGGATGTCTCTATTTTCATCAGAGATATGTTTGAGGGTATCGTGGGACATCCCTATTTCATTGGAGAAATGTTGGAAGGTGTAGAGTAGGATGTCCCTATTTTCATTGGAGAAATGTTGGAGGGTATGGAGTAGGGCGTCCCTATTTTCACTGGAGAAATGTTGGAAGGTGTGGAGTAGGATGTCCCTATTTTCATTGGAGAAATGTTGGAGGGTATGGAGTAGGGCGTCCCTATTTTCACTGGAGAAATATTGGAAGGTATGGAGTAGGGTGTCCCTATTTTCATTGGAGAAATGTTGGAGGGTATGGAGTAGGGCATCCCTATTTTCACTGGAGAAATGTTGGAAGGTGTGGAGTAGGATGTCCCTATTTTCAATGGAGAAATGTTGGACGGTATGGAGTAGGATGTCCTTATTTTCAATGGAGAAATGTTGGAAGGTATGGAGTAGGATATCCTTATTTTCACTGGAGAAATGTTGGAGGGTATGTGATGACTGGAGCCATATTCACAGATGTAGTACTCGTACCATCATGGTGCCTGGTACTGTGATCATTGCGCCATATTAGCACCAAATAAAATTGGACCTCAGAGCAACCAAGCACTTTCTAGGCTAAAAAATTAAATGATTGGGGCATCTCTTTGTCATGCTCTGCAAAGCACTTAGAGACTGATGGATACAATGCAGGAAAACAGGGGCTGTCGGTCCCCCAATAAAAATGTCTTGCTGTGAACAAACTAGACATCAAACAATACAAATGATATCACGGTGAGGATTGTTTTCATTTTGACTTCTCACATTCAGGTTCTACTGATTGCTGTCTGCCAGCTTCTGCATCACAGAATGCTGTCACCTTTTAATATGCTGCCTTGTGTGGGGGAAAGAATGTTTCTGTGGTTCGTCATGAGGGAGGTGACAGCATTTTTAATAGCTCTAGACCCAGGCAGCCCGTGAATCAAATGAGTGAATAACTTGGGTACCTAATCCTTCAGCAGGAGTAGAAGCAAGATGTAGACAGCAACGGATGAGGAACATCACGGGATCAGCAAGCAATTGTTGAAAATTAACCTCCACTGATAGCAAAGAAATCTGATTTAGATGGTTTGTGAATCAAGGCTTAGAGGAGACACTGGGCAACCAAACTGGTATTCTTGCTGCTGTTCTCAAGCACCATGTTTAGGGAAGCTTTTAATGACTGATGTTGTAATGCATTTTTAATCTTTTGTTGGAAGCCGCCCAGAGTGGCTGGGTTTCCCCAGCCAGATGGGCGGGGTATAAATAAATTATGATGATGATGAGGATGATCAGCTTTTCCCAATCTAGGGTCCCCAGATGTTGTTAGACTACAACTCCCATCAACTATAGCCAGCAGTGGCAACAGTAAGGGATGATGGGAGTTGTAGTCCAATAACACCTGGGAACCCAAGGCTGGGAAAGGCAAATCTAGAGGCTGTAGCAGCTAGTAGCCATGGATAGCCTTCTCCATGAATTTGCCTTGTTGTTGTTTAGTCGTTTAGTCGTGTCCGACTTTTCGTGACCCCATGGACCAGAGCACGCCAGGCACTCCTGTCTTCCACTGCCTCCTGCAGTTTGGTCAAACTCATGCTGGTAGCTTTGAGAACACTGTCCAACCATCTCGTCCTCTGCCTCCCCTTCTCCTTGTGCCCTCCATCTTTCCCAACATCAGGGTCTTTTCCAGGGAGTCTTCTCATGAGCTGGCCAAAGTACTGGAGCCTCAGCTTCAGGATCTGTCCTTCCAGTGAGCACTCAGGGCTGATTTCCTTAAGAATGGATAGGTTTGATCTTCTTGCAGTCCATGGGACTCTCAAGAGTCTCCTCCAGCACCATAATTCAAAAGCATCAATTCTTCGGCGATCAGCCTTCTTTATGGTCCAGCTCTCACTTCCATACATCACTCTGGAATTTGCCTTATCTTCTTTTAAAGCCATCCAAGTTGGTAGCCATCCTTGCCTCCTGTGGAAATGTGTTCCGTAGTTTAACTCTGCACTACAGTGTTGAAGCAGATGAGGTTTTGGGCTCTTCTTGATGTTCCTATACTGTCAGGGAACACAGATACGGCTTTTAGATCAACATTGCCTATTAGAGTGACACCCCTCCTCTGTCTTCAACGTATGTATTTGCAATTAGATGCATCACATCCCGCTCACAAGGAACCTGATCCTGCCAGAGCTGAAGCCAGAGAAGGGAACTTTAATAGAAACCATGGCAGTGTCTAAAAGTGGTGGGGAGGCCGCTTTGAGTGTGACGCTTGCAATTAGCTCCTCATCATCTTTCTTTGACTAACCTCGCTAAGTACGCTCGCAGGGTCAGGAGATCAAGCTGAACTGACAGCTCTGAGCTGTGAGATGGATATTCAGAGCTTTGCCATAACTAGGTCAGTTACTCCGGGTGTTTGGTAGTTACTGGGACTGAGGATGTTTCACAGAGGACTGAAGCTTCCTGCTGAAAAAGAGGGACTTGGAGCGATCGGTGCATTTGAAGAAGAGCAAACATCAGTGCTGAAGCAACTCAAATCACTTGGCTGAAATATGAGAGGGGAACCTCTGTCTCAGTCATGTGCGGCCCTCTAGACCCCTCTGCCTGGCCCTCAGCACTCTCCCCAGGCCACACACCTCACTGGTGTTGCTTGCATGCCCAGGCACCACAGTCCTTGACACCCTGACTTAGAGAACAAATCAGACACTTATTTGTTCTGAGTCAAATAAGGCAACAACTTTATTGAGTACAGATGTACGAGGTTTGGCATAGGCAGTGGGTATGCCTGCTGGAAGTATTACTGTAGCCGATGACCCAGAGGCAGGGAGGACCCAAGGCTTACATCAAGCGGGATTGACCCTGTGGTGTCACTGTTGGCATCCTGGGGTCAAAAGGCCAGCTGGCTAGCCCCCAGCTGGATCGTCTCCTTCCAGCAGTGCCGCTGCGAAGATCCATCAACCTCTGGCTCCAACATAAACCAGTGACCCAAGCCTCCCAGACTTGAGCGCACTATACTTAGCAGTGTAAACTGCACAACAGAAGAGGCTGAGGCTTGTGAATACATACTATGAACTACGGATTTATTAAACATAAATCAAGACAAAGAAACATGTCATCTCTCCTTGCCATCTCCTCAGAGAAAGAGTCTAAACAAAAGCAATGCAGCGGAAGTTCCACATACGCCAGCAAACTGTCCTGGAATGTAAACAGACATGTGACACGTAACAATCCCATGTCTGCAACTTAAGGTGGAATGGGAAACTCCCACCTTGAGGAGTGCTGTGGCTCTAGCCCCTGCCTGGGCATCTGAATAAAAACACCTCCTCTAAGATCCCTTAAACTGGAAACCCCTTTCCCTAGGAGGGGTGGGCAGAGGCTTACGACATCCCCTCCAACAAGACAAAGGCCAACCCAATGCCCAATGTGATGGCCTGGGAATCCGATTCAGAGGCTGAACCGGAGGAATCCCAGCCTGCACAGGAGTCCCCGCCTCCAGAGCCGGCTGAACTGGGGCAGGGCCTTGATTCTGAAGCGCCTGCACCTGTGCTGGATCCTCAGGAGCAGGCACCAGGTGAATCCACTCTGGCTCCGGAGGTGGTTGAGGACTCAGTGCCTACAGGTGAGTCTCCCCCTGGGTCCAGTAACCCTTCAGCCTCTCCTGAACTGCAGAGGCTCAGGGCAGAGAGGCGAAGGGAACTGGTTTCTCCCAGGAGGAGTGCTCGCCTTAAGGCCTCCTGGGGGCCGGGGCCGCCCCTGGCCTCAGAGAAGATAAAGGCCAGTCAGCCCGGTCCCAGGTTGCGGGAGCAACGTCGTTGAAGAGCTGTTTCGGCCAGCATCCAGTCCTGTTCCCCCAGAATTCCTGTCCTTGCCCGGCTTCTCGCTGTGGACCCTGCTTTGCTCGAGGAGGACTGTCTGCCGACCCTCAACTCAGGTCCTGGACCTCGCCCCACGGTAACCTCCCCCCTGGACCAGCACACCCAAAGTGCCAAAGTTGTGATGATTGCTATGAGACAGGCAAAAACCCCAGCCAGAGCCACTTGGTCTGAAGGAAAAGTCCTGCCCGGTCCCGAATACAGCGACCAACATTGTCTGTAACAAGGTTGAATACAGAATTTTTTTAAAAAAACAAACACCCTCAAATATTTTCAAAATCTTGATGGAGGGAATAGCACAAGAGCTTGAGAAGTGGAGTGTCTGAGCACTCACAATCTTCATTGCTTTGTGTGGGGGAAAAACCACAACCAAATTTTGAAGGTTGCTACTATGGCAGCACCTGCATCCACCCATCTGAAATTTGTCATGGTTCATTCCCCTCTTCAGCGACTACAATAAATTGTGTATTGTTTCTGGACTGAAAGCAGTGACAACAGCAAGAAAGAAAACTAATGCAATCCTAGGCTGCATCAACAAAAGTATAGTGTCCCAATTAAGGGAAGTCATAGAGCCACCCTATTGTGCTTTGGTCAGACCACACCTGGAATAGCTGAAAGACCTACATTTGCTCCCAGTATGTTTCCGAGCACAATTCAAAGTGTTGGTGTTGACCTTTAAAGCCCTAAATGGCCTCGGTCCAGTATACCTGAAGGAGATGTCAGCATCGCCCTTGAGCCAGTGCCACCAACTGGACTCATCCACTTCAGCCCCGACTGGGCTAGGCGAGCTGGGTAGCACTTCCAGAGACCACCTTCTGCACAGGAACAGGTCAAAGTGCTGTGGACTCACAGCTTAGAGTTGTGAGCACCGGATTCACTCCCACAAGAAGACAGTCGTCGCACAGCAGAGTACAGGAGACTCTAGAAGAGTATATAAACGACTCGGAGAGCAGCTCTGTAGAATATCTTCTTTATTCTATCTACAACTATTATACAACTATATACAGAGCTAAATAGGTCTAAGCATAAATGAATGCTGCACTGCACTGAGTGTCTGCAGCTGCTCTTAGCAGCAACCTTATCTCTACACACGATCTCGAACACTCAGTCTCTCTCTCTCTCTCTGACACTGACTGACTGACTGACTCGGTGCTGGAGCAGAATAAGTAGAGAGCAGAACACACCTCCTCCTCTCTGGAGAATCAGCAGACTCCTCAGGAGATTCTTGGATGTGGGAGGGGTGAAATCTCCTCAGGAGCATCTCCACCCCCATCATTCTGCCTGGAAACTTAGGTCCAGCGCCGAGGTCCTTCTGGCGGGTCCCTCATTGCGAGAAGCAAAGTGACAGGGAACCAGGCAGAGGGCCTTCTTGGTGGTGGTGCCCACCCTGTGCAACGCCCTCCTATCAAATGTCAAAGAGATAAACAACTACCTGACATTTAGAAGACATCTGAAGGCAGCCCTGTTCAGGGAAGTTTTTAATGTGTGACATTTTAATGTATTTTTAATTTTTGTTGGAAGCTGCCCAGACTGGCTGGGGAAACCCAGCCAGATAGGCGGGGTACAAATAATAATAATAATAATAATAATAATAATAATAATAATAATAATAATTACTACTACTACTACTACTACTGTGTCCAGTTCTGGGCACCACAATTTAAGGTGGAATGCGTGCAGGGCAAAATGACCAAGGGTCTGGAAATGAAGCCTTATGAGGAATGGTTGAGGGAGCTGGGTATGTTTAGGCTGGAGAAGAGAAGACAGAGAGGTGACAGCCATCTTCAAATATCTGAAGGGCTGCTATATGGAAGCTGGAGCAAGATTGCTTTCCATTGCTCCAGGACCCAAACCAACGTATTCAAATTCCAAGGAAGGAGATTCTGACCAAACATTAGGAATCACTTTCGAGAGGTAAGAGCTGTTTGACAGTGGAACAAACTACCTGGATAGTGGTGGACTCTCGCAGACGCTTAGACTTGATTTCATCGGAACTGAGGGAAGATGGTGGCTGCCAGCAGCAAGAAGGCCTTTGGACTGATTCGGCAGAAACACCAGCGTGTGAGGAGATGCTGTGAACTTATAGAGGGGAATCATAGACATAAAATCCACACAGAAACACATCATTGCTTGTTTTAACTCGCTTGTGGGAACAACTCAGAGGCTGTGAAAGAAGGAAGGTTAACAACAGAAAGAATTAGAGGAACCATCGGAAGTGACTATGAAAAGCAGTAGAAGTATGAGATGATCAGAACCCTCCGAACTTGAAGCATGGGAAGTCCTATTAAAAATTTATAATTTGGCAGAATATTCAGATTATTTGATATGTATAATTTGGAATATTTAATGTGATTTGATTGGATTGTTAAAGTGGAAAATTTAATAAAAATGAATTTAAAAAAGGAAGAAAGTGGTGGACTCTCCTTCCTTGGAGGTTTTTAAGAAGAGGTTGGGCGGCCATCTCTCATGAATGCTTTAGCTGAGATTCCTGCTTTGCAGGGGGCTGGACTAGATGGCTGCTTGGGTCTTTTCCATCTCTACAGTTCTATGATTCTATACCAGCTCTCCTCTCCACAACTTACAGCTATTCAGTTACATTTTTTTGAACTGTATATTCATATCTGTCACTGCCATGCCAACATGCAGAGGGAAGTTGGCCTCCCATCACCTGTTTCCGGATGTCCCTGTTTAACTCCAGCTGACAAAGGTTTGGGCCGTTTATGCTCTTGCACCCTTTCGTCTTTCCAACAGAGCTTTAATCACAGCTTCGGGCTCTTTCATCTTCAAGAAAAGTGAGACCTTTCGGAATTTCTGACTGCTGTCAGAATCCTCTCGACTGAGACATGACTAATGCCCAGAGAGAAGACCATTTAAAGATATCAAAAGATATCCTTGAGTGCCAAAAGAACATCCCTCCCCCCTTTTCAATGAGCAACAAGCCTGCAGGACAAAACTTCTATCTCTGCTCATTGCACTGAAGTGGCAACAGCTCTTAAGACAAAGGAGAGATGTATTTCAGTGTAGCATAATATTTTGGGTGACGGTAAATGGAAAGACACATTAGGCACCCACTGTAAATCTTGATAAAAGGTGCACTTCTGAAGCTCTTACCCGATGCACAAGTTTTGCTGCTGGCTTTTCCTAGCTAAGGATAGAAGACTCGATGCAGATTTATTGCTTCAAGGGACTGTCTCTGAAGAGGGTCCTACATCCCAGGTGATGTAAAGGCCTCGAGGAGTTGTTGTTGTTGTTTAGCCATTTAGTCATGTCCGACTCTTCGTGACCCCATGGACCAGAGCAGGCCAGGCACTCCTGTCTTCCACTGCCTCCCGCAGTTTGGTCAAACTCATGCTGGTAGCTTTGAAAACACTGTCCAACCATCTCGTCCTCTGTCGTCCCTTTCTCCTTGTGCCCTCCATCTTTCCCAACATCAGGGTCTTTTCCAGGGAGTCTTCTCTTCTCATGAGGTGGCCAAAGTATTGGAGCATCAGCTTCACGATCTGTCCTTCTAGTAAGCACTCAGGGCCGATTTCCTTAAGAATAGAGAGGTTTGATCTTCTTGCAGTCCATGGGACTCTCAAAAGTCTCCTCCAGCACCATAATTCAAAAGCATCAATTCTTTGGCGATCAGCCTTCTTTATGGTCCAGCTCTCACTTCCATACATCACTGCAATACACATCTGCAGTTAGCCTGATGAGTTGGTTGCAAGTTGTTGAGCTACCTGGGTCACAGGAGATAGTCATGGACTCTGGGACCTCAAACAGAATTGTACAAGAAGAGAGTCAAGAGCACATTCACATGTGCCTTTGGGGGTGGAGTCAAACGGTTGGAAGGTTGCAGTACCTGCTGTGGCTATAGAGGCCGATATGGGAGAGACCTGTTTAGTTGCAGCTGGGGCAGATGAAGGCGTCCGGTTGTGCTGCTGCAGATGCACCAAGATGTTTCTTCTCTCTGAGATCCTCCCAGCAGTCATTCCTCCTCTGGTCACTGCTATGGATGCACAACCTGACTGTCTCCAGGCACTGAAGTCGTATGCAAGGAATTCCTACAGTGTTGATGTTGCCAGTCTTCATGTCATGTTTGCAGACATCTTTGTAACGTGGAGTTGCTCTGTCACTGGACTTGGTGTCTGAAGCAGCATGTCCTTGGGGAACCTGCCAGCTTCCATTCTGTGAACTTTACCAAGCCACCATAGACGTTAAAAGATGCTGTAGCTGCAAATATTGCCATTTGACTGCAACTGATAAGTAATATTTATCTATATATGTATAAAATTCATCTTCCTCATCTACCTGTTAACCCAAAATTCATACTCCTGCTTCCTTCCTGTTCTTCCATATTACCATTTCCCCCCTAATTTTAAGGATTGGATTTGCCCACAAAGCCATAATACACACACACATACACACACACAAAATATAGTGGTACCTTGGGTTACAGATGCTTCAGGTTACAGACTCCGCTAACCCAGAAGTTGTACTTCGGATTAAGGACTTTGCTTCAGGATGAGAACAGAAATCGTGCGGCGGCAGCGGGAGGCCCTATTAACTAAAGTGGTACCTCAGGTTAAGAACAGTTTCAGGTTAAGAATGGACCTCCAGAACGAATTAAGTTCTTAACTTAAAAAAATTTTTTTTTAAAGCCAGCATAGACGTACATCATATTTCATTGCATACACCTCTACCGGTCTCTACTCTTTCCTGGTGACAGTCAAAGCTCTTCAGCCAAGCTGCCTGATCTGTTCTGAACTGTCCATATAGGACAACATTACTGAATATCATCAGCACTTGGTGACCATAATTAATAAATAACAATAACATCACAATCACCATTGATTTCTTTTTGCTTTGCTCTAGTATTTTAGACTAAAAGCAGACAGGGGCTATATAAATGAAGAATTGGGATTTCATTTTTCTTTGAAGCCTGTAATTAGCTAAGAGAGGTTGACATTTTATTTTACAAGAGCAATTACTATAAAGCACAGGAATATCAGAATGCCAGGCTGCCCATCAATAACGCTGCAGTCTGAATTACATGACTCCTCGGCCACCCTTGGGGAATGTATACAGCCTCTCTCATCTTTCTTCACCATCACTTGATTAAATTAGTACATTATGAAGTACTGCTGTTCGGTAACGACTTTTGGGACAGATGCTGATATCAGTTACCAAGGATTATCAGCCAAAGATATATAAGATCCTCCTTCTCTGGAAATTGTGGCACAAGCAGCAAGAAGGTTTTGCTGCCCATCCTGTAGCAAAAGCAGAGCTGTAATTCCATCTAGGAGATGGATAGTTAATTGGTCGACCCTGAGAGCCAGGAAAGAGGCAGCCGACAGCTTCCTTGCAGCTAAGGGTGTACGAGCCTGACAATTTCGGTTTCTCTCGGTTTCTCATTTTTCCAGTCTTATTTTCAGCCTTACACACTTCCTCGGGAATTTGCCATTCTGTTAAAAACAAAAGAAAATTCTCAGGAATCCTCTTGTAGCTTGGGGGGAATGGCCTCAGGAGGTGGGCAAAGCATGACCTCTGCTAGACCTACTTCAGTTTGTGGCTCAGAGGTTCCCCACTGCTTTTGTCCTGCATGGGTTTTACTGATGGTGAGTCAGGGTGTCTCAGATGCCTTGGCTGTTTGGGTTCCTAGTACCCTTAATGTGAAATAAGGAAATAACCGAGGACCATTGGAAAAACTACTTCCCTTTTGCCCCTCTTCCCTGCCCTGCTTGTTCTTCTACTTAGCCGCCTTCTTCTTCTTCTTCTTCTTCTTCTTCTTCTTCTTCTTCTTCTTCTTCTTCTTCTTCTTCTTCTTCTTCCTCCTCCTCCTCCTCCTCCTCCTCCTCCTCCTCCTCCTCCTCCTCCCTGATTTTGGGGCCAGCTTATGAAAATCATAAGCCATGACAAAAGGCACTAGCAGAAATGCAGCAGAACATTCTTCACCAGCATGGTGTGGTGGTTAAGAGTGGTTCAGAGCGGTGGACTCGTAATCTGGTGAACTGGGTTTGATTCCCCACTCCTCCACATGCAGCTGCTGGGTGACCTTGGGCTAGTCACACTTCTCTGAAGTCTCTCAGCCTCACTTGCCTCACAGAGTGTTTGTTGTGGGGCAGGAAGGGAAAGGAGATTGTTGGCCACTTTGAGACTCCTTAAGGGGAGTGAAAGGCGGGATACCAAGTCCAAACTCCTTCTCCTCCTCCTCCTCCTCTTCTCCTTTGCTTGCCCTACTTTGCAATAACCAGCCCACATACAAAGTGGAGACAAACCTGGGTTGCTTTACACTGTGAATGCACTAACCAGGGACCTACAGCAAACCCTGGCTTTCTGAAGAGCACATGCCACATGGTACTTATTACTTAATATGCATTCATCTCTTTCACACCTTACATTTTAGCCACTTAAAAGTAATAATCTTAGGTGTAAATCTGAAGCAGAATGTATGAAATGGCACTGTATCACACTTGCTAGCAAGCGATCAGCTGAAATGGGAAGTGGGCGTTTATAGGAAAAGCTTCATCAGAATCAAAAGCTCCCACTGTTTTCAGAAATTTGAGGGGATCACTGCAAAAGGGTTGAGAACATGTGATGGGCTTTTCTTCCTTCATGGGGGTGGAGTGGTTTCTATGTCAAAGAAAACCACACAAAGGACAGACAACTCAGAGCATATACACCTATATATTTGGTAAGAGCAAACATAAGAACAATGATCCCTAATTGGCTAGGGTGCCTTGTGTGGCCAGTTTCAAGAAGCATTGTCCTCATCCTAATAGGATTCATTTGCCCTGAGAAACACCAGCACAGAGCTAAAGTTGATTGCCTACAAATTTCTGTATCACGTCTAGTATGTGATCTCTGATTGACTGGGAGCCATTGTAGAGAATTGAAAACAGATAAGGTAGTGTGTTGTGTATGCGTATGTGTATATGTATATGTATGTGTTTTATATGTTAATAAAATCTTAAAAAATAAATAAGGAAAACAGGGTGGGGGGAATAGAAAAGGGGCATTTTAATGAAATGTTTCATCAGAATCAAAAGCTCCCACCTTCTGAAACCTCGGTGGGTTCATAAGAAAACGTTTGATTCTTGGAGTGATCCCTGAATGGCTAGACCATGGGTAGGCAAACTAATGCCTGGGGGCTGGACCTGGCCCAATCGCCTTCTAAATCCGGCCCACAATAGTCCAGGAATCAGAGGGTTTTTACATGAGTAGAATGTGTCCTTTTATTTAAAATGCATCTCTGGGTTATTTGTGGGGCATAGAAATTTGTTCATCCCCCCCCAATATAGTCTGGCCCCCCACTAGGTCTGAGGGCACTAAGTCTGAGTGGACCGGCCCCCTGCTGAAAAAGTTTGCTGACCCCTGGGCTAGACCCTCCTAGGTGAACAGTCTAAAAAGCTTCAAACTCGTCCTGATGGAGTTTGTTTGCCCGATGAGCTACCAACTGAATTTGGTTGCCTATGTAGTACTGCATTATATGCAGTATGTGACGTCTGATTGACAGGGAACCACTGATTGACAGGGAACCACTGAGGAGAATGAAAAAGGGAAAACAAAATATGGGCCACAGAAGGGGGAAAATGAAGCTACCATCATACCATAAAAAGGGCATGATGAAGGACATTTTCTGGATGGTGGTTGCCAGCCTTCCAGCGACAGCTACTATGGGGATCCAGCTCTGTGGTGTTGGTTAGGTCAACTATATAAAAGGATGTCACATAGAGGAGGGAGAAAGGTTGTTTTCTGCTGCTCCAGAGAAGCGGACACGGAGCAATGGATCCAAACTACAAGAAAACTACAAGAAAGAAGATTCCACCTAAACATTAGGAAGAACTTCCTGACAGTAAGAGCTGTTCGACAGTGGAATTTGCTGCCAAGGAGTGTGGTGGAGTCTCCTTCTTTGGAGGTCTTTAAGCAGAGGCTTGACAACCATATGTCAGGAGTGCTCTGATGGTGTTTCCTGCTTGGCAGGGGGTTGGACTCGATGGCCCTTGTGGTCTCTTCCAACTCTATGATTCTATGAACTCTGTTCTGTGTCACCTTGACTCTGTGGATCTAGGTAGCTTCCCCATTACACAACCCTGAAACTTCAAAAATTCAACAAGCAGAGTGTTCAAAGCGATGGGGGAGGGAGGAAGGGGAGGAAATTAAAAACCTCTGGCAAAAAAACTGGGTATTTGCTTTGAATGCTGAGTAGATTGTCACCCCCTACCCAGGGGAAATGATGCCCAGAAGGAATAGCATTTACGGGCAACCGTTTATCATCTTTGGCTTTCACCAACCCAAGATGTTATGACGACAAAGCATAAAGCGCTTAAACGCTAGTTTTAACACCCATACAATTCATTTTAACGCAAATACACAGCCTTAAAAATTTAATAAAAAAGCCCTCATACCAATTATAAAAGCTATTTTCCAAGCTCAGTAAATCTCATAATTGTCACTTTTATGCAAGCACACCTGATTCACGACTATCAGTCACTTTTACGGTCTCTGTAGCTGCTAAAAACCTCAAAATGTACCCAAGAAGAAATGTCTGGGAACTCATAAATGACCCCCTTATTATGTGCGATTTTTTCTCCCTTCATATGTAAGAGCATATGAAGAGCCCAGAACCAGGATCAGGGCAATGACCTGCCCAACCCAGCATCCTGTTTTCATAGGGGCCAAACAGATGGCCATGGAAAAGCCTGCAAAATAGGTTCTGCGTACAGCACCACTCTCCTCATGCCATTACCAGCAATAGACACATTGCCTCTGATGGTGGAAGCAGAACATAGACATCATGGCTACTTGCCATGAATGGCCTCTCCACTCCCATGAGTTGTTTGCCTATTCCAAATGGAAGAGACTTAGCACAATCTTGGATACTCACACCTAGAGCATGGCTAGGCAGCTGCCTAAGCACCTCACAGAGGTGCCTAAGCCCCTTTATTTTAGGAACGGAGGGACGTGGGTGGCGCTGTGGTCTAAACCACAACCTCTTGGGCTTGTTGATTGGAAGGTTGGCAGTTCAAATCCCTGCAGCAGAGTGAGCTCCCATTGTTCTGTCCCAGTTCCTGTCAACCTAGCAGTTCAAAAGCATACCAGTGCAAGTAGATAAATAGGTACTGCTGCGACGGGAAGGTAAATGGTGTTTCCGTGCACTCTGGTTTCCATCACAGTGTTCCATTGTGCCAGAAGGGGCTTAGTCCTGCTGGCCACATGACCCGGAAAATTGTCTGTGGACAAACACCAGCTCTCTCGGCCTGAAAGCAAGATGAGCACCGCAAAACCATAGTCGCCTTTGACTGGACTGAACTGTCCAGGGGTCCTTTACCTTTTTTTTACCTTTACCTATTTTAGGAACATCATTCCCTATCACTGCTTTAGGATGGCACATAAAAATATGACATCCTCAAAATTCAGAGGGCAATCTCTGCATTTACAATGGTCTATACCCCCAAAAAATTTCCAAAGCACCCAAGCAGTGTTTTTTCTCCCCACCATTGTGCTGGCCCCAGGGGTACCCTGAGATACGCGGTCCAGGTCCGGTCCAGAATCCAAAAGTTCCTCTAGGAGTCAGTCCAACGGGGCCAAGGCAGGATGTGAGGCAGGAAACCAGGCAAAGACAGGTACAGGATCTCAGGCAGGATCTGGCATACAGCAATGTTGCTCCCAGAACCTGGGGCAGGGTCCAACAACCTTTTATCTTTGTCGGGGTAATGGCCTGTCTTGATCCCCCGGTGACTCACCTCCCTGTTTCACCCAAAGGCGAGCACTTCTCCTGTGAGTACTCAGGTCTCTCCTTCTCTCAGACCTTAGTCTCTGCAGCTCAGGAGACGTCGGTGGGGTACTAGACCCAGGGGCTGCCTCAGCCTCCCCTGACCAAACCGGTAGTGGAGCAGCTGTAAGTGATAGCCCAGCTGAAGGCAACGAGGTAATCCCCGCATCTGGAGCCAGGGCAGGTTCAGGCCCCTGAATCGGCCCAGCTGCTGTTGGCTGCAGGGGCACCTGTCCAGACTGGAACTCTTCAGGATCAGGCCCCAGACTTGGTTCAGATGATGACTGAGGCAAAGGATCCAGTGCAGACTGAGACCCCTCTGGTTCCGAGTCCGAGCCCAAGTCCCAGGCCATCGCAACCATTTTACAAGAAAGGAGATTCCGACCAACCACCAAGAAGAACTTTCTGACGAGCTGTCCCGCAGTGGAATGGTGTTTCCCTCAGAAGGTGGTGGACTCTCCATCCTTAGAGGTTCTCCAGCAGACGTTGGATGACCATCTGTCATGGGTGCTTTAGCTGAGATTCCGGCATTGCAGGGGGTTGGACTAGATGACCCTTGGTGTCCCTCCCAATTCTAAAATTCTATGCTTCTAAAGCCAGGTGTGCCACTTGAGTTTATACACAGAGGAAGGATAGTCACTCTGTGTTTTCTTGCCTGTCTTTAGCCATCAACACTGGAAAAGGATGAAAAGCAGCAGAAGGTGTCCCCATCTGTGTACTTGGATCAGGATTTAATAGGGGTGCAACTTCTAAACAGCTATCACGGTGTGAAATATATGGCGGTGCACCTCCACCCCTCCCAGGAAGAAGGACAAGGAAGAAGGATGGTGTTTGAGATTAAAAGGAAATCTCGTCAACCCGTACAATTATATCCCCTTGATTGATGTGAAAAGGGAGCCCATCACACATTTTGAACATCAAAAGCAATTTGCAAACTTGTTACACACACACACACACACAGAGAGAGAGAGAGAGAGAGAGAGAGAGAGAGATTGTGCACAGGATTTGTGTTGGCAAATGATTTAGAAGCAGAAGTAAATCCAAGAGCACCACAATCTGCTAGCAAGCAATTAAGCGGCAGGAGTAAGAGGCAAAGGTCAGGTGCTTTTCGCCAAGGTTTGAAGAAGAAGGGAGAGATGATCTGAAGAGATAAATGGAGATTGCTGCTATAACCCACCAGGGCTTATAATACCATTCTTCAACCAAACTGTCAGGTGAAGCTCCTTTACCCAGCAACCCCAGGGCACTAACCTGTCCCGCAGTCACACGCCACTGGGGAACATTCCAAATTTGCTTTAAGGGTTAGGACAGCAGAGCTGCTGCTGGTGCGACGCAGTTGCCGTTCTCTTTGTGGCATCTGTGACACCGCAAGCACCGCTAACCTGTTCCCTTCCTCACTTCAGCACCAACCACCTCCACTGCATCTAGGAACACAGGGAGGAATTCAATGGAGCTCTAAGTTAAAGACATTGCTAGTTAAATACTTCTTCTTCTTTGTCTTTGTCTTCTTCTTCTTCTTCTTCTTCTTCTTCTTCTTCTTCTTCTTCTTCTTCTTCTTCTTCTTGTTTAGTCGTTTAGTCATGTCCGACTCTTCGTGACCCCATGGACCAGACCAGAGCACGCCAGGCACCCCTGTCTTCCACTGCCTCCCACAGTTTGGTCAAACTCATGTTTGTATCTTCGAGAACACTGTCCAATCATCTTGTCCTCTGTCGTTCCCTTCTCCTTGTGCCCTCAATCTTTCCCAACATCAGGGACTTTTCCAGGGTGTCTTCTCTTCTCATGAGGTGGCCAAAGTACTGGAGTCTCAGCTTCAGGATCTGTCCTTCCAGTGAGCACTCAGGGCTGATTTCCTTCAGAATGGATAGGTTTGATCTTCTTGCAGTCCATGAGATTCTCAAGAGTCTCCTCCAGCACCAGAATTCAAAAGCATCAATTCTTCGGCGATCAGCCTTCTTTATGGTTCAGCTCTCACTTCCATACATCACTACTGGGAAAACCATAGCTTTAATTATACGGACCTTTGTTGGCAAGGTGATGTCTCTGCTTTTTAAGATGCTGTCTAGGTTTGTCATTGCTTTTCTCCCAAGAAGCAGGCGTCTTTTCATTTCGTGGCTGCTGTCACCACCTGCAGTGATCATATAGCCCAAGAAAGTAGAATCTCTCACTGCCTCCATTTCTTCACCTTCTATTTGCCAGGAGGTTATGGGACCAGTGGCCATGATCTTCGTTTTTTTGATGTTGAGCTTCAGACCATATTTTGCGCTCTCCTCTTTCACCCTCATTCAAAGGTTCTTTAATTCCTCCTCACTTTCTGCCGTCAAGGTTGTGTCATCTGCATATCTGAGGTTGTTGATATTTCTTCCGGCAATCATAATTCTGGCTTGGGATACTAGCAGTGTGTTAGTTGGCCACAGGTCATCAGCCTTATTCCGAGTCAATGCAATGCTCCATCTAGCTCAGCACTGAGCTACTGCCAGTCAGTTGTAAAGAATACTGAGCTAGAATGGCCAATGGTTCCAGGACAAAGAAGTTTCCCTTGCTCCTCTTTACAGAAGGTCAGCAAACAGGGTAAAGTTTATCCCTCACTACCTGGGAGCAGTATTTGCTTTCCATTCACCTTGATCTATTTCCCATCCCTTCTTCCACATATGGGAAACACAGTTCCTTTATTCCTTCATTTTTTATTGGCTTTGTCCTGCCTTCGATCTGATTTGGCTTCAGAGGAGCACCTTCAGAGTGAGGGCAGAAGAAGGAAGTTTTTGGAAGAATTCAACATTGCACCAAGCTGGATGGAATGAACACTCTCTGCTCCAGATGTGGGGGGCATGGGTGTTGGGATTTCAGTTCCCACCAGCTGCAAGCAGGCAGCTACATGGTTGACATCATGTGATGTCTCTGAGCATGAGACAGGAAGTCTCAGCCAGTTCTCAGTGTAACTGGGAAAGCTCATACCAAGAACTAACTTAGCTGGTCTTAAAGGTGCTACTGGAAGGATTTTTTTTATTTTGACTATGGCAGACCAACACGGCTACCTATCTGTAACTGGGTGGAGTTACTGGGTGTTTGTTGCTTTCGCTTTTGAGTAGAAGCTGAGTCGAATCGGGGACTCTTCTGTTATGCTGCTCAGGGAGAGCAGTCATGATTGTACAATCTTAATAAAGTAACTGGATAGACTACAGACTGTCTCTTTCTTCTGTGATGAGATGCCAGGAGAAAGTGAGTGTGCTCCTCTCAGAAGGGAGGGTTCGCTTCTGAGTCTCTCTGGACTGAGAGAGAATTCCAGCCAGTGAGTGACCACCGGAGAGAAGCCCTGGCGTCTTGGGAAGCTTGGCACCTTTCCCCGGGGGCGTTTTCCAACAATAGGGAGGGGGGCAAGTCACATTGCACAAGTCAATGTGCACAGGTCTTCTGCTGATAGGACTCCTTAGTCAAATCCTGCCCAGTGCTTTGTGGCTGGAGAGGAAGGATTAGAAGAGATTTTGGAGGAGGGAGAAAAATTGACCCAAAGTGGGGAAGCATGGTTGATTGACTAGGAGGCAGCAGTGAAAGAGTTGAGGGAGGGTGTTATGTTGGGAAATTTAAGTTTTCTCCAACTTCTGGATGACGCCTCTATGCCGCTGCTGCAGAAGATGAAAAAGCAAAAAGGAAAAAAAAGAGAAGCAAGCAAGCCATTCCTTTCTAATAATGCGATGCAGATCTTGCTTATTAAATTTCTGTCTGTCTCGCCCTTCCGCCGATATGTTAAAAGGGGTGCTGTGCTCGGTTTGGGAATATGCAGATGCACATTTAATAATTCATCAGTTAATGGATTAACAGACAGATGATTAATCCATTAGAAAGTTCTTTAGCTGCTTGACAGGGCTAAAATTAACGGGTTTATAGGGGGCTGGAGGAAAGCACTGCCAATCCTCTTAGGAGAGGGAAGCCTCAGAGCAGCCTCCCCTTCTCCACCAACACCTTTAGACAAGCAGAAGAGGTAGTTAGAAATTAACAGTAAACATATCACAGCTTGTAAAATTCTGCCAAGAGTGAAATGTAATAAGTATGTCATCAAGCACAGTTAGTGGCGACTCGTCGGCTGAAACATCTGAGGAATTTGGTGGCAAACACAAGAAATATTGTGGAATTTCCCATGAAACATCTACGTCTGCATCACCCACTGTATTTCCCCCCCTTCAAGGAGAGGATGTCAGGGGAAGGAAGCTTGGCCTGTTTCTTTACAATGGCTTCTGGTAGCACCAATCAGGCCACTGTTAATAGGGCAAGAAATTTCAAAGCACTCTTTGAATTTCTGCCTCACATTCAGTTTCTCAAACAGGAGTTGCTGACATCAGATGTTGCTCACCAATTGTCAGGGCTGATTGTGGTTCTCAACATCCTCGCTGGGTTGTGTTCAGCACAGCGAAGAAGTACTTTATTTTATCTGTCCTAAATCTTCCAGTGTTCAGCTTCAGTGGCTATCTATGAGCTCTAGTTTTGTGTGTGAGAGAGGAATAAACTTTCTTTACCCACTTTCTGTTTGCAATACATAATTTTGTAAACTTCCATTATGTTGCCTCTTTAAAGCCCTAAATGGCCTTGGCCCAGTATACCTGAAGGAGCGTCTCCACCCCCATCGTTCAGCCCAGACACTGAGGTCCAGCGCTGAGGGCCTTTTGGCGGTTCCCTCACTGCGAGAAGTCAAGTTACAGGGAACCAGGCAGAGGGCCTTCTCGGTAGTGGCACCCGCCCTGTGGAACACCCTCCCATCAGATGTCAAAGAGAACAACAACTTCCAGACTTTTAGAAGACATCTGAAGGCAGCCCTGTTTAGGGAAGCTTTTAATGTTTGATGTGTTACAGTATTTTAATGTTTTGTTGTAAACCACCCAGAGTGGCTGGGAAAGCCCAGCCAGATGGGCGGGGTATAAATAATAAATTATATTATTATTATTATTATTATTATTATTATTATTATTATTATTATTTGCCTTTTCTCTATACTAAGAAGTCCTAATGCTGTGCTGTCTTTCTTCATTATGGTAGGCACTCCACCCATCCCCACCTCTCATCCCTGCAATGTGCCCCACACCACTGGAGGAGGAAGAGGAGTGTGTGGGGAGTAAACTGCCCCCTGCAGTGCAATCCTGGTGGGGTGCCGTCGCGGCTGCCCCCCTGCCCGCGCTGTGTGCCCCACCCCCACAGGTGGCATGCCATGTCCCCAGGATGCACGCCATGCCCCCAGGATGCGCGTCAGCCCCATCCCCGCCTGCTCTCTGCCCCCCCCCCCCAGTGCTGGAGCATGAAGCTCTGCCACTGCCCCACACCCTCCCTAAATCTTCCTACGGGGGTTGGGGAACCCCCATAACATATTGTGTGGGTGAACAGAGGGAGAAGAGCAGGAGGAAGTTCTGATGCTACATTGGATGCAGCCCATAAATCAAAATACAATTGAATCCCACCAGTGGAATTCTTCACCCAGGTTCTGTACATCCCTAACAGCTGGATTCTCTTCAAATCAATCGGCCTTGGAAAGTCTACACAGGGAGAGCTAAAGCTCATAATTGATCATTTAGTTCTGGAGGTGGTTTTCTCTCTCTTCCCAAATGATGCATTTCATTGCACCCTGAATGAGCATGAGATGCTTGTCCTGTTTTATTACTTTCTGATAGCACTCAGGAATTGATTTCAATTAAAATGTGGAGGGCAGAGATGGAACCCAATCAGCTTCTCAATGGCATTTCAATATAAGCCCAACTGTAGGTCTCCTCTGGTCTATCAAGGGGCGGGAAATTGATGAATGCAAATGGGTTCCTCTTCATTGCTTTGGTAAGCCCATCAGGCGTCAATCTATACCTCCTGCAACCTTTTCAATTAACCCACGTGGAAGAAGCAGGCCTGATCGGCTCTCAGACGTGATACCTGTGTCGGGCGGCTGCACAAGCAATCCACTTGCTGGCCTGCCAGACAAGGAGAATGTGCCCTCTGACATTTGGCACTGATAAACAGGCACACTTGACTTTCATGAAGTCCTTCAAGGATGCTCAAGAAGAAGCATGGCAGGCAGGCGTCAGTAGCTGGCTAAGCAGCAGAACTTGCAGGTCTTACTTGCAGATGGTCCTAGGTTCAGGCTCTAACATCTTCAGGCTGGGTTGGGGAAGACTTGCTGTCTGAAATCCTAGACAGCTGCTGCCAGTCAGTGTAGACAGAACCAAGTTCCATGGAGGTGTGATAGGAATTTTATGGTCTTAGATATATGGTAATGTTCATAAGTGTAGCAACCAAGCACGTACATAGATCAGCACAGGAAGAATGACCTGGAACCATTTTGATTCCTAAACTGAGCAAATGTTTTCTCTGCAAGGTCAAGGTGGGAAACCTCCCATTGTCTCTTTCCTCACAAATCCTGTCTTAAGGGCACATTTAAGATATGAATAGGGTGTGAGCCTGTGACCTGGCCCAGGAACTAAGTATTTATCACTACAAAAGACTGGCCAGGCTACCCAGGAAATCCAATCAAGAAATAAACTGATTCCAATGTTGCCTTTTGCATTCTAAAGAAACAAAATATCTGAAAAAATGAAAGTAATTTTCCTTTGTTGGACTTGCCTTAAAAAGATGGATACAAATAGAAATTGTCTCCTCTAGAGGGAGCTTGCTAAATTGTTGCTGTAGTCTACTTGAGGACTCCACAGCTGTGAGATTAAGATCGTGGGATTAGTCCTTTTGACCTTGACTAAATATGAGCTGGAAGGAAGTTTTGGTGCTTGCTTTATGCAAGACAAGTGCTTTGTTGGAACAGATGCATGAGAAGATGGATTTGATGAATGAGAAAATGGATTTGATGACTGTTGCGGCCAATAACTGTGGACAATTAGTGAATAGTGATACAGAAACCATCCAGGGTCCAACTCAGGAACCTGTATTGATTGGGCAAGTGCAGAAGATAATGGAGGAGGCTGCAGTTGCACCTCAAATAATACAAATGGAGAGGCCCAAGGCCCTACAGGAGCATAAGCCGCTGTTTTTGAAGATTGAAGTTGGAGTGGGCCAGGGGGAGTCTGGAGCTGAGGAGGCTTTTAACTTTGGAGAGACTTCGAAATATGCTCGTAAATATTTTTTGGATTATATTGATGACTGTGGGGAGTGGGACTGTGGGGAATGGGCTGATTTGATGAAGGGAGACGGAGATAACTTTGGGTTGGAACCCCCCAGAGACCTACTCCTCAATGAAAAAGGAAAGAAATTAAGAAAGAGACCAACAAAAGACAAGGAAAAGTGCAAGTATAAACAACAAGAAGAAGATCTGCAGAAGGGACATGGAAGAGATTTAAGGGCCTCGGACATAAGGCTTCCAGGTTGATGGACTAGATGGAATGGACAGTAAGGACTGACACGACCCGAGACCAGGAAGAAGAGACGTTGGATGAAGATTGGAAGAAAATTTATAAAGAAAACTTTTTATTTAGGGAATTAGCCTAAAATTAATGAATATTAGGGAAAATGTTGGAATGAAACTATATGACTCTAGCAGAAATGATATCAGGGGTTATGTATAACTGAGTATTAAGTTTCAAGCTTTAAGGTATTTTATGGTGAGATAAGGTTAAATAAATTAAGGTAATTTGAATAACAGAATATGGGGAAAGACGGAAAGGATCTGTCGAGTTAATTAATAGGTTAAATTGTTAAGATAAATTATTTAATAAAAATTGAGAAAGATGGAAAGAATTTGCTGAAATAACTAACTAAACTAGAATACAAAAAGGGAGGTGTGAGGAGGTCAACGAAACAAGCAAATGGAAGTTAAAGATATGCAATATGGGATTTTCCAGGCTTTAGCTTACAAGGTTTTTGCTTCAGTCTATATACAAAAAGCGGAAGGCGGACTTCCTGTTTTGAACCTTCCCGCTTCGATGTCAAATTAAGATATTTCTTGATCCAATTTTCCGTTTCTACTCACGGGTACTTGTTTTAAATCCAATTGTCCACAGGAAAAAGTCAGCGCTCTCCGGCGATGGCTGTGCGGCTTCACTCCGTGAAAGTAGCAGTCAGTTCGCAGCACCGCGCCGCTCACCCCACTTCACTCCGGAATCCCAAAAAGGGGTTCCCCGTGAGTAGGGGGGGCGCTCCTGGTGCCCTGCCGAACCCCACATTCCCAGGCTTCCTCTGCCTGGGATTTCTAGTGGGTCCCCACCTTCGCCGCGGCGGGAAGACCCAGTTTCCACGGAGCCAGATCCCCCGGTTGGAGGAACTCCGCCATTTGCCCATGGCGCTAACCCGGAAGTCCTGCTTCTCAATATTCTCTGGTTGGCCTCTGTTATTCTCTCCTACCAATAGGGGACCTATGTAAGGACTCTATATGGGCTCTTGGATACCCCATAAGGGAAAAGGGCAATTTTTGTTTACAACAGAGTTGCAAGGCAGCTTACAATGAGCTTACATTAAGAGAAAGCGCCTCCCTACTTCTGTGGTTGTGGTTGTTGTTTTTTTTTTAAAAAAACCCTTCACAAAGGGAGAATAGCATGTGCAGGGGGATGTTCACATTGAGAAGTATTTCTGACATGTAATCCCATGCCTGCAGTCTGGAATGCTAGAATCAAGACACACGTTTCCCATCTCAGTGAGAAGAATGAGGCCACCATTATTTTCAGAACAGATTTTCCCCAGACAATGTTGATAATAAGGAGAGTTGGGCTGCGGGGAGAGAAAGAGCTCTCCTTCGTTAAGAAGGTATCATTAAGAGGAGCTAATAGACCAACATCTGGGCTTCACAGACTGTTAATCTCTGAAGTATTATCTCTGGCACACTGAGAGTTTTACACTCCATACAGGCAGCTGTAAAAGAACAGAACCTTATAATTGGACTGCACTTTGTGGGAGACTTGGACTGATAACTTGCTTCACAGTTCCTCAGGGAGGGGAATGTAGATGCTTCAGGATTTTTGGCACTGAATTCCATAGATCAGGGGTAGCTAGTGTAGTACTCTCTAGGTGTTTTGGACTACTACTCATGTCCAACATGAGCACAGGCAACAATCAGGCATAATGGGTCCAAACATCTGTAGTCCAAACATCTGGAGGCACTATATTTGCCCTGCCATCGCTGCTTGTTGACCTCTGGCCAATGGAAATGCTGGTTTATGCAAACGTGGCTTCAGTTTGCTACAGCTCTATACAACACTCGTTGACAATGGGAGCTACAAACTTCCACAAGTAATAGCAGGAAAGTCACATTGTCTATTTTTTTAAACAAAAAAAAAAATGCACTTGCTGTGTGTGTGCAATGAAGATTTAATTGGTAAAAAAAGTGAGTTGGAAGCCTGGAGTTGTCTTTTGCCCATAATTTCTGCAAGCCAGTCCAGTATCCCTGCCAAGAAAAGTCCATGGACAAAAAAAAAGGACAGATCCTGAAGCTGAAGCTCCAATACTTTGGCCACCTCATGAGAAGAAGACTCCTTGGAAAAGACCCTGAAGTTGGGAAAGATGGAGAGCACAAGGAGAAGGGGACGGCAGAGGACGAGATGGTTGGACAGTGTTCTCAAAGCTACCAACATGAGCTCGACCAAATTGCAGGAGGCAGTGGAAGACAGGAGTGCCTGCCATGCTCTGGTCCACTGACACGACTAAACGACTAAACAACAATTGTTACTCAAGCCATTTCAGCTTTCCACCCACCAAAGACAGACTTCCACTGCTAGGATATGTATTTGCTAGCACAACCCTGTCCCTTCATTTTGATTATAGTGTGTCCAAACCAGTGCATTACTTTCAGAGCTGCAGCAGTTTCCCATAGCTTAACAGATATTGTGATATATGACCTTGCAAATGACCTTCAGTGTCTTCTTTTTTTTAAGGGTGTTGGTGTTTTTCTTTTCACTGTATGCACAACTGATCTAGTGTGGGTCCCTACTTTTAACACGCTGATACCAGTAACACATTCTCCTGAGCATTTCTCTCTCTCTGACATTGACTGGTGTGCTAATCTGGTGGGGACTTAAAAGCAGCTGAATTGGGTCCATTACTCCTTGATACCATTGAAATGTGACAGTGGCAGCCTCTCTTATTTACCCTCCTGTGTCACATTTAACATAAAACGAGCCCCTTTCTCTCTCTGATCTGGAGTTTCCCAGAATAAAACACACAGAGACAAGCTTGTTGTTGTTGTTACGGCTGTTATATTTAGCATTGTGGGGATGGAGCAGAGTGGTACAGTTTGCAACATCCATTTCAGCTTTCCCCCCCCACCATCTGAGAGCTGACAGATTTTGTTATGGTGATGGAAATAATGATGTGAGAAAAGAGGTGTCAGGAAGGATCTGCTTCCTTCTCTCAAAGAAACAATCTTGCATTTCTTCCCTGGCTATGCAAAGCGCTTGAAGCTGATTCTTGGAATCTCTTATTAAATCATAAACCTTCTCAGGCCAAAGGGGATCTGAGATGCTCATTCGCTCCATCTCTTGCCCCTGAAGCACTATCATTTATACTTAACCATCCTCGGCAGATGTTTATCTAACCTATTTCTAATGCACTCCAAGGGTTGGGCAAGTCTGTAGCCCCACATGGAGGCGAATCTCAAGTCAAAAATAAGGGCTAGTCCACAGCCATTTGCAGATGTGAGAACAGGGTTGGGAGAAACTGTCAGTTTTCATTTCTCACGGTTTCCCATTTCTCCAACCTTATATTCAGTTCCCCAGATTTCCACATCAGTTTTTTTTTAAAAAACCATTATGAAAATTCACTTAGTGTGACTTTCTTTTAATATACAGTGGTACCTCGGGTTACATACGATTCAGGTTACATACGATTCAGGTTACAGACTCCGCTAACCCAGAAATAGTACCTCAGGTTAAGAACTTTGCTTCAGGATGAGAACAGAAATAGTGCTCCGGCAGCAGCAGGAGGCCCCATTAGCTAAAGAACGAACCTCTTTTTGTATGCAATTTTTTCCTAATATACACATCCTTGCAAAGCAATTTTTCCTAACTTAAGTTGTTGTTGTTGTTGTTGTTGTTGTTGTTGTTGTTGTTGTTGTTGTTATTATGCATTTCTGTACACTTTACTTAACTGGACAATGGTGTGGCGTTTGCCTTCCTAGGTGTATGACATCATACTGGGTTCATAAGGAAAGGGTTAACTAATTGTAAAATGACTAACCAATGGGAACCCAAGGGGAGGAGTTAGAGTTAGAGTTAGGGTGGTTGAGAAGTCAGTCTGGAGTTAGAGAAGAGACAGAGAGGATAAGTCTGTGGGTTGGGCTAGTCTGATGTGAGAGAGTGAGAGAATCTGTTAAGAAGAAGAAGAAGAAGAGTTTGGATTTGATATCCCGCCTTTCATTCCCTTTAAGGAGTCTCAAAGCGGCTAACATTCTCCTTTCCCTTCCTCCCCCACAACAAACACTCTGTGAGGTGAGTGGGGCTGAGAAACTTCAGAGAAGTGTGACTAGCCCAAGGTCACCCAGCAGCTGCATGTGGAGGAGAGGAGACGCAAACCCGGTTCCCCAGATTACGAGACTACCGCTCTTAACCACTACACCACACTGGCACTCTTAAGAGGAGTCAGTCAAACAGTCGATATAATCAGTCAGAAGGTACAGGTGGTAAAGAAACTAAAGTTAAGATACTGACAGGAATATTATCTGAGAAACCATAAACTTGTTAATTTTTATAAAATAAACTTGTTTATTTGGTTCACTTTTAAACAACTGTCTGGACTTCAGTGTTTTACCCGAGAGTAATGGGTTGGTGGCAGCGGGGAAGCGAGCACAGTGGTGGCACAGGGATCAATAGACTGTTAAATGTCTGGGGACCCTGTGTGATCGCCACAAAAGTGTTCACAAATTGTTTCAGAAAGTGAAAATTAGGTAGGTTCACATTTAAAGGTGAATTCCCTCCCAGCATCCCTAACTGGGAAACCAGTGCTGTTGTGATGTGATCCCATGCCAGATGGATGGGCAATAATGTGGCTCCTTCCTATGTCAAAATTACCCCCTCCCTCAGGGTGTTGGGTGATGCTTGCTTATAAAGGATCTATAGCATTGGCTTTACCAACCTAGTCCTTCATACATAGATTTCTGAAGAGGTGTGAGATTACACCAGTAGGCCATTCTTCTTCTTCTTTCTTCCTTGAAGATCACTTGTAGCTGAGTAAGATTGTCTTCCATGAACATGGTCTTAATGGTGTGTCCGTAAGTGACTGTGGAGGCCAATTCTGAATCCGCACATCCTTTCACAGTGGGAACATAAGTTTCCGAGTGGGAGTTGATCATGGAGAGGGTTTGCCAAGCGTGCCTTCCTCTTAGCACATTTCTCCCTTTCGTCCTGAGTTCAGGCTTCTTTAAAGTCCATTACGCCTTTGGTGAAGGCTGTTCTCCAATTGGAGCATTTGCAGGCCAGTGATTCCCAGTTGTCAGTGTTTATACTACACTTTTTTTAGATTTGCCTTGAGAGCCTTTCGAAATCTCTTTTGTTGTTCACCGGCATTATGCTTTCTATTTTTAAGTTGGGAATAGACTAGTTGCTTTGGAAGACGATAATCAGGCATCCAAACAACATGACTTCTGGCAAATGTGAGACTTAATTCCAGGGTAAAGAGTGCATGAAATTTCATATATTGATGAAAATAACAGACAGAAACACATTTCCTGTTTAGGGAAGCTTTTAATGTTCAACAGGTTATTGTATTTTGGTGTTCTGTTGGAAGCCACCCAGAGTGGCTGGGGAAACCCAGCCAGATGGGCGGGGTATAAATAATAAATTATAATAATAATTATTATTATTATTGGGAAAATTGCTTTACAAAAATGTGAACGATAGGGGGAAATGACATATAAAAATGCATTTATTGGTAGAGTTTTGCACCATAATGTTGATCAAGAGCATGTTTTCATTTTTTTAAAAAAACAAACAAACTACAGCTTACTGCTGAAATATGGAAAAGTGCATTTAAGAGTCGAAAGGTGAGAAATGGGGAGAACAGAAATTTACAGATCCATCTCTCAATTCCTCCATCTCTAGACGTGGGTTTCTTACCCTTGTTCTATGGGTTCTTTGTACCCAGAGGCAGTTGCTGGAGAACTGCCAGTGGGAAAGAGCTGATGTTTTCAAGGTCCCGCTTGAAGGCTTCCTGGAGTTATCTGGTTTACCATGGAGGGGAAGCAGGATAGTGGACCAAATTGCCCCTTTGACTCTTCCTTTGTTCTTATGCATTTGGGAGAACAATGGCAATATATTAGCAAGGCAAAGGTTTCCCCACATTGTAAGTGGAGCCTTTTGCTAACCCGTGAGCACATGCCCCATGGATACAATTTCTCCCAAACCTTATTTTCCATCCCATCTTATTTTGCTATGTGCTAGAGGAACATTAAAGCAGCGCAGAGGGGACGATTACCCTTATGTTCCCGTCCCCTGCCTAATCACCCGGCAACCCTTTACTAAGTGATATTACACTGTAATTACATTACTTGCGGTATTAGGCGCCCGTTATAGCTTCTTAATTGTGCAATAATTTTGAAAAATTTGTCATTTCCATTATGCTGACTGCCGGGACAACAAGATACAGGCACAGTTTGGAAAGTGTGCCAGGCACATTAATTTAACTGGGTGCAGTAGAAAGAATAGTATATTTATTTATTGATTGCGGGGGGGGGGGGGGCGCAACGTGGTGTATTCCACGGCACTACAACTCACTACAACTCTATTTCTTTTAAAATTTATTTTATTGCGTTTATAGACTAGCTTTTTCCTCCAAGGAGCTCAAGGTGGTGCTTGTGGTTCCCTGTCTCCCCATTTTATCCTCACAACAGCCCTGTGAGGTAGGTTAGGCTGAGAGGCAGTGAGTGGCCCAAGGTCATACCCAGCGAGTGAGGATTTGAACTCTGGTCTCTCAGTCTTATCCTGACACTCTAGCCACTGCACATCACTGGCTCTCATCTCAATGGTCAGGGATGATTGGATTTGTAGTCTTGTTGTTGTTGTTTAGTCGTGTCCGACTCTTCGTGACCCCATGGACCAGAGCACGCCAGGCACTTCTGTCTTCCACTGCCTCCTGCAGTTTGGTCAAACTCATGCTGGTAGCTTCGAGAACACTATCCAACCATCTCATCCTCTGTCATCCCCTTCTCCTTGTGCCCTCCATCTTTCCCAACATCAGGGTCTTTTCCAGGGAGTCTTCTCTTCTCATGAGGTGGCCAAAGTATTGGAGCCTCAGCTTCAGGATCTGTCCTTCCAGTGAGCACTCAGGGCTGATTTCCTGAAGAATGGATAGGTTTGATCTTCTTGCAGTCCATGGGATTCTCAAGAGTCTCCTCCAACATCCAAAGGACAACCTTCTGGCTACTTCTGTTCTGTGGGGCTATGTCTTTGGCTGACTGCCTTTCGTTGGCTGTCGGCATCCAGTGGGGAGAACTGATTCATGGGCAGGCTCCAACTGAATTTCTTTTGGTAAGAGTCATGGGGATCGTTCATGAAGTCCACTGAATTAATTTTCTTGACAGTAAGAGCTGTTTGACAGTGGAACAGACTCCCCCGGGTTTTAAGCACTGGAGGTTTTAAGCAGAGGTTGGAAGGTCATCTGACATGGATGCTTTGGCTGAGATTGCAGGGGGTTTGGCTGGATGGCCCTTAGGGTCCCAATAATAATAATAACAACTTTTTATTTATACCCCACCCTTCCCGGTTCAGAAAACCGGGCTCATGCTGGCTAACAACAAATTTAAAACACTTACCATATTTTTCGCTCTATAACACGCATCTGACCATAACACGCACGTTGTTTTTAGAGGAGGAAAACAAGAAAAAAAAATTCTAAACGAAACAGTGGATGTATGATTTTTATGGTTCATGCTGGGGCCACAGACATGTGATCTGATGGTGAGTTTGGGGTAGCCCAATGCAAAAATCCTGAGGATCCATGTGGATCCGTGCTTTGTAACCACGTTTTAAGTGGGGAGGGAAGGAAAAGCACTCAAGGGACAAGGAGCACGCGTGGAGAAGGAGCTTTTCGGGGAGCTGAGCGGGGAGGAGGGAGGGAAAGAGCACTGTTGCTTTAAAGGTATAATTAAGGTATTTGCCCTGTGCCTGGGTTTTTTTCTCCATTTAACAGTTTGCAGCCTTTTCCTTCCGCTCCTTGTTTTGAGGCAGAATATATTTGAGCAAGTGAGGAGGACTTGGATTGCAGGGGATTCGCCATTAGCTGTGTAAAAGCGCTCCTCCTTGCAGCCTGAATGATAAGCAGCCACCAGCAGCAATAGAATGGAGCACAAAAAAGCGGTAGGGGCACTAGGACCCAGACAATGCTCTAATCTATCCTGCCTGAAAACAAGCTGCTCTGTCCCAGCCGATCAGCTGAGACACGGGGATTTGCGAAGTTTTCCCCTCTCCCTCATCCCCAGCCTTTTTTTTTTACTTCCTGGTTTTCACTGCGTGGCTCAGAGCTCGAGGTTGGTTTTATTTTGCTGCTGGTTGCTTAAATTTTATCTTTCCTGCCGTCCCTCTTTAGCCTCATTGGTCTGTTTAGCGAGTGCACGGACCCTTTGCTAGCGTCTGTCCCTCCTCCCGTGTAAGCGGCTGCTGCCCGCTTTGCTGCCATGGCTCTCCTTCCCTCCCTCCTCCCCGGCTCCAGGTCGCTTTAAAGCAAGCAAAGCGAGAGCCTCGTAGAGTGTGTAAGTGGCTCCCGCTTTGCTTGACTGACGGCAGCCATGGCTCCGATCCGTGCATTCGCTCCGTAACACGCACAGGCATTTCCCCTTACTTTCTAGGAGCAAAAAAGTGCGTGTTTTGGAGTGAAAACTACGGTAATTGATGCAACAAAAAAACAGCATAAAATACAGTATAAAACGTGAATAACAATAAATTCAGAATTCAAAAATCAATTTGAGATGATGTTTTTTATTGGAAAATTAATAAATGCTTAAAATTATTAACCCCCCCAAATATATATATATATATATATATATATATACACACACACACATACATATATATATATATATGAGATGATCACCAGGGCTAGCTGGCTAAATTAGTCTTATTTGGGCCAGCAAGGAGACCAGGGGAGAATTAGCTGTGGGATCCCAGAGCAGGTAATCTTCATAAAAAGGGGAGGGGGAGGGAAGGAAGGGGAATAAAAGCTCAGGCGAAGTTCAAATTGAAAGCCAGGCGGAATAGCTCTGTCTTACAGGTCCTGCGGAAGGAAGTTAAATCTACGATTCTATGAGGCTATATGCCCATCCTTCCAGCTTTGGATGCTGGGTTACCCCTGGGAGGCTTGCCGATAGGACAGAGACTGCATTTCATAGAGCTGAGTTAGAGCAAGCCAAGTCTAGTTGTCCAGTTAGATTGCAACCAGGGCAGGAGGAGACTATGTGAAACAGCACCTTTTCAGCACCCTGGATAGCTCAAAGTTACCAATGCTTTACTGGGACTAACTCAGGGAAAGCAGTTGTCTTAACAGCACGCTGAAGGCTTCTGAAGGAGGACATGGGCTGAGCCTTCTGTTAGCCCTACCCACTCCTAGAAGCTTTGTTTTGTAAGCCTTGGCTCCTATAACATAGAGTGGGTGAAGGATGAATGGGAGAAGTGTCCTCCAAGCTGGAGGGCTCCGATGAGGCCATATCCTCATGGATGGCGGCTAACAGATTGAGGTTGAATCCTGACAAGACAGAAAGTACTGTTTTGGGGGGAGATGGGGAGGGCGGGTGTGGGGGATTCCCTGGTCCTGAATGGGGTAACTGTGCCCCTGAAGGTGCACAGCCTGGGAGTCATTTTGGACTCACAGCTGTCCATGGAGGCGCAGGTTAATTCTGTGTCCAGGGCAGCTGTCTACCAGCTCCACCTGGTACGCAGGCTAAGACCCTACCTGCTCGCAGACTGTCTCACCAGAGTGGTGCATGCTCTAGTTATCTCCCGCTTGGACTACTGCAACGCGGTCTACGTGGGGCTACCTTTGAAGGTGACCCGGAAACTGCAATTAATCCAGAATGCGGCAGCTAGACTGGTGACTGGGAGTGGCCGCCGGGACCACATAACACCGGTTCTGAGAGATCTGCATTGGCTCCCAGTACGTTTCCGAGCACAATTCAAAGTGATGGTGCTGACCTTTAAAGCCCTAAACGGCCTCGATCCTGTATACCTGAAGGAGCATCTCCACCCCCATCGTTCAGCCCGGACACTGAGATCCAGTGCCGAGGGCCTTCTGGCAGTTCCCTCATTGCGAGAAGTAAGGTTACAGGGAACCAGGCAGAGGGCCTTCTTGGTAGTGGCGCCCACCCTGTGGAACACCCTCCCTTCAGATGTGAAGGAAATAAGTAGCTATCCTATCTTTAAAAGACATCTGAAGGCAGCCCTGTTCAGGGAAGTTTTTAATATTTAACACTGTATTGTTTTTACTACTTGATTGGGAGCCGCCCAGAGTGGCTGGGGAAACTCAGCCAGATGGGCAGGGTATAAATAATAAATTATTATTATTATTTACTATTATCCTCTGGTGTGGATGGTCAATGGGTGGGGCAGGAATGGTTTCCTAGGAGATGTATTTCCTCCTTCCAAGCTGGCCTTTGAGGCAGAAGGTGGGATTAAAATAATGTTGCTAAATGAATCAACAATACTATCCATAATTCACTATCCCATTAAAACATTAATTTAGGAATAACTTTATGATGATAAGAACTGTTTGACAGTGGAATGGACTCCCAAGGAAGGTGGCCGACGCTCCTTCATTGGAGGTTTGTACTCAGATGTTGATAGCCATCTGTCATGGATGCTTTAGTTGAGATTCTTGCAGAGTGTAGAGGGAGGGTTTGTCATTTGCTGTGGGTGACTGGGATTAAGAGCCCATTTGGCTAGACAGAAGATGCTGTACTGCCTTTATATTTTCGATAACTTGCCGCTGATTTTCTTCATATGCTGCTGTTATTATGAGAATCTGCATTTTATGAGAATCTATATTCTGTTATGTATTTCTTACTATAACTGCATTTATGTAACTGCTTTGACTTTTATGTTAGCTGTTGACGTTTGTGTTCCATGCTGTAAATTGCCCTGTGGTTTTTCGATGAAGCGTGGTGTATAAATAAATGAATAAACACCCTACCACCACTTTCCGATGCAGGATGCTTCTGAGCACAAATTGTTGGGTAGGCAAATTCATGGAGGCAAAGGCTGCCTACCCTGATGGATTTGTTCCATCTCCACTGTCAGAAGCAGTATGCTTCTGAAAATCAGTTGCTGGAAACCATAGGAGGGCAGAGGGCTATTGTGCTCACATCCCACTCAGGTGTTTCCTATCGGCATCTACTGGGCCACTGTGAGAACTGGATGCTGCACTAATAATAATAATAATAATAATAATAATAATAATAATTTATTATTTATACCCCACCCATCTGGCTGGGTTTCTCCAGCCACTCTGGACGGCTTCCAACAAAGTATTAAAATACAGTGGTCTGTTAAACATTAAAAGCTTCCCTAAAGAGGGCTGCCTTCAGATGTCTTCTAAAAGTCTGGTAGTTCTTCTCTTTAACATCTGGTGGGAGGGTGTTCCACAGGGCGGGTGCCACTACCGAGAAGGCCCTCTGCCTCGTTCCCTGTAACTTGGCTTCTCGCAGTGAGGGAACCGCCAGAAGGCCTTTGGCGCTGGACCTCAGTTTCGGGCAGAGCGATGGGGGGTGGAGATGCTCCTTCAGATATACTGGGCAGAGGCCATTTAGGGCTTTAAAGGTCAGCATCAATACTTTGAATTGTGCTCAGAAACGTACTGGGAGCCACTGTAGATCTTTCAGGACAGGTGTTATGTGGTCTCAGCAGCTGCTCCCAGTCAACAGTCTAGCTGCCACATTCTGGATTAGTTGTAGTTTCCGGGTCACCTTCAAAGGTAGCCCCACGTAGAGCGCATTGCAGTAATCCAAGGGGGAGATAACCAGAGCATGCACCACTCTGTTGAGACAGTCCACGGGCAGGTAGGGTCTCAGCCTGCATACCAGATGGAGCTGGTAAACAGCTGCCCTGTACACTAGATGGGCCTTTGGCCTGATCCAGCAGGATCATCCCATTTTTGGGTGAAAAGTCTATGGGAATCAACTTCTATGGCTGATTTCATACATAAATCAAAGGATAAGACAAATTCATTGAGGATAAGTCTTATCAGTGGCTATTGCTCATCATGTTGGTTGCATGGCTGATGACAGCTGCCCCCTAGGGAGCATCTCAGCACCCAGGGAAGTGGGGCATGCAAAACAGAGGATTGTTTCCTTAGCTGTATCTGAATGGTGCTCCTGATGAGAGGGTGCTCTCACTGATCATCAATATCTAGCCCCTGTTCAAGGAGGCAGCTTTATCTCTTACAACGATCCGGCGGTTTTCTCTGGAGTCATTGTTATGTCTGAGTTCTTGGCTCATTTTTTGCCTTTTCAACGAAAGCAGAACATTTGCAGCCTGCGTATTTCAACAATGGAAGGAAGGAGATGCATAATGAGAGAAGCTTAATTTCCTCGCCCAGAGAAGAGAAATTGACATCATTTTCCCATATTCAAAGTTGGGCAACATGGCTCCAATTTTCCTCCTTTCATCTTCGGCAAATAATTCAGATGTTTCGCATCCCTTAATTGTGCTTTTGTGTTCATGATGAGGGGAAGTCATTATCTTCCTGCTCTGTTGGCTAAATCCTTTCCCACATCTGTAGAAATCAGAGACTGTGTATGTGTTAGGCAATTGGTTTCCTGGCATTCTTGGACACCTGCCAAGCCCAATGCCCCCAGTATTGGAAGGGGGGCAGGACTCAGCTCCTCCTCCTCCTCCTCCTCCTCCTCCTCCTCCTCCTCCTCCTCACTTTCACTTATTTGCCCCCTCCCTCTCTATTAGGAATTGGGGGAGAATTTTGGTCTTTCACAATTTGGAGCAATTCTCTCCAATGGATTGTGCTCTGACTGGAATGTAGACATGCAGACCCTGGTGGGCTGTTCGTTGTCTATCATCCTAACCTCCATCTCACAGGGTTATTGTGGGGATTAAAGAGGTGGGGAGAACCATGCAAACCACCTTGATCTCCTTGGCCAAAAAGGTCAAATATACAGTGGTACCTCGGGTTACATACGCTTCAGGTTAAAGACGCTTCAGGTTACAGACTCCGCTAACCCAGAAATAGTACCTCAGTTTAAGAACTTTGCTTCAGGATGAGAACAGAAATTGCGCAGCATTGGCACAGTAGCAGCGGGAGGCCCCATTAGCTAAAGTGGTGCTTCAGGTTAAGAACAGTTTCAGGTTAAGAACGGACCTCCAGAACGAATTAAGTTCTTAACCGGAGGTACCACTGTAAATGCAATTTTCTAAAACCCTATTTTCCCCTAAGGATAGGTTACTCCCACCTAACATGGTTTGGGGTAGTGAATTTTTGGAAAGAATTTACTGAACTGAACTGGGGAGTATTCTGGGAATAAAAAACATTAAGGACCACTTTTGGAGTTCTGGATTGGAAAAAAGATGGATATGTGACTCCTGAGAAGAAATATGCCTGGCAAAATGATAAGCATCTATACAGAATGTTATAGCTAGATGTTACCCTGTAGAGTATGTTTTGAGTAATTTGAATGATTGTTATATATACAATTGGTATATAGTGAATTGCAAGCCCACTCTTCTTTTCCTTTTTTCTCCCCTCCCCTTTAACTTAGCTGTACTTATTTTTAACTTTTAGAAGTCCTCTATCCTGGATGAAGGGACGCAGGTGGCGCTGTGGGTTAAACCACAGAGCCTAGGGCTTGCTGATCAGAAGGTTGGTGGTTTGAATCCCCATGACGGGGTGAGCTCCCGTTGCTCGGTCCCTGCTTCCAGGTGAGAGCTGGGAAGGTCTACTTTTCTGTATATGGATATAGGATATGATACAATTGGGACAGAGCATTTGTATACCCCTGCCTTCTCTTGTGTTGTTATTTCTTGTTTTGTTTTAATTGTCTCTTATTTTGGCTCTTCTTTCTCTTTCTCTTTTTTAGATTAGTTTGGCTTTTATTGTACCTTATGCTGAAAACTTTCAATAAAAATATTAATTTTAAAAAAGGTCAGGAAGCTGGACTGGACGGGCCAGTGGCCTGACACAGCATGACTCTTCTTATGACTCTAGTCCAGGAATTTTCTGACCATAATGAAAGAATGGCATTTGCTACCAGAAGAGGCAGTGATAGCCATGTGGGTGGGATTATACAGATTCGTGGCAATAAAGGCTATCATTGGCTACTAACCCTGATGGGTATGTTCTGTGTCCACTGTCAGAGGCAGCATGTTTCTGAACATCAGTTGCTGGAAACTGCAAGAGGGGAAGGTGCCGTTCTGCTCAAATCCTGCTAGTGTGTTTTCCATTTGGAACACCTGGTTGATGTCAGGGACTGGGGAAAGAAGAAGAAGAAGAAGAAAGAAGAAGAAGAAGAAGAAGAAGAAGAAGAAGAAGAAGAAGAAGAAGAAGAGTAGTAGTAGTAGTAGTAGTAGTTTGGATTTGATATCCTGCTTTATCACTACCCAAAGGAGTCTCAAAGCAGCTAACATTCTCCTTTCCCTTCCTCCCCCACAACAAACACTCTGTGAGGTGAGTGGGGCTGAGAGGCTTCAAAGAAGTGTGACTAGCCCAAGGTCACCCAGCAGCTGCATGTGGAGGAGCGGAGACGCAAACCCAGTTCACCAGACTACGAGTCTACCGCTCTTAACCACTACACCACACTGGCTGCATGTGGAGGAGTGGAGACGCAAACCTGGTTCACCAGATTACGAGTCTACCGCTCTTAACCACTACACCACACTGGCTGCATGTGGAGGAGTGGAGACGCGAACCCGTTCACCAGATTACGAGTCTACCGCTCTTAACCACTACGCTACACTGGAATGGTGGAGACTGCCTTTCCAGCCTGACCCTTCCATACAAGAGGAAGACAGTTCAGAATTACAACAGGGGTTTGAGGGAGGTCACAGATCAGAAGCAGATGAGGGGGAAAGCTGGGAAATAATGGGAGAGGAGGAGGAGGAAGAGGAAGCACGAGGGGGGTGACAGCTGATAGACACAGTATCTTTAGAAAGCATTCTAGACTCCCCTCCCAGAACCTGGTGAGCCTTGAAAGTAGGAGAGCAAAGAGCTCAAAGGCAGAGGGCACTTGTCAGCACCTGCAGAGATGATGAATGAGGAAGTGGGAGAGACTTTGTGGGTGGAGACTCACTTGAGACAATGCCATTATCCAAGAGGTTGGGTTCCAAAGCCTCTCTCTGTAAATACTGAATAAAAAGAAGATGGTAAGAAACATTTCCTTGTCTTTGTATATTCCTGGGCACCCGGCCATGGGAGTTGCAGGCAGCTGCCTGTCAGTTGACGCTGTGAGAACGGGATGCTGGACCAGATGGGTCACTGGTCTGATTCAGAAGGGCTCATCCCTGAACAGATCATGTTCCAGGACTCAATGATCGGAGTTTGACAAGCACTGAGCCACTATCAAGAAATATCTGCTCGCAGAGCAGCTGGACCTCTGAGAGCAGCAGCAGAAAGAATTTGCAACAATGCTTCCTTGCTAGAGGAGGTTATACAGAGGAGAAGGCACTCCCATATATTGTCATTCTGACCTGGGATATAAATAATAATAATAATAATAATAATAATAATAATAATAATAATATATT
Organism: Podarcis pityusensis; assembly: GCF_964106645.2. Classification (NCBI taxonomy): domain Eukaryota; kingdom Metazoa; phylum Chordata; class Lepidosauria; order Squamata; family Lacertidae; genus Podarcis; species Podarcis pityusensis. Next base: position 5,872,346 of record NC_138031.1, on the reverse strand, counting down.
ATTTATACCCTGCCACTCTGGGCGGCTTCCAACAAAATATTAAAGTACAGTAATGCATCAAACATTAAAACTTCCCTAAACAGGGCTGCCTTCAGATGTCTTCTAAAAGTCTGGTAGTTGTTCTTCTCTTTGACATCTGGTGGGAGGGTGTTCCACAGGGCGGGTGCCACTACCGAGAAGGCCCTTGGTTTGTACTTCAAAGTAACAGACTGTCCAAATCTCACTTTCTTTCTCTAATAGAAAAGTGTCTGTGTGTGTGTGTGTGTGTGTGAGAGAGAGAGAGAGAGAGAGAGAGAGAGAGAGAGAGAGAGAGAAATGGGAAAACAGCGACACCATCCTATAGGGTGTGGCTGAGCATTTTGGATTGCCTACCTGATCTCTCCCTCTGATAGCCTTCACAGGATATTGCAAATTTTTCTTTCTGCCTTTTTAATATAGTATGATATCTCATGTGGCTCTTTCCCTCCCCACCTGCTTAACAGCATTCAACTGCATACCTTCTCATCTCAGTGTTTCAAGCTGGGAATTTAGCCAGTAGGCAAAAGAGCATTTGAACCAATTCATCTTCAGATAATGTCATAGAGCGGGGGGAAATCAAAGTATTTCCAAGCTTTGGTCATTTCTTTGTATACAGTATAGGTGGCCTTAGTGGTTTTTCTCATTGGGAATGCAAGATTTATGGCAGGGGTGGGGAGCCTCTAATTCATGGGATAAATGAGGCCTGGCAGTCATCCAGATTTGACCCACAAAGCCATGACACCTTCTCCACACCTAATGTCATGTGTGACATCAGGTAGGAGGTGAGTAAAACCAGCCAGATCCAGTTTCCTATCTCTGCTTCACAGGGAGAGTGTAAAGCAAGGGTGGGAAAACAGGATCTAGGCCCTGACCTCCTCTGCTCCTGTGACTGGTAGGTGGGGTTTATGGAGCTGATTGGCCCTGATTTGGGCACCTATTGGCTGAGAACCCTGCAGCACTGCCAATCCTAGGGGAGTTTGCTGATCATTGTGGACAGAAAAATCTGCTTGCCAATGAACAGTCAGAAGTGCAATTTAAGGCTCCCTCTTGTTCCTTTGTTGCTGCATCTTTACCTGCCCAGCGCCTGACACCATATCTTATTTGTTTATTGCCGTTAATGAACACTCATATCAGAGTGCTTTTTATATACTAACCTTTTATGCTCTTCCACATCCATTTAATGCTCCTAACCCTTCTTTTAGATTATTTTAGCTTCTTTTAGTGTTTTTTATATACATACGCTTCTGGTTACAGACTCCGCTAACCCAGAAATAGTAGCTTGGGTTAAGAACTTTGCTTCAGGATGAGAACAGAAATCGTGTAGCGGCAGCGCAGTGGCAGCAGGGGGCCCCATTAGCTAAAGTGGTGCTTCAGGTTAAGAACAGTTTCAGGCTAAGAACAGACCTCCAGAATGAATTAAGTTCTTAATCCGAGGTACCACTGTACAGTGGTACCTCTGGTTGTGAATGGGATCCGTTCTGGAGGCCTGTTCACAACATGAAAAGCCCACAACCTGAAGTGCCGTATCTGTGCAGGTGCACAGTGTGATTTGGCGCTTGTGCGCATGTGTGAAGCATGATGTGGTGCTTCTGCGCATGTGCGAGCAGTGAAACCCAGAAGTAACCCTTTCCGGTACTTCTGGGTTGCCGCAGGACACAACCTGAACAAACGTAATATGAAGCAAACGTAACATGAGGTATGACTGTACTTGCTATTTTAAATTTTTTAGCTTTCCAACATGTTTTACAGATTTTAAATAATTGTACCCCACCCTACATATACTGGTCTATGACCGTAATAAAGATTTGTTTTGATTTTGTTTATGACCTATCTAATTCCATTTTTGAATCATTCCTTCTAAAATATCTCAAAGCAATTAAAAAACCCACACACAACCTATACAAAACGATGTTGTGGGTTTCTCAAAAAGAAGTCATGCCAGATGAATCTCATTTCTTTTCTCTTTTTTGATAGGGTTACAAGCTTAGTGGATGAGAGGAATGCTGTGGATGTAGTATATCTTTATTTTAGGAAGGCTTTTAGACAAAATCCTTCGTGCTATTCGTGTGGAGAAGCTGGTTAAATGTGGGCTGGATGAGATAACAGTGGATTTGTAGCTGGTTGACTGATCAAAGCCAAAGAGTGCTCATTAATGGTTCCTCATCATCCTGGAAAAAAGTGACAAGGGGGGTACCAAAGGGTCCTGTCTGGGCCCGTTGTTCTTCAATGTCTTTATAAGTAACTTAGATGAAGTAATTAATGGGATGGCTATCAAATTGCTGATGACACCAAGCTGGGAGAGGTACCTAATGCAGCAGAAGACACAATTGGGATTCAAGATGCCCTTGATCGAAGAACTGCCCCCAAACTAACAAAATGAATTTCAATAGGGATCAAGGTCAGGTTCTAAACATAAACATAAACAGCTGCACCAATATAAGATGGGGGACACATGGCTTCCCAGGAGTACACGTGAAAAGGATCTTGGGGTCTTAGTAGACCACAAGATTGACATGAGTCAACAGCTAATGCTATTTTAGGCTGCATCAACAGAAATTTAGTGCTCCGATCAAGTACAATACAATAGTAGTAGTAGTAGTAATAGTACAATAGTACTTCTCGATTCTGCCTTGGTCAGACCACATCTGGAGTACTATGTCCAGATTTGGGTGCCACAATTTAAGAAGGATGTTGACAAGCTGGAATGTGTGCAGAGGTGGGTGACCTAGATGATAAGGAATCTGGAAATGATACCTTATGATGAGCAGTTGAGGGAATTGTGTATGTTTAGTTTGGAAAAGAGGAGGCTCAGTGGAGATATGACAGCCATCTTAAAAGATCTAAAGGGCTGTCACATGGACGATGGGGCAAGCTTGTTTGTAGAACCTGAACCAATGGCTTCAAGTTACATGGGTTGGGGCTAGATGACTCACTGGGTCCTTCCAACTCTACAATTCTATGATTCCATGATTCTATTCACAACAAACTGCAGGGGAGAATGTGTCACCTCTGGAGCTTTCTCCTTCCTCTTTACTAGGGCTTCTACAACCCAGCAGCTCTATAGACTCATCCATGCCACACATCTCTTAACTAATCCCTTTGCAAGAACAATGAAACCAGGCTCTTTTGTGCCAGCATGAGTGCCAGATGTTCCACAGCGGCATTTGTATGGCTTGACAGAAGGTCCCTTCAAGGTATCAAGCAGCTGGATGGCTGGTGACTTGCTGCATTACACACACAATTTATATCTCCCCCAATTGGTGGCAGATCACACGTCTGACCTGTTCATACACATATGTTATTATTGCTGCTGTCTCTTCACTTAATTACATGGAGTACATGTGTACATGGAGCACAGAATGATATGTGGATGTTATGTACTAAGTTGAATAGGATCCAAACTGCAGCAGTTTGATTGGTCCTAGAACAATAGGGTTCAGAATTCAGCAGTTTGATTGGTCCTAGAACAATAGGATTAAGAATGCAGCAGTCTGATTGGTCCGCAGGAGCCACCCAATTCAACTCCAGGTGAAAGTGAATCTGCAACCTGATTGGCCTACAGGAGAATCCTGGAATTAGCCAATCACACGGGGCCCATTGTGTAAATAATGTATATAAAGCAGACATTTCGGGGGAACTTCCATTCCTCCTCACTACTATGAGCTGAATAAAGAGCATGAAATCCATTCTCGACTCCGAGTATATTTCAGTGTACATGGAGCTCACCCAAACAAATGTTAAGCTCAGACTTGCTCCCCTTTTGAGACCCAACCAGATCCTGGCCCAAGGCAATAGAGCCTGCAGCAAAGAGAAAAGAGGAAACAGAAATCAGGAGAGTGCTGGGGCTCCTGGAGAAGTCTCACATCTCTTTGAAGTTATTATAAACACTGGTGGAGCAAGAGGGGGGCAGGGGGAGCATACCACCCCCTGCAGCGCGATTCTGGTGGGGTGCCATCGCAGCTGCTCCCCTGCCCACACTGGGAGCCACACCCCCGCAGGTGGCATGCCACGCCCCCAGGATGGCACGCCACGCCCCCCGGACGAGCGCCACACCCCCAGGATGTGCACCAGCCACGCCCCCACCTGCTGTACACCCCCCGGTGCCAGAGCATGAAGCTCCACCACTGACTATAAATGTTGCTTGGGTCAGCCTTCCAGGAAAACTAAAAAGTTATTTGCTAGTGCACCAGGTCCACAAAGCAGGTCTTCCACCAGATATCTTAGTTGGCCTTCATACTTTCCTCAAGTCATACACATTACTCTCCATTTATCCAGCTCAAATATGATAAAATTGTTTTCTTCTCTCCAAACCTTCCCACTAATCAGATCATTGCCCACTCTCCTTTCCCCAAGTGCTGGCAACTTAACACTTTTAGCACTTGGAATGTTTATGAACATTCCATGACATGATGGAGACTCAACCTGATGTAATCTCTTCTTCATCGCTGGCCTCCTCAGCAGCTGCAGGACAGCATCTTTACACAGCACCAACTGCCATGAATGTTGGTTTGAAACCTTGTTTTGATGTCCTACTTTGTTTTTATTGTTTCCATCTAGCCACCTTCTTTTGTTTTGAAGACAGTTTACAACTCAGCTCAAAATGTTATTATCTCTTCCATGTGACTTGACAGCTACCTGCCAACACTTCCCTTCCTTCAAGCTCTCCTATAGCGTAGTCTAGGCTGAAGTTGGACAAATCTGTCCATTTCAGTATCTCATTTTGCCAATCTTCAGTTTGCTACATTTCCATATCAGGCTACATTTTTAATAAGCTTTCATGAAAATTGCCAGCATTTAAAGGGGGAGAACCATGTGCGCATCACTTTGAGCTCCTTGGAGAAAAGGGTGGGAAATAAATGCAAAAAATGAATGAAATGAAATGGATGGACAAGCGTATTTGCATGGACACCCAGACATCTCTTGGCCCCTGAATGCATGTGCAGAATGGTGGTTAAATTTAAAATTCCAGTGGCAAGTGAAATCCCCCAACTCATGTTGTGCTTATCTCTGCCAACGCTTGTGGCTTATCCTACCAGTTTACATTATTTCGTGGAGCTCTCCCAAACAAATGTTAAGCTCAGTCTCACTTCCCTGTTGAGACCCAACCAGATCCTTGCCCAAGGCGTTAGAGCCTGCAGCAAAGAGAAAAGAGGAAACAGAAATCAGGGGAGTGCTGAGTCTCCTGGAGAAGTCTCGCATCTCTTTGAAGTTACTACAAACGCTGCTTGCATCAGCCTTTCAGGAAAAAAACAAACAAACAAAAACAGAAAAATGGGAAGCACAGCCAAAACATATCAGCACCTGCAGGGCTGCGGGGCAGTCCATTCTGCGCTGGTATTGCACTGCCTCTCCTCCTCTTTCTCTGAGATTAACAGCACTGCCAAGAGACAAAATTAAAAGCATAAAACAGCCTTCCAGGAATTCATCCGGGCTGCTTCTTTCATCAGCTCTTATCTTCCTGGCTGCAGGTTTTTGCTTCTCACTCATCTATCTTTGGCTTCTGCCATGTAAGTGACAGTTGCACATGTACCTGTGGAGAGTTGGGTGTGTGTGTGTGTGGAGGCTTTCCTGCACACCTACTCAGGGAGAAGCGTCCATAAATATATACAGCACAAATAATCCCTTGCAACATCTCTGGGATTGCTTCCTGCCACTGATGGTGTATTGCTGCTCATGATTTGCGCAGCTTCAGTCTTGCAACTCTTGCAACTATGAGCTTGCACCCCTGCTCTGTCCAGCAATCTTTTGTGAGGATGGGGACTCTGGTGTAGAGATGGAAGCCCACCTCCAAGCTAAAGCTGCTGCAGAGATTCAGGTGTCTGCCCACAGTGATCATGGAGATCATGGAGACTGGCTGAAATATGGGGTGACCTTTACAGTCCAGGACCTGTAGCATCCAAAGCTACAACAGACAACCCTAAGGTACAGTCTCAGAGATCACAAACATAGCACCCACATGTTCCAGTGTTTGTCTGCCAGTACTCCCAATGGTGCATGCACAGATGGCCAGAGGGAGGTGCTGTAGATACCATCTCAGAAAGGTTCAGGAGATATAAGAGGTCAATAGGGTTCATTCGTAGGAAGCTGCTTTATCCTGAGTCAGACCTTTGGTCCATCAAGCTCAATATTGTCCACACTAATGGGCAGAAGCTTTCTAGGATTTCAGACCAAGCTATCTCCCATTTCTTCAGTTTTGCCCTAGGGTGTCTCCTTTGAAGGAGGAGACTGGCCACCATATATTTCTGTAGGTAAAAAGGACCCCTGAATGGTTAAGTCCAGTCAAAGGTGACTATGGGGGCTGCGGCGCTCATCTCTCTTTAAGGCCGAGAGAGCTGGTGTTTGTCCTCAGACAACTTTTCGGGTCATGTGGTCAGCATGACTAAGCTGCTTCTGGTGCAACGGAACACTGACAGAAACCAGAGTGCATGGAAACACTGTTTACTTTCCCGCCACAGCGGTACCTATTTATCTACTTGCACTGGCATGCTTTTGAACTGCTAGGTTGGCAGGAACTGGGACAGAGCAATGGGAGCTCACTCTGTTGCAGGGATTTGAACTGCTGACCTTCCAATCAGCAAGCCCAACAGGCTCGGTGGTTTAAACCACAGCGCCACCCACGTCCCTACTATATTTCTGTAAGGGTTAAGCTGCAGAAGATTATCTGCCGTTTCAGTTCTGTGCATGGATTCACATATGGAAAGATGGAAAAGGATATTGCAGAGCTGGAAAAGGTTCAGAAAAGTACAACCAAAATAATCAAGGGGATGGAGTGACAACTGTACGGAGAAGGTTGCAGTGTTGGAGAAAAGGCCAGGAAGCAGTGATATGATAAGTAAAGGTAAAGGGACCCCTACCATTAGGTCCAGGGACGCGGGTGGCGCTGTGGGTAAAACCTCAGTGCCTAGGACTTGCCGATCGTCAGGTTGGCGGTTCGAATCCCCACGGCGGGGTGCGCTCCCATTGCTCGGTCCCAGCGCCTGCCAACCTAGCAGTTTGAAAGCACCCCCGGGTGCAATTAGATAAATAGGGACCGCTTACTAGCGGGAAGGTATAAACGGCGTTTCCGTGTGCTGCGCTGGCTCACCAGATGCAGCTTGTCATGCTGGCCACGTGACCCGGAAGTGTCTGCGGACAGCGCTGGCCCCCGGCCTCTTAAGTGAGATGGGCGCACAACCCTAGGGTTGGACACGACTGGCCCGTACGGGCAGGGGTACCTTTACCTTTACCTTTTACCATTAGGTCCAGTCGTGGCCGACTCTGGGGTTGCGCGCTCAGCTCGCTCTATAGGCTGAGAGAGCCGGCGTTTTTCCGCAGACAGCTTCTGGGTCATGTGGCCAGCATGACTAAGCCACTTCTGGCGAACCAGAGCAGCACACGAAAATGCCGTTTACCTTCCCGCCGGAGCAGTACCTATTTATCTACTTGCACTTTGACGTGCTTTCACACTGCTAGGTTGGCAGGAGCCGGGACTAAGCAACAGGAGCTCACCCCGTTGCGGGGATTCGAACCGCCAACCTTCTGATCGGCAAGTCCTAGGCTCTATGGTTTAACCCACAGTGCCACCTGCGTGATATGATAGTAGTCTATAAAATTATGTGTTGAAAAAGTGCATGGAGAAAACACTGGAACTCAGGACCACCTAAGGAAGTTGAATGCTGGAAGATTCAGGACAGATAAAAGAAAGTGCCAAAGTTGGGTGGGGTGGCATGTAGACAAAGTTCTGGCCCACGGGTCCCAAACAGCTCCCCAGCCCATGAGTAGACAATGGACAAATGGTCTGGCTTCCTGTAAGGCAGTTTCCTGTGTCCCTGTGTCTAACACAGCTCTCCGCCTAGGAATTGGTTCTCTGTCAAGCTTCTCTGTTGGTGAAGAAAAACATGCCCCCTGGATCTTAGCACCGGTATCTCAGCTCGAAGACTCCTGGTACTTTACACACCTCTGGCTAAATGCCTGAGGAATCTTTAAAAGCCGCTAAAAGGTTTTTCAATATGACATTTCCCAGGGATTTTCTTACATCTCTATTTATACATATCAATAACATACATTATGAAATAATTTGCCCGGGAGCAAATCCCCTCCTCAAAGTCAAACAAACGTCTCTCAGGCTTAGGTGCTCTGAGGGTAGCGGGACCCATCTTTTCTACTTTGACTGTGACAAATCTCTTCTCCCAATCCATACTCTTTTTAATCTAAATGTCAGGTAGGAAATTAAAACCCCGCTGAAAAGGAGTGTATTACCAGCATTTTATTAGATCACAAACAATTTAATAACCAGATAGAGGAAGAAGGTCATTCTCTTGTCAGCCAGGCTTATCTCATAAATTAGGCATCAGAGTTTTTTTTTTTCTCTCTCTCTCACACCCCCTTCTTCACAAAAGCATCTTTCACCAAATAGAATTATCAGGCGTGATGAAGGGCCTCTGTCCATGGGAAACAGATAACACAGATGAAAAGAGGGAGCGGTGTAATAAAATTATTGCCCTGGGAATGTATGAAAGGGGCGGAGTGGGATCTTTAAAAATACTTACCATGCCTTTACGCCATTAGCGGCGGAGTGAAATGCCAAGGTAATGAAAAGGATGCAGCTGCTTGATGAATTAATGTGAAATACGCTCAAGGTCAATAAACACATGCAAAATAGGAAGTGGGGGAAGAATTGTGGATGAAATATTGACTGTGGAGAGGGCAGACGTCCAAGGCATCACTGACTGGGGGGGAAGGGGGCTGTGGCTCCATGGGAGAGTATCTGCTTTTCAGGCAGAAAGTCCCAGGTTGAATCCCCAGAATCTCTACATAGGTTTGGGAGACACTCTCTGCTTGAAACCCGGGGAGCCTCTGCCAGTCAGTGTAGACCAGTGTTTCCCAAACGTGGGTCTCCAGCTGTTTTTGGACTACAACTCCCATCATATCTAGCTAGCAGGACCAGTGGTCAGGGATGATGGGAATTGTAGTCCAAAAACAGCTGGAGACCCAAGTTTGGGAAACACTTATGTAGACAATAGGTTAAAAAGGTAAAGGAACCAGTCAAAGGCAACTATGGGGTTGCAGCGCTCATCTCGCTTTCAGGCCAAGGGAGCCGGCATTTGTCCACAGACAGCTTTCTGGGTCATGTGGCCAGCGTGACTAAACCACTTCTGGCACAAGAGAACACCGTGATGGAAACCAGAGCTCACGGAAACACCGTTTACCTTCCCACCGCAGTGGTATCTCTTTATCTACTTGCCCTGGCATGCTTTCAGATTGCTAGGTTGGCAGGAGCTGGGGCAGAGCAACAGGAGCTCCCCACATTGTGGGGATTTGAACCACCGACCATCTGATCAGCAAGCCCAAGAGGCTCAGTGGTTTAGACCACAGCGCCACCCACGTGACAATACTGAGTGATTGGTCCAATGGTCTCACTCAATATAAGGTACTGTCCCATGATCCTAGATTCTTAAGGGAAGAAATTAAAAAAGAAAACAAAGAATTACATCTTTCCAAGAAAGACATTTGGTAATTGTTTATCCTGCTTGGATTTAGTAGAGCTGGCCCTATTAATATGTTTGGAGGTGGTGAGGGACAGAGCTCTGTTCTACATAGCCTGCTGTCCTCATGCACAGTTGGAGGGTGCTGTCCTCTTACTAGTGCTGAAGTAAGACTCAGCTTTCAGTACCCTCAGCTTCTGTAGCTGGGAAGGGTTATAGCTTAGTGCAGGCACCCCCAAACTCGGCCCTCCAGATGTTTTGGAACTACAGTTCCCATCATCCCTGACCACTGGTTCTGTTAGCTAGGGGTGATGGGAGTTGTAGTCCCAAAACTTCTAGAAGGCCAAGTTTGAGGATGCCTGGTTTAGTGGTATAGCATCTGTCTTGCAGGCAGGAGGTCCCATGTTCAATCCCTGGGGAATGATTCCTCTCTGAATTCCTAGGGAACTGCTCCTAGTCAGACTCATTCTAAGGCAGCTGCTTCCTTTCCTATGGAATGGAGAAGGGAGGCCTTTCAGAGCTTGACTGAGGCCTAGGATGGGAGTCCAGTTAGAATAAAGTTATAAACGCAAACAAAAAAGCAGGGAGCCCCTAGTGGGGCTCCCCAGCCAGCTAAGCCCTCTGAGGCCTGGGGCAAGTGTAGCCAGCTGCCCCTCTCCTCTGCACAGGATTGGGGAGGGGGACATATTTTTCAGGTGCCTCTGGCAGAAAAATATATTGAGCCAGTCCCAGAATTAAATCTACAAATCCTGTGCAAATCCTTAAAAATGGTTGGGGGTGGGGATTCCCTTTGAGGGTTCAGGTATGAGGCTCTTACCAAATTTCCAATTGGTCAGACTTTATTCAGTACAGCAGTACCTCAGGTTAAGTACTTAATTCGTTCTGGAGGTCCGTTCTTAACCTGAAACTGTTCTTAACCTGAAGCACCACTTTAGCTAATGGGGCCTCCCGCTGTTGCTACGCCGCCGGAGCACGATTTCTGTTCTCATCCTGAAGCAATGATCTTAACCTGAGGTAGTATTTCTGGGTTAGCAGAGTCTGTAACCTGAAGCGTATGTAACCCGAGGTACCACTGTTATGTATTACAGGACAGAGTCCAACGAGTCTGCAAGAGGAGTTCCAATAGGAAATATAGGATTATATTAGCAAATATGCATAATATTAGCTGTTCACCCAGCCACCCCAACACTTCACCATCTCTCTTACAACCACAGTGCATGAAAATCAACTTGCTCAACCCACTTTTCCTGTACATGCAGGAACGCGCCTCACACCTTCTCTGGAGTTGTTTTTCAAAGGACAGTTGTCTGTTAGGTTCCTCTTTAACTGGTCCTCACCGGTCTTCTGATAAGGTCATGTTCTTGTGTATGTGCCACTCATCCTCACTCATAATGGTTCTAACATTAATTCCCACTCAGGTTCCCAGGACCCAGATGTGTTAAATAAACATTGCCAATGCCCAATATCCCCCTTCGAGGCAAGGTGCTCTAGAGAGTGCTTCAGGCATGCTTGGTGGAGATTGAAAATCTGGATCCATATCATGGCTTCATGCCCAGTGATGGCACTGAAACTACCTTGGTCACCCTAGTTGAAGGCATCTGTCAGGAGAGAGGGAGTGTGGTTCTCCTCATTCTTCTTGATCTTTTGGCCAAAGTTTCACTCTGAAGTCCTCTTCTAACTGTCCATTTGGATTGTTGCAATACACTTTATGTGGGACTCCTCTTGGAGATGACTCGGAAACCTCAACTGGTCTAGAAAAACAGCAGCCAGATTAATGGCTGGGGTGGCCTTAAGAACTCATATAACCCCTGTTCTAAAAAAGAAAAAGCAGCAGTGATTGCCATTTCATTTCCTAGCCCAATTCAAGCTGCTTGCACTAGTGTGTAAACCCCAAATGACTCCAAATACTTGAAAGGTTTACTTCTTCCCTACATAGCCTCCTGGGTGTATTGATAATAACTTTGACCCCCACATTGCCATTTCCACAGCCCTGAAACTAGTGAAGGGTGACTATCTGACATGGGGAACCCTTTTATAGGCAGAGGTTCCCCACATCTTTGAGAACCCCAGAGGGTTCCCCTGCATTTTAATACCTTGGAAAATCTGGATGGACTCGCTGACAAACTCTGAGAACCTCTGGCCTGCAGCAAACCAATTTATTTGGGAAGAAGTATGCTGTTTTATTTGCTCAGAGGAACGCTCATGGAAATGTAGCCATATTTTTTAAGTTTAATTTTCCTTTGCTTTTGGAAAAGGTACGTTGTGTGAGATCCTCAGATAATAAATTCGCTAGAATGCGAGCCGTCCAACATCCTGAGGCTGCATAAATCCTAAGTGTAGGATTGGATCTAGCAGATACAAAAGCACAAGCATCCATAAAAAAGATAATGGCTAAGATAAATTGTTGCAGCTACAGAGCAGGATGCAATCCATGGGCCCTATTGAAATGAATATGGGCGACATGGGGAATGCGTGCTGCTACTGCCTCTTGATAGTTATAAAGCACCAGTGGTGTGTTGTGTCATTTAGAAGTTAATAAGTGATGCAGGTCTGGTGTATACAACCAGTCGTCTTAATATTATGTTTATCTAACTGTTCAGCATCAACAAATAGGGAAGCCATTGCCACAACCCTCCCCCCTCCCCCACCAAATCTCCATGTCCTACTACAAGGGGGATGAACCTCAGGCAAATATGGCCCTCCAAGCTACTCAATCTAGCCCTCAGGAGTCTTCCCAGGCCCTGCACTATACCTTCATTGTGTCCCTTTGCCTGGATGGAATAATAGAATCATAGGCAGACAGGTGAACTAATGCCACTGTACTGGAAGAAGCAAATATCACCAGAGTTGAAGCAATGATTCTTCAACTTCAACTTCGTTGAACTGGTCATATTGTGTGGATGCCTGATGATCATCTTCCAAAGCAACTACTCTATTCCGAACTTAAAAATGGAAAGCGTAATTCTGGTGGTCAAGAAAAGAGGTTTATAGACTCTCTCAAGACAAATCTAAAAAAAATGTAGTATAAGCATTGACAACTGGGAAACACTGGCCTGCGAGTACTCCAGTTGGAGAACAGCCTTCACCAAAGGTGTCATGGGCTTTGAAGACACTCGAACTCAGGACAAAAGGGAGAAACATGCTAAGAGGAAGGCACGCTTGGCAAACCCTCACCAGGATCAACTCCCATCTGGAAACCTATGTCCCCACTGTGGAAGGACGTGTGGATCCAGAATTGGCCTCCACAGTCACTTACAGACTCACTGTTAAAACTGTGTTTATGGAAGACAATCTTACTCAGCTATGAGTGATCACCAAAGAAGAAGAAGAGACTTGTAGAGTTGGAAGGAATCACGAATGTCATCCAGTCCAACCCGCTGCAATCAGGAGTCACAGCTATAGAATCCTTTGCAGATGGCCAAACATCCTCCATTAAAAAACCTCCAGTGAAGGAGAGTCCACTCCTTCCAAGGCAGTCTGTTGCACTGTAAAAACAGGTCTTGCCACCAGGAAGTTCTTCTTAATGTTTCTTCGGAATCTCCTTTCTTGTAATTAGAATCCACTGGTTTGGGCCTTACCCTCTGGAACGGCAGAAAACAAGCTTGCTCCATTTTCCACATTGCCACCCTTCAGATATTTGAAGATGGCTTTTGTGAATTACAAGTTACACCCCTAACAAATGGCCCTAAATCAGAACTGAAGTTGGGCAGCAAGGAGTAGTTCTCCCTTCCTTCCCCTTCCCCAACCCCGGTGCCATTTTCAGGTGAATTGATGGAATTTCTGTTAAGGGACCATTTGCAAAACAATCTGCACAACCACCCCTTGTGAAAAACTGGGGAACAAATCCGCAATGACAGGAACTGTTTTGTATGTGCCATCCATAGCTCTGCCCCTTGTGAGAGCCCCAGTGAGATCCAATCCACAAACTTATTTATCTGAGTGTGAACAAAGATGACAGCTTCCAGACAACACCGCAGCACAACAGCATCCCAATTAGCCTCCGCAGCATTTAACAAGGAGGCGCTGGTTGTGTCTGCTAAGTGTTTCCACATCTCCAGCGAAATTAATTGAAATTAATCAGTGATAGGAGGTTGAACACAAAGGAGAGGCACATTAGTTAAAAGGAGATGATGGATCCATGCTGCTTGGGCCTCATGAGCAGTGGGGAAGAACAGAGCTAAAAATACACAGAGGTTTGCAATGTCTCTTCATCTGGAAGATGTGGGCCAATGCACCTACTTCTGTCCTATTATCACAGTACCATCGAGAGTGTCTTAACCTATAGTATATTATCGTGGTATGGGAGCAGCTCTGAAACGGATAAAAAAGCTTTACAGAGAATAATTAAAATTGCCCAGAATGTTATTGGGCTCCAACTACCAACCCTGGATGAGATCTTCACGTCTCGCACTTTGAAGAAGTCACACAATATCCTGAGAGATCCCACCCATCCTGCTCACAACTTCTTTGAACTGTTGCCTTCGGGCAGAAGATATAGGACAATGAAAACACGAACCACACGCCTTCTGAATAGTTTCTATCCAAGAGCTCTGACTGCACTAAATAATGATCTCAGGGCCAGTTGCAAGAAATAGCAAGCAGGGAGTAGGAAGGAATGAGACAGGTTTTTAGGTTATGTTATGCCTTTAATAGGTTATGTTACATTCTGTAGTATGATATGTTTTTATAGATTATGTCTGAATAGGATGAGAGTGTTGGAGATACGTGCAAATGTGTATGTGAACCCGGTCTTTGGGTGGGTGTTTGATTTTCGTTGTTGTGTATACTGTGTATATACGGACAATGACAATAAATTTATCTTAAATCTTAAATCTTTTCTTTCATCCCTAGGGTGCAGACTCGACTATTCAAGCTCTCCGCCTTGCATACAAAGACGAATACCTGGGAGCCCACAATGTGTGCTTGGCAACTCGTTCAGGGTCAGCTAGGGTCACCACCCTTGAGTTTTCTTGCTCTGCTCGTGAAGAACTTTCACAGCAGAATGAAAAGTAAAAACCAAGAATTCTCTTTAGGAACGGGGACACTCACCCCTGCCCATGTTTCAGACTGCATGATTATTCTTCAGGAACAGTTATATCTCTGGGGTAACAGCTTCCAGAAATTTCACCAAAAGCCAAAAGGCATCCCATAGATTGTATTGAAAGTTCTTGGGGAAAGTGAGGGGTTGATTTTGCCTGGGAGAGAGTTAGGCTAGACCAGGGGTTGCCAACCTGGTCCCTACTGCCCACTAGTGGGCGTTTCAGGATTCTAGGTGGGCGGTAGGGGGTTCTATGGCACAAGGTGAATCCTCCTTCCATTGAGTGCTGGTGGGCGGTAAGGAAATTTTACCATCAAGAAAGATGCACTAGTGGGCGGTAGGTATAAAAAGGTTAACTACCCCTGAGCTAGACTCTTTTCTGTGTCTAATTTCAGTGACTTCTTAAAAACACACACGAGATTGTGCTGGACGCCATTCCAACACAAGAGGTTATGGAAACTGCCACGTCGTGCCTGTGTGTGTGTGTGGGGGGGTGTGCAGCAAGGCCAGCTGGAGCTCCTGCCTTCTCGTTAGAAGAGAGATAATGTCGAAAAGGGGATTCGTCCATCTGCAATCTGAAGGGTTACCACCTACTCTCCATCTCTTGAACTCAGTGTGGTGTAGTGGTTAAGAGCGGTGGACTCGTAATCTGGTGAACCGGGTTCGCTTCCCCACTCCTCCACAAGCAGCTGCTGTGTGACCTTGGGCTAGTCACACATCTCTGAAGTCTCTCAGCCCCACTCACCTCACAGAGTGTTTGTTGTGGGGGAGGAAGGGAAGGAGATTGTTAGCTGCTTTGAGACTCCTTTGGGTAGTGATAAAGCGGGATATCAAATCCAAACTCCTCCTCCTCCTCCTCCTCCTCCTCCTCCTCCTCCTCCTCCTCCTCCTCCTCCTCTTCTCTAACACAACTTCCTGCTGCCTGTGTAAATCCAGCCTGCCCCCGTCCGTGTGAACAGAAGAATAGGGATCTCTGGAAAATGCAATGCTAGTGAAGTCTAATGGATAATTGTGAAGTGGAATTTGCTTCTCTCACTGGAACACATCCGGCTACCATGCCTTGAGGTTTTGTTTAGTTACTCCTCCCTCTCTCTCTGCCACCAATGTTGTCTTTCTGGTCTTATTTGTGTGATTTCAAAGAGCTGACTCTTGACTTGTCAACACGAATCTACACTTGTGGCCAACACGGAAATTTGGCAGTGGCCTAATCAATGCCATTGCCATGTTTGTAGCCTGCATTGTTGCACAGTTGGAGAGAGGCAAGGATGGGGTGGAAAAAGGCATTAAATGGGGGTTGTTACAGAGAGGTAAATAGTCTTAAGCAGAAGGACTAGAACCATCATCATCATCACCATCATCATTTTTTATTTATACCCCACCCTCCCCAGCCAGGGTGGCTAACACCAAATATAAATTACAATAAAACGTAATAGAAAAAAGCAAAAACAGTTAACTAAAATACGGCTTAAAATACAGCTTAAAATGCAGCCTCATTTTAGTGTAGCCCATAAATCAAGACCATAAAGGGAGGCAAGATCAGATATTCACCCGAGCCAGCTATCCATGCTGGTCCTACATGGGCCAGCAAAAAAGCCAAGGGAAAATTGATATGCCAAAACCCATATAAGTGGTCAGAGTGAGTCTAAGCAGAAGGCCAGGCAGAACAGCTCCATCTTGCAGGCCCTGCAGAAAGATGTCTAATCCCACAAGGCCCTAGTCTCTTGGGACAGAGCGTTCCACCAAGTCGGGGCCAGTGCTGAAAAAGCCCTGTGGCCCTAGTTGAGACCAATCTAACCTCCTTGAGGCTCGGACTTCCAAAGTGTTCTTATTAATGGACCTTAAGGTCCTCCGTGGAGCATACAAGGAGAGGCTGTCCTGTAGGTTCGTGGGTCCTAGGCCGCATAGGGCTTTAAAGGTCAAAACCAGCACCGTAAACCTGACCCTATACTTCATTGGGAGCCAGTGCAGCTGGTAAAACACTGAATGTGCTTTACCATAAAGTTGTAAAATATGCTAGGGAGGCACCCTAACAAATTAAAGCAGGTGATGGTATTAATAATTTCCAATTTTCCCATCACCAGTACTGTACTCAAAACCTTCAGACAAGGAGTTAATGAAGTCAGAAACAACTACTGGTGAACTAATCTGTCACTTTTTGTTTCTCTCAAGTCCTTCATTTTTCCAGTCTTCAATTTGACACATATGCACATCAGTTTGTGAATTGTATTTTAAGAATAAGTCATCGTGAAAATTCTTAAGCATTTTAGTTCACATTTCTCATAATATGTGTTTGAAATTTTGCATAATATTCACATTTTTGAAAGAAATATTGTGCATTTAAGTTTGCTATTTTCACTCACATGTGGATTTTTATGTACACTTTCTTTGAATATATGATTTTTTTGGTCAGAGAACTTCATTGCTAAATCAGGAGAGATGCACATTTTGAAGCACAGCTTATTATTCACTTATTATTTTGGTAATAATAATAATAATAATAATAATAATAATAGTAAATGTATTATTTATACCCTGCCCATCTGGCTGGGTTTCCCCAGCCACTCTGGGCAGCTTCCAAAAAAATATTAAAATACAGTAGTCTGTCAAACATTAAAAGCTTCCCTAAACAGGGCTGCCTTCAGATGTCTAAGTAAGTACAAATCAGCATTACTATAAGCAGCAGCATTAGTAGTAGTAATAATAGTAATAATTAAATAATAAACAAGGTAGGCTTGTGTTACAGAGTGGCTAGAGCAACCCATTCAGATGGGCGGGGTTGTTGTTGTTTAGCTGTTTAGTTGTGTCCGACTCTTTGTGACCCCATGGACCAGAGCACGCCAGGCACTCCTCTCTTCCACTGCCTTCCGCAGTTTGGTCAAACTCATGCTGGTAGCTTCGAGAACACTATCCAAAAATCTCGTCCTCTGCCATCCCCTTCTCCTTGTGCCCTCCATCTTTCCCAACTTCAGGGTCTTTTCCAGGGAGTCTTCTCTTCTCCTGAGGTGGCCAAAGTATTGGAGCCTCAGCTTCAGGATCTGTCCTTCCAGTGATCACTCAGGGCTGATTTCCTTAAGAATGGATAGGTTTGGTCTTCTTGCATGGGACTCTCAAGAGTCTTCTCCAGCACCATAACAAAGAATAAAATTATTATGATTACACTGAACCGAACTGAACTCCCCTATCTCTAGGTGCAACCAGTATTCTCACCTAGCCAGTGCCTCCAAGTTCACCTTCACTGGACAACAAGCAAAGTCTCCCTGAAGGACATAACGCAAATCCTGCTCCCCCATCTCTCCCAAGTTAGTTTAGCATTGTCAAAAGGTACCACGTTGACAGCCTTGATGAATTAGGTTCTTATTCTACAGAACAGAGAAAGGGTGGGGAGCCGTCATGTATATTCCACCCCATTACCTGAGATTCTTTGGCATTGACCTGGAGACACCAATTAGAGTGGAAATCCATCTCTGAGTTTACCTGGTTCATGGTCTTTGCGCTGACATGCTGAAAGGGCTTTGGTGATAGCTCCTTTAATCAGATCTGCCAGTTCTTTGTAATGGAATGCAAAGACAAGATTGACTGAATGCATGGCTTCAGTTGCAAGTAAGGATGAGCCGAAACAAATTATCTAATTTCCAACCCATCCTGCTCCCTCAAAGGCACCTCCCATTGGGGGCAATTTTGCAACAATGGCTGTGAAGACATTTGGATTTATTTAGTGATGGTTCCCCCACCCCCAACTCTTCATCAGAAGAGATCACACTTTTTCCTTACTTGGAACCATTTTCCTTCTTTGTCCTTCCTGTCCTTGCTATCATTCCTTGACACAATGATTTAATCCTGCGCATCATGGAGGCTGGATCATCACCTTGTCCTGGTGAGTGGGATTTCACTTGCTTATTTATTACTTCCATTTATATACTGCTTACTATCTAAAAGATCCAGAAGCGGTTTACAACAGGTCAACCTGCAAGTGTGTGTGTACTGTTGGCTGTAGAGACCGATACGGGAGAGACATGCTTTGTTGCAGCTAGGGCAAATGAAGGCATCTAGTTGTGTTGCTGCAGAGGCACCATGATGTTTCTTCTCTCCGCTCTCTTCCCAGAGGTCATTTCTCCTCTGGTCACTGCTATAGATACACTGCTTGACTGCCTCTCTCCAGGCACTGAGGTCGGCTGCAAGGGATTCCCTCATGGCAGGATTGATACTGCCAACCTTCATGTTATGCTTGCAGAAATCTTTATAGCACAGTGCTGATCTTGTTTTTGTTGGGATCCATCGGTCTGTATAGGTCCGTATAGTTAAAGCCATGGTTTTCCCAGGAGTGAGTATGGAAGTGAGAGCTGGACCATAAAGAAGGCTGATAGCCGAAGAATGGAAGCTTTTGAATTATGGTGCTGGAGGAGACTCTTGAGAGTCCCATGGACTGCAAGAAGATCAAACCTATCCATTCTGAAGGAAATCAGCGCTGAGTGCTCACTGGAAAGACAGATCGTGAAGCTGAGGCTCCAGTACTTTGGCCACCTCATGAGGAGAGAAGACTCCCTGGAAAAGACCCTGATGTTGGGAAAGATGGAGAGCACAAGGAGAAGGGGACAACAGAGGACGAGATGGTTGGACAGTGTTCTCGAAGCTACAAACATAAGTTTCACCAAACTGCGGGAGGCAGTGGAAGACAGGAGGGCCTAGTGTGCTCGGTCCATGGGGTCACGAAGAGTTGGACATGACTAAACGACTAAACAACAACAACATTGGTCTCAGAAGTATTAGCACTGGACCAGCCAATACTTCTCTCCTCTACAGGTCCAGATCTCTACTCTGGAGGGTAATAATAATAATAATAATAATAATAATAATAATAATATCATTTGTTATTTCTATCCCGCCCATCTGTCTGGGTTTCCCTAGCCACTCTGGGCGGCTCCTAACAGAATATTAAAAAACACGATCAAATATCAAACATTAAAAACTTCCCTACTTCCATTCACTCATTCCAACCTATGGAATCATAACATACATGCTACTGCAAGTCCTCAACACCCGGCAGCAGACACAAACATCAACCTGTTGATTATAGCATGGTAGAATAAGATAAATGAAGTAATGGATGCTTGTAAACTGAATCATGTGTTGTCGTACCAATCAAATTAAACAGCAGAGTGAGCAAATGAGGGCAAGGATAGTGATGGCAGGCAAGGTTGAATACGTCAATTTCAATCTCCCTCAATGTCTTCTTTTCCCAGTCCTAAAATCAGTTCACCC
Source organism: Podarcis pityusensis (assembly GCF_964106645.2). Taxonomy (NCBI): domain Eukaryota; kingdom Metazoa; phylum Chordata; class Lepidosauria; order Squamata; family Lacertidae; genus Podarcis; species Podarcis pityusensis. The sequence goes on along the minus strand of NC_138031.1, from coordinate 5,852,567 downwards.
TAGTGCATATTTTTTTTATTTAACAAAAGAGTTGCTTGCTCACCTGGAGTACTGTGTCCAGTTCTGGGCACCACAGTTCAAGAAGGACACTGACAAACTGGAACGTGTCCAGAGGAGGGCAACCAAAATGGTCAAAGGCCTGCAAATGATGCCTTATGAGGAATGGCTAAGGGAGCTGGGCATGTTTAGCCTGGAGAAGAGGAGGTTAAGGGGTGATATGATAGCCATGTTCCAATATATAAAAGGATGTCACATAGAGGAGGGAGAAAGGTTGTTTTCTGCTGCTCCAGAGAAGCGGACACGGAGCAATGGATCCAAACTACAAGAAAGAAGATTCCACCTAAACATTAGGAAGAACTTCCTGACAGTAAGAGCTGTTCGACAGTGGAATTTGCTGCCAAGGAGTGTGGTGGAGTCTCCTTCTTTGGAGGTCTTTAAGCAGAGGCTTGACAACCATATGTCAGGAGTGCTCTGATGGTGTTTCCTGCTTGGCAGGGGGTTGGACTCGATGGCCCTTGTGGTCTCTTCCAACTCTATGATTATATGCATGAAATATACAAACAATTTTGCCCAGTACAGTCATGTATGCAAGCAATTTCTCTGGGGCAGTGGTGGAGCTTCATTCTTTGGCACTGGGGGGGGGGGGGGCGGAAGGTAGATAAATAGGTACCACTCTGGCAGGAAGGTAAACGGCGTTTCCATGCGCTGCTCTGGTTTGCCAGAAGTGGCTTAGTCATGCTGGCCACATGACCCGGAAGCTGTACGCCGGCTCCCTCAGCCAATAAAGTGAGATGAGCGCCACAACCCCAGAGTCATCCGCGACTGGACCTAACGGTCAGGGGTCCCTTTACCTTTACTTTAACCTGAAATAAGTTCGTTTCTGATGATTGACAACATGATTTCACATCTCTTGGCACTGAAAGGAAATGTAGACAAAACTTAAGACACAGTGCTCCACATTGACCTTCATTCTGAGGATACCAAACCCTTGGTGATTGCAGGTACTCATGGCATCTCTCGCCTCCCAGAGATTGGGGTGCATGCAACATCAGTAAACAGGGGCTTTTGCTAGAGTTATCAGAACTGCTTGGTTCCCTTTGAAGTTGTTCCAAGAGAAACCCATTAATTATTATCATTTTTTGATAACCTTAGGTGGACTTTATTCTGTTTTCCCAAACAGAACCCTTAGGTAGACTTTCTTCTGTTATCCCAAACAGAAGGTCAAATATAACCTCATCCCTTCCAACTGTGCTTCCCTTGGCCAATATCGACGCTTCACCATCAAGACTTAATAACTCCTGTGGTGTCATTCACAGGCAGTCTGTTGTTTTGAAGAATGCTTTGTTCCAGAGCTAAAAATGAAGCACTAAGCAGATGCTGTTTGGTGTGGTAAAGCTTCTGAAAAGGGGGGAGGGAAATAGTGTTATGGCTACAGATTGCGCTGTTTGTTGTTGTGAGTGGGCAACAAACACATGTGCTTTTCATTTCACTGAGCTGAATGATGCAATGAAAGGAAGGGCTGTAGCTCAGTGGCCAGGCATCTAATCTTCTTCTTCTTCTTCTTCTTCTTCTTCTTCTTCTTCTTCTTCTTCTTCTTCTTCTTCTCCTCCTCCTCCTCCTCCTCCTCCTCCTCCTACTCCTCCTCTGCGATCAATGAACACGGACTTAACAGTAGTCTGTAAGTGACCGTGGAGGCCAATTCTGGATCCACACGTCCTTCCACAGTGGGGACATAGGTTTCCAGTCAGGAGTTGATCTCGGTGAGGGTTTGCCAAGTGTGCCTTCCTCTTAGGACGTTTCTCCCTTGCGTCCTGAGTTTGGGCAACTTCAAAGTCCTTGACACCTTTGGTAAAGTCTATTCACAGGCCAGTGTTTCCCAGTTGTCAGTGTTTATACTACTTTTTTTAAAGATTTGCCTTGAGAGAGTCTTTGACCCTCTTTTGTTGACCACCAGCATTACACTTTCCATTTTTAAGTTTGGAATAGAGTAGTTGCTTTGGAAGACGATCATCAGGCATCCGCACAACATTACCAGTCCAACGAAGTTGATGTTGAAGAATCATCACTCTGCAACAAGAGTGAGTAGAGAGTCACAGCAGCACCTTCCACTTCTTTTGTGTTCTCTCTCTGAGTGATTGCACGGATTGGACCCAGAGAGAGGGCAGGGGAAAAGCAAGCAGCTCCCTGGACAGGAGCCAAGCAGTCAGACCTCTCTGATTTAGCTGATTTTGGCTATGCCTTGCCACTTGCAGCTGTTTGGCCAAGCTGGGGGTGCAACTCAACTCTTGAAACAAAAGGAGGGATGGAAGAGTCTAACAAGGGAAAGGGCCATAGCCCAGCGGTACAACATCTACCTCACATGCAGAAGGCCCAGGGTTCAATCCCAAGCACCTCTGAGTAGAGCTGGGAGAGAATTTCCGAGCACAATTCAAAGTGTTGGTGCTGACCTTTAAAGCCCTAAATGGCCTCGGTCCTGTATACCTGAAGGAGCGTCTCCACCCCCATTGTTCTGCCCGGAGAAAGAGGTCCAGTGCAGAGGGCCTTCTGGCAGTTCCCTCACTGCGAGAAGTGAGGTTACAGGGAAACAGGCCTTCTTGGTAGTGGTGCCTGCCCTGTGGAACGCCCTCCCAGCAGATGTCAAGGCAATAAACAAGTATTTTACTTTTAAAAGACAACTGAAGACGGCCCTGTTTAGGGAAGTTTTTAATGTCTGATGCTGTATTGTTTTTAATATTCAGTTGGAAGCCGCCCAGAGTGGCTGGGGAAACCCAGGCAGATGGGCGGGGTATAAATGATTTTATTATTATTATTATTATTATTATTATTATTATTATTATTATTATTCAGACCTCTTGAGGAAGAGACACATGCAGAAGGGCCTCAGATGATGATCTCGGGGTCTGCATTGGTTCATATGGGGAGAGGTGGTCCTTGAGGCGCTGCGGCAACTCAATGACTACCCCAAATTGAGGGAGGAGGTTATCTACATGTTTAGGTGAAAGATGGGCTGCAATTTCCCCAAGGGCCGAGCACCCTGCTGTTATGCCTCAAGGTCCATTGACACAGACTGCTCCTCTGTGGTGTTCTGCTTGGGGACTCTTCTGACCATCCTGTGAAGATGATTCCTCAAGTGGGGGCATGACCACACCAACTTCTGGCCAATGGGTTTTCAGGGGAGGAGGTTTCACATCACCTGAGAAAGTATCCCCAAATCCTTGAGATGGTCCATTTTAGATGGGGCCAGACCAAGTCAGAAGCAGCACGGCTGAGTTTGACCCTGCTGGCCCTCCTCTTCAATAATGAAAACATATACAAGACTCCTCTGTGTGAATGAAGAGGGTTATGACTAGGCCAGAGGCACTCAGTGGCAACTCTAACCTGACCAGGTTCATCCTGAATTGAAAGCTTCGATAATAGGGAGACAGCGTGGCATAGTGGTGAGGGTGCCAGACAATGACGTGGAAGACCAGAGTTCTAATCCTCCACTCAGCTCTGAAGTACATTGGATGACCATAGGCCGGTCACTGTCTCTCAGTCGAACCTGCCTTGCAGAATTGCAGCAACGACAAAATGAGGAGAAAGAGAACCACACTGAGCTCCTTGGAGGGCACGTGGAGTATGAATGTGATAAACAGATTAATGCATTTAGTAAGTCGAGAAGAAACTTTGGATCACATTTTGTGACAAACCCAACCCAAAAGATCTGACGTGAACCCAGGATTTGATAACATCAGGCACCAGTGGCAGTAATAATGATTTTCTCTCGAGCCGAAGTTTCTCCTTGTAGGTGGATTAGCAGCTCATGCATTTCTCTGCAATATTACTGTATTTCACCATCAATCCGATATAATTTTGACAAGCCGTCTCCAAGGGCTTGTGGGTTTCTTTTGTTTCAGAATCTACATTTATTAACACATTGTATGTGCAAGTCTCTCTGTGCTATGGAGTGAGGGGAGGGGGGAGGCCTGCTTTATTTGAAAATTCCAAAGAATCATTGTTTCACATAATGAGCGAGCTTCTCTGTTTTCCTTCTCATTTCACCAGAACAAAATCTCATTTTCCACTCGCAGTTTTAGCCGGGCGGTTTTAGTTAATGATCTGCATTCTGCCAATTGCTGGGATGTTTGAAGACCCATTGCTTAGGAATTTTCCTCCCTTTGGTTTAAATCTCTCACTGCATTGTACTTGGACTGGGGATGCCTGACCACCAGAAATTGATATATGGGAAGGTGAAAAAACACAAGAACATAAGAAGGACCTGCTGGATGAGGCCCTGACTACTTGAAAGAGAGGAGCGTAGAGAAGCGTAGAGAGAAAAAACGCCATGGTGCATCTGCATCAGCACGACTGGATGCCTTCGTCTGCCCCACCTGCAACAAAACATGTCTCTCCTGTATCAGTCTCTACAGCCACAACAGGTACTGCAACCTTCCAAAAGCTTGACCTCACCCCACAAGGTGCATTCCAGCAAAAAGAAGAAGAAGAAGAAAGGACCAATAATCTGACTCTGTATCTGGCAGCTTAAAAAGGTAAAGGGACCCCTGACTCTGGGGTTGCGGCGCTCATCTCACTTTATTGGCTGAGGGAGCCGGTGTACAGCTTCCGGGTCATGTGGCCAGCATGACTAAGCTGCTTCTGGCGAACCAGAGCAGCGCACGGAAACGCCATTTACCTTCCCGCAGGAGCGGTACCTATTGATCTACCTGCACTTTGACGTGCTTTCGAACTGCTAGGTTGGCAGGAGCAGGGACCGAGCAACGGGAGCTCACCCCGTCGTGGGGATTTGAACTGCCAACCTTCTGATTGGCAAGTCCTAGGCTCTGTGGTTTAACCCACAGCTCCACCCGCGTCCCTATCTGGCAGCTTACTATATTCTTAAAGGTAACTATCAGCCTGTATTTTTTCTGCAGGGATGAGGCTGTTGATGCCAAATGTGCACGTTTTGGGCTGTCTGCCCAGCAGCTTACCTGCCTGCAGCTGACCTCTTGTACCTTCTAATGTGGGGCAAAGCACTGCGTCTAAGACTTGCATATCTCAGAGAGTTCCCTGGAAGATAAAACTGGAGTAAGGACCAATTTTATGGCCCTGTGCATCTTGGAGGGAATCTGGAATATAATTAAATTTACAAATTCTAGGCAAGCTAGTTCCCTTGAGGGTCTCTCTCCCTCTCTGATTTTAATGACACCGTCCCAGATTTGTGCAGAGGCTAGGAGGCTTCCTCTCTCTCCATTCCTTTCCCTCTTGGTGTTTGGACTGAAAAAACAAGGCATGACAATTAATTTAAGTGCTGGCATCTCAAGGCAAAACTATTGTGATGCCCCTCTCCACCACCGCCGAAGAAAGAAGAAATCTGAACGGCAAGATTGGGACATTGTGTAGATCTGAGTTATGGGCATGTCATGGAAGGTCTTTAAAACCCCGCGAGCGATATTTACAAGACATGCAAATCGGAGCCCCCTGCGCCAATCGAAACGTGCCTGATGAAATCATAACTCAGCTGGCCAAATTGGCACTAATGACTGGGAGAGGCGTTCCGCAGTCACTTGAATGTTAATATCGGTAAGTACAGAAACAAACACGATTTATAAAAATCAGGCCCCATTGCATCTCTCTGCACACTTCGTGTTTGTTTATTACTGACAAGCGTAGTTTAGTCTGAATAATTTATGGCAATATTTCACCGCAGGCTAGTCGATGTTCTGGAGTCTATATTTCGTGTAAGTAATGATGTCTGGCTAAGGTCTGAGCTGGCTTTCGCACCCTCCAGTTCTCGTTCCTGAAGTTCAGCCAAGACTGGGCCCAGTCTGTGCTATCGGAGGAGATACAGGGTTAAGAAGAAGGAACCGGGAGATCTCCCCACTGCAGGAGAGGCAAAGCTGCACCTTGAGGAAGCTGCGACCGTCAAACCACATTCAGATCATTGGTGTCCTCAGCTGCCAACTCTTTCTCCTTCCCTTACCGAGAGGGCTGGGAAGCTGTACCCACAAACACATTGGGGAGTGTCTGCATTCCCTTCTCGGCAACTTTTCATGGGCCAAAGTGGTGGGTGGAGCTAGAAGCAGCGATAGGTACAATGAGTGCTAATTTTACGCTTGTGCAGTAGCAACAACAACAAACCACCCTTCACTCTACGGTCCCAGTGCAGGCTACAACAATTGAAACTCAATGACAACAATGATGATGATGATGCTAATGACAACAACAACTTCATTATATATATATATATATATATATATATATATATATATATATAATTTATACCCTGCCCATCTGGCTGGGTTGCCCCAGCGACTCTGAGTGGCTTCCAACACATATACAGTGGTACCTTGGGTTACATACACTTCAGGTTACATAAGCTTCAGGTTACAGACTCTGCTAACCCAGAAATATTACCTTGGGTTAAGAACTTTGCTTCAGGATGAGAACAGAAATTGTGCTCCGGCAGCGCAGCAGCAGCAGCAGCAGGAGGCCCCATTAGCTAAAGTGGTGCTTCAGGTTAAGAACAGTTTTAGGTTAAGAATGGACCTCCGGAACGAATTAAGTACTTAACCCGAGGTACCGCTGTATAAATATAAGAAAAGTCAAACATTACAAACTTCCCATTACAGGGCTACCTTCAGATGTCATCTCAAAGTTGTGCAGTTCTTTATCTCCTTGACATCTGATGGGAGGGCATTGCACAATTAATAAAAAAAACAACCAACAGTCTAAAACAACTTACAATTGCATATCCTCCAAGTGTCTTGATTTTCCAGGGACTGTCCCGGAATTACGAAAGCCATCCCAGCTTCTTCCTAAAGATAAACACCTCAAGTGTCAAAGGCCAGAGGAAAGAGTTGTGGTCAGCACTCACCAAAATCTGTATAATGAAGATGTCAGATGCACCTCTGTGGTGAAGGAGTTCTGCAGTTGAGGGGATGCTGCCCCCACCTCAAGTTTCTGAAGGTGGAGGAAAAACCAAGAGGCCCCCCTCTGCCAATCTTAACATCCAAGAGGGTCTGTAGACACTTGGGGGCCTGAACTGTATAGGCCAGGCATAGGCAGACTTGGCCCTCCAGATGTTTTGGGACTACAATTCCCATCATCCCTGACCACTGGTCCTGTTAGCTATGGATATAGCTAACAGGACCAGTATAGGCTTTAAATACTAAATTGAACACTTTGAATTGGGCCCAGAAATGAACTGGCAATCAGTGCAGCTGTTTCAAACCAAGGGTTGTATGAGATCTAAATGGAGCCTTGGTCAGCAGGCTACTTTCCACACACACACACACACACACACACACCCCTCTGTCTTCCAGCCAGCCAAGGAAGAGGCATTCTCAGATCTGAAGGACAAATTCCAGCCAGGCAGAAACACTTGAGGAGGGTGTGAAGCAAAGACAGAAGGTGTGTGGCCTGGGAAGAGAATTCAGGGCTAGAAAGAGTGTCTTGGAGGTGGCTTTTGTCCCACGGGTCTAAGCTTTCTCACCCCTGTGCTGGACCGAAAGGTGGAAGAGCAGCAGGATGAAGGCATGAAGCCATTGTGCTGTTGATCAAAAAGGAGATGCTCTCAGTATCCATACCAAGCACAGACTGAGGTTAGTGGCGTTGTGAGCCATTCATTCTAGTCAATCAGTCACCACTGCCTCTACCACTGAGCAACGGCCCTTAGGAACATAGGAACCTGAGTCAAACCATTGGTCCATTGAACTCAACATTGTCTACCCTGACTGGTAGCAGCTCTCCATGGTTTTAGATGGCGTTCTCTCCATACCTGGAGACATTCTGCTTGCAAAGCAGATGTTCTACCACTGAGCTATGGTCCTTCCAGTTACCTGCCTGGAGGAACTACCACCAGTCAAGGTAGATAGTACTGGGGTTGTACTGGATCAATTATGTGTCTCAATTACTGTCGGCTTCCTATGTTCCCACCCCTTGAATTGTGGCTTTGAACAGTAGCTTTTTTCAAAACTCATTGTCTTGTCTGCTACACTGAGTTTTGCTAGTGTCATTCTCAGTTTGTTCTCGGGCACGAATGCTTATTTATTTCCATTTGGGAAGCCTAATCTCTCTGCTTTCTTATGATTTATCACTCCAGCTGGCCCGACAATAATTGTTCTATTTCTGTTAAGGACATTTTTATCTCCAGCAGCATCAAGAGAATGGAAGTGAAGGCTCCATTTTTTAAAATATGTGTGGGGTGGGTATGTAATGAATATTTATAGTTCTCTAAAATATTTAGAATGTTTAAAAATATATATTTATATTTTCCACTCAGTGTAATTGCATTTGGATAGCGAATTCATGTTTTTATGGCTGAACATTTTTTGCTCCATTATAATATTTGTCTTGCAGAGTTCCCTATCTCCCCCCACTCCCATTTGTCATAGTCCCTTTTCTTCTGGCAAGTGCTGCTAAACAGCGTGGCTACATTGTGCTAGGCACTGCACAACACACTCACACTCACACTCACACAAAACACAAAACACAATCCATTTCCATAGAACTTGCACTATGATAAAAAAACACCCCAAAGTAAAGGACTTCATTAGCTTGCCTGCCCAGCATCCCTCTATCTCTCTATCATCTAACGAATTGCTACCCCACTCGTCCACCCAAAGCAGCAATTCCAACACTCAGCAGCACTCAGGAAACTAGACAACTGTCTGAGATGAATCATGGGAACAAAGATCGGCCCAGTCCACATATAAAGCTGAGTCTTTCAAATCCACACTTTACAAAATACTTTGAGAACCAAAACACAGCCATCCTTCACACTGATCTGAATTTTGCGATGCAGTTCTCCCAACAGTTCTTCCTTTGGCTAGGTCAAATATGCATCCATATAATTTAATAATAGGTAAAAGGTAAAGGTACCCCTGACCATTACGTCCAGTCTTGGATGACCTTGGCGTTGCGGCGCTCATCTCGCTCTATAGGCTGAGGGAGCCAGCGTTTGTCTGCAGACAGCTTGTGGGTCATGTGGCCAGCATGACTAAGCTGCTTCTGGCGAATCAGAGCAGCGCACGGAAACACCGTTTACCTTCCCGCCGGAGCGGTACCTATTTATTGGGTTGCACTTTGACGTGCTTTTGAACTGCTAGGTGGGCAGGAGCTGGGACCGAACAAAGGGAGCTCACCCTGTCATGGAGATTCGAACCGCCAACCTTCTGATCACCAAGCCCTAGGCTTTGTGGTTTAGACCACAGCGCCACCCACCCCCCTAATTTAATAATAATAATGATTTATTATTTATACCCTGCCCATCTGGCTGGGTTTCCCCAGCCACTCTGGGTGGCTTCCAACAAAAGATTAAAAATACATTAAAACATCAGTCATTAAAAACTTCCCTAAACAAGGTTGCCTTCAGATGTCTTCTAAATGTCAGATAGTTTTTTATTTCCCTGACATCTGATGGGAGGGTGTTCCATAGGGTGGGCACCACTACTGAGAAGGCCCTCTGCCTGGTTCCCTGTAACCTCACTTCTTGCAATGAGAGAACCACCAGAAGGCCCTTGGAGCAGGATCTCAGTGTCTGAGTTGAACGATGGAGGTGAAGATGCTCCTTCAGGTATACTGGGCCGAGGCCATTTAGGGCTTGAAAGATCAGCACCAGCACTTTGAATTGTGCCTGGAAACATACTGGGAGCCAATATAGGTCTTTCTGGACCGGTGTTATGTGGCCTTGGCAGCCACCCCCAATCACCAGTCCTGCTGCCGCATTCTGGATTAGTTGTAGTCCACTACCTCATTGGGTACACACACACATTCATTTACAGATCTGTTGCCACTGATCCATCCTTGTCCTCTACATGAAAGCCGACACTTCCTGATGATCTATCCCTGCGCCAGGTGGAAAAGATATAGATGACATTTTCAGATATGGCTCTTGAAGCGCAGCTTAGATGTCACTGCCAACACAAATATGCTTTGCTGTCAGGCATCCCTCTCCTCTGGAGAGCGAGACCACCTGCACAACAGCTAGCCAAGCAATGTCTTAACACAACTGTTTCTTTCGCTTCCAATCTAGGTTTTGAGAAGACGCCGGTTGGAAGTTGGCAATGGAAGTTGGCAATGGAAGCGTTTGGAAGTTGGCAATGCCAAGGGCTCAGGACAGCAATGTTGACAGTGAATGGGGAAGGAGTGAGAGCACGCTCTCATTTTGCAAACGGCCAGGCCGTCTTCAAAGGACACACTGCTGCTGAGATGAATGGGGCCCATGCAACTTGGGGACACGTCTCTGAGGGCAACACCATGTCTCTAAGGCTAAGGCAGCCTCAGTGACTAATCAGTCGAGTTCTTACAAATGCAGAGTGGGTAAGGTGTGGCAGCAGGACCAGTTCTGCCAAACAAAGCAGTCGACTGGGCATGTGTGGGGTAAGGCAATCTCATAGCTAGGTGCTGTATGATTTTTAAAATTGAATTTTTAATTGCTTTTTATTTCTTTATTGTGGGGGTCAGCAAACTTTTTCATCAGGGGGCCGGTCCACTGTCCCTCAGACCTTGTGGGGGGTCGGACTATCTATCTATTTATTTATCTATCATCTATCTATCTATCATCTATCATCTATCTATCTATCTATCTATCTATCTATCTATCTATCTATCTATCTATCTATCATCTCTATCTATCTATCTATCTATCTATCTATCTATCTATCTATCTATCATCTATCTAGCTATCATCTATATCTATCATCTATCTATCTATCATTTATCTATCTGTCATCTATCTATCATCTATCATCTATCTATCTATCTATCTATCTATCTATCTATCTATCTATCTATCATCTATCATCTATCATCTATCATCTATCTATCATCTATCTATCTATCTATCTATCTATCTATCTATCTATCATCTGTCATCTATCTATCATCTATCTATCTATCTAATGAACAAATTCCTATGCCCCACAAATAACCCACAGATGCATTTTAAATAAAAGCACTCTACCCATGTAAAAACACCGGGCAGGCCCCACAAATAACCCAGAGATGCGTTTTAAATAAAAGGACACATTCTACTCATGTAAAAACATGCTGATTCCCAGACTGTCCGCGGGCCGGATTTAGAAGGCGATTGGGCCGGATCCGGCCCCCGGGCCTTAGGTTGCCTACCCATGCTTTATTGCGTCACAATACAAACTCCATAGAAATAAGGGTAGCAATAAAAATACAATTAGAAATCAGTTCGGCTATTTAATGTGATGGATGTCCTGTCTGCCACCTTCAGCTACCAATGCCCAGGCGTGACACGGATCATCACTGGTGGCCTGTGGGCCACTGTTTGGGAATCTCTGGCTATGTCCTTCTTAAAGTGTGGCTACCAGGAATGAGCACAATAGTCCAAGTTCTGACTACAGTGGTACCTTGGTTTACAACCATAATCCGTTCTGGAGGTCCGGTTGTAAACCAAAACAGGTTGTAACCCAAGGCACGCTTTCATCAATGGGGCCTCCAAAAAAAATTGGTTGTAATCCAAAAAAAGGGACACGGACTTCCAGGTTTGATGTGGTTGGAATCCAAAATGGTTGCAATCCAAGATGGTTGCAAACCAAGGTACAGTGGATGCTCGGGTTGTGAACGTGATCCTTGCGGGATGCATGTTCACAACCCTCAGTGTTTTCAATCCGCGTCTGCATGTCTGCACACGGGCAGGTTGCGATCCGTCTCTTCTGCGCATGCGCAAAGCTTGATTTAGCGCTTCTGCACATGCGCAACTGCTGAAACCCGGAAGTAACCCATTCCAGTACTTCCGGGTCTCGGCGGTCCGTAACCCGAAAAAACGCAACCTGAAGCGGCTGTAACCTGAGGTATGACTGTACCACTGTAGTGCTGGACACTTAACCTCCATCCCCTCTCATTTCCCACATTGTGTATTGACGCAGGACTTCAAAGGCTATACGAAACAGAGTGATCACTGACCCAACCAAGATCTTCCTTCTCCACTCACCTTCACCCATCTCCTCTGGAAGTTTGTTTTCCAGACTTGTCAAGGCTTTAATTGTGAATTGTGGTTCCAAGGCAGGTTGGTGGTTAATGCCTCAGTTGAGAGAATATATTCCTTGAAAGATTAAAGTCCTTGTTCAACTTTAACTTCATTAAAAAACAGAAAAAACCACATTTGTGATCCTCTTAAGATATTTGCGTTGTGAATGGAGGTTGTAAAGGAAGATGGAAGGCTTGGTCACATAGCTTTCCTTCAGGGGGAACAGCTTGACCAATTTACATATTGATTAAATATTTTATATTTTAATGGATCTTCTGCACTCCCAAATGTCATGTCTTATTTTCAGCCTGAGCACTAACTGGCAGCGGGGACAAAATGAAATCTGCGTTTTGTTCCGATTTGGCCGATTCTTGAAGAAACTTCCCACAGGGGCTCAAGGATTCGAGCATCTCAAAACAAGTCCTTGCTGTAATCCATTTGTAGGGGACATGGATTTGTGCTGAGGTGCAAAAGTTTATGACCTTTCTTCAAGGCCTCTGGGTTGCTGCTGGAGCAGGTGAAATGTGGAAATCCCTGACACGGTGCTCTTTCAGGCAACTGGTTAAAAACATGGCCATCCAAAAAGGCCTGAGGGCCACAGTCACTCACAAACAACTTTACAGGGCGAAAGAGGGGCAGGGCCACAAATTCGACTGTCACATTTGTACACCACCCCCATGCTATGTGGTTGTGTTTTGGGATATGTTGCTTGAAATGTGCTTATTTTTTAAAAAATATTACTATAATGGTTATGTTTTGTGGGCTACTTTTTCAGCTTGGCTCCCAGTACGTTTCCAAGCACAAATCAAAGTGTTGGTGCTAACCTTTAAAGCCCTAAACGGCCTCGGCCCAGTATACCTGAAGGAGCATCTCCACCCCCATCATCCAGCCCGGACACTGAGATCCAATGCTGAGGGCCTTCTGGCGGTTCCCTCGCTGCGAGAAGCCAAGTTACAGGGAACCAGGCAGAGGGCCTTCTCGGTAGTGCCACCCGCCCTGTGGAACGTCCACACCATATGTCAAAATGAAAAACAACTACCATACTTTTAGAAGACATCTGAAGGCAGCCCTGTTTAGGGAAGCTTTTAATGTTTAATAGACTATTGTATTTTAATATTTTGTTGGAAGCCGCCCAGAGTGGCAGATGGGTGGGGTATAAATAACAAATTATTATTATTATTATTATTATTATTATTATTATTATACTCCTGCATCCACGCCATCCAGGAGATTGTAGCTGCAAAGATAAGAAAAAAGAGTTGATCCATTCTCTGGAGAGATCATTTCCTTGTTCTCGTGGGGAAGCCATTTTCAAAGGAACAGAAGCAAGCAGTTGTGTTGAAGCAGCACTGGGTTGAAATTTTGTGCCCCTAACAATTTTGCACCTGGGTCAACCGCCCATGCATCTCAGGTGTTAAGGGCCAGGATAAAGATGATGATTAGTAAGATTGTCAGTCAGAGTGACAGGTGTCCACTCTATTATTGGTCTCCAGGTCACATCTTTAGGTTAAAGCCAGTATAAGTGCAGCTTTTATGGACTTGTATAGAAGTCTGTTGTGGTTCCCCGACCTTGCCACCCTAGATATTGCGGAGCTACATTGGTGGCATAAGTTCTTTACATCCATTGCTAACTGGGTGACCTCTAATCACATCCCTTGTGTTTTTCCTACTGAGTTATGTTGTCTTCCTTTGGTCTCCTGTGGGGAGGAAATACTTCCTGTGAGAGGTGAGGCTGTGGTGGGGTTGGGGAATGGGGAACATAAAACCACCAGGACCTGAAAGTTCTTTAAATTTAAAATTTAATCTGTAGCTCATTTCCCAAAATAGAATGCTTTGCTCAGAAGGCTCAGCTCAAGGCTCGGTGTGCCTGAATATCCAGAAGGCTTGCTCATTACCCAAGTAACATTTAGACTCTTGGGCCCACTTTGGAACGAATTATTTTTAAAAACTCCACACATCTATGCAACAGGAGGTAGAAATCTCAGCTGTCTTCTCACCACAACACAGATTTAATTACCTTGGGAAATGACTGAATGGCTTTGCTACCTGTTAGAACTGGCATGATGGGGAGGAGCAAACAATGGTGGTAATTAAATCTTTATTAGCCAGAATCTCAGCACTGAGTGCCTTCTTGGGGAATCTAAGGACATCTATTTTTATATTCCGTCTCTCCCAATATGTCTTGGGAGCATCTCAGTTTCATGGGCAGCTGAGGAGGCAAGGAATGGATTTCTTTTTTTAAAAAATAAAAAATATGAGCTTCAAAGAAAGAAGCCACAGGGCGTTGCAGAAATGGAGGGGGACGGCTTGGTAATTTTTTAAAGAGATTTTTATGAAAGTGATACAAAACAGTACCAAAAATTAAACAATAAAGAGCAGTCAAACCAGGGGGCATTGGGATGCAGACCAAAAAGGAACCAGAGGGGGAAATTCATGTATCATGTAAATTACATAGAGGTAAAGGTAAAGGGACCCCTGACCATTAGGTCCAGTCATGGCCAACTCTGGGGTTGCAGCGCTCATCTCGCTTCTGGGTCATGTGGCCAGCATGACTAAGCCGCTTCTGGCGAACCAGAGCAGTGCACGGAAACGCCATTTAACTTCCCGCCGGAGCGGTACCTATTTATCTACTTGCACTTTGACGTGCTTTTGAACTGCTAGGTTGGCAGGAGCAGGGACTGAGCAATGGGAGCTCACCCTGTCATGAGGATTCAAACAGCCGACCTTCTGATTGGCAAGTCCTAGGCTCTGTGGTTTAACCGACAGCACCACCCGCGTCCCTTCAGTAGCACCTTAGAGACCAACTAAGTTAGTTCCGGGTATAAGCTTTCGTGTGCATGCACACTTCTTCAGGTATATATTTGTTGAGACATCATTAGATTCTCATCAGTCCCAATCATGCTGGTGGGGGCAGACTGCTGGAAAGCATGTGAGCATGTGATACCTTTGCTATAATAATAATAAAATAATAATAATAATAATAATAATAATAATAATAATAATAATAATTTATTATTTATACCCCGCCCATCTGGCTGGGCTTCCCCTGCCACTCTGGGCGGCTTCCAAAAGAATATTAAAATACTGTGATACATCAAACATTAAAAGCTTCCCTAAAACTTTGACATCTTCAGTGGTTGCCCACGTGTTGCTGAACCCTATTCAGCAATATGCAAAGCCCTGAAGAACTTCAAGTCTTCTAGGCCAGCCCTAGACTAGAAGACTGCCTGCTATGGTGGAGATTTGACAACCTGACCTCACCTTCTGCTCTTTAAGCAGGAGCAGGAGCAGGGACCGAGCAAGGGGAGCTCATCCCGTTGTGGGGATTCGAACTGCTGACCTTCTGATCGGCATGCCCTAGGCTCTGTGATTTAACCCACATCACCACCCACGTCCTCATAAATTACATAAATTAATGCAATTAATCCGATGTTCTGCTGACTTATTAAGTTATTTTGAAATGCCTGCACCCCTTTTTTGTGACGCTGAACAATAAAGCTGCCCACAACATGAAATGAGGCGGGTGTCCAATTAGAAAGCTAGAACGGTCAGAGTCGGCTGATCAGATCAACAGTTCCACCTCGCCCTTCCTCTTTAGGCCACAGGAGGCTTATCCCCCAACCATTTTATTTTTAGGCATCTTCACTGGACCCAGAATGGCACTGGGGAAACCCATTATCCAATGACTCAGATCTGTCCTAATGGGCATCTTGAGTCTCTTCGGCCCAGTATGGGGCTGAAGAGCCACTTAATATCCTGCCTGTTTCGCTCTGGAGCCTTCTGGCTCCTCTTTAAAGCAAAAAGAGAAAAAGGCTATAAATGTCTGGAGCTGCTGACTTGCAGCCAAAGCCATCAGAATGTGCTTGCTGCTCATTTCAGCCTCGCCTCCTCCAGCTTGGCTCACTCTTTCTCCCCTGCCTGCTGCCTTTATCCCTGCAAAGGGATAAGCCCCAAGGTGCTGGGTGTAATTAAGCCTCCAGCCACCAGCATTTCAGGCTCGTTAATGCCCCATCCATCTCCATTCCCAGCTTCCCATTCCTGCAACACATTGTGACGTTATGATAATGCCTCCCTGAACCCCCAACTGAGTGGGGTTTGCATCCTCTCCTATCCCATCTCTGCCCTTTCACATGCAAAGCTTTATTTTAGAATCTAAGGTGGCAAAGTCCTCCTTTTTTTAAGAACATAAGGAAAGCTTGGTGGATCAGGCCAGTGTTATAAGAATTTTAAGGTCATATATATAAAAATAAATAAATGTCCGTAACTGTATATATAAACCACATGTCTGAAACCCCACAAAAAAGGTCCGGAACAAATTGACCTCAAATATTTCTCTGCAAGGTCAAAGTGGGAAACCTCCCCATTGTCTCTTTCCTCACAAATCCTAGTTACAGGTAAGTAGCCGTGTTGGCCTGCCATAGTCGAAACAAAATAATAATAAAAATTCCTTCCAGTTGCACCTTAGAGACCAGCTAAGTTTGTTCTTGGTATGAGCTTTCATGTGCATGCACACTTCTTCAGATACACTTGCACTTTGACGTGCTTTCGAACTGCTAGGTTGGCAGGAGCTGGGACCGAGCAACGGGAGCTCACCCCGTCACGGGGATTCGAACCGCCAACCTTCTGACTGGCAAGCCGTGGGCTCTGTGGTTTAACCCACAGTGCCACACGCTAATTCCCAGACCAACCGCGGGCCGGATTTAGAAGGCGATTGGGCCAGATCTGGCCCCCAGGCCTTAGTTTGCCTACCCATGCCTTACCAAGATAATCATGACAAAAGAGCCCTCTGTATACGCTGACCCTTCAAGCTGCAAAGCCCTGTTTAGTTAGCCTTTGCAGGAAGTAAATCTCTACTACATGCATCAAGATGATCAGTGTAAATAATAATTCAGGACTAAGAGGCACTTGGGGGGCTGGGGAGATAAAAGCCCTCACAGGGGTGGTTGGGGGTTAGAAGAAGAAGTTCTGCTAAGCTTGTTTCCCCTTCAAGAATGGCAGAGACTGTATATTGCATGCACACACACACACACACACACACACACATTTCCAAACCTGAAAATATATAAAACCTCCCAGGATTAGTCATGGATTTACAAATGGGATTTGTACTCCCTCTGTCTCCGCCAGCAACTTTCATTCTTTTGATGGAACATCATCATATTTCCCCCTTCTCCCTGCTTTCCTTTCCTCCCCTCTTTCCTCCTCTTTTTCTGTGCATGTCTGGTAGTGTGGCAGAATTTTTTTTGTGTGTGTTTGGTGGGGGGGACCGTTTACTTGAATGCTCATATCTCTGAGAAGCAGACATGAAGGAAAGCTTTTAAATAGGAAATTGAAAGCCTTGTACTGCCCAACATTTCACAGCACCCCCGCTCCACCATCACCTCTCTCTCTTTGCTGAGTTTTCTGTTTAATTCAGGATGGGGGACAGAAAGAGAGGGTGACAGTGACATCAAGTCAAAGGCGTAATCTCCATTTGCAAGTTTGCAGTGAGGGGATCTTAATCCCCTCTGAGCACATCCCTAATCTCTCCTCCTCTTCAATAAATGAGTCTCTCTCTTTTCCCCGAAATGCACATAGTTTAAGAATGATAATTCAACCCCACACCCATCGATGTTAAAAGGCAACCTTGTTGTTTACTTCCATCATAGGATGACAGAACTCTGCAGCTGTTTCGATGGCAGGGCTTAACTCGAGAGTTCAGGGAAACAAGAAGAGAAAAGAGTGTCTTTGATCGGAAGCAGAGTGCTTTTTTTATTCAGTGCCCAAGAATGACGAAAAATAAAATTAAAAAAATGCATTAGCAATTCAGCATTAAAGCTATGGCTCTCCCAGTAGTGATGTATGGAAGTGAGAGCTGGACCATAAAGAAGGTTGATCACCGAAGAATTGATGCTTTTGAATTATGGTGTTGGAGGAGACTTTTGAGAGTCCCATGGACTGCAAGAAGATCAAACCTATCCATTCTTAAGGAAATCAGCCCTGAGTGCTCACTGGAAGGACAGATCCTGAAGCTGAGACTCCAGTACTTTGGCCACCTCATGAGAAGAGAAGACTCCCTGGAAAAGACCCTGATGTTGGGAAAGATGGAGGACACAAGGAGAAGGGGACGACAAAGGACGAGATGGTTGGACAGTGTTCTCGAAGCTACCAGCATGACTCTGACCAAACTGCAGGAGGCAGTGGAAGACAGGGGTGCCTGGCGTGCTCTGTGTTAGGATATTTCCGTTCCACCTTAAAAGGGAGCAGGCTTTGTGAGTCAGAGTCTGCGTATTTCCTGTTCACAGGATGTTTATGTTTTCTGTTGCTTTCGTTTTCTCTCTGTGTCGCAGACACTAAAAGCAGTCAGTCATGTTTTTCTGTGTTCTGATCAACACTGAATAAACTTGTAAATAATGCTCTCCTGACTGCAACTTTTGGCTGTGCATTATCTGCTGATAGAGTGTGCATGAGCTCTAGAATGTGGCAAGATATTTTCTAGAAACTCATGTCGCTGCGTGCCTACGGGAGGTCGATGGATCGTCCGGCAGACGGCTTGGGGGCCTTGATGGACTTTATCTCCCTGGCAGTATCCCAACACTCTGGTCCATGGGGTCACGAAGAGTCGGACACGACTAAACAACTAGAGAACAACAACAATTTGGTGACAAGGACTGCACTTCCAAGGAGGTCCATCACAATTCTGGCCAGTCATATGGTCTGAAGCATGTGAAGATTCAACCTTACTGAAGCAAAGCAGGTGAGAATCTGGTCAAGGAAGATTGTCTGGGATCTCTTTGAATCCAGTTGGGACCCTACCCTGCACAGCCATCCCATGTACAATACGATACGATACAATAATCTTTATTGTCATTGTCCCATACAGAACAACAAAATTGAAAAACTCTACATCAAAAACCAACAAGCCTGCTATCCCAGCTATCCAAGCCTGGTTAGCCCCCCAAAAACTCTGATACCCCTTAATTAAATACAATATACTCCCACAGAGACTACCTTAAAGGTAAAGGGGACCCCTGACCATTGGGTCCAGTCGCGGCCGACTCTGGGGCTGCAGCACTCATCTCGCTTTATTGTCCGAGGGAGCCGGCATACAGCTTCCAGGGTGGCCAGCATGACTAAGCCGCTTCTGGCGAACCAGAACAGCGCACAGAAACGCCGTTTACCTTCCTGCTGGAGCGGTACCTATTTATCTACTTGCACTTTGACGTGCTTTCGAATTGCTATGTTGGCAGGAGCAGGGACCGAGCAACGGGAGCTCACCCTGTCGCGGGGATTCAAACCACCGACCTTCTGATCGACAAGTCCTAGGCTCTGTGGTTTAACCCACAGCGCCACACACGTCCCCAGAGACCATCTTACACTGTGTTTAAAACCAAAATCGCATTTGGATAAAAACTGTTTCTCAGGCGGCTAGTCCTAATCTTTATAACCCTGTACCTTCTTCCAGAAGGCAGAAGCTGAAAGAGATCATTTCCGGGGTGCGTCCTGGAATTCAGCTATAAAGCTGAAAATAAAACATTTTAAGTGTGTTTTAAGTACAATATACAATGTGACACTAGATGGAGATTGTGAGCCTTATGGAAAATTCAATGTATTTTTTTTAACACTTCAGAAAAGCATTTTCAGGTTTTTATATGTGTGTAGATTCCACCCTGGGCAGTTTACAGCAGCTACAGGGATCCTGCAACCTTTCAAATGCTGCTAGACTACAGCTCTCATCATCCCTGTTCATTGGGGTTGATGGGAGTTGCAGTCCCACAACATTTGGGGGAGCACTGATGTTTCCAATGCCTGCTGTAACTTTCCCTTTTGGACTCTAGAGCAACCCCTATTTAAATGAACATGAGCCCTGCAAGAACATTTGAATTTGCCCTTGCACAGTTCCAAAATGATTTCCACATGGGTCTTGCACTGGAAAACACCCCACTGGCCCAGGAGCCCTTGAAAGTCCGGCTCTTTGTGTGCATTTCAAAATGTCTCTTCCTGAAGACGGAATAATAAAACTGGCAGGTCAAAAATAATAATAATAGTGTATATATGTATATATATATATATATATATATATATATATATATATATAAAATCAAAGACCAACTTAATCTCTGAAAAGTGATGGGTTTTGCAAATCCTGCTTTGAAATGGTAATTTGTTAACTTCTTTTAAAGATAAAAATGCAATTAGCTCATTCTTTCATTCCTTCTTTCCCACGTGGGGAAAAAAAATCCCATACATCTCGTGGCATCACATCTTTTTGCTCCAGTGTCAAATCTCTATCATCTCTGCTTCAATCAAAACCTCGCTTTGCAGTGAAACCACAGCGCACAGCCAGGGTTTCCCTCTTCTCCTTATTTTAGCGGGGGGGGGGGGCTGGTTGCAAAACCGTGGAGTCCTACAGAGCAGGAATTTTGACTTTCAGAAAAGTGTGCGTGCATGAAATCCAAATCACAATGTGTGATTTGAAAGTCTCTAAATCAGGAAGGATTCCATGTGCTCTGGGTAGCCATTACTGCGTGCCCAGGTGGAATAATGACTCGTGACACGTGTTATGGGATTAAAATTTGGCCACAACTTTATTGAACTTTCAGATTTAGGAAGACCTTGGTTTAGGCATTAGACATTTATCCCTCCCAGTCCCCAGCTGGGGATCTGGGGCACATCAGGGTTAATCAATCTGTCTGGGGATTCGGCTGGCTCTGGAAGGCATATGTTTAAGCAGAGAGCCCCCCTCCCATTTCACTGCCACACAGGGGAGAGCACTGACAACCTTTCAGCGTATGGCCAGTGACTCCCCTCAACACAACTCCTTCAACGGGGAGCCCTGGGATCGCCATCGTGGGGGGGGGGGCGTGTGTCACTGCTTCACGCCCCCCCCCCCCAATTAGGGAAGATAGACTAAAGATAGATCAAACCTATCCATTCTGAAGGAAATCAGCCCTGAGTGCTCACTGGAAGGACAGATCCTGAAGCTGAGGCTCCAAGACTTTGGCCACATCATGTGAAGAGAAGACTCCCTGGAAAAGACCCTGATGTTGGGAAAGATGGAGGGCCCAAGGAGAAGGGGACGACAGAGGACGAGATGGTTGGACAGTGTTCTTGAAGCTACCAGCATGAGTTTGACCAAATTGCAGGAGGCAGTGGAAGACAGGAGGGCCTGGCGTGCTCTGGTCCATGGGGTCACAAAGAGTCGGACACGACTAAATGACTAAACAACAACAGACTAAAGGATTCCACCCAAGGCCTGAAACTGCCAAAGTATACACTTCTGGGTTTGCTGTGTTCACAACCCGAAAGTAACATTACCTGAAGGTAACGTAACCCAAGGGTCCACCGTATTTAGATACCTCCCATGTGACCAGAGTTAACCAATCACACGAGAGTTACTGGGGAACATTCCAGAATTTATCACACAGCCATGTATTTAAGCAGTCCCAATTTCAGTAAATTAAATCACTATACTTAACAGCCAAGTGGGTGACCCTCACTCACTGGCAGAGGAAGGGGTGCGTGGTGGGTGAGGTCCACCCCAGGTGTCATCCCTGGTGGGGGGGTGACATCGCCGCACCCCCCGGATGCTCACTGCTCACTGCGCCCCCTTGGGATGCACAGCATGTGTGCCACTTGGGGGGCTGGAGCAGCTAGCTCTGCCTCTGCCCTCGCTGACTCCTGCGGGACCAAGTTCCACACTTCTTTTTTTTAAAAAAAATATTTTTTAAAAATTGATTTTTACAAATAATTTCCAAAAATCATATCACATACTTTCTTATCTTATACAATGCTTTGGACTTCCATCAACCACATCTGAAGATTTCCCCATCTTTATCACTTAATCTACATTTCTTAATTTCTCTATTACTTTTCAGTATCCTTAACTAATAACTCTCTTCAAAGGATGCGGGTGGCACTGTGGGTTAAATCACAGAGCCTAGGACTTGCCGATCAGAAGGTCGGCGGTTCGAATCCCTGTGACACGGTGAGCCCCCATTGCTCAGTCCCTGCTCCTGCCAACCTAGCAGTTCGAAAGGACGTCAAAGTGCAAGTAGATAAATAGGTACCGCTCCGGCGGGAAGGTAAACGGCGTTTCCATGCGCTGTTCTGGTTTGCCAGAAGCAGCTTAGTCATGCTGGCCACATGACCCGGAAGCTGTACACCGGCTCCCTCAGCCAGTAAAGCGAGATGAGCACCACAACCCCAGAGTCATCCGCGACTGGACCTAATAGTCAGGGGTCCCCTTTACCTTTAATAACTCTCTTCATAATCTTCTCTGCAACACTTTGCATAGTTCTCCTTACAAAACTTCTTGCAGTCCTACTAGTGTAATCTGTTTATTACAATTGCTTTTCAAATAGTTCGGATATTTACTCCAGTCCTCTGAGAATCTCTGGTCCTGCAGTTTTCGGATCCTTCCTGTCATCTTATCTAATTCTGCATAGTCCATTAATTTCATCTGCCATTCTTCTTTTGTGGGTAGTTATTCTTGTTTCCAAGTTCCACACTTCAACCATGCACCGTACGAAGAAGGACTCTTTCATCTCTCTTGAATATTCCAACATTCACTTTAATCGGAAGTCCCCAACTACTATAAGAGGGGATGGGGAAGCCTTTTCTCTATCTGATTTCTCCACGCCACGCCTAATTGCACGCCGTTTCTATCATGCTGCCTTCCGGCAATAATTTATTTATTTGTTCAATTTGCAGCCCGGCCTTCATCGCACAACGAGCCCCCAAAGCTGGCAGCACCACGAAAACAATACATAAGTAATCTGTAAACATCCATTAAATAAAGCGAAGGGGAAAATTGCCTGCATGTCTTCTGTCAACTGGAAGCTGCACAATGGAATTACAGCCGGCCTCGCCACCCCCAACCCCCCGCCCTCTACTCAAAAGGCCACGCAAAGAGGTCAGGCTTGTTTATCCCTTAGCTATTTATTTATTTATTATGTTTCATTGCTTTGCCAACAACAGCAACAACAGCGACCAAAGGGCAAACATCCCGGAAAGAAAGAATACAGAGAATGTAAAAATGGAAAGCGTTGCAGTTTGAGAGGGCAGTGGGACAAAGATACAGCATGGCTCCAAAGGGATAATAAAGTATTAACTTGCATGACAATTTCCTTTACAAATAATAAAGATATATAACACACCCAAAAAGCATTCTCCAACTGTGAGCGCCATTGTTATCGAGAATATATGCTGAAAACGCACCTCTTCACTCTGGCTTCTGACTCGTGATGTGTATAGTTTGGGAACCCAGCACATTTCTGGGATTGCGAATTGTTCTGAACTGTTCTTCATATTGTGTTTCGATATTAACCTTGTGTTTTAATTGTAGCAGAGGCTCCAGATTCTCCAGAGGATTGGTGGGCCGGTGTGATGTTGCAGGACATCCTCTGAATATGGAGGGGCCCAGTCCTCTTAAAAAATTATATTTTGGGGGCTTAAACTGCCTCAGCCCTTTGGAGTCAGTGCCAATGAATGGTAGTAACATGCCCTTAGGGCGTAGGGTGGGTTATTAACAACAACAACAACAACAATATTTCTAAAGCTCTAAGCTTAGGGCACAAAGGTAAATTATCTATTTGTTCCTCCTACCATTTTCCTCTCTGATCCTGCCATCCATTGGTAAGTGGCCCCTGGGAGGTTGTCTCAAATAGAATGTGGCCCTCATATTGAAGAAGTCCCCCACACCTCCAGGCTATCTTATCAACACAACCTAATATTTTGCACTTTTGTTGTTGTTGTTTAGTCGTTTAGTCGTGTCCGACTCTTCGTGACCCCATGGACCAGAGCACGCCAGGAACTCCTGTCTTCTACTGCCTCCTGCAGTTTGGTCAAACTCATGCTGGTAGCTTTGAGAACACTATCCAACCATCTTGTCCTCTGTCGTCCCCTTCTCCTTGTGCCCTCCATCTTTCCCAGCATCAGGGTCTTTTCCAGGGAGTCTTCTCTTCTCATGAGGTGGCCAAAGTATTGGAGCCTCAGCTTCAGGATCTGTCCTTCCAGTGAGCACTCAGGGCTGATTTTCTTCAGAATGGATAAGTTTGATCTTCTTGCAGTCCATGGGACTCTCAAGAGCCTCCTCCAGCACCATAATTCAAATGCATCAATTTTTCAACAATCAGCCTTCTTTATGGTCCAGCTCTCACTTCCATTTTGCACTTTAGGGTAGACTTTATTCAGTCCAAAACATTAGGTTGACATGCTTGGCTTTTGAATGCTTTAAGAACACAAAGAAAGCCTGTTGTATCAGGTCAGTGGCCAATCAAGTCTACCACCCTCTTCTCACAGTGACCAACCAGACGTCTGTGGGAAACCTGCAAGCAAACACAAGAGCCCTCTTCCCCCTGGCAACCAATATTTAGATGCACTGCTGCTTACAACAATGGAGGCAAAGTATAGCCACCATGATTAGTGGCCCCCAGTAGCCATCTCCTCCATGAATTACCATAATCTAATCCTTTTTCATTTTTTTTAATAAGATATTTATTAAGATTTTTTAAAATATTACAATAAAAATGAAAAAAATAACAGAAATACAAAATAAAAATGGTTAAAAACACACAGATTTTCCATTACTTATTTTCCTTTAGCTTGTTTCCCGGACCTCCTCATACCTCCCTTTTTTGTATTCCACTTCAATCTGTTGGTTCAGCAAATCCTTACCCTCTTTAATTATCCTAATCCTTGATCTTAAAAATAATAGCATTAGATTTTTACCTATTTATAACCCGTTTTTCATATTCCCTTGAAGCATTACAGCTGGAAACCACTTAATTTCTATCCAACACCATTCTAACATTCATTAATTTTCCAATATTTCTGTAGATAATCTTTGAATTTCTTCCACTCTTCTTCCACCGACTCTTCTCCCTGGTCTCGGATTCTGCCAGTCATTTCTGCCAGTTCCATATAGTCCATCAGCTTCATCTGCCATTCTTCCAAAGTGGGTAAATCTTGTGTCTTCCAATACTTTGCAATGAGTATTCTTGCTGCTGTTGTGGCGTACATAAAAAAATCCTTTTTCAGAGGCATCACTGCTTCCTGTGGCAGTGAGTTCCATAGTTCAACTATGCACTGTCTGAAGAGGGACTTTTTAGCATCTGTCCTGAATCTCCCAACATTCATTTTCGTTGGCCGTCCATGAGTTCCATTGTCAAGCTTTGCTCAAGAGGTCTTCTGCGATTCATAACCATGCATGTTACAGCACAGGCCAAGCAAAATAGTTGCTGTCTCTATTCCCCTGCTGAATGGTGAGAGTGGGGCCATATTTTACCCAAAGTACACAGTGAGGATCATTAGCTTTCCCATTCAGCTTCATCAGATGGCAACCCAGGAGGGAGCTTCCTAAATTTAGTTTAGCTGTCTTTTAATGGCCCTGAACTCCATGATCTTTGGGTTGGTGGGAGAGAATCTACGCACAACCAGGAGGTCCATCATTATGTTCTCTGGGACCTAGGGGCAGGAGAATATGCCAATTCCAGTTTCTTCCAGCTTTTCATTTTTGAAATCTCCAGTACAGTTCTCCACATTTCCACATCAGTTTGTGTGTTGTTGTTGTTGTTGTTTTTCTAAAAAAAGATCTCATGAAAGTTCATCGCATTTCACTGTGAATCTTGTAGCACTTTTGTCTAATAGACCATTTTTTCAGAACATTTCACCCATGCCTAGAAATGCAACACAAAAGGAAGACTGGATGAGCCCAGAGACTATCATGGCTATCCCTTTGAGATGTGTAAAAACTGTGAATCAGGAATACAGAAAACTGCCCTTCACATTCGAAGGTGTGTTGAAAAATATGCTCAACTCTGCCTGGTTTTTGTGCTGATGTCTCCTCATCTGCAAACAAGGGGCCTTGGTGTTCCTTCAAAGGATGGGAACCATGACACTTTGCACATAGGGAAGATTTTGATGTTTGGTGTTCTACGGTGTTCTAATATTTTCCTGGAAGCCACCCACAGTGGCTGGGGCAAACCAGTCAGATGCACAGCATATAAATAATAAAATGGTTGTTGTTATTGTTGTTGTTGTTAGAAAATAATAATAATAATAATAATAATAATAATAATAATAATAATAATAATTTATTTATACCCCTCCCATCTGGCTGGGTTTCCCCAGCTACTCTGGGCGGCTTCCAACAAAATATTAAAATACAATAGTCCGTCAAACATAAAAGCTCCCCTAAACATAGAATCATAGAATTGTAGAATTAGAGGAGATCCCAAGGGACATCTAGTCCAACCCCCTACAACAGGGGTAGGCAACCTAAGGCCTAATTCCCTTCTCAATCCAGCCAGCAGACGCTCCGGGAATCAGCTAAACATTAGGAAGAACTTCCTGACAGTAAGAGCTGTTCAACAGTGGAATTTGCTGCCAAGGAGTGTGGTGGAGTCTCCTTCTTTGGAGGTCTTTAAGCAGAGGCTTCACAACCATATGTCAGGAGTGCTCTGATGGTGTTTCCTGCTTGGCAGGGGGTTGGACTCGATGGCCCTTGTGGTCTCTTCCAACTCTATGATTCTATGATTCAGTGTGTTTTTACATGAGTTAGAATGTGTCATTTTATTTAAAATGCATCTCTGGGTTATTTGTGGGGCCTGCCTGGTGTTTTTACATGAGTAGAATGTCTGCTTTTATTTAAAATGCATCTCTGGGTTATTTGTGGGGCATAGGAATTCGTTCATTACCCCCAAAAAATATAGTCCGGCCCCCCACATGCTCTGAGGGACGGTGGACCGGCCCATGGCTGAAAAAGGTTGCTGACCCCTGCCCTACAATGAAGGAATTTGAACTAAAGCATCCATGACAGATGGCCATCCAACCATCATCATCATCATCATCATCATCATCATCATCATAATTTGCACTCTTTCCTTTACCAGTTATGTAGCAGGTCTTGGTTGGGCAAGGAAGGGGCGGTTAAAAATTACAGCCCCACCAACACTAGAAATCAGCAGCCGCCTTCTTTCCTACGGGATGGTTTGCGAAGAAAAACAGAAACGAATTACATGCAACCGTAAACTTAACTTTGTTCTTGGCTTTATTAATCACTGTGCTTTATCGCTGTATTTTACACCTTCTCAAACACTGCCAAATAAAACTCAATTAAGCTTCAAAACCAACTCCGCTCCTCTTTTCCCCTCCCCTTCCCCCTCTTTTCCTGCAGCAATTAGCATTGCTGTTCTTTGTATCCTCTGGGTTAATTTAATTTGCATCTTCCTGGGTAGGGAACCTATCAAGCGGATAGAAACAGTTCAAGGAGCCACATTGCAATTTCGGAGGATTGCATTCTAGCACGTCCTGCTGAAAGTCTTTCTTTGGCATGGCTGGCCTAGGTGGAATTGGACGCTTTCTGGTGCCCACGAGGCAAAATGCGGCAGAAGGAATAGATGTCTCAAACCTTTAATTTTTCATCACCACAAAGTGGCTTCATGAGTGTTCCAGGAGACGATATTGGCACGGCACTTCAGCATGGTAATTAAAAGTTTCCATGTGTCAAAGCAATCCAGGGATGGGGGTCAGGCAGGCGGGCCATGGCAAAATCTCTCGGTCTCCTCTGTGTCAGAACACATGGAGGCATTATTGAGCTGAGTACAAAGCAGAGCACAGAGTTATAAGTCCTTGGAAAGAAAGGGAGAAAGGAAGAAAGAGAGGGCGGGGGAAGGAACGTGTCAATATTTATGAGGCCTTCTAACATCTTGCTAAATCAGTTTGGGGAGTTGAATCCCAGACAAATTCAGCTTTGATTTCATTTTAAATGGAGGTCCCTTCTTGATGTATTCAGAGGGGAAATGCAACCAGTATATATCAACAGACTGATCCTAAGAATTGGGTTATGCCGGAATAATCAGAGCACGCTAACACAAGCTGCAAAGCCCTCTGTCGGCCAACCTGCCCAGGTGCTTAGCATCACAAACTCAGCAAAGGCCTAAGGATGTACAGAGCTTGCATTTGACATTCCTAAAACTTATGTGCTTTCCTGGGAACTTCTCTGAATACTGTATTCAAGCAACCACTTCCCAATTCCCCTTGAATATTTAGGTGAACCCTCGTGGAAACTGTAGTCTCGGGCCTTAGCAGCTTTGCCTATTTCATGGAAACTTTATATTAAATAGTGGGTGGACATAGCAGACAACTCAAGAGATTTCTCCAAGTAGTTCTTTATAAGTAAGCTGGAACTGAACTGAACAGCAAACAGCTCAGCTGGCCTGCTTTTAAAGGCAGTCAGCTGTCAACATTGTAACAACCACCACCCTTGGTTTCCCGCCTAAATTAACTGATGTGGACCTGAGTGAAAACTATATACACGATACCCTTGGTGGCCAGGGTGAGAACTTCAATACATAACACTTTATGCATCAGATTTCAAGTGGGACAATAGCAGTAGGATATCCACAGCTCATGGGATGCGGGTGGCACTGTGGGTTAAACCACAGAGCCTAGGACTTGCCTATCAGAAGGTCAGCGGTTCGAATCCCCATGACAGGGTTAGCTCCCGTTACTCGGTCCCTGCTCCTGCCAACCTAGCAGTTCGAAAGCACATCAAAGTGCAAGTAGATAAATAGGGACCACTCTGGTGGTAAGGTAAACGGCGTTTCCGTGCGCTGCTTTAGTTTGCCAGAAGCGGCTTAGTCATTCTGGCCACATGACCCAGAAGTTGTACGCCGGCTCCCTCGGCCAATAAAGCAAGATGAGCGCCGCAACTCCAGAGTTGGTCACGACTGGACCTAATGGTCAGGGGTCCCTTTACCTTTATGGTTTATAGTGAATGAGCAGCATGCTGTCACCTCAGGTAGCAGAATCCCATGGGACAGAGATCCCATGGGCACGTGGCAACTGAGTCTTTGGCTGGGGGACGTCAGCACTGGGCTGCTGGTGGGAGACAGCACCTTCCTGTTATGTCTCAGGCTGCAGAACAGGGTGGGCCATCCCTGCTAATGAGGTCAAGGGTGCAGTAATCTGACCCCAAGTTTAGGCAGTCAGATGCCATTTGAGATCCCACAAGCAGGGTGGGGTGCAATCCCCATGATTTGCTATTCACACCCCACATTCAGAGGCTCGACATTGCCAATATCCATTGTATCAACCTTCCTTCTGAGACCTTTTCTCTGAGATTTTGAGCACTCCTGTTTGAACAGCATAGCTGTTAGGAGCCACCATAAGATGCTACCTTATCTCAAATCAAACCATTGGTCCATCAAGCTCAGTAGAATCATAGAACCAGTTGGAAGGAACCCTAGGGGTCATCTAGTCCTTGCAATGCAGGAATCTACCCTGGAATGGCAATGGGTCTCCAACCAGCAGTGCAAGTGATCGGTGATGTTGGACCACAAATCCCATCAACCTCTTGAGGGCCCCAGATTCCCCATTCCTGAACTATGATTTGGTTTGGGGTGCTAGACAAACATTTTCACCTATAACTGGTTTGTGGTCAAATACTTGGACACCCACTGCATGCGAAGACAGGCTCTGGTGGATTGAGATGATGAGGCCAATTGTGGGTCCAATGGTCAAGAAGGTGGTTTCTGCTGTAGAAGGAAATTGGGAGCAGATGGGACTCGTCCACCTGGGAAGGTAGCCCATGTAGGAGAAGGAAAACTCTGATCCTAAACTTCTGTTGCTTTCTGGGATATCTTCAGGAGAAGAAAAGGCTAAGGAGTAAACCCTACAAAAGGTGGAGTGGAGTCCCTAAGACGTTTTGATTGTGTTTTGTACACCACCTTCTGGAATCTCCTGCAGCCAAGCTGGTGCTGAACATATTGCTCTGCTTTCCTTTGGATCACATCAGTGAGGCCTAGGCAGGGGTTGTGTCTCCTGGTCAGGCCAGGACCTCCACACAAACTGTCCAGCCTTGTGCTCTGGGAGTTCACATCGGTGCTACTAACACAGCAGTTTGGCTTCACCCCTGGAGAAACACTCCATTGTCTCTTGAGACAGATGGATGCCGACCAAAGGCCAGCTACTTCATGCAGCCAAGAATATTATCATCTGCAGGTGTTAACTCACTTGTAAAACTCTTGTCATTTTCTAGCAGTGGTAGTAAGAAAGGTTGTTTGTCTCTTAGCTTGCAGAAGTCAGGGGCAAGTCTAGCAGTGTAGCACAAGAAAGGGAGAGGAGTCCCATTCTCCACGAATTCCCCAGAAATATGTCAGCTCCTTGAACACACAGCCTGCTTTTAACACTGCACACAATTCATTCTCCATAGCCAAGATTCATGTCCCTATCAAAATCTGCATCCCTCCCAAATGTAAGCAATAATTCCACCTTGGAATATGGAGCATTGCTTTCTCCTCGCTCACCTCTTTGCAGGCGTGCAGATTCTATCTGTTTTAGCATGAAAACAGGCTGTGGAGTCAGCACGCAGCAAGCCCTGCACTTCAGTGGCCAATTAGAATAACAAAACAAATCATTTTCCTAACTCCTCGGTCTTTTATGGGTTACAAAACTCCAGCACGGTTCAGGCGTGTTAAGCTGTGCCGGCAAACAGCTTCCTTTAGCATCACAAATGGAAGAGATAATGCCTTCTGTCTTTGAGTGTGCTGGTTAATAAACAGCTGCTAAGACAGGTGCTGTGTTTAATCAACCACAGAAAGCTATTTATTGTGTGGCAAGAGCGAAATTATGCAAAGATTTGCTTTCAGGGTGCATGTACAGAAGTGAGAGATATAATGCCAGTCAAATTGCTCCAATATTATTACCGGCGTTTGTATAATTTACGTTATTGGTTCCCAAACCAGGGCTGACACTTAACATGGCACATTTGTGGTGCGGGGAGAATCCACACTGATGCTGCAAGAAAACAAGCCTAAGCGATCCCAAGAGGGAGCGTAACAATGGGTGAAATATTTATGTGTGAGAATGGCCAGGGGCTAAAATCTTAACTGTGTGGAAGTGACTGGACTTTGAGAAAACCTGGATTAGAACTAGAATTCAAATAATTTTGTAGCTTTATGTCAGGGGTCAGCAAACTTTTTCAGCAGGGGGCCGGTCCACTGTCCCTCAGACCTTGTGGGGGCCCCAGACTATATTTTGAAGAAAAAAATATGAACAAATTCCTATGCTCCACAAATAACCCAGAGATGCATTTTAAATGAAAGCACACATTCTATTCATGTGAAAACACCAGGCAGGCCCCACAAATAACCCAGAGATGCATTTTATATAAAAGGACACATTGTACTCATGTAAAAGCACACTGATTCCTGGACCATCCGTAGGCCGGACTGAGAAGGCGATTGGGCCGGATCCAGCCCATGGGCCTTAGTTTGCCTACCCATGCTTTATGTCATTAAATCCACAATCCAATACTCATGAGCAAACAGCAAGAAGCATACATGATCCATATCCATTTGAAATAGCAACACAACTGAAACAAAATAACAACAACAACAACAATAATATATTTATACCCCGCTCATCTGGCTGGGTTTCCCCAGCCACTCTGCGCGGCTTCCAACAGAATATCAAAATACAATCGTATATTAAACATTAAAAGCTTCCCTAAACAGGGCTGCCTTCAGATGAGTGCACATGAAACACTCAGATCTTGAAGTGGCCCCCAGACTGCTATATAAATGCATTTTGTGAAGCTAGAAGAATGAAATAAATAGTGGAATTGCCACAAGTCTACAGTTCCGCCTCCATTTCTGCAGATTAACCCCCAAGAAGTTTGGTAGAGATAGAGGCAGAGGGGACAGAGCACCTTAGCTTGGTTCCATAAACATCACAGGCATGGTTGGTGGCTGTTTCCATATTGCAGAATTCCCTCGCAAAGAATGTTAGATTGACTCCCTGTGTTATCATCTTCCCTCCAGCAGGCTAAGAAGACCTTCCTCTTCAGACATGCCTTTGGAAACTAATATGCAGATGATGCTGATCAGTATTTTAATGCTGGGTCTAAATGTGTTTTATTGTATCTTAACCACTGATGTGCTTATTTTATAATGATGTTTTTCATAGAATCCTAGAATTGTCCAGTTGGTCATCTAATCCAATCCCCTCAGCTACAGAAAACACCACAACTCCTGGGGAACACCTGTTGCTTTTTAAAATGTTGTAACCCACCTTGAATCCCAATTTGGGAGAAAGGCAGGATATAAATACATTGATGATGATGATGATGATGATGATGATGATGATATTGGTAATAATCTATCAACAGATCATTCCCCATCACCACTTTTCATTTAGAGAATTCATTTCTGTTTGAGATTTGCTGTTAAGCCTTTTATTTCTAAGCCGGCTTTGAATCTTCCTGCACAATGGAGTTTACTTGGGTTTGCATTATTCTCCCTGCTGTTAAGATAATGCGGCTGATTCAGTGTATATATTCACCTGCCTCCCTTGGATGTCCCCCCCCCCCCCTCATATCGTTCTGCTGTTTGAAAACTCATTGGAGTTAAAAAGCAGATTATAAATCCTCAAATAAATAATGCTGAGGAAATGTGGTGGTGGCCACACACACACACGGTAAAAAAACTGCTCTATAGTCACATGAATTGTGCCTACTTCTCTTAGAGTTCCCAAATTCTGGGAACCCCAGTTTAAGAAGGATGCTGACAAGCTGGAATGTCTGCAGAGGAGGGCTGCCAAGATGATGAAGGGTGTGGAAACCAAGCCATATGAGGAACGGTTGAGGGTGCTGGGTGTGTTTAGCCTGTAGAAGAGAAGACTGAGAGATGACCCGATAGCCACCTTCAAATATATGAAGGGTTATCCCATGGAAGATGGAACAAGCATGTTTCCTGCTGCTCCAGAAGATAGGACCCGAACCAATGGAGTCAAATTTTAAGGCAGGAGCTTCTGACCAAACATTAGAAAGAACTGCTTGAGGGTAAGAGCTATTTGACAGTGGAATGGACTCCCTTGGAAGGTGGTGGGCTGGTCCACATGCAGAGGGCCAGGAGGCCAGCTGGCAAGCCCCAGCCGAGCTGTCCCCTTCTTGCCGTCCCGCTGCGTAGACCATCAGCTTCTGCTCTGACGTAAATCAGCGACCCAGGCTTCAGAGCCAGGGCACACTATCAGCACAGCGAACATAGCTGTCAACTTTTCTCTTTTCTTGTGAGGAATCCTATTCAGAATAAGGGAATTTCCCTTAAAAAAAGGAAAATGTTGAAAGATATGACAGCGAACTGCGCACAAAGAATAGGTGTGAGGCTTGTGGAAGCATACTACAACTACAGATTTATTAATCATAAATCAGGACAAAGAAACATGTTCTCTCTCTCTCTCTCTCTCTCTCTCTCTCTCTCTCGTTGTCTTAGAGAGAATGGGAAAAGCAAAAGCTATACACACAACTGAAGTTCTCTCTTTTTTAAAAAAATGATATTTATTAAGGTTTCCAAAAAAAAAGTTACATATATAAGAAAAAGAAAAAGAAAAAAAGAAAAAATACAAAATACAGAAAAAATAAAAGAGACTTAAAAAACAAATCAATCTTTCCATGCCTTACATTTCATTTACTTATTTCCCTGACCTCCTCATGCCTCCCTTTTTTGTATTCCAGTTCAGTTAATTAATTCAGCAATTCCTTTCCCTCTTTGTTTTTATCTTAATCCTTTAACTTAATATATTATAGCTTTGGATTCTCACCTGTTAACAATCCATTTTTACATACACCTTTATAACATTGCTGCTAAAACCACATAACTTCATTCTGACATCATTCTAACATTCATAAATTTTACAGTATTTCTGTAAATAGTCTTTAAATTTCTTCCAATCTTCTTCCACCAACTCTTCTCCCTGGTCTCAGATTCTGCCAGTCATTTCCGCCAATTCCATGTAGTCCATCACCTTCATCCGCCATTCTTCCAGAGTGGGTAGATCTTGTGTCTTCCAGTACTTTGCAATAAGTATTCTTGCTGCTGTTGTGGCATACATAAAGAAAGTTCTGTCCTTCTTTGGCACCATTTGGCCGACCATGCCCAGGAGAAAGGCCTCTGGTTTCTTCAGAAATGTATACTTAAATACCCTTTTCATTTCATTATAAATCATCTCCCAGAAAGCCTTAGTCCTTGGGCACGTCCACCAAAGGTGAAAGAATGTACCTTCGGTTTCTTTACATTTCCAACATTTATTATCGGGCAAATGATAAATTTTTGCAAGCTTGACTGGTGTCATGTACCACCTGTATATCATTTTCATAATATTCTCTCTTAAGGCATTACATGCCGTAAACTTCATACCTGTGGTCCATAACTGTTCCCAGTCAGCCATCATTATGTTATGTCCAACATCTTGTGCCCATTTAATCATAGCAGATTTCACCGTTTCATCCTGAGTATTCCATTTCAACAGCAAGTTATACATCTTTGACAAAATCTTGGTTTTGGGTTCTAACAGTTCTGTTTCCAATTTTGATTTTTCCACCTGGAAGCCAATTTTCTTGTCCAAATTATATGCCTCCATTATCTGATAATAATGAAGCCAATCTCGCACTTTATTTTTTAGTTTTTCAAAACTCTGCAATTTCAATCTGTCTCCCTCTTGTTCCAAAATTTCCCAATATTTCGGCCATTTGGCCTCCATATTGAGCTTTTTCTGAGCCTTCGCTTCCACTGGTGACAACCACCTTGGGGTTTTATTTTCAAGTAGGTCCTTGTATCTTATCCAGACATTAAACAATGCTTTCCTGACAATATGATTTTTAAATGCTTTATGTGCTTTGACATTATCATACCACAAATATGCATGCCATCCAAATACATTATTAAAACCTTCTAAATCCAAAATGTCTGTGTTTTCAAGAAGTAGCCACTCTTTCAGCCAGCAAAAAGCTGCTGATTCATAATAAAGTTTAAGGTATGGCAGGGCAAATCCACCTCTTTCCTTTGCATCCGTTAGTATTTTAAATTTTATTCTAGGCTTCTTGCCCTGCCAGACAAATCTAGAAATATCTCTCTGCCACTTCTTGAAGCAATCCATTTTATCCAAAATTTGCAATGTTTGAAACAGAAACAACATTCTAGGCAATACATTCATTTTTATCGCAGCAATACGGCCTAGCAGTGAAAGCTTCAAATTTGACCAGATTTCTAAATCTTTTTTCACTTCAGTCCAGCATTTTTCATAATTGTCTTTAAATAGATTCCCATTTTTAGCTGTCATGTTCATCCCCAGATATTTCACTTTCTTAACCACTGTTAAACCTGTCTCATTCTGAAACCTCTCTCTCTCAATCGCTGTTAAATTTTTCTCTAAGACCTTTGTTTTTGACTTATTCAGTTTAAATCCTGCAACCTGACCAAATTCTTGAATCAGTTCCAAAACTCTTTTGGTACTAGATTCTGGCTCCTGTAATGTCAGTACTAAGTCATCTGCAAATGCTCTCAATTTGTACTGTTTAGCTCTGACTTGTATACCTTTAACCAATTGGTTCCTTCTAATCATGTTCAGCAGGACCTCCAGGACCGATATAAAAAGCAATGGGGAGATTGGGCAACCTTGTCGTGTCACTTTTTCTATCTTAAATTCCTCCGTCACCACGTTATTAACAATTAATTTAGCCTTTTGTTCTGAATAATTTGCACTTATACCGTTTCCAAAGCCTTGGCCTACCCCCATCCCCTGTAGATTCTTCTTCATGAAACTCCAAGAAATGTTGTCAAAAGCTTTCTCTGCATCCACAAATATCAAAACTGCCTTGGTGTTAATATTCACTTGTAATTTTTCAAAAATATTGATTATGCTTCTCATATTATCAGACAAGTGTCTACCCGGGAGAAAGCCTGCTTGATCTTTATGAATCTCTTCCACTAACACTTTTTTTAGTATTTTAGCCAAAATGTCTGCAAAGATTTTATAATCCACATTAAGCAATAATATGGGGCGGTAGTTCTTAAGCTGCGTCTTTTCAGTCTCTGTCTTCGGTATAAGTGTAATATACGCTTCTTTCCACGACTCTGGTGCCCTTTTCCCATCCATTATTTCATTGCAGACTTCCTTTAAAGGTTGTACTAACCATTCTCTTAAAGATCTGTAGTATCAAGAAGTCAGTCCATCCGGTCCTGGAGATTTACCTAATTGCATATTCTGGATGGCACCTTCTACCTCCTGTTCAGTTATTTTATAGTTCAGCATTAATTTATTTTCTTGAGAGATTTTTTGTAATCCATTTATTTTCAAAAATCGGTCTACATCAATTTCTTTCTGTGGCCCTTGTGTATATAGTTGTTTAAAATACCTCTGGAAACAGTTTCTAATCTCAACTGGGTTCTGTATGTTCTTTCCTTCCACTTCTAAATTTATAATAGTATTTAGTTTTTGTCTTTTTTTCATTTGCCAAGCCAACAATTATCCACATTTATTAGGCGACTCAAATGTCTTTTGTCTCATTTGTTTAATTTTCCATTCTATCTCCTGATTCATCATTTTCATGTATTGTACTTGATATAACTTTATTTCTCTCAAGATCTCTTGCGACTTTGGTTTTGCTCTCAATTTCTTTTCACTTTCCTTTATTTTCTCCAATATTTTATCCTTCTTCTCATTTTGAATTCTCTTCTTTATTGCATTCTGTTGTATCAAGAACCCTCTCATAACAGCTTTGCTTGCGTCCCAGATTACTCTTTTTTCAACATTGGTGTTCATATTTGTCTCAAAATAGTCTCTCAAGGTTTTTTGGGCCTTCTTAGTCACTTCTTCATCTCTAAATAAGGTGTCATTCATCCTCCATCTGAAGGAGCCAGTTGGTGTTACTTTCATCTCCATCTTCACAGCATTGTGGTTGGAGCAGGTTTTTGGGCAAATTTCCACTTTTCTTGTCTTTGGTGCCATTCCTCTAGTTACCCATATTTGGTCAATTCTTGTCCAAGTCATTTTGGCTTCAGAGAAGAAGATTCCCTCTATAGCCAAGGGATTCTTTGTTCTCCAGATATCAACTAAGTCCAGGTTGTCTGTCATCTCAAAAAAGGTTTTCGGTAGTCTACCATCCTTAGTGACTACCTGTCTTTGTGCCTTGTCTGTAAGTGTAGATACCACTCCATTCATATCTCCCATCAAAATCACATTATAATCCAAATAGTCCATCAAGGTCTCATGCAACTTTTTAAAAAATTCGGATTTCCCCTCATTTGGTGCGTAAACTCCTACTAATAAGAATTTCTCTCCTTGTATTTGAATTTCAATTGCCACAAATCTTCCTTGGTCATCTTTAAAGATAAATTTCGGTGATAGTCTCTCCTTTGCATAAATCACTACTCCTCTTTTTTTAACTTTATCCGATGAAATAAACTCCTGGCCCAGTCTTTTATTGATCAATACTTTTCTATGTAGCCTTGTCACATGTGTTTCCTGTAGACAAATCAAGTCCAATTGTTCCTTTTTTAATAAATGAAACACTGTTTTCCTTTTCTGGGGGGGAGTTGAGACCATTACAATTCCAGCTTAATAGTTGCAGAGCCATGATGTAGTTACTTTACTTTCCTCCAACTGCACCAAGTGCCTGTTCCTGCTCTGTCGGTGGTATCACCTTCTCTGGGCAGTCTTTTAATCCAAAAGGTAGTTTTGCTATGTCTAATATTCCTTCTAGTGCTCTTAACTCTTCTCCAGATTCTTTCTGCAGGTCTTCTCCGTGGTCTTTCAAATATCTTTCTTTGTCGTCCACTGATCTTATTTTTCTCTTTCTTCCTTTGAAGCTAAAAGATAGGCCTTGGGGAAATTCCCACCTAAAGATGATTCTGTTGCTTCTCAACAGGGCAACCAAATCTCTATAATTGGACCTAAGGTCCAAAAGATATTTTGGAATGTCTTTAAATATCTCCACTTTTGACTGATGTATTTCCAAAGTCTTCTGGAAGTGCAGACTCAAGATTTTGTCTCACACAACTGAAGTTCTCAGCAAGCTGTGCTGGAATGTAAACAGACGTGTGACACGTAGCCGTTCCACACGTCTGCTCCTTAAGGTGGAATAGAAATCTCAACAGGGCTCTCCTTCATCAGAGGATGTTAAGCAAATGCTGGATGGCCATCTGTTGGGGATTATTGAGCCGTGATTCCTGCTTTGCAGGGGGTTGAACTAGATGATTCTAAATCTTGCCACTTCCGGAATGCTTGCAGATGATCTCTAGCCATTGGGTACCATTGAGCATTCTGATGATACTCGAGACACTCATTGCTGAGCATTCCAGAACTCACAGTTCCATTGGGATCAGTGAGAGGCTAAGGGCATCGTGAGGCAAGGAAAGAGGACAACACAGGGGGAAACAGCCCTGGAATGCAGGAAGTTACCAGACCATTGATCCCTTGATCTATCTAGCTCAGGACTGTCTATGCTAACTGGCAGGAGAGTTCTAGGGTTTCATACAGGGGTCTCACCTTGCTCTACCTGGAGATGCTGGGAATTGAACTTGAAACCAAGAGCAAGCAAAGCCTATTCTTTATCACTGAGCTACAGTCTTTCCTCATAGTGAGGCAGGCTTGGTGAGAGAAGAATGGAGGCCTCTTCCCACTCTGGTGCTGATAGCTGGAGGTACTTGTAGGAAGGTGGGAGATCTCAGAGAGAGTGTGACACGTTCTTGCACATGTGTCAGTGTGCATGGTGTGTGCATGTAGGCACATACTTTTGAGAGTTTCGATGCTTTATATGAATTTCTTCTTCTTTTTTACTGTGGTATGATGTGTCCATGTTTATGGTTTTTAAAGTCAATGGCTTGGAGACCTTTCAGGTAAAGGTAAAGGGACACCTGACCATTAAGTCCAGTCGTGGCCGACTCTGGGGTTGTGGCACTCATCTCGCTTTACTGGCCAAGGGAGCCGGCGTACAGCTTCCAGGTCATGTGGCCAGCATGACTAAGCCGCTTCTGGCGAACCAGAGCAGCGCACGGAAACGCTGTTTCCCTTCCCACTGGACCAGTACCTATTTATCTACTTGCACTTTGATGTGCTTTTGAACTGCTAGGTGGGCAGGAGCTGGGACTGAGCAACGGGAGCTCACCCCGTCACGGGAATTCGAACCTCTGACGTTCTGATCGGCAAGCCCTAGGCAGTGTGGTTTAACCCACAGCACCACCCGTGTCCTGACCTTTCAGGTAACAAGTGACAAATATGTTTAATCAATAAATAATAACAATTGTTGATTGAATTTCATGAATGGTGCTTTTTTTGTGTGGTGGTAAATGCAAGCTGATGTGGAAATGAGATTAACTGATCCTAAAACTAGGGGGTGAGGGAAGAGAGCAGTGGAGAAACTGAAATTGTCGTATTCATTTCCATCCATATCTTCTTAGGCCTAGATGGAAGGCCACACACACACACACTTCAACACTTCAATTATTTTCAGGATGTATCAGTTTGGTAACATGTAGTACCTTTCCCCCCTTCCAAATGTATCCAGCTGTGCCAGGTTGATCAGCTAAGGATATAACATCACAGCTAATGAAAAACAGCTGCTCGTTAGCCAGGAGGAAACCATGTCGAATGTTTAGAAATATAATTATTTTCACTGTTCTCATCCCTTCTACCATTACAAGCAAATTATATTATTATCAACTCATGTTCGATGCCATCTCAGATTGCACATTTTAAAAATGAATGTGGTTCATTAACAACATGATGAATATTTAAGCAGGTTCATGGCGCATAATGAACTCCCTTTAATTTTTTTAAAGTAGAAAATCCCCCAATAAATTTCTTAATATTTCACAGGCAAATGCGGCAATTAGAAGAGCTGCAATCTCTTCACTGCTTTCAAATATTTCTTCTGCTTTCTTTTCTTCCTTTAAATTGCTGACTCGGGGCTTACGGGTCAAACTGCAGGAACATCACACAACTTTCCTTCCCTCTCTTTGCTGTGTGAATCGTGAAATGCACTTTGGACAAATGTGGTTGTCTGAATAGCTTGTCGACGTAAGCACAGTTCTTCCAACCCTTGGTGAACTCATGTAGCTCAAGCCAGCTTT
Organism: Podarcis pityusensis; assembly: GCF_964106645.2. Taxonomy (NCBI): domain Eukaryota; kingdom Metazoa; phylum Chordata; class Lepidosauria; order Squamata; family Lacertidae; genus Podarcis; species Podarcis pityusensis. Next base: position 5,812,700 of record NC_138031.1, on the reverse strand, counting down.
GATGAACCAATTCACTGCTTGTGAAGAACACTTAACCAGTCACAGTCTTGAAAGATGCAGTCCTGAAAATGTATTTCTTCCAACATTAATCAGGAGATGAACTTCAGCTTTCTGCACCAGCTGCCACTTCTAAGCCATCTCCAAGGACTGCCCATGGAAGGAACATGGCGGTAGTCAATCCACAAGATTATGGAAGCATGAAAATAGGGTGGGAAACCTCCATCGAGACCTTGGTGCCATCACCACCGCTTGGTTGGGAAGGAGGAGAAATTTGCTTCATTTTGCATTGAAGGAGAGCCTACCGGTCATGACCCTTTCCTCCAGCAGTGATCTGGTGTTAGGAATGAGCCAGCTCCCAGGGAAGGGTTGCAGCCAACTGAAGAAAGCAACCAGGAACAGAGAGGGTTAACTGCCATGCAGGATGAGCATTGGCTAGTGCCAACTCCCCCGCCCCTTGGAAAGCTGGTTGATAAGGGAATGGCTGAGAGCAGGCTAGAATGCAGTCAAAGCTCACCAGAAGCACAAACAGGTGGGAAAGAGTTAAGAGACAGGCTCTCAGAGAATGGGGAAGAGGCAGGAGCTGATCCACTCAGTCCGAGGTCTTGGCGAATGGGAGGGCTGCAAGATAGGAAGCAAAACAAAAGACATGTGAAGTGAAAGTTCAGTTGCTTCTGGTCACGCTGGAAGCAGTCTTCAGAAGGGTCATCGTGACTGATGATGCCGGGAGGCTGTGTTAGAGCCCTCCGGAGCTGTCTGTTGTTTTGACAGTAAATCATCCATTTTAATTAACTATGCTTACTATGTGATCAAGCTGGGGACTGGACTCCTGAGACCTGGATACAGAGTCAGAAGCTGCAGGACACCAGATGGGGACAATAAATCCCAGAGGAACCTTCCAGACCACCAGGGCTTTTAGGTCCAGAGCCTCTGGAGCCTTACAGACACCTTCCCCTGAGCCAGAACAACCTGATGTTTCCCACCATGCATCACCTGTCCAGCAGAACTGGGAGAGCACCTTGGGACGTTAGAGTGAAGGGCAAGTTGTCATCGTAATACACTGAAAAGGGGAGCAATTTGGCCCATATCTCAGGTTCTATGAATTCTAGAAACGCTTTTTGAAAAAGCAAACCCCCCAAACTGAGGACCTGAGGGTTATGGTACATTGTGGGATAGGTGTCAGGATGCTGTCAGTGGCTCCTGTCTGGTTGCCCAGGAAAGTATAAAGACAAGGGAAAGTTTTTTACAGTCCTTTTTTTATTTCAGTCTTGAGGGAGAGAGGCTATAGAACCCAGCCTCTTGGATAAAGGCGTTGTCCTGAGTGAATCTCCACCAACACCACTCCGTCTCTCCCACTTCCTCATTCATCCATCTCATCGTCTTCTTTACGGGTGCTACTAAGCGCCCTCTGTCTTTGAGCTCTTTGCTCTCCTACTTTCAAGGCTCTCTGGGTTCTGGGAGATGGAGGGTCTGGAATGCTTTCTAATGAAGCCCTATATGGCCTAGGACCCTCGTACCTACGGGACCGCCTCTCCTGGTATGTCCCACAGAGGAACTTACGGTCTTCAAACAAAAACATCCTGAAGGTCCCAGGCCACAGAGAGGTTAGGCTGGCCTCAACTAGAGCCAGGGCTTTTTCGGCTGTGGCTCTGATCTGGTGGAACGCTCTGTCACAAGAGACTAGGGCCCTGCGGGACTTGACATCTTTCCGCAGGGCCTGCAAGACAGAGCTGTTCCACCAGGCCTTTGGTCAGGGCACAGCCTGACTCCCTTCTTTGGCAATCTTCACAGAACTCTAGCCCAATGGTTGCCATCAATTTGAGTTGAATTAATTTTAATGAAATGATTTTAGAATGTTGTATTATTTTATTGTTGTTAGCCGCCCTGAGCCCGGCTTCGGCTGGGGAGGGCGGGATATAAATAAAATTTATTATTATTATTATTATGTGTCAGCCTGGCGTTGCTCTGGTTCTCCCGTTATTTCCCAGCTTTCCCCCTCATCTGCCTCTGCACTGAGACCTCCCTCAAACCCCTGTTGCAAATCTATACTGTCTTCCTCTTCCTCCTCCCTGGAAAGGTCAGGTTGGGGAGGCGGTCTCCACCATTCCTCCTCTGCCCAGTCCCCGACATTAGCACGTCCCCCTGTAATGAAGTTTTGTGGAGTCCATCGTAATTAAGTTTTCCAAATGGAGCTTGCATGTAAACTCCCATCTTTCTCAAGTACTGCTGTACAGGGGGAAAACAGCAACTCTTAATCACTTTGTTGGAAATCAGATGTGGGACTATTAATCCAATTCTAAATCTGTACTTGAGATGTAACCTGGGTTTACAGATGCTCGAAGCAGCTCAAGGCTTCCCAGAGGGATGGTTAAATGCTGTCTTACGTCTGCTGCTTCAAACTCCAGGGGAGCAGTGACAGAACTTCCATGGAGTGGGTTAGCTGTTGCTGTGAACCGCATCCGTCAGCTCTTATTTTATTTCATTTCATTCGCAACAGCTGTGAGGAAGCACCCCCACACGCTGGCAGGAGGCTGAGCTAGGAAACCCAGACTGCGACATTCTTCGCAAGGCTTCTGAGACAAACGTTTGAAAAAGAGGGAGGAGATGTGATTTGTCTCCCGTGGCAATGCTAGAATTTGGGGTCAGCCAGTGAAGCTGAACTGCAGTGCAAAAGAAAGCTTGATCACAGTGAGACCAGGATTAACTGATGGGATTCGCACAACCTCAAGATGCGGTGATGGCCGCTACATTGGTGTCAAGGGGCTGTCAGGATGATCAGGTCATTCACAGGTTCAAGAGAGACACGAAGCTAAATGTGCAGCTGGTTTTTTTATTAAGGAAACGGGAGGGGGAATACAAGGAGGCTTGTTAAAGGCAGATCCCCCTAATGTAGTTGCTCAAACTGGCATGCACCCCCTCTTTCACCCTTTGCCCTCTGAGTCAGGGCTTACGGTGAGAAACAGGAGCTTCTCTCTGCACCTGTCCACCTGTCTGGCCCATTGGTTGGCAACATGTAACATCCTTCACATTCAGAGAGTCAATAGGGCCAGAGAGCCTTCATCAGAAACGTCCTGTTGCTGCTCATTGAGAAAATGCAGAGTTTGGCTCTCTTCTGTCTTCTCTGTTGGAGCCTGCATCCAAACTGGAAGTCCCATCACACTGCCTTGTGTTGGGCCACCTTCCTGCTTCTGCCTCTCTGTGATCCCTCATGCTTCCTGCTTCTCATGCCTCCCAACTTGTCCCATCGTCTGAGGTGTGGCCAGTATCCAAGCACCATTGACCTGGATCTAAGTGTTCTGCTCCTGTGCCTTCCCCAGGTAGGGTGGGGTCCTGGGAGGGCAGTGCTCACCACTCCTCATCCAGCCAGTCTGTGACAGTTGGGTCAATCAGGACTGCAACAAAATCTTTCCCAACATCAGGGTCTTTTCCAGGGAGTCTTCTCTTCTCACGAGGTGGCCAAAGTATTGGAGCGTCAGCTTCAGGATCTGTCCTTCCAGTGAGCACTCAGGGCTGATTTCATTCAGAATGGATCAGTTTGATCTTCTTGCAGTCCATGGGGCTCTCAAGAGCCTCCTCCAGCACCATAAACTCAAAAGTCATAAATGCTGCAACCGTTCTTAATGTTTGATGTTTTACTGTTTTAATTTGTTGGAAGCTGCCCAGAGTGATGGGGCAATCCAGTCAGATGGGCAGCATGTAAATAATAAATTGTCACCATTGTCTTCACCATCATCACCAGGGAGTCTCTCCACCCATTTGATCATTGTCCCTTTCTGAACTTTTTACAATTCTGCAACATTCATTCTGAGGTGAAGCAACCAGAGCTGTGCACAACACAGTGGTACCTCTGGTTGCGAACGGGATCCATTCTGGAGGCCCATTTGCAACATGAAAAGAGCGTAACCTGCAGCGGCGCATCTGCGCACGTGCGGGTTGCGATTTGTCACTTATGCGCATGCGCGTGGTGTCATTTTGTGCTTATGCGCATGCGCGAGTGGCGAAACCCGGAAGTAACCCTTTCCGGTACATCCGGGTCACTGCGGGACGTAACCTGAAAGAACGTAACATGAAGCGGACGTAACATGAGGTATGACTGTATAGCAAATGGCACTATAGATTTGCCAAACAGCATTAGGTAAAGGCAAAGGGACCCCTGACCATTAGGTCCAGTTGTGGCTGACTCTGGGGTTGCGGCGCTCATCTCGCTTTATTGGCAGAGGGAGCCGGCGTACAGCTTCCGGGTCATGTGGCCAGCATGACTAAGCCGCTTCTGGCAAACCAGAGCAGTGCACGGAAACGCCGTTTACCTTCCCGCCGGAGTGGTACCTATTTATCTACTTGCACTTTGATGTGCTTTCAAACTGCTAAGTTGGCAGGAGCAGGGACCAAACAACGGGAGCTCACCCTGCTGCGGGGATTCGAACCGCCGACCTTCTGATTGGCAAGTCCTAGGCTCTGTGGTTTAACCCACAGCGCCACCCACGCCCCAAACAGCCAAACAGCATTACATACCCTCCAACATCTGGGTGATCCAAATTGGGGTGCTCGGGTTTTTGTTTTTTGTTTGGCTCGTGCCAGAGCGAGAAACCAAAAATGGAATGCCTTTTGTTTCGGTGCGGACTTGCACCAGAGCACCAGACTGTTGATATTTTCACCCCTCCCATTGCAAGAATCTCCTGATCTGATGTTTTGAGAAAGGAGGGGGCAGAAACTGCTCTTCTATTCTTCTGCTCCTGCCTGACTGCCTGACTCTGTGTGTTTACAGAGTCTTATCTATGTAGTGACTAGACGGCTGAGTGGGAGATGTAACACTCATGCAAGCCAGTAGTTCTTTAGTCTGTAGTAGCTATTAGAAATAAAAGGAGTTATGCTTCACAGCTAGCTTCTGCGTTCTTTCTACTCTGCATCAGTCTGGTCTCACAATGCACAGTTGTGGGTCCAGTGCACTGGGACCTGTTTTCCAGGATTGGAAGGTCTCTGAAAGTGCTCCAGTCGCCCAGCCCAGTCGGGGCAGAACCAGTTATTGAGCCCAGTCGCTGCACATCGGTTGAAAGGCGTACTGACACAGGGCCCCCACCCCCCAAAAAAGGAAGAAAAAAGGCATTCCTGGATCCAATCAGAAGCCGTAATGGCTTCTGTAATTCCAGGATGTCCCTCTTAAATTGGGACAGTCGAGCAGTATGGCATTATGAGACCACCAGGTCCTGTCCCCCCCCTCCAGTCCGTTTCATCATAGGGGAGTTGCTACACCCCCTAAGGAACAAAAACAGTTCCAGGCCCATGACTAGAGAACCAGGTTTTAGCAGTAGCTTCTTTTTTAGGCTATAAACATAAAGAAACAGGGGGAAATGTAGCTTTCAGAGGCAGCACATTTCCTTTCAAAACAGACCCAGGGAAATCAAAACAGATCTGGGCAAAGAGCTTTTGGAGTTCACAATGCAACCTGCCATTTCAGAGGGTTTTTTCTCTTTTGTATGTAGCTCTCTCTCCCTGCTTCTCTGCTATTAGGTTATTCAGCTGAGCTTAGCCCTTGCCTCACTTTTAATTTCCAGCAAACAAAGTCAACAAAGCTGGCAGCCGCTAGTTAACTCTGTATATTAAGATTTTGATTGCTTTCCTGGGGCAGCAGGTGAAGGCGAGGGGAGAAATATATGAGAGAAAGAGCCGTTTTCATGGCCGGCTTTCAAAGCACTTAGACTTCTGAGACCAAAAGATACCAATTAAAGAGGAGGTAACTAAAGATGAGGGAAGGACAAGGTTGCGAAAAACCAAACCAAAAAAATTCAGGGTGGGGAAGTGAAAATAGAGCAGAAGAGGCAAATGATCTTCCTATAAATCAGAGATGCGAAACCTGTTATCCTCCAGATATGGCTGGACTAAAACTCCCAGTATCTCTGGCCATGAGCTACACTGTTCATGGCTGATGGGAGTCAGAATCCAAATGCATCTGTACAGACATCTGTGCAAGATGGTGAAGGGTCTGGAAACCAATCCTTGGGAGGAAGGATAGAGGGAGTTGGGTGTGTTCAGCCTGGAGGAGTCTGAGAGGTGATCTGATATCCCTCTTCAAATATCTGAAGGGCTGTCACATGGAAGATGGAACAAGCTTCTTTTCTCCCACTCCAGAGGGTAAGACCTGAACCAATGGATTCAAATGACAAGAAAGCAATTGTAGAGTTGGTGTCAGGAATGAGCCAGCTCCCAGCAAAGATTTGCAGCCAAACGCAGAAAGCAGCCAGGAACAGAGAGGCTTAGCTGTTCGTCAGATAGTGGAGAGCCAACAGCTGCAGAATTCAGCTATTCCTGACCTTGGCGTACAGTCTGATAAGGCAGTAGCTGGGAGCAGGCTAGAACACAGCTAAAGCTCGCAGGAAGCACAAAACGGAGTGAACAAACTTAGAGACAGCCTCTCTGAAAAAGCAGAGGTTGGAGCTGATTGAAGAAATCCCCACAGTCAGAGAAGGGGAGGGCTGCTAGACAGGAAGCAAAACAAGAGACGTAAGCGAAAGTTCAATATCTTCTGCGAATACCAGAAGGAATCTTCAGAAGGATCATCTTGAGTAGTGATGCTGGTGGCTTTGTTAGAGCCGTCCAGAGCTATCTGTTTGTTTTTGCAAGAAATCCTCCTTTTTAATTACCTATGCCTACTGGGAACCTGGACTCCTGACAGTTGGAAGGGACTCCGAGGGTCATCCAGTCCAACCCCCTGCAATGCAAGAATCTCTGCTTAAAAACCTCCAAGAAGGAGAGTCCACCACCTTCTGAGGGCAACCATTCCACTGTGGAACAGCTCTTACTGTCAGAAAGGTTTTTCTGTATGTTTAGTCGAAATCTCCTTTCCTGTGGCTGGGGGAACCCAGTCAGATTCGCAACATATATATAATGAATTGTTGTTGTTGTTGTTGTTGTTGTTGTTGTTGTTGTTGTTGTAATTTGAAGCCATTGATTCAAGTCCTACCCTCCAGAGCAGGGGGGGGGGACTAGCTCCATCTTCCATGTGACAGTCCTTGAGGTATCTGAAGATGGCTATCATATCAGATGAAGTTTTCTCTCTTTTTTATTTATTGAGTTTATTTACAACACACACACACACACACACACAGAGAGAGAGAGAGAGAGAGAGAGAGGGACACTTGTAAAACTAAACATAGAAATAATGATACACAAGCAAAAGAAAAACAAGCAAGAAGAAAAACAACAAACAAACAAACAAACAAACAAAAGAATAATAGCGTATGATCGCTTATACAAAACAGATAATCAACGATATATATACACCATATTTTAGTTCTTCTTTTCTTCCAGTTGACTTCCTTCAACCTCAACACGGTTCTTTTTTTGTTTTTGGTAAACTCCTTCTTAGTTCATTATCACCCCCTTTTCTTACTATTTTTAATTTCAGTACCATAAATTATCTTGCAGAAGTTAATCAAAACGAGTCCAAGTATGAATTTGAGGGCACTGTTTTTTAAGGTATTCTCTATATTTTCCCCATTCTTTCTGGAATTTTTGTTTGCATTTCCTCTTTTTACCTCAATATGTGCATATATGGTTAATTGAAATCAAAATATGCTGTTATTATATTATAGAGGTGAAAAAAATAACCCAGGATTTTAGCTAACCAATTCTTATGCATTTAACTCCATCATATTTTCAGAGTCACATTTATTTAGGAAAATGAATAGGGCTCCCTGAGACCATACCTTTATCACTGGATGTGCTTGGAACATTTGTCTAACTTGACCAAGATGTTTCCATGGCTGCATAACTGAGTCATTTTGAGAACCACTCCCTACATATTACAAAATGTATGACAAAATAGCCAGAAAGAAGTTAGAGATAACCCCAAGGGTGTGTGTGTGTGTGTGTGTGTGTGTGTGTGTAATAGATGTAAAATATTTGTAAAGCTTCAGATAAGAGCATTTCCCTTGAAAAACATCTCACAGGCCAAAAGGGAGATGTGGGTGGGTGGGTAGGTATATGTAAAATCACTGCCTTTCCTCCCTTTCCTTTGGGGGACCAAGAAACATCAGTGCCGTGGAAGCTTGCAGATTCGAAATTACCAATGTAATCCTTTGATGCAAACAGCTTGGGTACAAAAGGGCAAGTATTTAAATTAAACGCTGCTTTAATTTGATCCCAGTAGAAATATTTCCTCTGCAAAAGCCTACGAAATGTTTCATTTCTGAGAAGCGTGGCAGTTCTGGGGGCACAGACGGGCTGGCAGAATATGCACTATTATGCTAATAGGGCTAAAATGTAAAACTGCTGCCCTGGTAGACCCTGCTTCCTGAGGCAGTTGCCTGACCTTGCCTCATGAGTGGGCCGGCCCTGTCTCTCTGGGGAGGGATTTCTGCAACTCGCGTGCTGGCACAGAAGTAGGTACCCTGGAGTGGGTACCATCATCTTTTGCTCACCCGAATCCACATCCCTATAAACAGTGGCTTTATTGGGGAACACAAGAGCTGATTCGTAAGGTATAGAACATGGGTTGCCAATGTGTCACCCACAGGTGTGTGGTGGGGAAGGGCCAAAGGTCAGTGGAAGAACATCGGTTTTGCATGCAGAAGGTCTGTGGTTCATACGTTAGCATCTCCAGATAGCACTGGGAATATCCCCCATCTGAGAACTTGCAGAGCTGCTGCTCATCAGCAGGGCCAGATTTAGGTTTGATGAGGCCCTAAGCTACTGAAAAAGCATCTTAAAAAGCAGAGACATCATCTTAAAAAGAGACATCACCTTGCCACCAAAGGTCCTTATAGTTAAAGCTATGGTTTTCCCAGTAGTGATGTGTGGAAGTGAGAGCTGGATCATAAAGAAGGCTGATTACCGAAAAATGGATGCTTTTGAATTCTGGTGCTGGAGGAGACTCTTGAGAGTCCCATGGACTGCAAGAAGATCAAACCTATCCATTCTGAAGGAAATCAGCCCTGAGTGTTCCCTGGAAAGACAGATCCTGAAGCTGAGGCTCCAAGACTTTGGCCACCTCATGAGAAGAGAAGACTCCCTGGAAAAGACCCTGATGTTGGGAAAGATGGAGGGCACAAGGAGAAGGGGACGACAGAGGGCAAGATGGTAGGACAGTGTTCTCGAAGCTACAAACATGAGTTTGACCAAACTGCGGGAGGCAGTGGAAGACAGGAGTGCCTGGCGTGCTCTGGTCCATGGGGTCACAAAGAGTCGGACATGACTAAACGACTAAACAAACAAAGCTACTGAAGGTAATGGGGCCCTTTATATGTCCAGCTGTCCTTTGTCAACAATAAATTGTCGCTGTTTTTTATGTTGAATATATGCTATATGGTAATTTAGGGACCTAATAGGTATCTCAAGCCATTTGCCCATGTTGCCATGCAATCAGTCCCTGCAGAATGTAGGCACCCTATATACAGAAATGAGCAAACCAGTGATATTTTAGGGAGCAGGCTAGCAGGTGGGGCCCATTACTTACATTATAGGAGCCTACACAACAGAAAACACTGTTGCTGTATGTAGGTTTTATTTTATTGTTTTTTATCTTATATTTTGGAAATGTACATCCAGGTTTTTTTTCCTTTAATTTTTTTGGGGGCCCCCAAGTGAGTGGGGCCATAAGCTATAGCTTGTTTAGCTTATACGTATATCCGGCATTGCTGATCAGTGTAGACCAGCCTTTCTACACCTTGGGTTCCCATGTAAAAGTTAAGTGTGGATAATCCCTAAGTCATCTGAAGCTTCCAGAGACTTCCAGTTATGTCAGCTTTGGTGTTGAGGCTAATATGGCAGGGTGACTTAAATCCAGATGTATGTTCCATAAGACCAGGAAGCCATCCACAAGACACAAGACACATGACCCCATCGTTCAGCCCGGACACTGAGATCCAGTGCCGAGAGCCTTCTGGTGGTTCCCTCAGTGTGAGAAGTGAGGTTACAGGGAACCAGACAGAGGGCCTTCTTGGTAGTGGCACCCACCCTGTGGAACACCCTCCCTTCAGATGTGAAGGAAATAAGCAGCTATCCTATCTTTAAAAGGCATCTGAAGGCAGCCCCGTTCAGGGAAGTTTTTAATATTTAATGCTGTACTGTTTTTAACACTTGATTGGGAGCCGCCTTAGAGTGGCTGGGGAAACTCAGTCAGATGGGCAGGGTATAAATAATAAATTATTATTATTATATTATTGTTATTTGAAGCTGATCTATACCACAGATGGACAGAGGTGTTGTGCGATTGTTTCACAGATACTGAGGCCTAGCATAGTTTCTCCATCCCTTTCATCATTTTGGTTGTCTTTTCTGGACCTTTTCCAACTCTACAATAGTCTTTTTCAGGTGAAGTGACCACAACTGGTTTGGTTGCACCACAGATTTGTGTAACAGCATTAGATTGGCAGTTTTATTGTCGGTTGCACAATGTAGTGTTCCACAATGCACCATATGCCAAATGCAATATAACATATATTCTTAATCTGCTTTAGAAAGTGGTTGTTATTGTCCATAAAAGGATTGCTAGTGGCTGCCATGCCTTGAAAAAAAACAATTTCCAAATCCGACATGGTGGTGGGAAGATCGAACAAGCACATGGTCTCAGCAAACAGTTTTCACCTCCCAACATCTTCCCAATAAAGTCTATCAAACAAAGAAATATGTTCTGATGTACTTATCCCATCCCTTGAATTATTTTGATACAAGAATCAATACATGCAAAAACTGAAACCCACACACCATATAGGAGCTAAGATAAAACACATTCTCTGAAAGAGAACATGCATTTACAAAAGGCAGAATTATTTCCCTCTGTATGGGGTTTTCAACCATTCAAATTGGTCGTAACCCAGTGTGGTGATCACACACGGTCCTTGGACGTTTCACTGTCTATTGATCCCTGTGCCCCGACTTTATTTCTCGCTGCCACCACCCAGGCCCTACCTGGTACAATACTGAGTCCAGTCAGGGTTAAATTGGAACTTCTGTTTATTTATTGCAGTTTAACAAGCGTGTGGTTTCATAAACGGTCTCAGTCAATTACAATCATGGGGTGCCTATCCAGACCTATAACGTCCGCTACCTGCTCTCACTCACTAAACCACCTCTCAGATGTTTACTTGTCTTCCTAGCCCCTAACTGTTCCTGACTCAGCTTATTTCGCTACACTAACTCAACCTACCCACAGATTCTATCCCAATTCATTCCCACTCCAACCAACCACCCAACTCCCAACGAACTCCCCCCTTCGCCCCTCCCAGAGCTGGTTTCATAGTCCCTCTGACTCCACCCCCTGGGTTCTGATTGGGTAACCTGTTTAACTATTTCACCCCCAGCACTCTCATATGTTAACGTCACACCCAGTGACAAAGAGTTTTTATTATGTAGGTAACTACTGGGCTCCATCTTTCATTAGCAAATTCAAATACATACGAAGATTAATGGAATGCCATCAGCTTGATTAATGAAAGACTCTCCTAGTCATTCTTGTTTTGAAGGTTTCTCCTTGCATTTCAAATGATGAGCACAACCGGTCAAGCAGCTGCTAGAACATTGACATGTTTCTCCCCACCTTTGAATCCAAACCCCACTTTGGGCTGAGCTGGGGAATGGCTTGAACAGGTGTCCCTCTGCCCAATCCTGCTAGCCACAGCTGCTGCAGAAGTCCTTCTTCTTCCCACTAAATGGGTCATTGGAAGTGCCACTGGGGGTTCACTGCCAGTGGCAGCCAATGGAATGGGGTGTTCCAAGGGTGGGGAGAAGACGAGCTAAGCCGCTAGATCCCAAACCAGCCGCACTGCCATTGCAGGATGGTCTAATTGTTGCACCAGCTCCACGCTGACTCAGCAATCTCCATGGCCGACTCAGCAGAACTGCCAAAATGACGGTGGCCCTGAAACTCTGCTAAGTCCCGGAGGTCAGCATTTGGAGTTAGGATTGCATCCTAAATCTGGGAAACAGGTGAGCTTCCCAGAGGCATCTTGCTGGCCATTGTGAGAACAGCTTGCTGGATTTGATTAGCCTTTGGCATAATCTAGCAGGACTCTTCTTACATTCTTTTGAGATATCCACTGTGTGACTATTCTTGGACAGGGATAGCCTCAGTACTGCTCATGCACACGAGACTGGACTACCACAATGCGATCTATGTAGGGCTACCCTTAGGGTTGATCTGGAATCTACTGTTTTGGGAAGACTGCAACCCCACCCAGATGACTTCTGCACATTTGAACACAGCCAGTTCAGAAACCCACAGTGGTGTCAGCCACAGATCTAATTAGCATCCTAAGAATGCTCACATCATCAATTTACCACGATGCTCCAGGAACCTTAGGAGATGCCTGCTGCCCCCTCTCCCCCCTGCCTCTTGCGCTACATGAGGAGTGGAAAACTCCCACCTTAATTTGACTGTCACCAGATGCAACAAACAAGATGGAAGACAGAGCAAATCACTTTCGATATACTTCATTAAACAATGAACTAATTAGATCTCTGTCTTCTAAAAATACTTCTGAAGACAGAGGCTTAATGAATTCCATCTCTTGAATGGATTCAGTTCCTTTGGATGCATTTGGGGATGACATTTCTCTGCGCCCCCCCTTCTTTGTTAAATGCAAGCCATCACAATATTGGAATATTGGTATAGGCATGATACATTTTCTCCCTCGAATTCATAGATGAGGACTGCAGGATCATCATGGATGAAGAAGTCAGTAAAGAACCAAAAAAACACACCACCAAACCATTTATAATTCTACATGGTATCTCAAACATGTATGAAGGTGGTTGGAGGATGGATGGAGGTTGGAAGCGGTTGGAGGATGGATGGTGGCTAACAGATTGAGGTTGAATCCTGACAAGACAGAAGTACTGTTTTTGGGGGACAGGAGGCGGGCAGGTGTGGAGGATTCCCTGGTCCTGAATGGGGTAACTGTACCCCTGAAGGACCAGGTGCGCAGCCTGGGAGTCATTTTGGACTCACAGCTGTCCATGGAGGCGCAGGTCAAATCTGTATCCAGGGCAGCTGTTTACCAGCTCCATCTGGTACGTAGGCTGAGACCCTATCTGCCTGCAGACTGCCTCGCCAGAGTGGTGCATGCTCTGGTTATCTTCCGCTTGGACTACTGCAATGCGCTCTACGTGGGGCTACCTTTGAAGGTGACCCGGAAACTAAAACTAAACCAGAATGCGGCAGCTAGACTGGTGACTGGGAGCGGCCGCCGAGACCATATAACACCAGTCTTGAAAGACCTACATTGGCTTCCAGTACGTTTCCGAGCACAATTCAAAGTGTTGGTGTTGACCTTTAAAGCCCTAAATGGCCTCGGTCCAGTATATCTGAAGGAGCGTCTCCACCCCCATCGTTCTGCCCGGACACTGAGGTCCAGCTCCGAGGGCCTTCTGGCGGTTCCCTCACTGCGAGAGGCCAAGTTACAGGGAACCAGGCAGAGGGCCTTCTTGGTAGTGGCACTCGCCCTGTGGAACGCCCTCCCATCAGATGTCAAAGCGATAAACAACTACCTGACATTCAGAAGACATCTGAAAGCAGCCCTGTTCAGGGAAGTTTTTAATATGTGACATTTTAGTGTATTTTTCATCTTTGTTGGAAGCCGCCCAGAGTGGCTGGGGAAACCCAGCCAGATGGGCGGGGTACAAATAATAAATTATTATTATTATTATGAAATAAACACAATACTGTGAAATAGACTGCAAGAGGCATTTCAGGGGCCCAGGGCAAGATCCATCATCATCATCATCATCATCATCATCATCATGATTTTTATTTATACCCCACCCTCCCCAGGCTCAGGGAGGCTAACAACAGTAAAATTACAGTAAAAACATAATAGGGGGAAAAAACACCCAATTTAAAATGCAGGTTAAAATGCAATTTAAAATGCAGCCTCATCAAAACCATAAGGGGAGGGAAACATAATGGTCATACTGAGTCCGAACCAAATGCCAGGCAGAACAACTCTGTCTTGCAGGCCCTGCAGAAAGATATCAAGTCCCGCAGGGCCCTGGTCTCTTGTGACAGAGCGTTCCACCAAGTCGGGGTCAGTACTGAAAAGGCCCTGGCCCTAGTTGAGACCAATCTAACCGCCTTGTGACCTGGGACCTCCAAAATGTTGTCATTTGTGAACCTTAAGGTCTTCCGCGGGGCATACCAGGAGAGGCAGTCCCGTAGGTACATGGGTGTAGGCCGCATAAGGCTTTAAAGGTCAAAACCAGCACCTTAAACCTTAAAATGCAACGTTAGAAACAGTTTAAAGTAACTTACAACCACAGAAATAAGGTGGGTCCTAAAAACATATACCTCAAGTGTCAAAGGCCAAGGTAGAGAGGCGCACCTTCAGCATTTACCAGAAGGTGGAAAATGAAGGTGTGAGGCACAGCTCCTTGAGAAAGGAGTTCCAAGACTTTTATCCTGCCATTCCACCAAAGAGTGCAAGGAGATGCTTTTATCTTATGGTTGTTGTTGTTGTTTAGTCATTTAGTCGTGTGTGACTCTTCATGACTCCATGGACCAGAGCACGCCAGGCACTCCTGTCTTCCACTGCTTTCCGCAGCTTGGTCAAACTCAAGCTGGTAGCTTCAAGAACACTTGCCCTCTGTCGTTCCCTTCTCCTTGTGTCCTCCATCTTTCCCAACATCAGGGTCTTTTCCAGGGAGTCTTCTCTTCTCATGAGGTGGCCAAAGTACTGGAGCCTCAGCTTCAGGATCTGTCCTTCCAGTGAGCACTCAGGGCTGATTTCCTTCAGAATGGATAGGTTTGATCTTTTTGCAGTCCATGGGACTCTCAAGAGTCTCCTCCAGCACCATAATTCAAAAGCATCAATTCTTCGGCAATCAGCCTTCTTTATGGTCCAGCTCTCACATCCATACATCACTACTGGGAAAACCATAGCTTTAACTATACGGACCTTTGTTGGTAAGGTAATGTCTCTGCTAGGTTAGGTCAATGACTGCCAACTTGGAAGTCTATCAATGGCTTCTCACCCTGATGGATATAGAATCATAGAATTGTAGAGTAGGAAGGGACCTCCAGTGCTGGAGGCAGGAATGTTTCTGGCAATGTTGCTAGAAACTGCGAGGGGAGAGAGTTCTTGTGCTCAGGTCCCACCTGTGAGAAGAAGGCTTCAAGAACCTAGGCCTCAGCGTCTTCGACCGAGCTCCCTCCCAGTGGGCCTTTTCGATTCAGTTTCCCCAAGAGCTGCTGACTCAGCCCTTATCTGCAGTCTTCCTACCAAGGAGAGAAAACCTTTCTCTTTGGCAGGTCAGTAAAAAACAACTACACAACAGATCATTCTGCGTATTTTATGGGCGACTTCATTAGCAAGAAACAGCAAGGGCTGAAATTCGAGGCTGTAAAACCGACGTGGGGCTGTAATGTAAGTCGAGTAATTAGTCCATTTAAACTTTTTTAATGCAGTCTCTCAGTTCCCAAAGTGCTAAAATGCATTTTGAAGGCTGTTTGGAATCCTTACATTTCCTAGATGTGCCTATATATATATATATATATATTCCTTGATTTACACCTATTAAAAAGATACATGTTATAGTTCCTTAGAAATGTAGAAGGCAATTCTCTCTCTCTCTCTCTCTCTCTCTCTCTCTCTCTCTCTCTGTGTGTGTGTGTGACAAAGATGTGGAGAGATTTCCAAGGCAGTAAGTATCTGAAATCCCAGTTGTTGGGAATCACAAGTTAGAGAGTTTGCTCTTCTGTTTGTGACCTGCTTGTGGGCTTTTCTGATTGGCCACTGTGAGAAGAAGATGCAGCCCTAGATGGACCTTTGACCTTTTCTAGCAGGGCTCTTATGTCCTTCTGATGTTGATGTTGTCAGCTAAGTGGTCTGACCAGTTAAAGTACACACCCAACCCCACCCCTTCTCCTGACACTGCAGGATAAGAGGAACCCAGCTTTGATTTACAGCAGGGATTTGAGGAGTTTGAGGGACGTCACATCTCAGAGATAGGTGAACAGAAGAGTTGGGAAATGTTAGAAGAAGTAAGGGGGAACTGTGGCAGGGTAGCCAGTTGACACGTTGTCACTGGAGAGTGTTTCTGATCCCCCTTCTCTTAGAACTCAGCGTTCCTTAAGAGTGCAGAAACAACAGAATCAGAGACATTTGACCATTAGTGGCCACCATAAGGGGAGATGCTGTTGCCAGGAAGGAGGGAGGAGGAACCCAGTTTGGAGGAACACCAATCTCCTACCACTCATCTCCTACCACCCTCCTGAGAAAAACCCCACCCCACCCTCCCACTATATATAAGGGTCTGGTGACTTCTGTTTCAGTGTATATGAAGAAGTGTGCATGCACACGAAAGCTTATATCCAGAACCAACTTAGTTGCTCAGAGACATCACCTTGCCAACAAAGGTCCGTATAGTTAAAGCCATGGTTTTCCCAGTAGTGATGTATGGAAGTGAGAGCTGGAACATAAAGAAGGCTGATTGCCAAAGAATTGATGCTTTTGAATTATGGTGCTGGAGGAGACTCTTGAGAGTCCCGTGGACTGCAAAAAGATCAAACTTATCCATTCTTAAGGAAATCAGCCCTGAGTGCTCACTGGAAGGACAGATCCTGAAGCTGAGGCTCCAATACTTTGGCCACCTCATGAGAAGAGAAGACTCCCTGGAAAAGACCCTGATGTTGGGAAAGATGGAGGGCACAAGGAGAAGAGGAAGACAGAGGATGAGATGGTTGGACAGTGTTCTGGAAGCTACCAGCATGAGTTTGACCAAACTGTGGGAGGCAGTGGAAGACAGGGGTGCCTGGCATGCTCTGGTCCATGGGATCACGAAGAGTTGGACACAACTAAATGACTAAACAACAAAGGTGCTACTGGGCAATTTATTTATTTATTTATTTATTTATTTATTTATTTCGACTGCATCAGACCAACACGGCTACCTACCTGAATGATTAGGGTTGACAGAGTTCTTTTGTCCCTAGCTGAATAAACTCATTAAAAAGGACTTTATCTTGATTCTCTGCTTGCTGCCAATGGGAAGGAGTAGAATTCCTTAAGCCCTGACGTCTGTACTGCTGCTCTGCCTTAATAAAGATCCTTCCCTTGCTTACAAGTAAGAGCATTTCCTGTTGCATTCTGGGAAAGGAACCTGGCCACCACAGGCCACCACACATATAGGTAGGTAGGTAGAAGTGTCATTCATGGTCTGCCCATTTGAAGTAGCCAGTAGAGAGCTTGGAAATGATGTGTTCTGAGAGCAGGGAGGGCAAAGGCTGAGCCAGCCCAGGAACTGCTGGGTCCTGAACCAGTCTCATTCTTATCATGTGACACTATCGGGCCTCCTCATCTTCCTCCCACCTTCTACTGTGGCCACCATGAGCTGCAGGGCTGCAGAGGTGATGTTGGCCCCATCACTCTGTTCCCCCCTCCCAAAAAAGCTTCAGCTGATGAATTTACCGGTTAAGCCCATTCAAGCTTGCAAGCCTAGATACTGGGGGTCTTGTTTAGTGGATGGACATTAAGGGAGAGGGAAAACAAGAACAACAACAATAAGAGAGAGAAGCTTTTCTTCTGGAGAAATCTGTTTTGCGTTATTAACTAGTAAATAATGCATAAGGTGGCATGATTTTTGGCAGACTAAAGTTGCGCCAACCGAAAATATAAGAGTCAACACATTCCAATAAAACAAACAGCAAGCAGAAAACTGCAGGATGGCACTGAATTTACACTCCTGAGTCTGGAGAAACTTTGAAAGCTGGGAGCAAAATGGGGAATGCTCTTCAAAAGTTAAGCTAGAGAGAACTTCTGATAACATTGAATTGTTTCATCAACTCATCTAACTGAAAACCACGTAGGCTGATGACCTTCCTAACGTCCCAGGAAACAATTCATCCCAGCTCAGCAGAGCTCAGGAGACGTTGCCCAAAAGATGGCTTCGAAAGAATTGGTAAATTGGGTTGGCTTCAAAAATTAATTCATTGGAGCCAATCATCCAGAGCAATAATCCTCAACCTTTTCAGACCCATAATCCACACCTTACTCAAAGGTGCATTGGGGAACCAATTTCTTAAATATTTTACTATATACCGTATTTTTTGCTCCATAAGACGCACCTTTTTCTTCCTAAAAAGTAAGGGGAAATGTCTGTGCGACTTACGGAGCGAATGCATGGTCTCTGGAGCCAAATTGCTCAGGGGCAAAAAGGAGATCATGCTTTTCTTTTTTTAAAAAAGAGGGAAGTGGGTGTTGAAACAAAGCCACTAACCGGCAAGCGACCAGGGAGGGAGGTAAGGGACGCTAGCAAAAAGGAGGCTGCCTGGGAGGGGGGAGGTAAAGACAGCGAACTTGCAAGGAGAGAAGACTGGAAGACTAAAGCAATGAGGAGAGAAATTAGAAGAAAAGGAGGAGCAAAAAACTGTTCCAGCTAAGGAAAAGACACTAAGGCAAACAAGAGGGAAGGGAGTGTTGAAAGGAAGCAGCTTATCGGTAAGAGATCAGGAGGGAGATAAGGGACGCTAGAGATAAAGGAGGCTGCCTGGGAGGGGAGAGGTAAAAGCCCATGGATCCTCAGGATTTTTACATTGGGTCACCCCAAATTCACCATCAGATCACATAGCATGTCCATGGCTACAGCCTGCACCAAAAACACACACGCATCCACTGTTTCGGAGCAAAAACTTCATTACAAAGCACGGATCCACATGGATCCTCAGGATTTTTGCACTGGGCTACCCGAAACTCACCATCAAATCGCATGTCTGTGGCCATAGCATGAACCACAAAAATCATACAACCACTGTTTCGTTCAGAATATTTTTTTTTCTTGTTTTCCACCTCTAAAAACTAGGTGTGTCTTATGGTCAGGTGTGTCTTATGGAGCGAAAAATACGGTATTTGCATGGTGACAGTACTCCTGTTGTGAGCCACCTTGGATCAAGCCACAACCCATGAGTAGGTCCTGTCCCACCAGTTGAAGACCAGTGATCAAGAGCAATGATGGGGGACCTTTTTCAGTTTGATGACCTTTTGAGGGCCACATGCTAATAGTGGTTGGGGCCGGAGGCAAAAGTGAGTGGGACAAAGAGTATAATTCTTTTCTTTGAACAGTAGCCTAGTTTCTACACACATCCCTCTCTATCCTCTATCCAGACAAGCCAGAGGCATTCTCAGAGTTCTGGGACAAAGCCCAGCAAGGCTAAAACAGTAGGGCCAGTGAAAGGTATAGCCTGGGGACAGCCTGGATGGCAACCTTTGCCCCCTTAGCCTGAAGTTCACCACTCCTGACCTGATTGTACAGTGAGATAACTTTCCTTTTTGTACCCATTTCTTGATCCTGTTCACAAGGCACCCGCTGATGTCTATCCACCACAGTTGCACAAGTTGTGTTTGGGAAGGATGTTCATCCACAAATATTGGTTGTTCTTTCTATAAGGCAAGGGTGGGGGGCATTTTCCAGCCCAATGTTCTCTCAGGGAGAACCTTTTCTGTGGGTGCCTCTCAGAGGTGGGAATAGCCAGAGGTAAATTGGGAAGGGTAATGGACAGGGCCAGATTTAGGTTTGATGAGGCCCTAAGCTACTGAAGCTAATGGGGCCCTTTATTTGTCCTGCTGTCCTTTGTCAACAACAAATTGTCGCTGTATTTTGTGTTGAATATATGGTAATTTATGGACCTAATAGGTATCTAAAGCCATTTGCCACTGTTGCTCTATGTAGGTTTCATTTTATTTTATTTTTATATTGTATTTTGGAAATGTACATCCAGTATTTTTTTCTTTTATTTTTTGGGGGGAGCCGCAAGAGAGTGGGGTTCAAAGCTATAGCTTGTTTAGTTTATACGCAAATCTAGCACTGGTAATGGATGATGAGTATGCATTTGGGGAAGGGGGGCTGGCGTCTGACTCACGATAGGGACGCAGTGGTTTGTGGGGCCCTGTGCCAGCCAGGAGGCAAGAATCAGAGGAAGGGGAAGCTTCAGAGCTGGAGGAAGAGAAGGCCAGGCAAGGGAAGGACTTGGTGCTTCCCCACCCTCTCCTGCACCACTGTCTCCCCAGACCAGGAGAGAACTGAAGTGGGAAGAGCAGAGGCAACTTCCACACAGGCATAGTCTCTGGCTGCATGTGTGCATCCCATTGGCAGAAGGCACACAAACTGCTGGAGGGGAAGTGGTCGCCTGTTGCTGCAGCTGCTCCATCGATCACAGACCTGGGAATAGCTGCCTAGACGCTAGGTTAGTGTGCATCGATATCCAGAGCTGTAAAAGCAACTGCAAGAGTTATCTTTGACAATAAATGCTTAATTATCTGCCGCGCGCATTCCTTTCACTGGGAAGCGCCCTTGACAGAGACTCATACCTTTGTACAGGAGGCTATATTCCAGCTTTGCTGAAGCCGGATGTTTCTACATGCACACACAAACACATCTTTTCAGGCAAGCAAGACACATGATCACAGTTCAAGGATATATTTGGACCAGGCAAAAGCATCGAAAGTGGATGCAGAGCATGTTGTACATTGAAAGAGAATTATATGAAAATGATGTACCAGTGGTATTTGACGCCTACTAAGATAGCAAAAATGTATAGGACAATTTCAAATATCTGCTGGAAGTGTAAAGAAAAAGAAGGTACCCTTTATCATAAGTGGTGGACTTGTAAGGTAATAAAAGCTTTCTGGGAGATGATATATAATGAACTGGAAAAAAATATATGCTTAAAATAACTTTTGTTAAGAAACCAGAAGCTTTTTTATTAGGAATTACAGATGAAGGGCCAGATGAACTGCATCCAAGAGTATTAAAAGAACTGGCAGATGTGATCTCAAAACCACTGGCAGTCCTCTTTGAGAATTCCTGGAGAACAGGCGAAGTCCCGGCAGACTGGAGGAGGGCAAATGTTGTCCCTATTTTCAAAAAGGGGGAAAGAGAGGACCCAAATAATTACCGCCCAGTCAGTCTGACATCAATACCAGGGGAAATTCTGGAGCAGATCATTAAGCAAACAGTCTGTGAGCACCTAGAAAGGAATGCTGTGATCACCAATAGTCAGCATGGATTTCTGAAAAATAAGTCATGTCAGACTAACCTGATCTCGTTTTTTGACAGAATTACAAGCCTGGTAGATGAAGGGAACGCAGTGGATGTAGCCTACCTTGATTTCAGCAAGGCATTTGACAAGGTGCCCCATGATATTCTTGTAAAGAAGCTGGTAAAATGCGGTCTTGACTATGCTACCACTCAGAGGATTTGTAACTGGCTGACTGACCGAACCCAAAGGGTGCTCATCAATGGTTCCTCTTCATCCTGGAGAAGAGTGACTAGTGGGGTGCCACAGGGTTATGTCTTGGGCCCGGTCTTATTCAACATCTTTATCAACGACTTGGATGATGGACTCAAGGGCATCCTGATCAAATTTGCAGATGACACCAAACTGGGAGGGGTGGCTAACACCCCAGAGGACAGAATCACACTTCAAAACAACCTTGACAGATTAGAGAACTGGGCCAAAACAAACAAGATGAATTTTAACAGGGAGAAATGTAAAGTATTGCACTTGGGCAAAAAAAATGAGAGGCACAAATACAAGATGGGTGACACCTGGCTTGGGAGCAGTACATGTGAAAAGGATCTAGGAGTCTTGGTTGACCACAAACTTGACATGAGCCAACAGTGTGACGCGGCAGCTAAAAAAGCCAATGCAATTCTGGGCTGCATCAATAGGAGTATAGCATCTAGATCAAGGGAAGTAATAGTGCCACTTTATTCTGCTCTGGTCAGACCTCACCTGGAGTACTGTGTCCAGTTCTGGGCACCACAGTTCAAGAAGGACACTGACAAACTGGAACGTGTCCAGAGGAGGGCAACCAAAATGGTCAAAGGCCTGGAAACGATGCCTTATGAGGAACGGCTAAGGGAGCTGGGCATGTTTAGCCTGGAGAAGAGGAGGTTAAGGGGTGATATGATAGCCATGTTCAAATATATAAAAGGATGTCACATAGAGGAGGGAGAAAGGTTGTTTTCTGCTGCTTCAGAGAAGCGGACACGGAGCAATGGATCCAAACTACAAGAAAGAAGATTCCACCTAAACATTAGGAAGAACTTCCTGACAGTAAGAGCTGTTTGACAGTGGAATTTGCTGCCAAGGAGTGTGGTGGAGTCTCCTTCTTTGGAGGTCTTTAAGCAGAGGCTTGACAACCATATGTCAGGAGTGCTCTGATGGTGTTTCCTGCTTGGCAGGGGGTTGGACTCGATGGCCCTTGTGGTCTCTTCCAACTCTATGATTCTATGATTCTATGAAGGTGGCCTTTAACATTTTGCCAAACTGACTTATAGGCTTCCAAGCCATCTCATTCCCCTCCATTGTATCAATATTTATGAAATCTGACAGCAACTTAAAATATGCAAAAAGGGATTAAATCAATTTAGCAAAGATCAGAGGCCTGTTTTGCATTTTGCACAGATTTAATATGTCCCTCTGCTGTTGAGTCGCTTGTGCCTATTACCAATTCATGAAATGTCGCCTGGAATTAGTAAATCTCTTTCATTTACTTACTTAGAAGGAAATGCTTAATAGATGTCACATGAATTTTGCAAATTGTGCTCAATCAGATGCTGATTAATAGAAAGTCATGGAAAATGCATCAATAATTTCAGGGTTGAAATTAGTGCGGAATTCTGCTTACATCCAAGCAAAGGGTGGGAAGTGGGGTAGGATGAAGGAGGCTTAATCTCTTTCTTTCACCTGTTTTAAATGTAGCTTCTTTCAGACTTAATTGAAGTTCATGTTAAAGATAAAATTGGAGCATATTACAGGATGGAAATGATGGCTTCGCTGTCATTATCTCGAGACTACAAGATGATGCGTGTCTCAAAAGATGCTCAGCCAATCTGAAATTGCCCTGATTAAATTGGAAGCTGGAGAAATTTTCTTCCTTAAGCAGCTTTATGTTAAAAGGCTAAAACTGGAGATGCTGGAGGGGGGAAAACACACACACACACACACACACACACACACACACACAAAAAAAAAATCTCATATGCTTTATATAAAGCAAAGCACCTCAATGTTCTCCAAGCAGAATTTGGGCTCATTATCAATCTCTGCTCTATATTGATGAGTTTCTCCAAAGCTGTTCCAGGGTAATGACTAGTGGGCGAAAAAGTGACCAAATTTCTTAAGTTGCAGGTGTGGTTGGCAGGTGCAGTACAAACCTTTGCAGAATGTCTTGCAGAGTGTTTTGCGTGTCCCTGAGGGAGGGTGGATCATGGGATGTTGGAAAGAACATAAGGAGAACTTGCTGGGTCAAGCTTACGACCCATCTAATCTACCGTCCTGTTCTCACAGCAGCCAGCCAGATGCCTGTGGAAAACCCACAAGCAGGATTTGAGCACAATAGCTCTCTCTATGTCTGTGATTTCCAGCAACTGCTGTTCAGAAGCATTGCTATGGAGGTAGATCATAGCCGTCATTGCTGGTTGCAATTGATAGCCTTGTCCTCAATTTGCCCAATCATCTAGAAGGGGTATATAAATGGCCACTGATTGCGTGGCGAGTTCCTGCCTCCCCCCGAGGAAATAAAGACACAGGACACAAGAATTCAGGTTAATGGGTCAAATTAGGCCACAACTTTATTGATTACAGGAATTGAGCGGTATTGGCTTAGGCATTGGTCCTAACTGCTAACCGGCTATAAGGCCGGAAGGGTTGAACACCAGTGGGAGAAGTCCTGCTGAGGCACATCAACTAGGACCTCCCCCCGGCGTCACCGCGTGGGGGCGTGCCATGGGCCCACACCTCCCTAGGCTTAGGACAAGGCCACGCCCCCTGGAATCCTTTACCGGACTATGCTTGCTTGGGGGAAGGTGATGGCGCTCCTTCCCCTTCATTTGCATAACAATAGGACAGTACCCCCACCATTGCCTAACCGCCAATACTGAAGAGTTGTGACGGTTTGCTACGAGGTAGGCGAAAACCAAATGGCTGGTGCCAATCTGCCATTTGGGAAAATTCCTATCAGGCCCCTTGATGGCGACCAACCGTAGTTCATAGCAACGTCAGAGAGCCTAGCCTAAAGAGGGTGGGAGGGGAGGGGAAGAACCGGGTCAGCTGCAGGGAGGAAAAGAGGAGGAGCCTCGGCTGCAGGGGAACTAAATAGCCGAGGCCCCATCCCCGGAGCCTGCCGATTGGCTGGCCTGAGGTATGATGCGGCCAGGGATTCCATTTAGTATCGCGGGGGCTGGAGCCAGCCCCCGTGAGAGTGGGGAGGGGCGTGAAGCCCGCAATCCCACCTCCTCGTCATCGTGGAAGTGGCTGAATCAATCGCTTTTCATCCCACCACCAGCCAAATACCTTTATTGCAGCAGGATATTCTGGTCCAGTGCTAAGCAATGTTAATGTATATCTGAAGGAGCTTCTCCACCCCCACACTGAGGTCCAGCGCCAAGTTCCCTCGCTGCAAGAAGCCAAGTTACAGGGAACCAGGCAGAGGGCCTTCTCAGTGGTGGCACCCGCCCTGTGAAACGCCCTCCCACCAGATGTCAAAGAGAACAGCAACTACCAGACTTTTAGAAGACATCTGAAGGCAGCCCTGTTTAGGGAAGCTTTTAATGTTTGAGGTATTATGGTATTTTAATATTTTGTTGGAAGCCGCCCAGAGTGGCTGGGGAAGCCCAGCCAGATGGGCAAGGTATAAATAATAAATGAGGATGATGATGTGGACAGCAATTTTTGGTGCTCACACCGTCCTTCATGTGGACCATGGGCAAAAGCCCGAAGGCCAACAGGACTTTCAGAGAACTTGACTTTGACAAGAAGAAGGCCTCATGGGCCCATGGACAACCTGATGAGGTGTGGTCTCATACCAGTATTGGTATCTGCCCTCCAGGCAAGCAGGAACCATTGTCACAGTTTAAGGAACATTCCGGTCACATCAAATCACTAAACAAGGCAGCAGTGAGTGAAGAGGCATGCTCTACCCAGAGTCCAAAGGTCCAGATACAGACACCTGGAAGAAAATCTGATGGGTAATGTTGTGTCTTGACACACATTTCAGGGCTTTAATAGCCAGTCAGCACTAAACCCTCCAAAATTCTGGATGGAGAAAAATGTGTGACCTTCATCTATTATGCAAATGAAGGATATTTGCATGTGTTTGCTTGTTCTGCAGAGTTTATGCCATTCTTGCTAATCACAGAGAGGACGGGGTGGGGGCAAAGCCGCTGAAGATCTCTGCTCCACTGAAATGCTTGCTTAGTTAGCTCCTGGACATTCCGTTCCAGGACAATCTGTCAGCATTGCTTGCATTTTCGAGTTTGGCGTTGCAGACGTAAGGGCTGCAGGCTTGCTTGGTGCCGTGGGGAATCAGTGTGCCATGTCAACATGTTCTTCAATGGATTCCTCTGACTGTATTTTGTATCTGGGGAGCATTTTTTTTTTAAAAAAAAAATCTTGATTTGCTGTGATAGATGATTTCAAACTCTGAACACGCACAAAACAGGCTGTCCAATGGGAATCGAGTTGCCCAAGGAAAGGGCACTGCTAAGTGGGCATTGCTGATGCCAGTGCACCTGTGGTTCGAGACAAAGGTGTTCTTTCAAAGCATCTGCCTTTCCTCCCCTGATCTCCTTTGGTTTGCACATTCTGTTTAAAGATCTGAGCTTCAGCCGCAAATTTTAACCTTTGAAGCTCACTCCATTTCCTTTCTCTCACGACAGTGAAAGGCTGGTAGCTGTAGAGCGCATCTCCTTGACATTAAGAACAGGTTGTTGTGGTCACTACCTTGAGTCCTGTGTCTAGTTCTGGGTAACATAGTTTAAGAAGGATATTGACAAGATGCTAAAGAGTCTGGAAACCGAGCCTTAAGGGGAACAGTTGAGGAAATTGGGTATGTTTAGCTTGGCAAAGAGAAGACTAAGTAGTGATAGGATAGCCATCTTCAAGTATCTAACGGGCTGCCACATGGAAGATGGCATAAGCTTGTTTGCTGCTCTAGAGCAGTGTTTCCCAACCTTGGGCCTCCAGCTGTTTTCGAACTACAATTCCCATCATCCCTGACCACTGGTCTTGCTAGCTGAGGATTCTGGGAGTTGTAGTCCAAAAACAGCTGGAGGCCCAAGGTTGGGAAATGCTGCTCTAGAGAGTAGTACTTGAGATTACAAGAAAGGAAATTCAAACTCAACATTAGAACTTCATGATGGTAAGAGCTGTTCAACAGTGGAGCAGACTCCTTCAGAAAGTGGTGGGTTATTCTTCATGGGAGACTTTTAGCAGAGGTTGGATGGTCATTGTTATGTAGTGTAGTTTCACCCTGGGCCAACAGGGGGATACTGTATATAGTTTTCACTCAGGTCTGTAGATAGTTTTCACTCAGGTCCGCGCCAGTTATTTTAGGCGGGAACTCTGGGCTGTTGTGGTTACAATGTTGACAGCCGGCTGCCTATAAATACAGGCCGGCTGAGCTGTTCGCAGTCAGTTCTATTCCAGCTTACCATAATAAAGAGCTACTTGAAGAAATCGCTGTGCCGGCTGCTATGTCAACCCACGACTTAACACTGGCGACGAGGATGGGATGGATGGACATCAGAGCACAGCCAGATGCGGCCAGCCTCTGAACTAAGCTGAATCACTGAGCTGAATCACAGAGCGAAATCACTGAGCGAAATCACTGGGCAGAACCAATTCAGAGCTGACTGTTCTGGCTAGAGCACTGTGTTCCATCCATCGCCCTTCACGCCGGCATCGGAATCATGGCTTCACTTGTGCCTCTACCGCCGTTTGCGCCAGCCTCTGAATCATGGGACTCCTACCTCGCTCGGTTCGACTGCTACCTCCAAGCCAACGAGCTGACAGCAGTATCAAAGGATCGGAAGCGGGGCCTATTCCTCAGCCTCTGTGGGCCTGAGGTGTTTGAGACGGCCCGAGCGTTGGTTGCGCCTGAAGCAGTCCAGGCAACACCATGGGACACGATCCAAGAGAAGCTCCGCAACCACTACGCACCAAAGCCGTCCAAGATTGCTGCCCGCCATGCGTTCTACCACCGGAACCAGGTAGAGGGGGAGTCAATCATGCACTGTGAGTTCCGAGACTTAGACGATGCCCTGATGGATCGAATCGTCTGCGGGGTCCGGGACATCCATCTGCAACGGCGCCTCCTAGCCAAGCCAGACCTCACGCTACAGAAAGCCATTGAGGAAGCTGTGGCCTCAGAAGCTGCTGAACGCTCCGCCCAGGAGATCCGCAAGTCCAGCAGCCCGCGTCTTGCTAGGGAGCCAGTTCCGGTGCATCATGAAGAGGACAGCAGTGAGGAGGCATCCTCCAGTGAAGACGATGACGTGCACCAGACAAAGCGGGAGCGCAGGAAGTTCCAACAGAAGTCCAAGGGCCAACCGGAATGTGCTGGCTGCGGAGGCAACCATTCCCGTGCCAAGTGTCGATTCAGAGACGCCATCTGTAGGAAGTGTTCCAGAAGGGGCCACATCGCTAAGGTCTGCCGATCGGCTCCGTCTGACACCCCCCCTTCATCGACTTGCAAGTCCAAGTCTTCACTCCAGTCTGCCAAGGAAAGTTGTTTCGCTCTCACCAACTGCCGCTGCCCGTCTGGAACCACGATTGGCCAAACCGACTCGCCTACGCGACGCAAGCTGAACGTCACGGTGCTCATTGAAGGAGCTCCATGTGACATGGAGATCGACACCGGGTCTGCCCTGTCCATCGTGTCATGGAGCACCATCAAAAGACTGGTACCCAGAGTGTCCAAAAGGCAACTTGACTCTCACCGCGTACACCTGAGAGACTACCAGGGAAACGACATTCCCGTGGTAGGCGTTGGCCGGTTCCGGATCGCCTTCAAGGATTTTTCGGGCCTGCTCCGGTTGGTGGTGGTCGAAGGTCAGCGGCCAAGCCTCCTAGGGCTAGACTGGTTTGATGCCCTCGGCCTGGAAGTCACCGGCATCAACTGCATCTCTAACGCAGAGACTGAGGGTCTGGTCAAAGACTTTGCCGAGGTTTTTGACGGCACCTTGGGCCAATATACAGGTACGCCCATCTCCTTTAGCCTTGATCCACAAGTCGCCCCCATCAAGCTAAAGCCACGCCGGGTTCCCTTTGCTCTCAAGGCTAAGGTGGACGAACAACTGGACAAACTGATCGCCCAAGGAGTTTTGGAGCCGGTTGACCACGCAAAGTGGGAAACCCCCATCGTCACGCCTGTCAAGCCAGATGGGTCGGTGAGAATCTGCGCTGACTACAAGTGCACGATCAACAAGGCACTTCAGCAGCACGCTTATCCGGTTCCTGTTGTCCAACACCTGCTGCATTCCCTGGGTGAGGGTAAGGTCTTCGCTAAGCTGGACCTTGCCCAAGCCTATCAACAACTGCCAGTCGATGATGCCACTGCTGAAGCCCAGACGATCGTCACCCACCGGGGGGCATTCCGTTGCCGCCGGTTGCAGTTCGGGGTGAGTGTGGCTCCTGGCATCTTCCAAAGCCTTATGGAGCGTCTCCTGCAAGGGCTTCCGGGCGTGGTACCATATTTTGATGACGTCTTGGTGTCTGCAGACTCACACCAGCAGCTGTTCGAGCGCCTCCGTGCCGTGCTGACCAGGTTCCAGGAGGCCGGGCTCAAGGTAAAGAGGGAGAAGTGCCAGATCGCCGTTCCACAGGTAGAGTTCCTGGGCTATCTTATCGATGCCTCCGGTCTTCATCCAACCACATCCAAGATCCGCGCTATCCAGCAGGCCCCCACCCCAAAGAACAAAACGGAGTTGCAGGCATTCCTGGGGCTGCTGAACTTTTATAACATGTTCCTGCCCCACAAAGCCACAGTGGCTGAGCCTCTTCACCGACTCCTTAGCACTAAGACGCCTTGGGCCTGGGGTCATCGGGAGACGGCGGCCTTCAACGCGGTCAAGGCTCTCCTTTCTTCAGACAGTGTGCTGGTACAGTACAGTGAATCCAGGCCGCTGGTCCTTGCCTGCGACGCCTCACCTTTTGGCATCGGTGCTGTCCTTAGTCACCGTTTTCCAGATGGAAGAGAAGCACCGCTCGCCTACTTTTCCAGGACTCTATCTCCGACGGAACGGAATTACAGCCAGCTCGACAAGGAGGCGTTGGCACTTGTGGCTGGAGTGAAGAGGTTCCATGAATACCTCTATGGCAGGACTTTTGACCTCATCACTGACCACAAGCCACTCCTGGGCCTCCTCGCCGGTGATCGTCCAACTCCACCGGTCCTCTCACCACGCATGCTGCGCTGGACTGTTTTCCTGGCTGCCTACCACTACCGGCTCATCCATCGCCCGGGGAAATCGATGGGCCATGCCGACGCCCTCAGCCGTTGCCCTCTTCCAGCATTTGTGGAAGACCCGGCTCCAGCTTCATCGCTCCTTCTGATTGAGGATCTTCCGGCAGCGCCTGTATCGGCTGCCACTGTGGCCTCCGCATCTGCCCAGGATCGCACCATCAGCCGGGTGCTCAACTGGGTGTGGAGGGGGTGGCCACAAGGGCCTTTTGCATCGGAGTTCCAGCCCTTCGCAACCAGACAACAGGAACTCTCAGCTCATCGCGGCTGTCTGCTGTGGGGAGACCGCGTCGTGATTCCCCAGGGACTCCGTCAGCGCGTCCTGGAGGCTCTGCACGTTGGCCACCCGGGAATTGTCAAAATGAAGGCGTTGGCTCGGTGTTACGTCTGGTGGCCTAATATGGACGATGCCATCACTGCCTGGGTGTCCGCCTGTCAAGCGTGCCAGGAGTCGAGGCCTGCACCACCGGCAGCTAAGGGACACACCTGGGAGATGCCAAAGACACCCTGGTCGAGGGTGCACATCGATCTGGCTGGCCCCTTTCACGGCCGGACCTTTATGGTAGTGGTGGACGCCTATTCCAAATGGCTGGAGGTCGCCCTGATGCCCTCCACCACTACCGAAGCTGTCATCCGGGTGCTGCGAGGCCTGTTTGCAACGCATGGGTGTCCTGATGTCCTTGTCTCTGACAACGGACCGCAGTTCACGTCAGGCACGTTTGAGCGGTATCTTTTGGGACTGGGCATCCGCCATGCCCTAACGGCACCCTTTCATCCATCCAGCAACGGGCAAGCGGAAAGAATGGTGCGCTCGACAAAAGAGGCACTGGCGCGCCTGGACCGGGGAGACTGGCATGAGCGGGTCGCCGAATACTTGTTCGTGCAACACATCACCCCTCATGCGGCCACAGGGAGGAGTCCTGCTGAACTGCTTATGGGCCGCCGCCTCAGGTCACCGCTCGACCGGCTACACCCAGACTTTGCCGTGGCTGAACCCCCAGGCTGTGCCAACGCACCACGGTCATTTGTCCCAGGAAACCAGGTCTTTGCCCGGAACTATGTGGGGGACATCCCTTGGGTGCCAGCCACAGTAGTGGGAGTCACTGGACCTCGCTCGTACCAGGTGGCACTCGAAGACGGACGCTTGTGGCGACGGCACATAGACCAGCTTAGACGCAGGGTTGGGGACTTGGACACTACCGAGGTGCCCCCAACTGCGCTTGCGGCTCCAGAAGAGACACGTACAGATGGCGAGGCCCCACCTACACCTCCCTCGCAAACTGCCAGCGTGGAGCCGAACCAAGCCGTTTCAGAACAGACTCAGACCACTCCACTTGCGGAGGCTCCACCCACAGCAGCGGATCCAGGGGAGTTGGTTCCAACGCCACCTAGGGTCGCACCACAGCCTCAGCGAGAACTGTGTGGCCCTCCGGACTTGGCTACCAGTCCCCGGCGGTCTGGCAGAGTTTCCAAGCGCCCAACTTATTTAAAGGACTATGTTGTTGGACAGGTATCACTGTTGGTCTAAGTATGGGAAATGTAACCGATATGCTTTTGTGCCTAATTGAACCATTACGCGTAGTGCTGTATATAAGGAAACCATTACGATTGTAACTAACGCCTTATCTCGGTGGGGAGGGGTGTTATGTAGTGTAGTTTCACCCTGGGCCAACAGGGGGATACTGTATATAGTTTTCACTCAGGTCTGTAGATAGTTTTCACTCAGGTCCGCGGCAGTTATTTTAGGCGGGAACTCTGGGCTGTTGTGGTTACAATGTTGACAGCCGGCTGCCTATAAATACAGGCCGGCTGAGCTGTTCGCAGTCAGTTCTATTCCAGCTTACCATAATAAAGAGCTACTTGAAGAAATCGCTGTGCCGGCTGCTATGTCAACCCACGACTTAACAGTCATCTGTCAGGCAATCTTTAGCTGTGATTCCCCCACTGCAGGCAGATGGACTAGATGACTCTTGTGACCATTTCCAACTCTATAACTCTAAAGATACAGGTAAAGGACCCCTGGATGGTTAAGTCCAGTGAAAGACGACTATGGGATTGTGGCACTCATCTTGCTTTCAGGCCAAGGGAACCAATGTTTGTCCACAGACAGCTTTCCAGGTCATGTGGCCAGCATGACTAAACTGCTTCTGACACAACGGTACACCGTGATGGAAACCAGAGCACATGGGAATGCCATTTACCTTCCCACCACAGCAGTACCTATTTATCTACTTGCACTGGCATGCTTTCGAACTGCTAGGTTGGCAGGAGTTGGGACAGAGCAACGGGAGCTCATGAGGATTCGAACTGCCAACCTTCTGATCGGCAGGTCTAAGAGGCTCAGTGGTTTAGACCACAGCACCACCAGCGCTATGATTCTTTGGCCACCAAACTGCTCTGGAAATTGTAGCTCTCAGAGAGATATGAGGGTGTCCTAAAAACTCTCAGCATCCTTAACAAACTGCAACTCCTACAATTCTTTAGGAGTGATATCCCCAAGTGATATCATAGCACTTTTAACAAATGGTATGAATGGGACCTATAGCTGTGCTATTCAAAGATTTGTGTGCTATTTGAAAGTGATGCACCGACACCTGATTGTCTCAACCTCCATTGCCTTATTCCTCGCAAATGTGTGTCTAAACCCCTTTGAAAGCCATCCAAGTTGCTGGCTATTCCTATATCTCATGACAACAAACTCTGTGCTGTGTGAAGGGCAAAGTAAAGTGCACAGCCCATTTCCTCCATGCCCTCCCCCTTCGATGCACTCACCTTGCAGATGTTCCATATTAATTCTGAAATACTGTAGATGGTGCAGCCAATGGTTTCTGGTAAGTGACCCATCTCCAAATGCATTAACTCAAGCAGAAACTACCGCCCGTTGTCTTGGTGGAGCCATCGCTTTCCGGAAGATTTACAGTTCGTAAACACTTCCTTGATGCATTAAGTGGAACTTTGGCTGTATGTCTGCTCCATGAACAAGGATCTGAAGCAATGTGCGATCACCTCCTAAACAGAATTAAACACCTGCAATTTGTTCTAAGGGTGAGGCAATGCAGGAGAAGGCAGTATCAACACTTCAAAGCACGCACACAAAAACACACACAAGTCATCTTACAATCGCATGGCACCTGAACAACAATGAGATCATTTTTAGCCTGGGCTTCGAGGGTGCAGTACTTGCCCAGAAAGCCTAGGGATACGTGTTAGACTCTCTCCCATTCTAGGAACCATTAATGATGAACACAATCCCAATTTTTACTTTAAAATAAAGTTTGCTTCGTGGGTAGTTATTTACACCCGTTGCTTGTTGGCCCTGAACCCCCGGATAGTTGGCCTGCAAGTGCCGTGTAATTCTTCCAAATGAGGTAAGCTTGGCTTTAGCTTCTTTGACAGTATAGGCAGGTTTCTAGCCCCTAAGGATGTCAGATGAAGGGATGGTGAGCAACTTTGCTCTTTAATCATTTAGCTTGCAAAGCTTTCTTTTATTCGCATCCCCTTATGTCAGGAGTTGGGAACTTCAGACCCAGGGTGAAACAGTTTCTCCATTTAGCTGCCAGAACTCTCCCCAGAACATGTCTCTTGCCTGGCTATACTGCTCACTGGCCTGGCTATGGGTCTCCCTTGAGGGCTTTTGTTTGGCAGAACTGAGTCATTGAACAGTTAGAATATATCTTCTCTACCTGCAGAGGTGCCATCTCCCAAAGAACATTGAGAGGGCCCGATACGATGTTGCATGATTTCCTGACATTGCTCTATGCCCAGCTTTGTGTTCAGTTTCCATAATGGGCCAACTCGGCCCCCTCTAAAAAAGAGATTGAGGGGGCCTAAACGGACTTGACTCCCTTGAGCCAGGGGTGCAGTGTGGGATTTTGAGGGGTGTGGGATTTTGAGGAAGTGCAAGCCAGGTGCCCCCCTCGGGATCCCCACTATGCCTGCCACTGGGGGTCCCTGGGCCCCAGAGCCCAACCTGGCCGTGCCACCATGCCCCTAGCCCCCTCACTGAATGGCCAGCCGGCCAGTCTGGGGGGGGGTGTGTGCACTGGCCAAGGACTGTGTCAGCTGGCCAGCAGGCCAGCAGGCCTCCTCCCTGCATGGGCAGGCAACACAACAGAGTGCAGCCCCATGAATCCTGTCAGGAATTCAGCCTACACTTGAGTAGGACTCTGGCAGAGACACATGCCCGACTGGCATGTTCTCTCTCTCCTGGTCGATCATTCGGGAGCTTCAAAAGCTTTCCTCAGCCCGAACTTCACAGCGACCGATGCCAACCGACACCGGCACACTGAGAGATCTGCAGAGTCTTCGCAGCTTTGCGTAACAGAACTCAGCAACTCAGCATTTTGGCTAATCTACTTTATTTACATATAAACACACACGGAGCACTGCAACATGGCTCCCTCTCTCTCTAGCATTAGACAGCAAATAGAAAAAGGACAAAGGACAATAGTAACACAAATATCCTGTCTCCATCACTTCCCACTCTGTGGAGTCAAAACATATACCATCATGTGAAAGACAAAAATCCCATGACTGCAATCATAGAGGAGGAATTCTAACAAAACCTCCATGCCCTGTGCCAGCCTGGAGGCAGTGAGAATTGAACTGGTGGTGGTGCTTTTGTTTACTCTCCATGCCCAGCCCCCGAGCCTGCCTGGTGCACATGCACACATGCGTCCTGGGCACCAGCAAAGGATGCAATGCTTCTGGCTGGAGCCTGGGCCTATGTCCCACAGCCACTATATAGGTCTATACCTGGCCCATCCTCTCAGGAGAATTCTGCCACTCAGTCTGGTTTGGAACCACCTCTGTTGCTTAGGACAAAGAGATCATAGAATCATAGAATCATAGAGTTGGAAGAGACCACAAGGGCCATTGAGTCCAACCCCCTGCCAAGCAGGAAACACCATCAGAGCACTCCTGACATATGCTTGTCAAGCCTCTGCTTAAAGACCTCCAAAGAAGGAGACTCCACCACACTCCTTGGCAGCAAATTCCACTGTTGATCAGCTCTTACTGTCAGGAAGGTCTTCCTAATGTTTAGGTGGAATCTTCTTTCTTGTAGTTTGGATCCATTGCTCCGTGTCCGCTTCTCTGGAGCAGCAGAAAACAACCTTTCTCCCTCCTCTATGTGACATCCTTTTATATATTTGAACATGGCTATCATATCACCCCTTAACCTCCTCTTCTCCAGGCTAAACATGCCCAGCTCCCTTAGCCGTTCCTCATAAGGCATCGTTTCCAGGCCTTTGACCATTTTGGTTGCCCTCCTCTGGACACGTTCCAGTTTGTCAGTGTCCTTCTTGAACTGTGGTGCCCAGAACTGGACACAGTACTCCAGGTGATGTCTGACCAGAGCAGAATACAGTGGCACTATTACTTCCCTTGATCTAGATGCTATACTCCTATTGATGCAGCCCAGAATTGCATTGGCTTTTTTAGCTGCCGCGTCACACTGTTGGCTCATGTCAAGTTTGTGGTCAACCAAGACTCCTAGATCCTTTTCACATGTACTGCTCTCAAGCCAGGTGTCCCCCATCTTGTATTTGTGCCTCTCATTTTTTTTGCCCAAGTGCAATACTTTACATTCCTCCCTGTTAAAATTCATCTTGTTTGTTTTGGCCCAGTTCTCTAATCTGTCAAGGTCGTTTTGAAGTGTGATTCTGTCCTCTGGGGTGTTAGCCACCCCTCCCAGTTTGGTGTCATCTGCAAATTTGATCAGGATGCCCTTGAGTCCATCATCCAAGTCGTTGATAAAGATGTTGAATAAGACCGGGCCCAAGACAGAACCCTGTGGCACCCCACTAGTCACTCTTCTCCAGATGCCAGCACTGGTGCAGGATTTCCCATTTGCAGTCCTGTTCGATAAAGTAAAGTCATATTGGGAAATGATATGTAATGAGTTAAAGAAGATGTATAAATATACCTTTGTTAAAAAGCCGGAATAATAATAATAATAATAATAATAATAATAATAATAATAATAATTTATACCCCACCCATCTGGCTGGGTTTCCCCAGCCACTCTCGGTGGCTTCCAACAGAATATTAAAATGCAATAGTCTATTAAACATTAAAAGCTTCCCTGAACAGGGCTGCCTTCAGATGTCTTCTAAAAGTCTGGTAGTTGCTGTTCTCTTTGACATCTGGTGGGAGGGCATTCCACAGGGTGGGTGCCACTACCGAGAAGGCCCTCTGCCTGGTTTCCTGTAATTTGGCTTCTCGCAGCAAGGGAACTGCCAAAAGGCCCTCGGCGCTGGACCTCAGTGTCCGGGCAGAACGATGGGGGTGGAGACGCTCCTTCAGATATACTGGGCTGAGGCCGTTTAGGGCTTTAAAGGTCAGCACCAACACTTTCAATTGTGCTCAGAAACATACTGGGAGCCAGTGTAGGTCTTTCAAGGCTGGTGTCTCTGCAGCCGCTCCCAGTCACCAGTTTAGCTGCCACATTCTGGATTAGTTGTAGTCCACTAGCCTATTGGGTACACACACACATTCATTTACAGATCTGTTGCCACTTATCCATCCTTGTCCTCTACATGAAAGCTGACACTTCCTGATGATCTATCCCAGATGAAGATGATGGACTATGCAGAACGGGCAAAGGTGATCGGGCAAATCCAAAACCAGTGTGATCAAGCTTTCCATACAGACTGGAGCAAATTTATACAATACTTAAAGGATTATTGTAAGCATTTAATAACATTAGCAGGTTATTGTAAGAAGTCTTGTAATGTAAGGATTTGCACCTTTTTACTTTGATGCAAGGAGCAGGATAAGTTTAACGAGATAAAGTAAAACCGAAAATGCATAAATGCTATGACATATGATGAACTTTGAAAGCCATGTGCCAGGAAGGAGGGAAGTTGTTAGGCTCTCACGAGCAAAAAATATATAGAATGGATAATATGTTGTATTTGAATATATAAAATGGAAAAGCAATAAAAATATTATTATAAAGAGCAGTCCTGTTTGTCATGCTGAAGTTGTGTCCACCCACCGATTCCCATAAAAGAGGACCCAAGGGGGAACACCGCTTATTGGATCAAGGACTTCACTTGCTTAGATGCTCATAGTACCTGTTGTGCATTTGAACCCTGTTTTACTTATGTACCATACTGAATGGGATGCGGGTAGCACTGTGGGTTAAACCACAGAACCTAGGACTTGCCGTTCAGAAGGTCGGTGGTTCGAATCCCTGCGACGGGGTGAGCTCCCGTTGCTTGGTCCCTGCTCCTGCCAACCTAGCAGTTCCAAAACATGTCAAAGTACAAGTAGATAAACAGGTACCGTTCTGGCGGGAAGGTAAACGGCGTTTCCATGCCCTGCTCTGGTTCGCCATAAGTGGCTTAGTCATGCTGGCCACATGACCCGGAAGCTGTACGCTGGCTCCCTCAGCCAATAAAGCGAGATGAGCACCGCAACCCCAGAGTCGGTCACGACTGGACCTAATGGTCAGGGGTCCCTTTACCTTTACCATACTGAATGGAACATTAAGGATTTCGGCGGAAACCAAGCCCTGGATTCGAGTTCTGCATGCTCCAGCAAGAGCCAGGATAGCATCAAAAAAACACTGACTTTTGCACACTTGGAATGTAGCCTACTGTATAGAAGTGAGGAGTGCCTCTACCGTCCTACCCACTTTTGTCTCTGGGCACACCCACCATTGCCTTGTGGCCCCTGGAAGGCTTCCTAATACAGAATGTGGCCCTCTGGCTGAAAGAAGTCCCCCAGCTTTAGATTTTATCCTGGAAAAGAACGTGGCTGGCTGGAGCACCCTGTGCACTGCAACGTTTGGTAGTACTCTGCACTGCAACATTGTGCTGTAGTTCTCCCAGTGTATTCAATGTGATTTGTGAACTTGCCCAGCCTCACGGTTAATAGACTAATGCGCTGTGAACCTGAAATCTTGCCTCTGTTGCGAGTTCACTAGGTGGCCCGAGTTAAGCCACTTTCTTTTAATTTTTGCTCTTCTATTTGGAAGTGCTGTGTAAATGCTAAGTATTATGAGTAATCATAAATACCAGTTGTCACGCCGCACGGGGACAATGGGATGGAATTTTAAATCACTTAACTCGAGTTGATCATTTTGCTATTGTAGCTGGTGATTGATTGCTACATGACGGTTGGTGGCAAAGAATGAGCAATACACACAAACCGAAAGAGAGAGGCTTTGGATTTCGGTGACATGCCTCAGCTTCAGTTACATCCACCTAAAAGGAAATTAAACGAATTACGGGAATTAAGGTGCGTTAAACAAATTAAGGCAAATGGCAAGAATTCTCAACTTAAATGAGAGTAAATCTAATTAAGGCAAATGATGCTATTATGGATTGGCAGCCAAAGCCTCAAAGGATGTGGAGACAAGCTCAAATATTTGTCAAAGGATCTGGAGAATCTTTTTTCTTTTTTTTAAAGTCATATTTGTATATGGAAATGCTGCATTTGTTGAAGCTGTTATGCTCTGCAATTATTAATTATTGATACAGCCAATTATCATACACAATGACTCTGCGGAGAGGAGTACTTGAAGCCCGGAGAGAAAAGGGCAAAGAGAGAAGGAAGGAGAGGGAGGGAGACCAAGGTAACCATCCAAAACGATGATGATGGTGGTGATTCACATTTTTTTAAAACCTGCTTTTCTGTCAAAAAAGGAACCCCAGGGTGACTGTCTAATTTCAGTGAGAAAATAGCCCCTGTCCTCAGGTTTAAAATCTAAAAAGCATGAGACAAAATGAGAAGGAGGGAGAAGGAATAATGCAAGGTTTTTATTAAAGGTTTTCTTGCCAGATGTCAAAGAGAAAAATAACTACCAAACTTTTAGAAGACATCTGAAGGCAGCTCTGTTTCGGGAAGCTTGTAATGTTCAATAGGTTATTGTATTTTAGTGTTTTGTTGGAAGCCGCCCAGAGTGGCTGGGGAAACCCAGCATCAAGTTCTCACAGTGGCCCAGTAGATAATAAAACAAGGAAATAAACAAGGAAAGGTACATAGAGTGTTTCCACTGTCAATTCATTCACAGAGTCTTTTTCACAGTTGGTTTACATTTGGTAGGAAACACTAATGGTCACAGACATTGTTCTGTTGAGGGAAAAGAAAGGGGAGGGGGGGAGAATAATGATATTTCATTTTATTGCATAGTTCCAAGTTTCAGAGTTCTTGTAAAGACCAGTGAGAATGGAGGATCCAAAAGCTGCTGGTCTTTTAGCAAAACTGGAAGGGTTGCCATATTGCCAAAAGTGAAAACCCAGACACAGTAATGAAATACAGCAAAATCAACTCTACGATAATATGTCTCTGCAGTCCTTGCCTCGCTTCCTCTGCTAAGACCTGGCTTAATGCTTAAGTCAAGAAAGAACTTAGCATATGAAGTTGAATGTATGTAAACACACCAAAATCTTGAGGGAGAATTTCCTGAAGAAATAATAATAATAATAATAATAATAATAATAATAATAATAATAATAAATTTTATTTATATCCCGCCCTCCCCAGCCAAAGCCGGGCTCAGGGCGGCTAACAACAATCAAATAATCAAACAATCAAATAATCCAACATTCTAAAACATTTCATTATAAAAATTAATTAAAATCAAATTAATGGCAACCGTTAAGCAAAGTTCTGTGCAGGTTGCCAGAGGAGGGAGTCAGGCTGCGCCCTGACCAAAGGCCTGGTGGAACAACTCTGTCTTGCAGGCCTTGCGGAAAGATGTCAGGTCCCGCAGGGCCCTAGTCTCTTGTGACAGAGCGTTCCACCAGATTGGAGCCGCAGCCGAGAAAGCCCTGGCTCTAGTTGAGGCCAGCCTAACCTCTCTGAGGCCTGGGACCTTCAGGATGTTTTTATTTGCAGACCGTAGGTTCCTCCGTGGGACATACCAGGAGAGGTGGTCCCGTAGGTACGAGGGTCCTAGGCCGTATAGGGCTTTAAAGGTTAAAACCAGCACCTTAAACCTGATCCTGTACTCCACCGGGAGCCAGTGCAGCTGGTATAGTACCGGATGAATGTGATCTCGCAGCGAAGACCCCATAAGGAGTCTCGCCGCGGCATTCTGCACCCGCTGGAGTTTCTGGGTCAGTCTCAAGGGCAGCCCCACGTAGAGCAAGTTACAATAATCCAGTCTGGAGGTGACCGTCGTGTGGATCACAGTGGCTAGGTCAGGGCGAGAGAGATAAGGGGCCAACTGCTTAGCTTGGCGGAGATGAAAAAATGCCACCTTTGTTATAGTTGTAATCTGCGCCTCCATAGAGAGGGAGGTATCGAAGATTACACCCAAACTCTTAACGGACGGTGCTGGCACTAATTGCACCCCCGCAAGAGATGGGAGCCCAATCCCATATCGTCCCGTCCCAGCCAGAGGACCTCTGTCTTCAAAGGATTTAACTTCAACCGGCTTCCACGTAACCATCCAGCCACAGCTTCCAAACATCTGGTCAGTGTGTCTGGGGCCGAGTCAGGATGGCCATCCATCAACAGATAGAGTTGGGTGTCATCGGCATACTGATGGCAACCCAGCCCAAAACTCCGGACAAGCTGGGCGAATATTGTAACTTAATCTAAGAAGAAATGTAACATATGGACTTGAATGTATATAAATATATCAAAACTGTGAGAGAGATTTTACTGAAGAAGCCCGAAACCCTTCATGGGCGAAACAGGCGACAAACGCCGGCACCCTGTCTAACTCTTCTGTGTAACATCACTGACACTTCATTTGATCAAACTTATCAAACTTATCCTCGTTGATATCTAACCCTTGAGCGCAACATCGCCGACACTTCGTTCGATCAAACTTACCTTTGTTGATATCTACAGGAGCCTGG
This sequence comes from Podarcis pityusensis, assembly GCF_964106645.2. Lineage (NCBI taxonomy): Eukaryota > Metazoa > Chordata > Lepidosauria > Squamata > Lacertidae > Podarcis > Podarcis pityusensis. The sequence continues at coordinate 5,772,652 of NC_138031.1, read as the reverse complement.
CTAAAGGTAAAGGGACCCCTGACCATTAGGTCCAGTCATGGCCGACTCTGGGGCTGCGGCGCTCATCTGGCTTTATTGGCCGAGGGAGCCGGCGTACAGCTTCCGGGTCATGTGGCCATGACTAAGCTGCTTCTGGCGAACCAGAGCAGCGCACGCAAACAGCGCCGAAGCGGTACCTATTTATCTACTTGCACTTTAACATGCTTTTGAACTGCTAGGTTGGCAGGAGCAGGGACCGAGCAATGGGAGCTCACCCTGTCGCGGGGATTCGAACCGCCGACCTTCTGATCAGCAAGTCCTAGGCTCTGTGGTTTAACCCACCACCCGTGTTCCTACAGGAGCCTGGCTAAAGGAACTTTAAAGATTGAATCTTCCTTTTGGACACAATTTGAATGAGTTTTCTGTTTGTGGCTTCTGTAGTAGATCTTGTACATAGCGCTCTCAAATTTTGGATTATTAAGATTTAGTACGTAGAATGGTTTGGTAGTGTTTTGTGTGCCGCTTAAGACCTGACAGGTCGGCTGCTGCAGATAACAGTCAAAGTACTAGGAGCCTTATAGTGCTGATCTTTCTGCAGAGGAGATGAGGAGGCCCTGTATTTAGGCTTCCCCATCCTCCTATATGTGCCTTTTCCCAGCTCAAAAGCATCTCCACTCAGATGCTTTAACGGTTGCAGAGATAAAGTTATGGGGACCCCACCAAAGGAGTGTGCCAATTATTCGCTTTGTTTTCTTTTGCGTGCAAAGACAACATCCCGAGTACTGGGATGAGGCAGAAACAGAGAGAAATTCTCTCTCAGTTTTCCAGCAGGCAGAAAATTGGTGCATAAAAGATGGAGTGGTCCAGCCTCCATAGAGATCTTGAGGAATTTCATCTCTACAAGTACCAGTATGACTTGACGTGATCTGTGTGTCTTGGACTATTTGTGTGACGTGGAACTCAAAGACCCCCTGAATTTTGTACTTCAGCAAATGTTGGAATATTGGGGTGGTTTTTTTTGTTTTTTGTTTTGGAAATTTAAAGATGCCCTATACATTTGGAAGTGTGTGTCTTTAAAATAGGTATTTTGCATGCCGTTCTTTAAAAAAATCAGATGAATGCAGAAATGGAATGGAACAGACTTATGAGTGAATATACACAGAAGCAACAGAGAGCAGAAATTGATGTATTCACCCATCCCTAAACGGAGCCTTAATTATAAGTCACTGCAACATTAATTTGCAAGGCTGGATCGAACCATAGATTCCGTATTCACTTTCATAAGTTAAATGGATTCATAGTATGATCGTTTTCTTAAATATTGATTTGTTTGCAAAGTTTGTAGCAAAATAAAATAAAGAGAGGCGACTTCATACTAGGAGCTGTTTTCACCTGGGCTGACAACATGACCACTGTTATGACCTGCAAAAACACAACTGTTTTGTTTCATTATTTAAAGTTGGATACGTTTAAGAGTGGGCCTGTACATTTGAGGCTTACAACTCCTTCCTACATTATATACTTTACTGAAATCTAAATTGCCAGGCCCCTTGTATGCATCTCCACTTAATGTCACAGCTGTTCTTTGCTTGTAATAGTCTTATTGATTTTGGCAGTGTGTGTTTGGTAGAACGTCACCTGACAGACTTCCCACCCTGACCTCCAGAATCCATCCTAGACCCTCCAACTGCATCTAGCTGTTCTCCTATGACAAGCACCCAGACTTTATCATGGAAGCCTATTGATCCCTGTTGTAAACCTATTCCAGCCTACAGATTGTTTGCTAATTACTCAGGCATAGTTCGATTTGAGTATTGACTTTTTTCTTTTTGGCTAACTTTTGATTGGTAAACGTCATCACACCTAACTGAGTCCATGTTCAGCTTGATTGCATAAAGTACATGGACCAGAAAGCAAAACCCAGAGCAGTGCCTTCAAGTGGGAGTTGCTTTGCAATCAAATATCTGCAAACACCAATGCTTTTAGGGATGCGGGTGGCACTGTGGGTTAAACCACAGAGCCTAGGACTTGCCAATCAGAAGGCTGGGCAGCAACTTGGATGGTTTTGAAAGAGCATTGGACAAATTCATGGATGAGAAAGCTGTCAACGTCTCCTAGCTATGATGGCTACGCTCTGTCTCCACTGTTGGAGGCAGCAATGCTTTTGAATGCCAGTGGTTGGAAATCACAGGAGGAGAGAACACTCTTCTGCTTGCAGGTTTCCCACAGGCACCTGGTTGGACACTGGGGTATTTAAACGTAAAGGGACCCTTGACCATTAGGTCCAGTCATGGCCAACTCTGGAGTTGCGGCACTCATCTTGCTTTATTGGCCGAGGGAGCCAGCGTACTGCTTCCGGGTCATGTGGCCAGCAGGACTAAGCCGCTTCTGGCAAACCAGAGCAGCGCACGGAAATGCCATTTACCTTCCCACCGGAGTGGTACCTATTTATCTACTTGCACTTTGACGTGCTTTCGAACTGCTAGGTTGGCAGCGGCAGGGACCGAGCAACGGGAGCTCACCCTGTCGCAGGGATTCGAACCGCTGACCTTCTGATCGGCAAGTCCTAGGCTCTGTGGTTTAATCCACAGCACCACCCGCATCCCTTCATGGGATATTTACAATGCAGTCAAACCAACGATTCATGTTTGCTAGATAGGCACATGATGGGAGCTGAAGCTCACAGAGTTTTCCTGTAAGTTGTCTGCAACCCTGGACAGCCACTGACAGTCATTGTAGACTATACTGAGCCAGATGGACCATGGACCTGATTTGGGACAAGCCAGTCCTCAGGGACTGGTTCTGGTACCCATGATATGCCTCATTCACCTTCCTGGTCCACTTGGGGACAACTGATTTACTTTCCCATCTTGATAGCACCATGCCATAGGAAAGCAAACACTATAAAACAAGGTCTAGAAATGATGCCATCCTCCATAAAATATCAAGCTTGCCACCTCGGCCCAAGTGCATTTGAAATGAAAATATTGGTCTTCCCGGACAGAGGCTATATTTCTCTTCCCCATTGTCACGAGCCTGCTCCCTCAGATAATGACCTTAACCTTGCATTGCCGCATTATTCACTCGGTGAGCTTGCAAAAAGCACCATTTCAGCGTGCTATCTGCTCTCCTCGCTGGACCTAAATTACTGACCAAACATAGATGAATGTCTAAAGGTTCTTCCATGGAAATTGATTCTCCTCTTGGAGTTATTTTGTGTAGTTGGGGGAGGACAGCATTTAACTCCCAACTCCAGCCTTAGGAAGCATTGAAAACCATCTCTCTCTCTCTCTCTCTCTCTCTCTCTCTCTCTCTCTCTCTCTCACACACACACACACACACACACACACACAAAAACACAATTCACTTGCTGCTAGATTGAAAGGAAAGATGCATTTGTAATACAGGATGGGTAACACAGGAGAGAACTGTGTCACCTGGAGGTGTCAAAGCCATTCAGGACTGGGGAGTTGTATAGATCAGTGTGGCACTAGGAAGGAATGCCAATAGATTTTGGGGGTCTAGTGAAATATGTCTTCCAATCCTTGCTGGGAGAGATGGGAAGAGTTGCTCCTGAATTGCTTGCCCAGGTAACAGAGCCCAAAATGTCAGGAACATTTGAGGAAGACACAGTACCCAGGTGGGCAACCTGATGTTCTCCAGATGTTTTGGACCACAACAGCACAGTATATGGTTCAGGATGATGGAAGCTTTTGCCCACAACATATGGAGGTCACCACATTGGCTTGTGCTTTGCAAGCATTGGGCTCCTTCTAGGTTCAATTCTCCACCGAAAGGATCTGATGGGATAGTAGCTGGTGATGGCAAAGAAGACCAGTGAAGAAGAGGGTGTGACTTCTGGACCGGAATCCAGACTATGTTAGTTGCATATAGATCCCATGGAAGTCAACGTGGTGAAGTTGATCATACTCAAGTCCCATTGGGGACTCAACTAATTGCCTGGATCCAAGCAGTTGTCATTTGTGACAGAATAGCAGAGATACATTCAAGTTAATTATCAACCAGTTAGGCTCTATGCAACTTCTTTGTTTAGCAGAGTTCTTTTCCATTTCAATGTACAATTAAACAATTAACACATGCCAGGACAGGGATAGCATGACCACTGTACAGTGGTACCTTGGGTTAAGTACTTAATTCATTCCGGAGGTCCGTTCTTAACCTGAAACTGTTCTTAACCTGAAGCACCACTTTAGCTAATGGGGCCTCCCGCTGCCGCCACGCCGCTGGAGCCCGATTTCTGTTTTTAGCCTGAAACACTATTTCTGGGTTAGTGGAGTGTGTAACCTGAAATGTATGTAACCTGAAGCATATGTAACCCGAGGTACCACTGTATATGATGGTAACCTCAAGGCTGGATTACTGCAACGTTGCCTATCTGGGCCTGGTCTGGAAGCTCCAGCTGGTGTACAATGCAGCAATCAGGCTGTCAAAGAAGGAAGATAATAAAAAATAATATTTTTTAAAATTTATATCCCGCCCTCCCTGGCCAGGGAGGCTAACACCAATAAAATCACAGTAAAAACATAATAGGGGGGAAAGAGAGGGGGGGAACCCAATTTAAAATACAGGTTAAAATGCAATTTAAAATGTAGCCTCATTTTAAAGTAGCTGATAAATCAAGACCATAAGGGGAGGGAAACACAATGGTCAGACTGAGTCCAAACCGAAGGCCAGGCAGAAAAACTCTGTCTTGCAGGCCCTGTGGAAAGATGTCAAGTCCCGCAGGGCCCTAGTCTCTTGTGACAGAGCATTCCATCACGTTGGGGCAAGTGCTGAAAAGGCCCTGGCCCTAGTTGAGACCAATCTAACCTCCTTGAGGCTCGGGACGTCCAAAGTGTTGTTATTTGTGGACCTTAAGGTCCTCCACGGAGCATACCAGGAGAGGCGGTCCTGTAGGTACGTGGGTCCTAGGCCGCATAGGGCTTTAAAGGTCAAAACCAGCACCTTAAACCTGATCCTGTACTCCACTGGGAGCCAGTGCAGTTGGTAAAACACTGGATGAATGTGATCCCACAGCAAGGACCCCATAAGGAGCCTCACCGTGGCATTCTGCTCCCGCTTGAGTTTCTGGGTCAGACTGGCAGCAGGTGACACTATTGTTAAGTGTCTAAACTGGATATTCATCTATTAACCAGCCAGGCTTATGGTCCTTGTATTATTTTTTTAAAAAAGCAAACCCTAAACATCTTAAGTCCAGGGTACCTTAGGTACCACCCAAAGCATTATATACCAATGTTTATGACATGTTTCTAGGCACAGGTCTGCACTGTAAAACTCTGCATCTCAGTATATGTGTGCGCGTTTGTCCCAGAGTTTTTACCCAGGAAAACAAAGAAAACAGCAATTGGGTTTCCTGTGTGTTGCCATTTGCTCTGATTTAGTGGTAAAATGTGGGTTTTCCCAGGAAAAGTGCCGGGAGAAAAATATATATATACACACCCAGACACAGAACTTTAAAGGGCCTGGAAAGCACAGCTCAAAAGGAAGTCTGGATGAACCCTATGATCATTGGGGGGAAAGTCACTGTTTATCCCTTGATTTCATAAGGCTCAGCTTACCAAGTTTTCAATGTGATCAGCCCACTTCTTTGAAATGCTCTTCTGATATTCAGCAGGCGTCTTTTGTATTAATTTTTAAACATTTGCTGAAAACTTTTTGTTATGCCTCCAGGCTTATGCAGCAATTAAGGGGGGGGGATCTTTTTGTAACAGTTAGCTAGTGATCTGTAATTTTATTTTATTTTATTGCACAAATAATTGTAAACCGCTTTGATATTGTTTAATGAAATTGCAGCATGTGGGTGTTTTCGTAAATGAATAAACAATTTGCACGTCAGCTTCCAAATGCCATCAGATGACGACAGTCCAGTTAAAACGAAATATAATCAGCTGTGAAATACAGATGTCACAGGTTTGATAAATATATGGCGGGCAGATATTTGGATGCGATATTCAGTATCAAAATTTGAAAAGAACCATTTCAGGGAACATATTCATTCCAGCTTTATTAAAGTTTGACTTACTAGTCCTCATGAAAGAAATAATAATAATAATAATAATAATAATAATAATAATAATTTATTATTTGTACCCTGCCCATCTGGCTGGGTTTCCTCAGCCACTCTGGGAGGCTTCCAACAAAGACCAAAAATGCACTAAGATAATAATTGAGCATACAGGAGAAGGAAGGAAACAGATTGTGTTGGTGGAAAGTTCTAATGTTAGAGACATCAATGTGTTGTGGACTGCCTTGAGATCTACAGCTATAGGGCAATATACAAATGTAATAGACAACAACTTATAAACCCAAAATTAACCTATTCCACCTGCTAATGGGGTGTAGCGTGGGGAGAGCCAGGGGAGCTGTGGCCCCGGGCACAGATTTTTGAAAGAGCACCCCTTTTCTGATTGCTCTTTTGTGCTGTAAGGCAGGCAGAAACCCAAGAGGTCAATCCCATAGTATCTCCTTCCTTGGAAAAGTCTCATCTGTTGAACTGATCTAGCAGAGCGAATTTTCCAAAGAAAAACAACAACAACAACCAGCATGTAGCTATCCCAACTAGTTGATGGGACAGGATTTCTGACGGCTTATTATTCCATTGAAACAGGGGAGCAAAACCTAGATGGCCCAGCTTCACAAGAAGACATGGCAGCCTAGGGGGAAGTGGCGGGGGGTGGCGGCGTAGCATTTTCTCTTTACAACCAATAATTTTCTCCTGGAACAATACATTTAACACCTAGGCAATCTGAAAGTTTTGCTGGCCATTGTATCCTGAACTTTTCAACCCGTTTTCTGTATTTGTCCTCTTATGATCTATTCTCAAAATAAAGGGGACCAAGAAAGAAGAGTTAGAATCGCATCACTTATCATAATGCCTTCTTATCAAAGACCCCACCTCGCCCCAAGCCAGTGGCCAGTGGCCCCCAGAGGAGCAATAAGACAAAGCATTTATCCCAAGGCTCCTGTGGCATTCTGATAAGACAGCTTGGTCTTATCCATCATTTTGAAGAAGTGCTTGGAACAGAAAGCTTTATAAGCTGTGACTTCACCCACCCCTTGCCCAGGTCTATGAGGTGCATTTTTTATTTATTTCTTTGTGTTTTGTGTGCAAAATGGAATACATTTCCCTGCTTCCTTCTCAATTTGCAACTCAAACTGGGGATTAGAATAATCAGCCTCTTTGGGGGATGAATCCCTCTATCTGAGCAGAGCTTTCCTGGGGAGAGAAAAGGCTTCCCAAAAAAGCGCCCACAGATGCTGGCATAACTCTGGATTTGCATCTCCCACACTTCATGCCAAATGCTGGAGCCACAACAGCTCACCAAACCTCCATATTCAATAGTTGTTGTTTAGTCATTTAGTCGTGTCCGACTCTTCGTGACCCCATGGACCAGAGCACGCCAGGCCCTCCTGTCTTCCACTGCCTCCCGCAGTTTGGTCAAACTCATGCTGGTAGCTTCGAGAACACTATCCCACCATCTCGTCCTCTGTTGTCCCTTCTCCTTGTGCCCTCAATCTTTCCCAGCATCAGGGTCTTTTCCAGGGAGTCTTCTCTTCTCATGAGGTGGCCAAAGTATTGGAGCCTCAGCTTTTGACCAAACGTTATCCACTTGGAGCAGGAACCGGAAATCCACTCCAGTATCCCTGCCAAGAAAATTCCATATTCAAAAGTGGTGTACTGCTAACTTTTAGCACCTCTGTGGTGCAATGGGTCAATGCATCTGGTGTGTTAGCTGGATAGTTGGTGATTTCAAGCCCATCCGGTGACAGCTGTAGGCAGGATTCCTGCATTGCAGGGGGTTAGACTAGATGACCCAACAACAAACAACAATTTATGGACCTAATATATATCTAAAGCCATTTGCACATGCAGAATGTAGGCACCCTATATATAGAAATGAGCAAACCAGTGATATGTTAGGGAGCAGGCTAGCAGGCGGGGCCCATGACTTACATCATAGGAGCCTAACACAACACAGAACACTGTTGCTGTATGTAGGTTTTATTCTATTTGTTTTTTATCTTATATTTTGGAAATGTACATCCAGTTTTATTTTCCTTTAATTTTTTTTTTGGGGGGGGCCTAAGAGAGTGGGGCCCTAAGCTATAGCTTGTTTAGCTTATATGTAAATCCAGCACTGATCAGGACACCCAGTTGAGCTCAGCCTTCACCAGGTGAACTGCGGAGACTTTTGCCCTGTTAACGTGGAGTTTATGCAAATAGGAAATAACCACATTGCATGTGATGCCTCTGAGCAAGCACACCTTTAAGGGACCGGAAGAAATCAGGTTCTATTTTCAGCCTGACCGAGCTCTCTATACCCCAGTTGTCTCCACCAAGAGCATTTGGCAGCGGGTGGAGTTGTTCACTTTTCAATGACTTCCCTTTTTTAGGGACAACATCCTCATTTGGCTCCTCGCTGGGATTTCTCCAAAGATTTCTAGACTGATGTGAAGCTGGTGAGGGAAATCTAAGCCAACTAGGTTTCTGCAAACTGTGCTTTGTAGCAATCATTAGTTCCAAGAGGTGGTTGGGTGTTTTATTTTTGTTTTGTTTTTTTAAATGTTTGTATTTACCTTAGATACTGTGCCAAGTATTTCCAGACTGAGATCAGACCTTTTCGGGTGATGTTGTTGCTGCTGTTAATTTTAGAGCTCTGTTTTATTTTCAGTGTACGAATTCCTCTCATCAGGAGGTTTATTCAGCCTGGAGAGAAATGAGGCACTTGGTATTTATTTACAAGCTTTTTAAAAGGAAGCAATTACTGTAACCAGTTAACACAGCACCTCCTTCCTTTACCCTGAATTACTTTCCACAGGTTCTGTGAAATATACATTCTTTACACCCTGCAATGACTTTGCATCTCTATGGGAGTGCCTGCCATCAGACTGATGAGGGCAATTTGGTATCAGTCCAGGTTAGAATTAGATTCTGCTGTAGATCTAAAGTTTGAAATTGAGGTTTGTGTGTGTGTGTGTGTTGCTCTTCCTGCAAAACCCTTTCTAAAAACTCACTGTGATGACACCAACTTTAATCTCAAGTGAAATGAGCACTCACACTTTACATTGTGGGTGCCCTTTGTGGGACCGCGCCATGCTACAGTTCCCAGGGAACTTACTGGCAAACAGGGACTGTCTTGCGTCTCAGTGTTACTTTTTGTTATTTTTTGGAGCCTCACGCCCAGCCTCAGTTGTTGTTGTTGTTTAGTCGTTTAGTCGTGTCCGATTCTTCGTGATCCCATGGACCAAAGCACGCCAGGCACTTCTGTCTTCCACTGCCTCCCCCAGAGGAGGAGGAACCGGCAAGCCACTCCAGCATCCCTGCCAAGAAAACTCCATGGACAAAGACAACAGCCTCAGTAGTCAAGTTTAATTGCTGGGAGGTGGGGCCAGCCCCATTTATAAATAAGGGGTGGAGCCGACAGTATCCAGGCAGTCCGCTCTGGAGATTCACCTTCCCTACCCTCCCTTTGTTTAATGTGTTCTTGTTTGTAGGTTAACTTTTTCTTCCTGTTTAGCGGGCGCTGCTACGGTCTATGACTGGTTGCTGTTGAAGGAACGGGAAGAAATTTTCCTGCTTTGGCAGGTTTTGTCTTCCCCATAGCAATTCATCACAACTTTGGCGGGTATGGCATTGCATGGAATCCTTTAGTCTTTTCTTCCCTATAATGGGAGTCACCACTTCACGCCCCCCCGTGGTGGCAATACCAGGATCCCCTCTTAAAGGGGTTATATAATGGGTGTCATCACCTCCTGGCAAATAGAAGGGGAAGAAATGAAGGCAGTGAGAGAATTTACTTTCTTGGGTTCCATGATCACTGCACGTGAAATTAAAAGACGCCTGCTTCTTGGGAGAAAACAATGACAAACCTAGACAACAACTTTAAAGGCAGAGACATCACCTTGCCGACAAAGGTCCATATAGTTTAAGCTATGGTTTTCCCAGTAGTGATGTACGGAAGTGAGAGCTGGACCATAAAGAAGGCTAATCGCCGAAGAATTGATGCTTTTGAATTATGGTGCTGGAGGAGACTCTTGAGAGTCCCATGGACTGCAAGAAGATCAAACCTATCCATTATTAAGGAAATCAGCCCTGAGTGCTCACTGGAAGGACAGATCCTGAAACTGAGGCTCCAATACTTTGGCCACCTCATGAGAAGAGAAGACTCCCTGGAAAAGACCCTGATGTTGGGAAAGATTGAGGGCACAAGGAGAAGTGGACGGCAGAGGACGAGATGGTTGGACAGTGTTCTCAAAGCTACCAGCATGAGTTTGACCAAACTGTGGGAGGCAGTGGAACACAGGAGTGCCTGGCGTGCTCTGGTCCATGGGGTCACGAAGAGTCGGACACGACTAAACAACTAAACAAATGGGTGTCACTGGCCATACACTGAAAGGTTGTCAGTGAACTACCCTGCATGCAGGGATATGGGCTCGGCTACCTGCTACACTTGCGTCTTGCAGAGCACCCCCATATCCCATTTACCCTGATGTGCCCCAGTTCCCCCGGCTGGGGGGCTGGGATGGATACACACCCAAGGCCTAAGCTAAGGTATTTCTACATTCGGAAGTTTAATAAAGTTGTGGCCTAATTTTAATTCCATATAATGTTGTCAGAGGCTTTATTCTTTCCTTATGATTCCTGGGGGCTGGGGCTGTCGCTGGCTGGTCGCGCAATAACCCTACCATTCCTCACCGTGGTTGTGGTTAGGGCTAGAACTGGTTGAAAATTTAAACTAAGATGTTTTTCTGAGCATTCTAGCATTACCTGAGATGAACTGGTAATAACCTATGTCATGAGATTATATATTTCATTGTGCCCTCCTTAGTATAATTGCCATTATATAACAGTTTATGGTTTCAGCCTTGTAATGTGCTATGTATTGTTTGTTGTTTCTTGTGAGCTGTGATTCCTGCATTTCAGGGGGGTCGAACTAGATTATCCTTGCAGATACCTTCTGACTCTGCAGCCTTTTATTGCATGAAACTGCCCTGTGGTATATAAGGGTGGTATATAATTTAATAAATAATATTAATTATAAAAACCAAGCCTTCTTTTCACATTCCCTGCTAAGTATTCTACCTCCATGGGAGGCAGAAGGACAGCCAGGGTCCTGTCAACTTTAAAGCACACTCGTCTTTATGAAGATGAGATGATTGGCAGCGATAAGCACTCTTTCAAAGCCACGAGCTCACAGCTACAGTCTCCATTTCCGGCTATGCTTAATAGCTCCAGTCCTATTAAGCTGCATATGTCATTTGTCATGTCATATTTGCCTTCTTGCTGGCAAAAGGAATCTGCGAATTGCAGTTCCTTCTGAATATTATACAAAGGGCAGTTGTATAATTTGTGACCACCATGAGTTCTTTCTGGAGGGCCTTTTTCAGGAGTGGTTGTGGTGGATTATACCCAACTTATTTTTACTCTAGAGCCATTGAAATTAATGGACCTAATTTAGCCACATCTATCAGTTTCAATGGGTCTACTCCAGGCACAACTAGGATTGCATAGAACCCAATATTTTGTTTTATATAAATAGGTGAAACCGGGACTAAGAGTCCTTTTCGAATGGGAAATGTTCATCAGGTGTGGAGCACTTTCCAGGTTGTTGTAGTTGCTAGAGGTTTGGACAGATCAGGAACAGATGGTTTCAAATTTACTCTTAGCTACGAAGTTCACTGGGTGTCCTTGGGCCACACATTATCAGACTGATCTACCTCGTAGGGGTGTTCCGAGGATAAAATTGAGAGGCTGTGCTGTAGAACCACTGGGAGCTCTTTGAAGGAGCTGTAGGATAAAAATATAAGCACAAAGTAGACTGTCAGTTGGATTTGTTGTTGTTTAGTCATTTAGTTGTGTCCAACTCTTCATGTCGCCATGGACCAGAGCACGCCAGGCACTCCTGTCAGTTGGTAGTATCCCTCCAAAGCCCCTAGGATATGGGCTTGTGACTCAAGCAAACCCCAAAGAAGTATGTGTTCTAGACAGCATGGGTTCTAGAATTGTAGAATCATAGGGTTGGAAGGGACCCCAAGCATCATCAAGCCTAACCCCCTGCATTGCAGGAATCTCAGCTAAAGCATCCATGGCAGATGGCCATCCAACCTCTGCTGAGAAACCTCCAAGGAAGGAGAGTCCACAACCTCCAGAGGGAGTCCGTTCCACTATCAAACAGCTCTTACTGTCAGAAAGTTCTTCCTGGAGTTTAGTCAGAATCTCCTTTCTTGCAACTTGAAGCCATGGGTTCGAGTCTTGCCCTCTAGAGCAGGAGCAAACAAGCTTTCTCCATCTTCCATGTGACAACACTTGAGATATTTGAAGATGGCTATCATATGTCATCTCAGTCTCTTTTCCAGGCTAAACACACCCAGCTCCTTCAACTGCTCCTCATAAGGCTTGGTTTCCAGGGACTGGCTGGATGAAGAGGAGTGGTGGTGGAAGGCACCAGCTGGGGAACCCATTAGGGAAGCCTCAGAGGAGGAAGGCTCAGAGCCTGTGGAGTGGTGGTGGGACAATGAGAACAGGTCACAGAAGGAATGGTTGGATGCTGAAGAAGCAACAGGCTTTAGTGGGAAAGAGGAGCCAGGTGCATCTGACTCAGAAAGTATGTCTACATGGAATGGTGCCAACAGGAACTGACATCCAAACAAGTGGTGGTCACCAGTTTGGGAATGGCTCACCTTGGTGAACCAAAAGAGGGCCACCTAGGTGCAGGGAGGTGATTTATCAATGTCTTTGGCCCCACCTTTTGCACCAACATCCGTACAGGTGGTTCATGCATTCATGGATTAGAACCTGGCCTAGACAACCTCACTCATCTGCTTAGGGTCTGGGTGAGGGGTCAAAGCAGGAGATAATGAGGCACAATGGTGGTAACAGGTGTTCAAACCATTTTGCTTTTAAAAATACATCAATTCCCCATCCCAAATTTTAACCTCTCCAGGTAGCGACAGTGGGGATACAATCACAATTTTTTTCCTAAAGAAACAAATATCTTTTAACACCCACAACAACGAATATGACCTCTTATTATCAAAGGCAGCTTGCCTGAGAGAGAGAGAAAGAAAGAAAGAAAAAGTTTCCCCTTTGGGGGCTGGCCAAAGATCAAAGGACAACATGTGTTAGACTGTTTCCTCTGTTCAAAAGCCACCGAAATAGCAGCAAAAAGGGAGCCTTCAAATCAAACGGCTCTGGCGCCTGACTGGGAAGAGGCGATGCGCTTTTTCTTCTGTTGATTTCTCCACTTTTCAGCCATTAGGTTAACGTTCTCAGCCTTCAAAGTAGAAGCTTCAATGAAGCAAGCGGAGGCACCTTTTTCACACAGCCGGGAGGCAGGTCTCCTGGAGAAACAAACAAAACAGATGAAGAAGAACGATAAAGCCAAACAAGAATATGGAACAGCTTCAGTATGATGAGGTTCTCCCCTCCGCCAAAAAACCCCCACACAACTCAAGGCAACAGGACATTCCGAAGCTTGTACTGGCATTTGGTACCATGCTCTGGTGCAGTGAAGACTTGCCTATTAGGGCAAATGGGGCCCTGCCCCACTCATCTAGCCAGCCCCCACCGGCCTGCCTTCTTACTTGCAACCAACCTACAGGGTAGCCTTGACTTTGAGCTTCCTCTTCCTTAGTTTCAGTGTTTGCTGTTGTAGAATTCAATCTCCTCCTCCTCCTCCTCCTCCTCCTCCTCCTTCCCCTTCCCCTTCCCCTTCCCCTTCTCCTTCTCTTTCTCCTTTCTTTGGCAATCGCTCATAGCCAAGTAAGTTTGTCTTCCATAAACACGGTTTTAACAATGAGCCCGTAAGTGACTGTGGATTTTGACTGGGAAGGACAGGGAAGGAAACACACCTGCCCTTAGCAAAGCTGTTACGTACAGATTCGTAGCCTCTTATGGATTTGTTTCATATATATATATATATATATATATATATATATATATATACACACACATACATACAGTGGTTACATACGCTTCAGGTTACATACGCTTCAGGTTACAGACTCTGCTAACCCAGAAATAGTGCTTCAGGTTAAGAACTTTGCTTCAGGATGAGAACAGAAATTGTGGTCCGGCGGCGCGGCGGCAGCAGGAGGCCCCATTACCTAAAGTGGTGCTTCAGGTTAAGAACAGTTTCAGGTTAAGAACGGACCTCCAGAACGAATTAAGTACTTAACCCGAGGTACCACTGTGTGTGTAGCATTGATCACATGTAACAGATATATTATTGGGCCTTTACACAATTTGAACCTAATCCTTTTTGGACGGAAGACTGAAGTGTGCTCCCAATTTTGATTCACAAAGCACCATCCCTTAGGTACCAGAAGTTTGTCCAACACCATCCTAATGCTTTGGTAGCCAAACTCTCTTGAGGCTAAACCGCTTTTTGGCAAGATAACAGACCTGCCAAATCTGACAGGTAGGATACAAGGCTGCATATAAATTGCACGTTGTTGAGAACCTCGGAATATCCTCATGTTAATGTTATCACTTTCCTTCAGACTTCCTTTTCTGGAATGAGCCAAACAAGCCCAGCCGTCAGATCCCCTGAAAGCTTGGCTCCCTGCCTGATCTGAACATTTATCCCTGACAGCCAACTTTTCAAACTCCATCAGCTCACTGGGAGATGCTCCTGTCTCTCCACATGGGGACGTTCACCTAATTGTCTCCAAGTGACTTCTGGGTCTCTTGTCGCTTCTCCAAAACTTGATGAGCCTGCTCAATTACAGGATATTAAGGGTCTCCACTCAAGAGCTTGCAGTGCATATCTGGGCCCCTGAAAGGATTAATGCAGGAAGTAAAAATAAGCAAAGCTCAAAGCTCCTTTTCCATCTTGGAAGGAGCATTTCAGTGACCAGCTTAAAAGCAGTGCTCGTGTGATTAATCTTATGGCATGAACATGCTTCACTTTTAAGAGCTGGTAGCTTAACAAATTCTTTGCATCATGTGTGAGCCAAAAGCACTTTCATGCATGTGCAATGGGAAGAATTCAATTTTGCTTCCATGGCTGTCGTGACTCAGGCCCTTCTTTTGGGGATAAGGCTGGGAATTCAGAAATGGAGAGGGTATTGCCCTCAGGATGAGCCCCAGAAACACCAACTAGAAGCATTTTTGCAAGAAGTTCCCATGACGCTAGTACCGCTCCAGCTTGATAATACCATTTCCCGCTTCTCTAACACAAAAGGACTCCATCTCAGAAGCCTCAGAGCAATTGATATCTTCTCTGCTCTCTTCCAACTCAAAGATTCTATAATTCTATCTTCTGGACCATTCTGGCTGGCTGAATGAATGAAGAGGCACTTCTCAGTGTGTAGCCTTATTGGAATTCACCGATGGGGTCTGCGTTGCTCCCAGATGGGAGGAAGAAAGTCAAATGACACCGAGGTTGGTTCAAAGAAAGAGTTTATTTTGCTCTCCGGATAGCAGAAGGCACTTGCGTGGCCAGTCCACAGCAAGTCCAAAGAAATAAGAAGTTTCATGCAGTATATATATCCTCCAGGCATCCTCTCCCTCCTTCCCCAGGAATCCAACCACGTCAGCCTATGTACGCAGGTTGTCATCACATATGTTCCTGCTCTGGTATTCTTAACCATAAAACGGTATTCCTTCCTGTACTTCTGACCATAAAAGCATCTTCCTGTTCCTACTTTTATCTTGGAGCAAGAGGTCACCATCTCCGAAAACACACTCTGGCGCTGTTCCCAGACTGGGTCTGTGCGTCTTTGTGGTCAGGACGTAAGATAAGACACAGACGTGTCTTCTCTGTTCTACTGGTACAGTCAAGGCCATCCTTGCCGTCACAAACTGATAAGGGAGAGGGCTCTGAGCACTTGTTTATACAGCTGGGTTTTGGCTCAAGAGCTCAAGTTAATGCATTTTAGAAATGCTAAGAAGAAAAGGGGGGGCGGGTTCGAATCAGTTTTAAACTGACTGCACAGAAACCCATTCCTTCAAGTGAAGGCAGAACTAGCTAGAAATCACCAGCTATCTATGGCTCTGTATGAGAGTCAACTGGTGCTGAAGCAATAGCTGAGCCCTTCTCTTATGCCACATTCAACCTGAGCCCTGCACAGAGCTGTCCATGGTTGCCTTGCCTTGCCTTTGCCCACGGCATTCAAAGAATCATAGAATTGCAAGGTTCAAGGGACCCCCAAAGGCCACCTAGTCCAACTCCTTGCAATGCAGACCTTCTGCTCTGGAAAGTGCTCTAACCTTACTCATTGGGTGGTCTCAACATCAGTCATCTGGCATATGCACACCTAGGTTATAGTGAATGTACCAAATGTGGCGACTGTTATGCTTGTGCACCTGGCTTTTTGGATTTTCACACAATTGTATTTCTGTGGGTATGTAGGGAAATTTCACATATTGAAGCTACAAAATCTCCAGCTGCATTGATCTCCATCTAATTTGTTGAGTTGAACTTTGGCTGGGAGGTGGGCCAATAGCAAAACAAACAAGAGAATTGACTTGATGCAGAGTGTGAAGGGGGCAGTAGGAACCTGGTCTCAAATAACTACCTTTAGTCCCCCCCTTTTTTTATTGGCTTAAAAAAAGAGGGGAAAAATTATACAGACAGCAAAACAAAGAAGTCTAAATTAACATTACCTTCTACCAATAAGAAACAATAAGGACTATTACAATAATGAAAATACTAAAAGTACCTTTACTTCCCCTTTTAAACTTCTATTCTGGTTACAATATATTACTATTCTATAAGAATCTGTTATATCCTTTGCTGTCCCATATATTATTTTATTTCCCCAATTCAGCCTAACCCTCCCCTCCTCCCCACTGCTTCCCTTCACCTGTGTGAGATCTTCCCATCATAATATATATTTTTTCTTGTTGCTTTGATAAAATAGAGTAACTTGAAAACTGTTAAATTATAATTCCTTATTTTGTCCTTACACGCTTAACAATTGCCTATTAAGAGTTCTGCTTTAACACCATGTTTCTCCATGTATTCCCCTACGCATTCCCATCCCGTATAGAATTTTTGATTGGAGCAGCCCCTGATTGCTGCAGTCATTTTTGCCATCTCGACAAACTCACAAATCTTAACTTGCCATTCTGTCATTTGTGGTACCTTTAGTTATAGGACCACAGGTCAAGTGGGGTAGGGTGGGGGATGAAATCACTGCCATCTGCAGGGGGGTTGGACTAGATGACCCTCAGGGTCTCTTCCAACTCTACAATTCTTTGATTCCATGATCCCTTGGTCTGGTTTCTCAACTGAGGAAAGGTCTAATTGGTAGGCGGGCTGTAAAATACCAACTTTGGGTTCCATGACTGAAGAAGGGACTAGAGATAAATTTAAAATAATAATGAAGTGGGATCATATACACACTAAAAATGCCATGAAATGATTCATCAGATGTGGTCCAGGGCTGCCACTTGGATTGTGGCTTAGCTAGAAAGGGATGAATCTGTTAGTTTTGGATTCTCACTTTCCCAAACAGTTTGCCACATTTCCGCATCAGTCTGCATTTTTCTTTAAGTCCTCAGAAAAATCTACCAGCATATTAGTGCTCGTTTCCCCCAATGTACGCATTTTGCAAGCAAGTTTCCCTAATATAAATTGCATTATGGTATCTTATTTTCACTTTTCCACAACATGTGCTTATTTTCTACACATTTTTTGTTGGAGAACAAAATTTGGAGAAAAGTGAATTTAAGGGACACCCATGTTTCAGTTCAAGTATTGTTTTGAGAGGAGCAAATTACAGGTTGGCTTGTATTAAAACCTGAGCTGACCCATATTTCTCTCCCCATCACTCCTAGTTTGAACAAGTTGATTTTGGACTTTCATATCAATGGTTCAAGTTCATGGGAACATTCTTAAGGTGTTTAATCAAGGACAGAGATGAAAGATTGGATTCAAGCCAAGAATCGCATAGATGGTGCCCATTTCAACCTCCATGAATATGCATGACACTCAGGCGGCGGATTGTATTGACATTCTGCTTCTGTTGCAGTTTAGGGATCATTTAGATTGGATTAATTGGATAATTGTGGAAGTGTGACAGAAAGAAAGATAACAACGTACTTTAAAAATGAATATATATGGCACTTCGGACAGCAGAGCTGTCTTGTCAGTGCTGAACAACCAACCGTGTTGTCTTGAAGATGATGGTTTGTGTGTGTGTGTGTGTCAAACTGCAATCTGCATGTAGGTAATGAGCAATTATGCTCATTTCTAGGCTAAGGATGTGTTTAGCATCCCAACCAATGAGTGAGAGTCCAAGGCTGGCTCAAGACATTTTGCTGCCTGATGCAAAGGAGAAAATGTCACACACTGCCCTGTCCCTGAGGGAGATCAGCAAGGTAGTTATTAAGGAAGAGGGCAGACACACAGCTATCTTATCCAACAGAAGGGTATGGTCAGGCAGTTCAGGAACAAGAGCTGAAGGGCACCACTGTCTCCCAGAATATGCTGCCTGAGGCAGCTGCTTCATTCTGCCTGTTGGTTGGAGGGGCCTGTGACAGACATATCCCTAAACAATGTTCTTGTAATACTACTGTTTATTAGCGGCTGTATCCATTGCTACAGTTTCTCTCTCACTATTTTGTGGGTGCATGATAAGACTGCCTTCTTGTTGTCTCCTCTCCAGCCCGACCCTTCACCATGAGGTCCCAGGGCAAGTTACAACCATGAACCTGGGTAAGTTGGATGTGGTCAAAAATGAGATGGCAAGAATAAATATTGACATCCTGGGCATCGGTGAACTAAAATGGATGGGAATGGGTGAATTCAGTTCAGATGACCATCATATCTACTACTGTGGGCAAGAATCCCATAAAAGAAATGGAGTGGCCCTCATAGTCAACAAAAGAGTGGTGAAAGCTCTACTGGGATGCAATCTCAAAAATGATAGAATGATCTCGATACGAATCCAAGGCAGACCTTTTAACATCACAGTAATCCAAGTTTATGCACCAACTACCGGTGCTGAAGAAGACCCTGATGTTGGGAAAGATAGAGGGTACAAGGAGAAGGGGACAACAGAGGACGAGATGCTGGATAGTGTTCTTGAAGCTACCAGCATGAGTTTGACCAAACTGCGGGAGGCAGTGGAAGACAGGAGTGCCTGGCGTGCTCTGGTCCATGGGGTCACGAAGAGTCAGACATGACTAAATGACTAAACAACAACACAATGAAGAGAATAGCCTGGGTCCTGAAAGATATCAGGCGGGCCAGGCACAGAGGTGAAAAGCTGTTTCCTGGTCCTGCTGAATCTCTCAGAATTCTTTGACACCATTGATCATGACATCCTTCTGGACTGTCTAGAGGTGTTGGGAGCTGGGGGCACTTATACAGTGGTTCTGCTCCTTCCTCCTCGGCTGTGTTCAGAAAGTGGTGTTGGGGGATGAGTGTTCAGAACCATGGGCTCTCACCTGTGGGGTGCCTCAGGGTTCCGTCCTCTCCCCCATGCTTTTTAACATCTATATGAAGCCACTGAAAGAGATAATCGGGGGTTTGGACTGTGCGTTCAACTCTCCTTCAAATCTGAACCAGTGAAGGCAGTGAAGGTCCTGTGTCAATGTCTGGAGGTGGTTGGAGGATGGATGGCAGCTAACAGAAGTACTGTTTTGGGGGACAGGAGACGGGCAGGTGTGGAGGATTCCCTGGTCCTGAATGGGGTAACTGTGCCCCTGAAGGACCAGGTGCACAGCCTGGGAGTCATTTTGGACTCACAGCTGTCCATGGAGGCACAGGTCAATTCTGTGTCCAGGGCAGCTGTTTACTAGCTCCATCTGGTATGCAGGCTAAGACCCTACCTGCCCGCAGACTGTTTTGCCAGAGTGGTGCATGCTCTGGTTATCTCCTGCTTGGACTACTGCAATGCACTCATGCACTCTATGTGGGGCTACCTTTGAAGGTGACCCGGAAACTACAAGTAATCCAGAATGCGACAACTAGACTGGTGACTTGGAGTGACCACCGGTACCATATAACACTGGCCCTAAAGGATTTTCATTGGCTCCCAGTTCATTTCCGAGCACAATTCAAAGTGTTGGTGCTGACCTTTAAAGCCCTAAATGGCCTTGGTCCTGTATACCCGAAGGAGCGTCTCCACCCCCATCGTTCAGCCCAGACACTGAGATCGAGTTCTGAGAGCCTTCTGGTGGTTCCCTCACTGTGAGAAGTGAGGTTAGAGGGAACCAGGCAGAGGGTCTTCTCAGTAGTGGCACCTGCCCTGAGGAACGCCGTCTCACAAGATATCAAGGAAATAAACAACTATCTGACTTTTAGAAGACATCTGAAGACAGACCTGTTTAGGGAAGTTTTTAATTTTTGATGTCTTAATATGTTCTGATATATGTTGTGAGCCTCCCAGAGTGGCTGGGTAAACCTAGCCAGATAGGTGGGGTATAAATAATAAAATTATTATTATTATTATTAGGTTGGAGAAATGAGATGCACTCCCCCAATGCGTGATTCCCAGCAACTGGAATTCAGAGTCATGCTCAGTGGGTGAGACACATAGTCACCACGGCTGGTTTCAGTTCATGTGAGCCTGGCCAACACTGTATTATGACAACCCCACGATAAACCTGCTGAAGCAGCACTTCCATCAGTGAAGATATTCATAATTTACCAACTCCCTTCTTCCCCAGCGAACATTAAAATGATGTGCCAATTGATCTTGTGGTGCTCTTTAGTGCCCTTCAGACTAACCTGATTAGCTGTTCATCTTGTTCCTTACTGAGGTTCAGATTTTAGAGAGCCTCTTCGTACTTGTCTGGTAACTCATATTTCTTCTTGCTGGCTGTAAGAGAAGACATAAAGTCGCTCAGATTCGGGAAGAGGTAGACGCCACCGTGGGAGCAGGGCCGGGGCGGGGGAGTGCTAGAGTCCTGTCTAGTCAAATTGTGTGGGATCAATTCCAATCTGTTACCTCCGAGGATGTGGACAGGCTGCTTGGACGAGTGAAACCAACCACCTGTCTCCTTGATCCTTGCCCATCCTGGCTTATAAAAGCTAGCCGGGAAGGGCTGGGCGATGGGCTTCGTGGGGTGGTGAATGCTTCCCTCCGTGAGGGAGCCTTCCCAGACCCGCTGAAAGAGGCGGTTATTAAACCGCTTCTTAAAAAACCATCTTTAGATGCGGCCACGATGGCCAACTATCGCCCAGTCTCAAATCTTCCATTCTTGGGCAAGGTGATTGAGCGAGTGGTTGCTGAACAACTCCAGGCACGCCTGGAAGAAGCGGACCATTTGGATCCCTTCCAATCGGGATTCAGGCCTCATCACGGGACTGAAACTGCCTTGGTCGCACTGGTTGATGATCTCCGGCGGGCTAGGGACAAAGGTGAGAGCTGTTTCCTAGTTCTGCTGGATCTCTCAGCGGCGTTTGATACCATCGACCATAACATCCTTCTGGACCGTCTTGAGGGGCTGGGAGCTGGGGGCACTGTCATACAGTGGTTCCGCTCCTTCCTCCTGGGCCGTGTTCAGAAAGTGGTGGTGGGGGATGAGTGTTCAGACCCTTGGGCTCTCACTTGTGGGGTGCCTCAGGGTTCTGTCCTCTCCCCCATGCTTTTTAATATCTATATGAAGCCGCTGGGAGAGATCATCAGGGGGTTTGGACTGGGTGTTCATCAGTATGCAGATGACACCCAGCTCTACCTCTCCTTTAAATCAGAACCAGTGAAGGCGGTGAAGGTCCTGTGTGAGTGTCTGGAGGCGGTTGGAGGATGGATGGCGGCAAACAGATTGAGGTTGAATCCTGACAAGACAGAAGTACTGTTTCTGGGGGACAGGAGGCGGGCAGGTGTGGGGGATTCCCTGGTCCTGAATGGGGTAACCGTGCCCCTGAAGGACCAGGTGCGCAGCCTGGGAGTCATTTTGGACTCACAGCTGTCCATGGAGGCACAGGTTAAATCCGTGTCCAGGGCAGCTGTGTACCAGCTCCATCTGGTACGTAGGTTGAGACCCTATCTGCCCGCGGACTGCCTCGCCAGAGTGGTGCATGCTCTGGTTATCTCCCGCTTGGACTACTGCAATGCGCTCTACGTGGGGCTACCTTTGAAGGTGACCCGGAAACTACAACTAATCCAGAATGCAGCAGCCAGACTGGTGACTGGGAACAGCCGCCGAGACCATATAACACCGGTCTTGAAAGACCTACATTGGCTCCCAGTACGTTTCCGAGCACAATTCAAAGTGTTGGTGCTGACCTTTAAAGCCCTAAACGGCCTCGGTCCAGTATACCTGAAGGAGCGTCTCCACCTCCATCGTTCTACCCGGACACTGAGGTCCAGCACCGAGGGCCTTCTGGCGGTTCCCTCACTGCGAGAAGCCAAGTTACAGGGAACCAGGCAGAGGGCCTTCTCGGTAGTGGCGCCCTCCCTGTGGAACGCCCTCCCACCAGATGTCAAAGAGAACAACAACTACCAGACTTTTAGAAGACATCTGAAGGCAGCCCTGTTTAGGGAAGCTTTTAATGTTTGATGTATCATAGTATTTTAATATTCTTTTGGAAGCCGCCCAGAGTGGCTGGGGAAACCCAGCCAGATGGGCGGGGTATAAATAATAAATTATTAATATTATTATTATTATTACTATGGACTTCATTACGGGTGTATGTTCTGCAAAGAGAACCCAAGATATACTCACAATATGTTATGATACCCAACTCTCATGGCCAAGGCTTCCAACTTGTTCTTTTAAACGATTGCTGCTTGGTTCAGTAGCTGGAGATGGAGACAGCTTTTGACAGATCAGGAGCGAAAGATTGGTGTGCAGTCCAGTGAATTTGAGGAAGGGAAGGGCAACCTGGTGATTTTGCTACATTAAGGATGGGAAGCCTATTTGAGAATCTTGAAGATTCAGGACAGATGGGGGGAAAAAAATTCCACATAGTGCATAAACTATGGAGCTTATACCCACAGGATGAAGTGATGGCTACCAACTTAGCTGACTTTAAAAAAGGGTGGGACAAATTGATGGGGGAGACTTAGAGGAGGTAAGATAGCCATATGATATCATGGTATCATTGTTAGAATTCCTGGCTCTGTGATTACAGTCATAGGACTGTTGTCTTTCACATGATGATATTTGTTTTGACTCCACAGAGTGGGAAGTGACGGAGACAGGATGTTTGTGTTACTGTGTTCCGTGAAGTGGGACTATTGTCCTTTGTCCTTTTCCTCTTTGCTGTGTGATGCTAGAGAGAGAGGGAGCCATGTTGCAGTGTGTTTATATGTAAATAAAGTAGATTAGCCAAAATGCTGAGTTGCTGTGGTCTGTTACACACAAGTTGTGCAAACTCTGTGGATCCCTAAGTGTGCCAGTGTCGGGTTGGCATCGGTCGCTGTGATGTTTGGGCTGAAGAAAGCTTTTGAAGCTCCTGAACGATTGACCAGGAGGGAGAGAACATGCCAGTCGGGCATGTGTCTCTTCCAGAGTCCTACTCGAGTGTAGGCTGAACTCAAAACAACCATATGATAGCCATCTTCAAATATCTCAAGGGCTGTCACATGGAAGAGGGAGCAAGCTTGCTGTTTCCTGCTCTGGAGGGTAGGACTCGAACCAATGGCTTCAAGTTACAAGAAAGGAGATTGTGACTAAACATCAGGAAGAACTTTCTGACAGTAAGAGCCGGTTGACAGTGGAACAGTCTGCCTTGGGAGGTTGTGGACTCTCCTTCCTTGGAGGTAATAAGCAGAGTTGGGATGGCCATCAATCACGGATGCTTCAGCTGAGATTCCTACATTGCAGGGGGTTGGACTAGATGACTCTTGGAGTCCTTCCAACTCTAATTTTATGATGGGTGGCTATCAATGGCTACTATCTGTGTAGGCTTGGCTCTGCCTCCATAGCTGGAGACAGTAATGCTTCTGAATACTAGTTGCTACAAACCACAGGGCAGGAAAGTGCTCCTGCACTTGTGTCCTGCTCCTTGGTTTACTACAAGCATCTGGCTGGCTGCTGTGAAAACAGGATGCTGAACTAGATGGACCATTGGCCTGATCCAACAGGACTCTTCCTATCTTCTTATGACTGTCGGGCTCGAGGGATTCTCTCCTCCCTGTCATGGTCCGGTCTACAGGCGATCAAATTCCCAGCTGAGGACGTCAGGACCAGGGGCAAGATGGTGGTGTGGAAGCAGGAACGAGAGGCCAGAAGTCAGGAGGTCAAGAGTCCAAGGGTCAGAGAGCTAGGAGTCAAGAAGCCACGGGTCCGAGGGTCAGGAAGCAAGGAGTCACAAAGTCAAGGGGCTGAGGATCAAGAAGTAGGGAGTCAAGAAGCCGAGGTTCAAGGATCAGGAAGCAAGAAGCCAAACACAGCAAGGCAGGAAGCGTGTTGCTGTGGCAAAGAGCCAAAGGGAAATGCCGACCTTATATTCCTTCCCGGCTCTTGCCACCAGGTGCATTGAGTTACCAAGCGGCCTCACCTGTGCGGCCGCGCCTTGCCTCTTCAGAACAAACTGAGGAAGGCCCCAGTCCTGCAAAGCCCTACTGGTCACAGGGCCTGGCTCCTGCACACACTCCTGACACTTCCCTGGTAGCATCAAGGATCAAAGAAGAAACAAGAAAGTTTGTATTTGTGGTTTTATTCAGTAACTGTGGAACAAGGCAAACAATCCAGTCCTTAATGCCATGGTGAAGTTGCTCACTCTGAGCCCCTCTCCTACCTTCCTCAGCAACAGCCCGTGGCTCTACAGGGGCCTCAGAAGTCAAATGCCATTGAGCTCTTTGCTCTTGAGCAGCCAGTACGTGGCGTTGGTGGAGCTTCTATGCTCTCCAAGGAAGTCTCTGCTGGAAGTTCTCCAACTCCCCCTCCCTGTCCTAACATCTCATAACTTGGCAGCTCTGTGTTCTGCTGTAATACAATCCTGTCTCCCTCTTCTCTTGAAACTACTGGAGGGGGGTGGGTCCCTGCCCCATTCCCCCTCCAAGGGAAGCAGAGAAGTAGGAAGGGGCGATTCCCAAACCTCCTCTTCAGTCCACTCCCTGACAAGGACCTTTTGCTCTGGAAGGCAGAGGAATCTCACCCTTTGAAAGATCAGTATGGAAAAATCTCTCACAATGCAGAATTAAGGAAGTTTGAAACATCCTCTGCCAATGGACCACTCTGTACCTTTGGCCACTGACCTTATTTGCATGTGAGTACAGTTGTGACAGCAGCAGCCTGTAAACCAGGAATAGGGTGTGTGTGGCCCTCCAAGTGTTGCTGAACTGCAACTCCCATCATACCTAACTATTGGCCATGCTGGCCAGAGTGATGGGAGCTGGAGCCCAAGAATGCCCAGAGGGCCGCAAATTCCCTATCCCTGATGTAGACTAAGCTGGTCCCTCTTACGTCTCCAATACACAAACCAGATAGTTCTGATTTTCCAGTGTACAGGTATGGCCTTGCTGCAGAATCCAAGCATTGACATGATTTGGTAGGCACCATGCCAGTTGCTAAATTCCCCGAAGGG
Organism: Podarcis pityusensis; assembly: GCF_964106645.2. Taxonomy (NCBI): domain Eukaryota; kingdom Metazoa; phylum Chordata; class Lepidosauria; order Squamata; family Lacertidae; genus Podarcis; species Podarcis pityusensis. Next base: position 5,747,219 of record NC_138031.1, on the reverse strand, counting down.
CAGAAAAGCTGCTGGAACTGGGCCTTTCAAGTGTAAGGCTGCAGTCCTAAGCATTCTTTCTTGGGCACAAGTCCCACTGAAATCAGTAGGGACTTCCTTGTGATTAAAAATGGGTGGAATCAGGTTGTAAATGGAATGGCTCCCTGAGGGCTCCCAGAGCCATTGAATTAGCCCCCTGTTTTCAAGCAGATGCAAATGGGGGAATTTAATACCAGTCGTGTTCCCCAAATCAAATTATGCTGCTTGTGTTTTGAGGGTTTGTTTATTCATTTGGAAGAAAAGCTTCTGGGCTCCGTTTTGATCAATAATAATAAAAAACAAGAATACAAACATTTATCTGCATTTGCTCAATAGTAAATGAAATCCAGTACCTTAGAGCAAAGGAAAACTCTCCCAATGCAGAATTATTGCCTTGGTGATATCAGTAGCCAATAGACCAATAGTTGCTTTCTGCCAACTGTCCTAATTCTATGTTTGGACCATCGCAGCAGCAGAGGTAAGGAAACAAAAAAGATGTTTCTTTCATAATATGGAAATGTCCTTGCCTATCTCAGCCCAATTAGCTCATTATGAAGTGGAAGCTTCCATGTGTCAGCCAGAAGAATGACATTTTTGTATAATAATAATAATAATAATAATAATAATAATAATAATAATATATTATTTTTACCCCGCTCATCTGGCAGGGTATTCCCAGCCACTCTGGGTGGCTTCCAACAAAACACTAAAATACAATAACCTATTAAACATTAAAAGCTTTCCTAAACAGGGCTGCCTTCAGATGAATTCTAAAAGTTTGGTAGTTATTTTTCTCTTTGACATCTTGTGGGAGGGCATTCCACAGGGCAGCTGCCACTACCAAGAAGGCACTCTGCCTGGTTCCCTATAACTTGGCTTCTCGCAGCAAGGGAACCGCCAGAAGGCCCTCGGCGCTGGACCTCAGTGTCTGGGCAGAACAATGGAGGTGGAGACGATCCTTCAGGTATACTGGACCAAGGCTCTTTAGGGCTTTAAAGGTCAGCACCAACACTTTGAATTGTGCTCGGAAATGTACTGGGAGCCAGTGTAGGTCTTTCAAGACCGGTGTTACCGTATTTTTCGCTCTATAGGACGCACTTTTCCCCCTCCAAAAATGAAGGGGAAATGTGTGTGCGTCCTATGGGGCGAATGCAGGCTTTCGCTGAAGCCTGGAGAGCGAGAGGCGTCGGTGGGCACCGACACCTCTCGCTCTCCAGGCTTCAGGAAGCTATCTGCAAGCCTTGCGCACCGGGGGGAGTTCCCCCAGGCACGCAAGGCTTGCGGGCGGCAGCCTGCAGCGCGGAGCACGGGGCGCCCTCCGGAGGACGCCCCGTGCTTCGCGCAGGTGTCGGCAAGCCTTGCGCACCCGGGGGATCACCCCCCGGGCGCGCATGGCTTGTGGGCAGCAGCCTGCAGCGCGGAGCACAGGGCGCCCTCCGGAGGACGTCCCGTGCTTCGCACAGGTGTCGGCAAGCCTTGCGCACCCGGGGGATCTACCCCCGGGCGCACACGGCTTGCGGGCGGCAGCCTGCAGCGCGGAGCACGGGGCGCCCTCCGGAGGACGCCCCGTGCTTCGCGCAGGTGTCGGCAAGCTTTGCGCACCCGTGGGATCACCCCCCGGGAGCGCAAGGCTTGCGGGCGGCAGCCTGCAGCGCGGAGCACTGGGCGCCCTCCAGAGGACGCCCCGTGCTTCGCGCAGGTGTCCGCAAGCCTTGCGCACCCGGGGGGAGATCCCCCCCGGGCGCGCATGGCTTGTGGGCAGCAGCCTGCAGCGCGGAGCACGGGGCGCCCTCCGGAGGACGTCCCGTGCTTCGCGCAGGTGTCGGCAAGCCTTGCGCACCCGGGGGATCTACCCCCGGGAGCGCAAGGCTTGCGGGCGGCAGCCTGCAGCGCGGAGCACGGGGCGCCCTCCGGAGGACGCCCCGTGCTTCGCGCAGGTGTCGGCAAGCCTTGCGCACCCGGGGGATCACCCCCCGGGCGCGCATGGCTTGTGGGCAGCAGCCTGCAGCGCGGAGCACAGGGCGCCCTCCGGAGGACGTCCCGTGCTTCGCACAGGTGTCGGCAAGCCTTGCGCACCCGGGGGATCTACCCCCGGGCGCACACGGCTTGCGGGCGGCAGCCTGCAGCGCGGAGCACGGGGCGCCCTCCGGAGGACGCCCCGTGCTTCGCGCAGGTGTCGGCAAGCTTTGCGCACCCGTGGGATCACCCCCCGGGAGCGCAAGGCTTGCGGGCGGCAGCCTGCAGCGCGGAGCACTGGGCGCCCTCCAGAGGACGCCCCGTGCTTCGCGCAGGTGTCCGCAAGCCTTGCGCACCCGGGGGGAGATCCCCCCCGGGCGCGCATGGCTTGTGGGCAGCAGCCTGCAGCGCGGAGCACGGGGCGCCCTCCGGAGGACGTCCCGTGCTTCGCGCAGGTGTCGGCAAGCCTTGCGCACCCGGGGGATCTACCCCCGGGAGCGCAAGGCTTGCGGGCGGCAGCCTGCAGCACGGAGCACGGGGCGCCCTCCGGAGGACGCCCCGTGCTTCGCGCAGGTGTCCGCAAGCCTTGCGCACCTGGGGGATCTTCCTCCGGGATCGCAAGGCTTGCGGGCGGCAGCCTACAGCGCGGAGCACGGGGCGCCCTCCGGAGGACGCCCTGTGCTTCCCGCAGGTGTCGGCAAGCCTTGCCACCCGGGTGATCTGCCCCGGGAGCGCAAGGCTTGCGGGCGGCAGCCTACAGCGCGGAGCACGGGGCGCCCTCCGGAGGACGCCCCGTGCTTCGCGCAGGTGTCTGCAGCCTGCCGCCCGGCACATGGGGCGCCCTGAAGCAGAGCGCCCCTCACGCCGGGCAGACATCGGCCAGCCCCACAAGCTCGGGGGACAACGGGGAGGCGCAGCACCGCCATCCCACTGTTCCCCGACCTGGTTTTGGGGGGGAAATAAAGGGAAAATTTTTTTCCTTTATTTCCCCCCCAAAAAAGTAGGTGCGCCCTATGGGACGGAGCGTCCTATGGAACGAAAAATACGGTATATGGTCTCGGTGGCCGCTCCCAGTCACCAGTCTAGCTGCCACATTCTGGATTAGTTGCAGTTTCCGGGTCACCTTCAAAGGTAGCCCCACATAGAGCGCATTGCAGTAGTCCAAACGAGAGATAACCAGAGCATGCACCACTCTGGCGAGACAGGCTGCGGGCAGGGAGGGTCTCATCCTGCGTATCGGATGGAGCTGATAAACAGCTGCCCTGGACACAGAATTGACCTGCGTCTCCATGGACAGCTGTAAGTCCAGAATGACTCCCAGGCTGCACACCTGGTCCTTCAGGGGCACAGTTACCCCATTCAGGACCAGGGAGTCCTCCACACCTGCCTGCCTCCTGTCCCCCCAAGACAGTACTTCTGTTTTGTCAGGATTCAACCACAATCTGTTAACAGCCATCCATACTCCAACCGCCTCCAGACAGTCACACAGGACCTTCACCGCCTTCACTGGTTCTGATTTGAAAGAGAGGTAGAGCTGGGTATCATCCGTATACAGTGGTGCCCCGCAAGACGAATGCCTCGCAAGACGGAAAACCCGCTAGACGAAAGGGTTTTCCGTTTTTGAGTTGCTTCGCAGGACGAATTTGCCTATGGGCTTGCTTCGCAAGACGAAAATGTCTTGCGAGTCTTGAGACTTTTTTTCCGCTCCCCCCCCTTTTGCTAAGCCGCTAAGCCGCTAATAGCCTTTTAGCAGCTAAGCCGCTAAGCCGCTAAGCCTTTAATAGCCGCTAAACCGCTAATAGCGCTAATCCGCTAAGCTGCTAATAGGGTTGCTTCGCAAGACGAAAAAACCGCTAGACGAAGAGACTCGCGGAATGGATTAATTTCGTCTTGCGAGGCACCGCTGTACTGATGAACACCCAGCCCAAACCCCCTGATGATCTCTCCCAGCGGCTTCATATAGATATTAAAAAGCATGGGGGAGAGGACGGAACCCTGAGGCACCCCACAAGTGAGAGCTCAGGGGTCTGAACACTCATCCCCCCCCCCCACTTTCTGAACACGGCCCAGGAGGAAGGAGCAGAACCACTGCATAACAGTGCCCCCAGCTCCCAGCCCCTCTAGACGGTCCAGAAGTATGTTATGGTCGATGGTGTCAAAAGCCACTGAGAGATCCAGCAGAACTAGGAAACAGCTCTCACCTTTGTCCCTAGCCCGCTGGAGATCATCAACCAGTGTGACCAAGGCAGTCTCAGTCCCATGATGAGGCCTGAATCCCGATTGGAAGGGATCCAAATGGTCCGCATCCTCCAGGCGTGCCTGGAGTTGTTCAGCAACCACTCGCTCAATCACTCTGACATCACAAGACATCCATCTCTTTATACCTGACAGTGGATCACTCTGTATGGATCTGTAAGATGAGAAGCAATCCTGAGACTGGTCCATAAAACTAGGAGATTATGTGCAACATTCAGAAAATCTAGGACTGCACCACTTCAGGATGCTGGTGGGAATCAAATTATGAATGCTGCATTGCTAACCCGTGTTCCTTCAGATATTGTTGGCAAAGAATGCAGATGGAATCAATTTTAAATGGACTTATACGTGGAATTTGGTGGCTGGTTTTATCAAATTTTGCCCACATTGAACTACCTTCTGCATCAAGCACCCACTAATCTCCAATGACTTGTGCATTCACATTATTATTTTTAAAGGTTGACTAAGCAATATTGTATGCAAAAAATACATATATATTATGCATAATATTATGTAAGTGTTGAGTCTCATGTTGTACCATATTTCCGCAGCAGTATTTTACTAATATCAATACATAAGCACTTTTATACAGTTTATATGCACTGTAGCACGTATCTGTTTGTGTGCTGGTTACTTTAGGAAACCAAGAGTGTATATGAATATAATAGTCTAACATTATGGATAATAATACTTATCATAATGCTTGTGAGAAATGAAAATGTTCATATTTGTATCAGAGAAGGAACAAAAGTTTTTTTGTTGAGATCAAGGAACACCGTGATCATAAGAAAATATTCCTGCTTGACATGGATATTTTCACAAAATTCATTTGTAGTTGTTGGACTACAACTCCCATCATTCATGACCTTTTCCTGTGGTAGCTGGGGATGATAGCATTTGGAGTCCAACAACCTTTAGAGGGACACAGGTTCCCCTTCCTATCCTAATCTTCAGCGTATTCTGCGCCCGTTAACCCTCCTAGACTTTTTCAGGAGATATAAAAAATGCTACAATGTCTTTAAGATACATGTAAGGTAAAGGGACCCCGACCATTAGGTCCAGTCGTGGCCGACTCTGGGGTTGCGGCGCTCATCTCGCTTTATTGGCCAAGGAAGCCGGCATACAGCTTCCGGGTCATGTGGCCAGCATGACTAAGCCACTTCTGGTGAACTAGAGCAGTGCACGGAAACACCGTTTACCTTCCCGCCGGAGCGGTACCTATTTATCCACTTGCACTTTGATGTGCTTTAGAACTGCCAGGTTGGCAGGAGCTGGGACTGAGCAATGGGACCTCACCTCGTCGCAGGGATTCAAACTGCCGACCTTCTGATTGGCAAGTCCTAGGCTCTGTGGTTTAACCCACAGTGCCACCCGCGTCCCTAAGATACATGTAGGACTTCATTATTTTGACCAGCTACAGCTTCTCTCCTCTCCTAGTCCTACTTTAGTTCTTTCTCTTGACTGCTGTCCTGCTAATAATCCATTTGACTATCCGCTCCCCGCCCCCGACCTTCCCCAGTCAACATTTCCTATGTGATCTATATCAACTCAACTACACATCAAAATCCAAAGAGAAGTTTGTAAACCAAAATCTCGGACTGTATCCGGGTTTTTTTTTTTGTCTTCCTTGAAGCCTGCTGCTTTAACTGTCAGGATCCAGATTGTTATCACCTCGTAAAATGAGACATTTATCTCCTCAGTGAAATTTACAGCCTCTCTAAAAATGAGCAATGGAATGGGAAAGACTAAGGGTTGGTACCCCAGAGTCTTCTCCAGCACGTCTGAGCCGGGGAGTGGCCCCACTGGAATGCCTTGAATGATAGAGAGGGGGAAAGAATCTCTCATTTCATTATTATGACTTCAAAATGCGAGCATCTGACAGCACAAGGGCGATTGTTTCCCCCCGATTGGAAAAGGATGCTTTATGGGGTGCTTAAATCGGTGGCATTATGTTTACGATTATTCCTTCTGCAACTTGACTAAGGGAGGTCACTGCGAGATGCTACAAAGGATGGCAAAGACTTTGCGCTCCCAAAATCGGCAGCATCATGTCCTGGGACAGGTGCGCTTCTCATGATTTAATATGGCCTTAAAAGGTAAAGGGACCCCTGACCATTAGGTCCAGTCGTGGCCGACTCTGGGGTTGCGGCGCTCATCTCGCTTTATTGGCCGAGGGAGCCGGCGTACAGCTTCCGGGTCATGCGGCCAGTATGACTAAGCCACTTCTGGCGAACCAGAGCAGCGCACGGAAACACCGTTTACCTTCCCGCCGGAGCAGTACCTATTGATCTACTTGCACTTTGACGTGCTTTCAAACTGCTAGGTTGGAAGGAGCAGGGACTGAGCTACGGGAGCTCACCCCATCGTGGGGATTTGAACCGCTGACCTTCTGATCGGCAAGTCCTAGGCTCTGTGGTTTAACCCACAGCGCCACCCGTGTCCCTTTTAATATGGCCTTAGTCTTCTGCTAAATTCGAGTGGAGTGCAAATATATACATTTTCTTTTTTGTATTAAAAAAAAAAAGATATATAAAAGACCATGTTTGCATCCTGAATTGCAGAACATGAATCTTAGCTAGGATTGTCCAATGAGGATTTCACCCAAAGCAGAAGTCAAATTCATTTTAGAGATACATCCCAGGGGAAATCAGTTGGAAGTGTGTGCATGTTGAAGATGCACCATTCTAGCTTTAGCACACAATCTGGAATTTCCTACAGATCCTTGAAAATAAAAAAGATTAATGAGTTTCTTCTTGTGTTCTTGTGTAGTAGAACCCACCTCAGTGGAAACACCTCTTCTTGTATTTTGTTTGTTTAAAATGTTTTTAGGCCACTTTCCTGGGCAAATGCCCATCCAAAGCAGCTTGCAAACTGAGGTTCAGGGAACTTCAAGGGTCCCCTAAACCCTTATACCCCAGCTTGATCGCTGAGACCATCTGCAGAACTTCTGTTGAGAGATCCCTGAGTTGGTGAGGCTCATCTGACAATGAGAAACTGAGTCTTTAGTGGCATCAGCCTAGCCCTGTGGAATATACTGCTAGTAGAGATTTAATGGGCATCTTCTGTGACAACTTTTAAATACCTGCTAGGACCTGTTCTGCCAGGCTTATGCGGGCACTTAAGAAACCATCCTCCTCCAGTGGTTAACTGATATCTGTTTTTAACCTGTATGGTTTTATGTTTTTGTTGCTGTAAACATATTATTTTATTTGCTTTATGCAAGTTACTTTTAGAAACAAACAATATATATATATATTAAAAGGTGTCACATTTTCTTTGAAGTCTTCACATATGTCAGCTGTTTTCTGGTCCCCATGATAACAGTGGCTGCTTAATATGAAAAGCTTTATATGCAGATATAAACCTAAACCTAGACAGCATCTTAAAAAGCAGAGACATCAACTTGCCAACAAAGGCCCATATAGTTAAAGCTATGGTTTTCCCAGTAGGGATGTATGGAAGTGAGAGCTGGACCATAAAGAAGGCTGATCACCGAAGAACTGATGCTTTTGAATTCTGGTGCTGGAGGAGACTCTTGAGAGTCCCATGGACTGCAAGAAGATCAAACCTATCCATTCTGAAGGAAATCAGCCCTGAGTGCTCACTGGAAGGGCAGATCCTGAAGCTGAGGCTCCAAGACTTTGGCCACCTCATGAGAAGAGAAGGCTCCCTGGAAAAGGCCCTGATGTTGGGAAAGATTGAGGGCACAAGGAGAAGGGGACGACAGAAGATGAGATGGTTGGACAGTGTTCTCGAAGCTACCAGCATGAGTTTGACCAAACTGCGGGAGACAGTGGAAGACAGGAGTGCCTGGTGTGCTCTGGTCCATGGGGTTACGAAGAGTCGGACACAACTAAACGACTAAACAACAACAACAACATTCCACACCCTATCACAGACATGGTTTTCTCATCCAAATCACCTAGCCTTCTTTCAGAATCCTCAATGGCTCTGGCTTTTCTCCCCAGCGTAAGCGCTGTTATATATTCAGTTTGTCAGAGATTTTTATTCTACTTCTGAAAGATCATTCGTACAAAAATAAGAAGAGGCTGAATGCTGGATCAGTTGAATGGTCCAGCATCCTGTTCTCACAGATGCCTGTGGGAAGCCTTCAGGCAGGACCTAAGCACAAAAGCACTTTTCCCTCCTGCATTTTCCAGCAACTGGTACTCAGAAGCAGGTAGGCACGTGGGTGGCACTGTGGTCTAAACCTCTGAGCCTAGGGCTTGCCGATCAGAAGGTCGGCAGTTCAAATCCCCAAAATGGGGTGAGCTCCCATTGCTCTGTGCCAGCTCCTGCCAACCTAGCAGTTCGAAAGCACGCCAGTGCAAGTAGATAAATAGGTATAGCTGTGTCGGGAAGGTAAACGGCATTTCCATGCACTCTGGCTTCTATCACGGTGTTCCGTTGCGCCAGAAGCGGTATAGTCATGCTTGCCACATGACCCGGAAAGCTGCCTGTGGACCAACGGCGGCTCCCTCGGCCTGAAAGTGAGATGAGCGCCGCAACCCCATAGGTTGTTGGGAAACTGTGTATGTGCAGCTACTCACACAGAGTCTATTAAGGTTTGGCAGACAGCCAGAAGGCAATCTGAAGGAGTAAGTCTGCCTGATGATACAGAGGCATGGAGTCAGCTCATGATTGGTCAAGCTCTCTCAAAGGAGTGATAATTAATGGCCTACTAACTGGAATGTGTTAGTTCATAGTTCAGAGGTTCAGAGTTCAGTGTGTCAGTGTAGGAGTTAGGGTGAGTCATGTATGAGAGAGCTAGCTAAAGATCCGTGTTCTGTTCCTGTAAATATTCCACTGTATATAATAAACACCTAACTACAAGTTACTGGTTCCTGCTTCGTCCATCCTGTCTGCAGCCAAGTCGCCAATTGCTTCCGTGGATTCTGCGTTTACTCTGCTAGGTCTGGCTAAGGTCCTGAAACTAGTCAGAAAGTTGCAAAACACCAACAGGTTTTGCCAATATAGGTTCCTTTACCTTTTTTTTTACCTATTGTCTACAGCAGTATTGTCTACAGCCAGCAGGACCAGTGGTCAGGGATGATGGGAATTGTAGTCCAAAAACAGCTGGAGACCCAAGATTGGGAAACACTGGTCTACATTGACTAGCAGTCAACCCCATAGTCACCTTTGACTGGACTTAACCATCCAGGGATCCTTTACCTTTACCTATACAGACGCATTGCTGCCTCTGACCATGGAGGCAGAGTATAGCCATCGTGATAGTCATTCATGCACACATGTGCACACACACACACAATGCTCCTTAAGGTGCAGGGGGTGGGAGGAACATTGTGATGCACTCAGCTATATGATTGTATCTAGATTGTGTCTCCATGTTGCCTCACTAGGGATAGAGGATGGATTCATTTGGTTCGCTGCCCACAGCAGGCAGGCTGAATTCCATGCTCCTAGGCTTTCTGTAGATTGGGACACAACTCCCCGTCGGATTGTGCAATGCACTTAATTTTGCAATTTATTTTTGGTGCGCAAGAAGCATGCACAAAATAATATTGTTTTGCTGTGTTTTTATATATGCTGTAAGTTACCCAGAGTGCCTGGGGAAACCCAGCCAGATGGGAAGGGTATAAATAATGAAAATAATGATAATAATAATAATAATAATAATAATAATAATATCCTGCTGTGATTAAAACCACTGAAAAGTGTGCATGTTTGAAAGCAGAATGCAAAATATGTAAACAAATGTGCATAATGGGACAGAGGAAACAGAATACTTGATGCGTTCAGTATTCCGTAGATTCAAAGCACTGTTTAAACTCATTCCTGGTCCTGATATTTGTTGTTTCGAAATAAACCAAAATCCATTTTCTAGCATATGCCCATTTCCTTAGTCTCTCCCTCTCCCAGTCACATAATATGTGACTCATTCCAGCCCAGACTTCTGACCTCTCTGTGAACAGACCTAAAAGGAGATCATAATCATATCTCAAATTCAAAATGTGTCTTCCTTTGAAGTGAGTCGGGTTTTGCCTTTGATTTAGATTCATGTGCAGGGGAAAAAATGATAGAAAATTCCCCTTTTCATGTAGAATAACTCCAACTGTTTCTGGACCATTACCTCATCCTTTAATGTGCCTAAATGCTTCATCTTTTCTGTATTGTATTATTTATTATTTACATGTCACCGTACTTGACACCCCCCACAGGCTGTCTTAAGAAAATTATTTCTCCCTGTAGCAAATAAATTGCTTATATATATGGATTTTTCTTTCCTCTTTAGGGGAGCTCTGATACAAATAATAATTTGCCCTCCTGAGCAGTCACAGATAACAGCCTGATAAATTGTTATTCTTAGTAACGGCTTTGATTTGCCCGCAAATACATTTATATGTGCATAACATTAGACAGCAAGATTTTACAAACCGCATCGCCTTTAGGGACAGATACCACTCTGAGCTACTTGCAGGGAAAAACGCACTGGCGTCTTGGTTCATTACAGCTGAAGCCATCGTGGTAGATGAGATGAAGCAATGAAGACCCAAAGGAGGGAGATTTAAGATGGGTTGTCACACATTAATGTACCCATGCACCACTTCTGCTGCTGTGTTTTGACTCCAGTGATGACTTTTAGGCCTGAGCCAGATATTTGGCAGAATATCTGCATGCAGGACTTCTTTCACTAATGAAGAGTTTCAGAATGGTTGGATGGATACCACAGAAGGAATCGACTAGTTCAGCATCCCCTCCAACATTCCTTGGATGAAGAAGAAGAAGAAGAAGAAGAAGAAGAAGAAGAAGAAGAAGAAGAGGAGGAGGAGGAGGAGGAGGAGGAGTAGTTTGGATTTGATATCCCGCTTTATCACTACCCTAAGGAGTCTCAAAGCGGCTAACCATCTCCTTTCCCTTCCTTCCCCACAACAAACACTCTGTGAGGTGAGTGAGGCTGAGAGACTTCATAGAAGTGTGACTAGCCCAAGGTCACCCAGCAGCTGCATGTGGAGGAGCGGAGACGCAAACCCGGTTCACCAGATTACAAGTCCACCGCTCTTAACCACTACACCACAGCAACTGACCTCAACCTCACATTGTCAGCACCCCCCTACCCTGGAGAACATTTCCTTCCAGAAGGAAGGCAAGTGCCATCACCTCCTCACCAATGGGACAAGCACCGGCTCATCCGCCTCCCTCCCAAACTTGGTGGCAGCAGTACTGGTGGGAGAAATAGGGACATTCTGGGATCCAATCAGAAGTCAGGATGGGTTTTGTAATTCCAGAACTGTCCTTGAAAAATCAGGGCACTTAGAGGGTATGGTTCAGACAGAGGCTGATGGCGTACTGCTGATCCTACCTCCTTTAGGTATATTATATGGGTGTGCTGGAGGAAGGGGTTGGAGGAGGAAATCATAAAAAAATAAAAAACACACCATACCATTAAAATTCATATATTCAACATTAACATTCTCATGCAAACACCTACAATTCAGCTGGTGGGATGTTTTAATCCTGTCTTTTAAAAATAGGATTGTCGTTCACATTTTTCTTTGTATTTCTTGCAGTTTGGTTTTGATGCATGTGCTTCTTTGTTTATATATTGTGCGTCGCTTCGAGTTACCTTGGCAAAAAGGCAACCAACGAAGCTAGTGAATAAATAAATCAATAACGCACACATACACACAGACAGAAGAAAGACAACCACCCACAAGAACAGTCGCAGGAAGACTTTGACAGTATACGGCAGAACAATATCACTCAGTCCTTCAAATACAGTGGTACCTTGGGTTACAGACACTTCAGGTTACAGACTCCGCTAACCCAGAAATAGTACCTCGGGTTAAGAACTTTGCTTCAGGATGAGAACAGAAATCGTGCTCCAGCGGTGTGGCAGCAGCAGGAGGCCCCATTAGCTAAAGTGGTGCTTCAGGTTACGAACAGTTTCAGGTTAAGAATGGAATTCCAGAACGAATTAATTTCTTAACCAGAGGTATCACTGTACTTGAGGAATAGGTATATTTTTACCTTGAGTGAAGACACCAGGCAGATCTCACTGGGGAGAGCATTGCACAGAACCACAACTGAGCAGAGCACCCCTTCCTTCTCATCAGCCTCTGAGCCTTCCTCGGAGCGGGTGGTGGACCCAGAAAATGGGGATGAAAATGGGGATGAAAAAGGGATGAAGAACTTCAGGCCACAGCCAAAACACATCGAAGATGACACATCCAACATCCAAGTCCCTCCTAGTATTCCCAATTTGGCTTGGGACTCAGCTGAATCTCCTGCACAGCCCTAGTGCTAAGTTGGAAGGTGGACCCCTTGGTAGAATCATAGAATCATAGAGTTGGAAGAGACCACAAGGGCCATCGAGTCCAACCCCCTGCCAAGCAGGAAACACCATCAGAGCACTCCTGACATATGGTTGTCAAGCCTCTGCTTAAAGACCTCCAAAGAAGGAGACTCCACCACACTCCTTGGCAGCAAATTCCACTGTCAAACAGCTCTTACTGTCAGGAAGTTCTTCCTAATGTTTAGGTGGAATCTTCTTTCTTGTAGTTTGGATCCATTGCTCCGTGTCCGCTTCTCTGGAGCAGCAGAAAACAACCTTTCTCCCTCCTCTATGTGACATCCTTTTATATATTTGAACATGGCTATCATATCACCCCTTACCCTCCTCTTCTCCATGCTAAACATGCCCAGCTCTCTTAGCCGTTTCTCTTAGTTTCATGGGTCTCTGTAAGGCGCCAGAGGATCCAACCTCCATGGTAGGTTGCCAGGAATGTATAAGACAAGGAAAAGCTCTTACCAATTGCCTTTTATTCAATATTCACAGAGAGAGGCTTAGAAATGCAACCTCTTGGAATAATGGCATTGCTCTGAGTAAATCTCCACTCCCCTTCTCTCCCACTTCCTCATTCGCCAACAGTCCCACCCCCTTTACGGTTGCTGCTTAGGGCCATCTGTCTCTGAGCCATTTGCTCTCCTACGTCTAAGGCTTGCCGGGGTCTGGGAGATGGAGGGTCTGGAATGCCTTCTAGTGATAACATGTCAGCCAGCTGCTCCCACTCTCCCTCCTCCTCCTCTCCCATTACAGTGGTACCTGGGGTTACAGACGCTTCAGGTTACAGACGCTTCAGGTTACAGACTCCGCTAACCCAGAAATAGTACCTCGGGTTAAGAACTTTGCTTCAGGATGAGAACAGAAATCGTGCCCCAGCGGCGGCACAGCAGCAGCAGGAGGCCCCATTAGCTAAAGTGGTTTAAATATACTCGGAGTCGAGTGTGGATTTCATGCTCTTTATTCAGCTCAGAGTAGTGAGGAATGGAAGTTCCCCCGAAATGTCTGCTTTATATGCATTTTTAACACAATGGGCCCCACGTGATTGGCTAATTCTGGGATTCTCCTTTAGGCCAATCAGGTTGTGGATTCACTTCCACCCAGAGTTGGATTGGGTGGCTCCTGCGGACCAATCAGACTGCTTCATTCTGGATCCTATTGTTCTAGGACCAATCAGACTGCTGCATTCTGGATCCTATTGTTCTAGGACCAATCAGACTGCTGCATTCTGAATCCTATTCAACTCAGTACATAACCGTGGTGCTTCAGGTTAAGAACAGTTTCAGGTTAAGAATGGTCCTCCAGAACGAATTAAGTTCTTAACCAGAGTTACCACTGTATTTCCCAACTTTCCTTCTCATCTGCCTCTGAGCTGTGACCTCTCTCAACCCCCTGTTGTAATTCTGCACTGTCTTCTCTTCTCCGTAAGGTTCAAATTGAGGAGGCCATCTCCACCATTCCTCCTCTGCCCAGGCCCTGACAGTCTCAGAAGTTTGATGCGTGGTGGTGGTTCAGGAGAGCCTGTGGAAGTCCTTCCCCAAAGAAGTGTGCCTGGCCACTTCATTCCACACCTTCATTGTATTATTATGTTTTTATCATTGATATTCTGCAATGTATTTTTAATGTTGTAATGAGATCTTCTGATAAATGGAAGTATATAAATGGAATAAATATTAACAGCAGAATAAATATTAGCAATTGAAGGCTGAAGACCTAACTCTTTAGCGTTTGGCACCTGAGGATTTTTTTTTCTTTAGGACCTATCCCATTCTTCTGACTGCAAATTGTTTTAACTGATTTTAATAACATGTTTTTCAGAGATTTGTAGAGTTGGAAGGGACCCCGGTGCAACCCCTGGCAATGCAGGAATCTCAGCGGGAATTTTATATTGTTGCATCCCACCAAGAGACTTTATGGTGAATAATAATAATAATATCATTATTAGTGCAAGCCTGCAGCAGAGTAATCCTATTTTCACTGGTAAGTTTGGAAGCTGTGGATTGTGCTGAAAGTGTGTGGGAGAGAGCAAAAATGATGAAAACTATGGTTTAAATAAACCATGATGAACATATGTTTTTATGCATATGTCTCGAAGGGTGATTCCGCCCCCCTCCTTTTCGTTGCATTTGGAAGAGCGTAAGAAATAAGCCCGAGCTAAATTGAGTGACAGTTCCTCTGCCATTCCTGATATGATTAAAAGGAACTTCCAGCACACTTTACTCCTGAGGCATTTCCCTAATATAAATATTCTTCCAAGTGACACAGAATGTTAATCTTGATTTCGGTGCTGAAGTGTTGGTGGAGGGAGCATAAGGGAGAGAAGAAAAATAATATCCCCATTAAAAAGAAATAGCAATATCAGTCCGGTTCTCCCTGGAGGGGACCGGGAAATATCGGAAGCCGGTGGAGAACAGAGTGTAAGAGGCGGCTGCTTAATCAATTGATCAATTTCATTACCCGCACCTTGCCTTCCTCCATCCATAGCGGTTGTCACTTGATTATAATAAATTGTTCACTTTTTGAATTGCTGGAGGGATTGCCACGTATACTCCCACCGCCCCTGCTCTCTTCCTTTTAAGATGTGCCGATTAATTTCCAGAGCGATGTTTGGAGCCCGGCGGGTTCAGTGAGACAGAGTGTCCTGGTTCCCACTCATGGACACAGTATTCAGACTCTAAGCATGATTACCGTATTTTTTGCTCTATAAGACTCACTTTTTCCCTCCTAAAAAGTAAGGGGAAATGTGTGTGCGTCTTATGAAGTGAGTGCAGGCTGCGCAGCTATCACAGAAGCCAGAACAGCAAGAGGGATTGCAGTGATCCCTCTTGCTGTTTTGGCTTCTGGGATTCAGAATATATTTTTTCTTGTTTTCCTCCTCCAAAACTAGGTGCGTCTTGTGGTCTGGTGCGTCTTATAGAGCGAAAAATACGGTACTTCCAAATTCTTCATTGCAAAAGCCGCTACACAGTCATAGAAGTTGGAAGGGACCCTGAGTTTCATCCAGTGCAGGGATCAAACCTACAACCTTGACATTATCAGCACCCTTCTCTAACCAAGAGTGCACCCATGAGGACTAGAAGCTTTGAAAGTAGCTATGAGGACTAGGAGCTTTTCAAAACAACTCAGCCACGAGGACTAGAAACTTGCTTTAAAAAGGAGCTTACCACTGAGGACTAAAAACATGTTTTTAATGTGCTGGCCCCAGGGGGGTTACCATGAGGCATGGTCAAAGTCCGCTCCTGGGCTGAGGGTCTGGAGACTGTCCACCAAGGGGGAAGCTGGGTTCAAAGCAAGAAGCCGGGCATGGTCGGGAACTCCGGAAAGACAGGTCTGGGTGCTGGCAGAAACAGGTTTCCAACATCATTGCTCCCGCAACCTGGGACTGGGCTGACTGGCCTTTATCTCCTCTGAGGCCAGGGGCGGTCCCAGCCCACAGGGGACCCGCCTCTCCTGGCCTTAAGGCAAGCACTCCTCCTGAGAGAACTTAGTTCTCTCTGCCCTGAGCCTCTGCAGCTCAGGAGAGGCTGGAGGGTTACTGGACCCAGGAGCAGCTTCACCTTCCCCTGACAGGGCTGGGAGAGGTGCACCTGCAGGCAATGGGTCCTCAATCACCTCCGGAGCCAGAGTGGATTCACCTGGTGCCTGCTCCTGAGGACCCGGCACAGGTGGAGGCCCTTTAGATTCAAGCCCCTGCCCCGGCTCAGCCGGCCCTGGAGGCGGGGACTCCTGTGCAGGCTGGGACTCCTCAGATTCAGCTTCTGAATCAGATTCCCAGGCCATCACATTTAAAAACAGCTCCTCCATGAGGACTTGAAGCTTAATTTAGGAAATGTATTGTGGTGTTTTTAATATTGTAAATTGCCCTGTGACTTATGGATAAAGGGCGATATAGAAATTTAAATAATAATAATTACAACAACAACAACACTGAGTGATCTAGGCTGTCTAATAGATTGGGTTACAAAAGGCTGACCAAATACCTGTGGGACAACTCCCTCTCTGCACTTCATAGAATCATATAACTGTGTTTTCCCCCCTTTATTTTACAAGCGTAGAGTTATAACAATACCAGACACATATCCATATTGAGAGATCATAGAATCATAGAATCATAGAGTTGGAAGAGACCACAAGGGCCATCGAGTCCAACCCCCTGCCAAGCAGGAAACACCATCAGAGCACTCCTGACATATGGTTGTCAAGCCTCTGCTTAAAGACCTCCAAAGAAGGAGACTCCACCACACTCCTTGGCAGCAAATTCCACTGTCGAACAGCTCTTACTGTCAGGAGGTTCTTCCTCATGTTTAGGTGGAATCTTCTTTCTTGTAGTTTGGATCCATTGCTCCGTGTCCGCTTCTCTGGAGCAGCAGAAAACAACCTTTCTCCCTCCTCTATGTGACATCCTTTTATATATTTGAACATGGCTATCATATCACCCCTTAACCTCCTCTTCTCCAGGCTAAACATGCCCAGCTCCCTTAGCCGTTCCTCATAAGGCATCGTTTCCAGGGCTTTGACCATTTTGGTTGCCCTCCTCTGGACACGTTCCAGTTTGTCAGTGTCCTTCTTGAACTGTGGTGCCCAGAACTGGACACAGTACTCCAGGTGAGGTACTGTGTCCAGTTCTGGGCACCACAGTTCAAGAATCTCCCTGAATCTCCAGACTTCCCACCCTCCCCTCTATGGATCCTATTGTCAACATTTTCAACTGCATATTATTTCATAATCCATATTTTGTATCTTTCCATATTGTCCATAGTCTTTGTTGCATTACAAGTGTTATTAGAATCCTGCTAATGTTATCGTCTGCTTACAGTGGCCTCCTAAATAAATCATAATTCCCCCCCCCCATTCTTTCTTCAAGTTTTTGTCTTCTTGGTCCCTGAACTTTCCAGTCAGTTTTGCCATTTTGGTGTAGTCCAGCAGCTTAGCTAGCCATTCCTCTCTGGTAGGGACTTCTTTCCAACTCTGGGCTAGTAGCATCCATGTGGCTGTTGTCATATACATAAAAAGTCTTTTCCGCTGCTTTGGTATGTTGGTACCTACTATTCCTAATAAAAAAAGCTTAGAATCATAGAATCATAGAGCCAGTGTGGTGTAGTGGTTAAGAGCGGTAGACTCTTAATCTGGGGAACCGGGTTCGCGTCTCCGCTCCTCCACATGCAGCTGCTGGGTGACCTTGGGCTAGTCACACTTCTCTGAAGTCTCTCAGCCCCACTCACCTCACAGAGTGTTTGTTGTGGGGGAGGAAGGGAAAGGAGAATGTTAGCCGCTTTGAGACTCCTGAAGGGGAGTGAAAGGCGGGATATCAAATCCAAACTCTTCTTCTTCTTCTTCTTCTTCTTCTTGAGTTGGAAAAGACCTTGAGGATCATCTAGTTGATGTTGAAGAATCATTGCTTCAACACTGGTGATCTTTGCTTCTTCCAGTACACAGGCAATAGTTTGCCTGTCTTTCCAAGTGATGTGCAATTTTTTTCGGAGACACCATTGATGGAATCTTTCAAGGAGTTGGTGTTTATAAGTGGTCCATGTTTCACAAGCATACAGTATACTGTATGTTTTCAACAATATGCACATTTTATGTACCTTTTACATCAGCACATTAATTTCTGTACAAGTTAATTAACTGAAAAACGGCACTGCAAGATTCAGAGAGGTGAGAATTTTGAGAGATTGCTGTGTGTGATTCGGTTTGCATAATGTTGCGAATTAGGAAGGTTTGCCTTTAGATGGGAACTGAATCAAATTATTGCCCCATCGTTCATTCCCCAGACATGGGACAAGAAAGTTCTATCCTTACAGTCCTTGGGCAACCCAGTCAGACAGGTGGCATATACATTAATAATAATGATGATGATGATGATGCAAGTAAATAATAATTTTGTTACTATTCCTGGTGCTGCAGAGTTCAGGGGCTAATTCACACCTACCTGGTAGAAGACATCTCCTAAAGTCCTTTCCTGAACTGCCACCATTTCCAACCCAGATTTGCAAACTCCTTTCCCCGCTTCTTCTGTAATGTGAGCTGGCAATCTGGTGTGTTATCCTGTTGGCATATTTCTAGTAATTGTAATTGATTGCCATGGTTCCCCCACTTTCCATACAACCACCTTCAAAGCAATCTGATATGATGGATGTGCTGTCAAAGCTTGGCTATCTGACGATGTATTGCTTACCTAGTAAAAGGCTATCATGAGAGAGAACCAGGGAAAAGAAACACTATTTGGTTGCTCTAAAATGTCTATTTTTGGATCTGAAGACCACTCAGTTGGGCTTAATTCCTTTTCTTTTCTTTTAATTAAAAAAGGACACTGTGTGTGTTTCGGTATATGTGTGTTTATTCCTCTTCAATGAAGCCCATCATACTGCCTTGGCCAGGACTAGATCCCTTGGGGATTTTCCTTGATCCATCACATTCTTTGGCTGCTCAGATGGTTGAAGTTTTCTGGGTGGTTCGTTTTTATCAGCTTTGGTCAATATGCCAGCTATAATCTTACCCAGAGGAGGCAAATTTGGCTTTTGTCATCCATCCTCTAGACTCACTTGCCGCAGTGCACTCTCTATTGATCTACCATTGAAGACAGTTCAGATGATTCAACAGTGGGCCAACAGAGAAGGGTCATAGTTCAGTGATAGGGTATCTGCTTTGCATGCAAAAATCCCCAAATTCAATCTTCATCACCAGTATGTTTCCAAGCACAATTCAAAGTGTTGGTGCTGACCTTTAAAGCCCTAAACAGCCTCGGTCCGGTATACCTAAAGGAGCATCTCCACCTCCATCGTTCTGCCCGGACACTGAGGTCCAGCGCCAAGGGCCTTCTGGCAGTTCCCTCAATGTGAGAAGCAAAGCTACAGGGAACCAGGTAGAGGCCTTCTCGGTCATGGCACCCACCCTGTGGAATGCCGTCCCACCAGATGTCAAAGAGAAAAATAACTACCAAACTTTTAGAAGACATCTGAAGGCAGCCCTGTTTAGGGAAGCTTTTAATGTTTAATAGGTTATTGTATTTTAGTGTTTTGTTGGAAGCCACCCAGAGTGGCTGGGGAAACCCAGCCAGATGGGCGGGGTATACATAATAAATTATTATTATTATTATTATTATTAATAATAATAATAATATCTTCAATTTATTTGTATGCCGCCTTTCCATAGTTAAAACAATGCTCAATGTCAGGCTGGAGCCAGCAAGCGAGGAACAGCAGCTGGCAGACTTGGATGGCACCCCAGGTGACGAAGGGAGGTTTGTTATGAGAAGATCAGAGGAAGGAACAGGGGGGAGTTCACAGCCCAGAGAAACACAGGACTTAGCAGACGATAGCTTGTCCAAGCCAGTTTGCAAACCTCTCAGAATGCAAGAATGCAGAAGAGGGGGGATACAAGAAAAGGGGAAATTGACATCACAGAACCGACGGAAGAGATTCGTTTTCACGCATTGTTTCCGGAGGAAGAGGAACAACGCTGAGGATTTGGTTGAGTCATCATCAGGGTAGCCATAAGTCACGGGGGCAGAGAGCTCCAGACAAGTAGCATGTTTTTTTCTGGAATAAAGCCAACTTTTAATTGACTGTATGTATACGTGTCTTGCTGCCGCTACACTCAAGGCGGCCTACAACATGACAAGATTTACATAATTACCAACATAACAAAAGTCATAAACAATAAACAAAACACATCAAAAGGTACACAACTGAATGGAAAACGTTTCCACATAAATCATAAAATCTAAAACTAAAAATTAATATCAATAACAATTTAAAATGACATAGATGAAAAACAATCTTAAAAAAGGAGCCCTCTCTGTTGAGCAGCAGCAGCAGCAGCAGCAGCAGCAGCAGCAGCAGCAGTCCCTTAGGGAGCCTGTCAGGCCCCACCCCAAGCCAGGTGGAGAGAGGCAGGGCAGAGCCCTTCAGGCTCCCAGCAGGTCAGTCCTCTTCAGGTCAGTCCCTGGAGATCGCAAGCAGGCTAGGAGACATGCATGGCTGAAACTCTAGAGCTTCTGCAAGTCAGAATACACAAGAGGGAACAATTGCCTGACTCAGAGCAAGACTAACAACAACAAGTGGGATCATCTTAATAGATGGTCCTGGTTGCGGGCAGGCCCTCAACCCGGTCCCCCCCACCCTGGCATGGGTGGAGCCATCACCCTCCCGCCAGGGTGGCACCATGATCACCCAGGGCTATTGCCCATTCAATTTGAATGGGTGATCATGGGGGAATCTATAAAAGAGGCAGTGCAACATGTGCCAAGTACCTGCTTCGCACTGCTGAACACCCGCCCACCCACCCTTTAATTTAAGTGTCCTTTGGCCTTGCTTTGGACTTCAGTTGGTTGCCCATCTTGGGTCGGAGATCGGGTAGGAATTTGGCACGGGCCACTTGGTTTTTGCCTACCTCTTAGAAATCATCACAACTTTGTAAGGCTTGGCGGTTGTTGTTGTTGTTGTTTAGTCGTTTAGTCGTGTCCGACTCTTCATGACCCCATGGACCAGAGCACGCCAGGCACTCCTGTCTTCCACTGCCTCCCGCAGTTTGGTCAGGCTCATGTTTGTAGCTTCGAGAACACTGTCCAACCATCTCGTCCTCTGTCGTCCCCTTCTCCTTGTGCCCTCCATCTTTCCCAACATCAGGGTCTTTTCCAGGGAGTCTTCTCTTCTCATGAGGTGGCCAAAGTATTAGAGCCTCAACTTCACTATCTGTCCTTCCAGTGAGCACTCAGGGCTGATTTCCTTAAGAATGGATATGTTTGATCTTCTTGCAGTCCATGGGACTCTCAAGAGTCTCCTCCAGCACCATAATTCAAAAGCATCAATTCTTCAGCGATCAGCCTTCTTGATGGTCCAGCTTGGCGGTTAGGCATTGGCTTATTGTTGAGTGGAGGACGGGAGGTCAGCCATCGCCTGCCCTTCCATTGTTCAAAGGTATTCCATTAAAGGAATCTGGGGCCTGGATCTGGTCCGAAGTCTGCTTGAGGGGGTAGGGCCATGCCAGGCCTCTGGGAACACCAGGGGAGATGCAGGCAGGTTCCCCCGAAGCAGTTTCCCTTTGGGGGGTTTACCCTTACAAACTTCCTGCAAAGGGGGCAGGAATCATACATAGTTTTTGGCAATGCCTAAGCCAATACCGCTCTCCTGTAATTTCCTGTAATCAATAAAGTTGTGGCCAAAAGATTTGTCCAATAACCTTAAACAAAAATTCTGTGTCTGTGTGAATTTCTTTATGCTAATCGGGAGTTGGCTTGAGGGTCTTGCCATGCAACAACTTAGGAGGGAAAGACTCCAAAAGTTAAATGCTTGGGAATCATAGGCAGTAATTGCCATTTGCCGGGTTTCACAAGTTGAAAGAGTGCTGTTGCATTCATTCCAGAAGCAAACAAATAAACTAGAATTGTTGACAAAGTTTCAATGAATGAAAGCTTCTTTTTCCCCATTTTGTTTTTGGCAAGTGCAAATTATCTAACACATTCATCTGTAATTAAAAATTAGCAAGTGCAATCTTTTGCCCGATAATGGCACACTGCTGCTGCAACTTTTTGCAAATGAGACCCTCATAATTAGGGGCAAAGTTAATTACTAGAAAAATAATTAAGATATTATTCTGGGATGATGGCTGGAGATCAACAAGGGGGTAAATACAGATGCTACTAAAAGAAACTTTTAATGGCTTGAAAGTGGGCAGAAATTGTTAAGAGTTACCAAGAGGAAATAAGAAGAGAGTTGGACAATTATACAAAGTACTTTAGGTGTTTCGGAATATGAAAATCATTGCTTTTAACTGCTGCTGTAAATCACCAACATTGCAGGCAAATTTAATATACCTTTTTCTAAGTCTTTGGAACTGATGCAATTAGTGGATTCAGCTAAACACTTTGGTTCCTCTCCCCCAAGAAGTTATAACTTTTGCAATTACATTGTTTGAGGAAAGCAATCCATTGATGGTTGTTTTTTGTTGTTGTTTAGTCGTGTTCGACTCTTCGTGACCCCATGGACCAGAGCACGCCTGACACTTCTGTCTTTCACTGCCTCCCGCAGTTTGGTCAAACTCATGCTGGTAGCTTCGAGAACACCGTCCAACTGTCTCGCCCTCTGTTGTCCCCTTCTCCTTGTGTCCTCCATCTTTCCCAACATCAGGGTCTTTTCCAGGGAGTCTTCTCTTCTCATGAGGTGGTCAAAGTCTTGGAGCCTCAGCTTAAGGATCTGTCCTTCCAG